>NC_140591.1:736232370-736865827 GCF_964204655.1 Triturus cristatus | reverse complement strand
CAAGTTGTTCATAACAACATAAGAAACACATTGTGCATTTTCTCTTAAATACTCCTTCACTTTGTGCCAAAAGAAATACCAAGGTGAATACCTAGGCCACAGATTCAAGCTAAAGATCTTCCTGCTGAATGCAAGGCGCAATAAAAACTGCATATCGCTGGACTAAAGCATTCCTTGCATAGCCTCTAACATCATAACATAACTGAGCTGCTAGCAGCAAGCTAACCAATACCTTTCCGAAATGAGAATGACATGTGCTTATCTGCTCAATCAGTGCTCAATCAGGCTCGATCAGGCGAGATTTAGAAAAGGTGGAAAGGGTCCAAGTGGATGCCCCTTCCTTTTTAGGGTGGGTCCTGCTGACTATCATAGGATTGCTTGTAAAAGTGGTCAGGGTCAGAGGAAAAGCTGCCAACACTTCTTAGCGTTCTCTATAGATGCAGCCATTTTCTGTGACTGTAATTTCGGCCTTTTCCCAGAAGTCTCTATTCTGCCTATGCAAATTAACAAAAGCAGTGCTTATTCCTCACTTGCTCAAATGTCCTTCCTGTCCAGAAAGCTCTGATTAAGCATGCTTATTTTCTTTTTCTGGGATATTTTAAATTGTTTCGCTGTCCAGTCTGTGGCAGTAGAAAGCTGCTTATGATGCCAGGTTTTGATGAATCCCCAAGGTACAAGTACAGAGGAATATATCTGTCTCTAGGATATGGAACTTTTAGCTAACACATCACAATATGTGATGCTTGCCAAGAAAACACTACATTCTGGAGCGCTGATGATCAGAACATTCTGCTCCTGAAGGATAGAAAAGACAGCTTGATTGAAATAAAGTCTGTTTATATTGACGCTCTCTCTCTCCCTATATATACATACATGCATACACACACACACACAGGTATGTCATGCATTTCTTCAGATTTGTTTCAACCATTTACCATTTATTGGAGAATCCCTACTTTTCAAGTGACTGCAAATGAAGTCATCTCTGGCACTTTTTGAGCAAAGTAAGAGACACACATGACACCTTTTTATAAAAGTCATCGGTTTCTTTGTTACTGTGTACTTTCAAAGCATGGGGCTTTCACACGTCAGGTAAACCTGATTACCACTACACAACAAAAGCAGATGCAGCTTTCTTATCTATGTCGTGATAGAACAGTTGTGAATTGAGTAGAAGAAGGGCCCTGATGTGATACTTATTACATGCAGCCTGTAAGATAGTCAAACATGCAGGCTAGGAAGGAAGATGCAAATATCAATGTATTAGAAAAACACCTAAAGGCGAGTGATATGCTTTCATTCATGCATGGCTAGGAAAAATCGCCATACTGTTGCAAACATTCTTACACCACCAACTGGAAATAAATGATTCTGACATTAAACGTAAAGGTGACAATGCATTTGTATCATCACCTTGAGAAGGATCATCTTGGAATTGAGCCGAGGGCCTCTGCACTCAAAGCCAGAAACACTCCACTAAAATAAGATTCCTGTTGGTGCCAACAATTCTCCATGTTAATGCTTGTTCTAGGTGAGCAGTGAACCGATTGCAGGGCTCTTTTGAAAGCAAGGTCTGAGAACCAACAGATACATCCACACGCCGATTACTTTAGTGTTTTGAGAGAATTCCCTTTCTTGGAACGAGATTGCATGAAATAATCTTCAGGGCTTGGACAATTCCATGGCAAAACGGCACCTATCAACATTGTAGCCAACACAATATAACAACTGTTTCTGCCCGGTTTCGAACCGGGGACCTTTCGCGTGTGAGGCGAACGTGATAACCACTACACTACAGAAACAGATACCTACAGTTGATTTTTCTGTAATGAAACTGCTCCGAACTGGCTATTCCATGGGCCTCTGGCTTTAGATTTCTTTCATGCAACCTGCCCGACATCCCTAGCTGAACGCTCGTACATGCCATGCAAGACCAGATGTTTGGTATTAGCTCAGATTGGGCAGGGCTGAAGCATGAGACTCTAGCAAAGAATTATCCACTACTGCAAAGAAAAAATTGATGTTGGTTTTGAAACGCAAACTTCAAAACAACTTGAAAAGAGTACCAAGAAAAGGGCTCGTCCGGGATTTGAACCCGGGACCTCTCGCACCCAAAGCGAGAATCATACCCCTAGACCAACGAGCCCTCAAAATCCTCTTACCGCTCAAAAGCTAATACCGGCTCTAAGCCCGCAATGAAGATCATGCTGGTATCTTTATGATGCTTGGTCTGTGAATACGCATGAAAGTCAGTCTCAACTTACCCTTTCTCAAACGATAGCACTATCATTTACAAGTGTCTCCTTTTATTCCGTCCCAGCTTTGGACACGTCTTACAGGAAGTCAGCCCTTATTTATATATTTCTGCAGTGGCTGAAGCTTAATGAGAAAGAGTAACAAGTTGTTCATAATAACATAAGAAACACATAGTGCATTTTCTCTCAAATACTCCTTCACTTTGTGCCAAAAGAAATACCAAGGTGAATACCTAGGCCACAGATTCAAGCTAAAGATCTTCCTGGTGAAGGCAAGGCGCAATAAAAACTGCATATCGCTGGACTAAAGCATTCCTTGCATAGCCTCTAACATCATAACATAACTGAGCTGCTAGCAGCAAGCTAACCAATACTTTTCTGAAATGAGAATGACATGTGCTTATCTGCTCAATCAGTGCTCAATCAGGCGAGATTTAGAAAAGGTGGAAAGGGTCCAAGTGGATGCCCCTTCCTTTTTAGGGTGGGTCCTGCTGACTATCATAGGATTGCTTGTAAAAGTGGCCAGGGTCAGAGGAAAAGCTGCCAACACTTCTTAGCGTTCTCTATAGATGCAGCCATTTTCTGTGTCTGTAATTTCGGCCTTTTCCCAGAAGTCTCTATTCTGCCTATGCAAATTAACAAAAGCAGTGCTTATTCCTCACTTGCTCAAAGGTCCTTCCTGTCCAGAAAGCTCTGATTAAGCATGCTTATTTTCTTTTTCTGGGATATTTTAAATTGTTTCGCTGTCCAGTCTGTGGCAGTAGAAAGCTGCTTATGATGCCAGGTTTTGATGAATCCCCAAGGTACAAGTACAGAGGAATATATCAGTCTCTAGGATATGGAACTTTTAGCTAACACATCACAATATGTGATGCTTGCCAAGAAAACACTACATTCTGGAGCGCTGATGATCAGAACATTCTGCTCCTGAAGGATAGAAAAGACAGCTTGATTGAAATAAAGTCTGTTTATATTGACGCTCTCTCTCTCCCTATATATACATACATGCGTACACACACACACACAGGTATGTCATGCATTTCTTCAGATTTGTTTCAACCATTTACCATTTATTGGAGAATCCCTACTTTTCAAGTGACTGCAAATGAAGTCATCTCTGGCACTTTTTGTGCAAAGTAAGAGACACACATGACACCTTTTTATAAAAGTCATCGGTTTCTTTGTTACTGTGTACTTTCAAAGCATGGGGCTTTCACACGTCAGGTAAACCTGATTACCACTACACAACAAAAGCAGATGCAGCTTTCTTATCTATGTCGTGATAGAACAGTTGTGAATTGAGTAGAAGAAGGGCCCTGATGTGATACTTATTACATGCAGCCTGTAAGATAGTCAAACATGCAGGCTAGGAAGGAAGATGCAAATATCAATGTATTAGAAAAACACCTAAAGGCGAGTGATATGCTTTCATTCATGCATGGCTAGGAAAAATCGCCATACTGTTGCAAACATTCTTACACCACCAACTGGAAATAAATGATTCTGACATTAAACGTAAAGGTGACAATGCATTTGTATCATCACCTTGAGAAGGATCATCTTGGAATTGAGCCGAGGGCCTCTGCACTCAAAGCCAGAAACACTCCACTAAAATAAGATTCCTGTTGGTGCCAACAATTCTCCATGTTAATGCTTGTTCTAGGTGAGCAGTGAACCGATTGCAGGGCTCTTTTGAAAGCAAGGTCTGAGAACCAACAGATACATCCACACGCCGATTACTTTAGTGTTTTGAGAGAATTCCCTTTCTTGGAACGAGATTGCATGAAATAATCTTCAGGGCTTGGACAATTCCATGGCAAAACGGCACCTATCAACATTGTAGCCAACACAATATAACAACTGTTTCTGCCCGGTTTCAAACCGGGGACCTTTCGCGTGTGAGGCAAACGTGATAACCACTACACTACAGAAACAGATACCTACAGTTGATTTTTCTGTAATGAAACTGCTCCGAACTGGCTATTCCATGGGCCTCTGGCTTTAGATTTCTTTCATGCAACCTGCCCGACATCCCTAGCTGAACGCTCGTACATGCCATGCAAGACCAGATGTTTGGTATTAGCTCAGACTGGGCAGGGCTGAAGCATGAGACTCTAGCAAAGAATTATCCACTACTGCAAAGAAAAAATTGATGTTGGTTTTGAAACGCAAACTTCAAAACAACTTGAAAAGAGTACCAAGAAAAGGGCTTGTACGGGATTTGAACCCGGGACCTCTCGCACCCAAAGCGAGAATCATACCCCTAGACCAACGAGCCCTCAAAATCCTCTTACCTCTCAAAAGCTAATACCGGCTCTAAGCCCGCAATGAAGATCATGCTGGTATCTTTATGATGCTTGGTCTGTGAATACGCATGAAAGTCAGTCTCAACTTACCCTTTCTCAAACGATAGCACTATCATTTACAAGTGTCTCCTTTTATTCCGTCCCAGCTTTGGACACGTCTTACAGGAAGTCAGCCCTTATTTATATATTTCTGCAGTGGCTGAAGCTTAATGAGAAAGAGTAACAAGTTGTTCATAACAACATAAGAAACACATTGTGCATTTTCTCTCAAATACTCCTTCAATTTGTGCCAAAAGAAATACCAAGGTGAATACCTAGGCCACAGATTCAAGCTAAAGATCTTCCTGCTGAATGCAAGGCGCAATAAAAACTGCATATCGCTGGACTAAAGCATTCCTTGCATAGCCTCTAACATCATAACATAACTGAGCTGCTAGCAGCAAGCTAACCAATACCTTTCTGAAATGAGAATGACATGTGCTTATCTGCTCAATCAGTGCTCAATCAGTGCTCAATCAGGCGAGATTTAGAAAAGGTGGAAAGGGTCCAAGTGGATGCCCCTTCCTTTTTAGGGTGGGTCCTGCTGACTATCATAGGATTGCTTGTAAAAGTGGTCAGGGTCAGAGGAAAAGCTGCCAACACTTCTTAGCGTTCTCTATAGATGCAGCCATTTTCTGTGACTGTAATTTCGGCCTTTTCCCAGAAGTCTCTATTCTGCCTATGCAAATTAACAAAAGCAGTGCTTATTCCTCACTTGCTCAAAGGTCCTTCCTGTCCAGAAAGCTCTGATTAAGCATGCTTATTTTCTTTTTCTGGGATATTTTAAATTGTTTCGCTGTCCAGTCTGTGGCAGTAGAAAGCTGCTTATGATGCCAGGTTTTGATGAATCCCCAAGGTACAAGTACAGAGGAATATATCAGTCTCTAGGATATGGAACTTTTAGCTAACACATCACAATATGTGATGCTTGCCAAGAAAACACTACATTCTGGAGCGCTGATGATCAGAACATTCTGCTCCTGAAGGATAGAAAAGACAGCTTGATTGAAATAAAGTCTGTTTATATTGACGCTCTCTCTCTCCCTATATATACATACATGCGTACACACACACACACAGGTATGTCATGCATTTCTTCAGATTTGTTTCAACCATTTACCATTTATTGGAGAATCCCTACTTTTCAAGTGACTGCAAATGAAGTCATCTCTGGCACTTTTTGTGCAAAGTAAGAGACACACATGACACCTTTTTATAAAAGTCATCGGTTTCTTTGTTACTGTGTACTTTCAAAGCATGGGGCTTTCACACGTCAGGTAAACCTGATTACCACTACACAACAAAAGCAGATGCAGCTTTCTTATCTATGTCGTGATAGAACAGTTGTGAATTGAGTAGAAGAAGGGCCCTGATGTGATACTTATTACATGCAGCCTGTAAGATAGTCAAACATGCAGGCTAGGAAGGAAGATGCAAATATCAATGTATTAGAAAAACACCTAAAGGCGAGTGATATGCTTTAATTCATGCATGGCTAGGAAAAATCGCCATACTGTTGCAAACATTCTTACACCACCAACTGGAAATAAATGATTCTGACATTAAACGTAAAGGTGACAATGCATTTGTATCATCACCTTGAGAAGGATCCTCTTGGAATTGAGCCGAGGGCCTCTGCACTCAAAGCCAGAAACACTCCACTAAAATAAGATTCCTGTTGGTGCCAACAATTCTCCATGTTAATGCTTGTTCTAGGTGAGCAGTGAACCGATTGCAGGGCTCTTTTGAAAGCAAGGTCTGAGAACCAACAGATACATCCACACGCCGATTACTTTAGTGTTTTGAGAGAATTCCCTTTCTTGGAACGAGATTGCATGAAATAATCTTCAGGGCTTGGACAATTCCATGGCAAAACGGCACCTATCAACATTGTAGCCAACACAATATAACAACTGTTTCTGCCCGGTTTCAAACCGGGGACCTATCGCGTGTGAGGCAAACGTGATAACCACTACACTACAGAAACAGATACCTACAGTTGATTTTTCTGTAATGAAACTGCTCCGAACTGGCTATTCCATGGGCCTCTGGCTTTAGATTTCTTTCATGCAACCTGCCCGACATCCCTAGCTGAACGCTCGTACATGCCATGCAAGACCAGATGTTTGGTATTAGCTCAGACTGGGCAGGGCTGAAGCATGAGACTCTAGCAAAGAATTATCCACTACTGCAAAGAAAAAATTGATGTTGGTTTTGAAACGCAAACTTCAAAACAACTTGAAAAGAGTACCAAGAAAAGGGCTCGTCCGGGATTTGAACCCGGGACCTCTCGCACCCAAAGCGAGAATCATACCCCTAGACCAACGAGCCCTCAAAATCCTCTTACCTCTCAAAAGCTAATACCGGCTCTAAGCCCGCAATGAAGATCATGCTGGTATCTTTATGATGCTTGGTCTGTGAATACGCATGAAAGTCAGTCTCAACTTACCCTTTCTCAAACGATAGCACTATCATTTACAAGTGTCTCCTTTTATTCCGTCCCAGCTTTGGACACGTCTTACAGGAAGTCAGCCCTTATTTATATATTTCTGCAGTGGCTGAAGCTTAATGAGAAAGAGTAACAAGTTGTTCATAACAACATAAGAAACACATTGTGCATTTTCTCTCAAATACTCCTTCACTTTGTGCCAAAAGAAATACCAAGGTGAATACCTAGGCCACAGATTCAAGCTAAAGATCTTCCTGCTGAATGCAAGGCGCAATAAAAACTGCATATCGCTGGACTAAAGCATTCCTTGCATAGCCTCTAACATCATAACATAACTGAGCTGCTAGCAGCAAGCTAACCAATACCTTTCTGAAATGAGAATGACATGTGCTTATCTGCTCAATCAGTGCTCAATCAGTGCTCAATCAGGCGAGATTTAGAAAAGGTGGAAAGGGTCCAAGTGGATGCCCCTTCCTTTTTAGGGTGGGTCCTGCTGACTATCATAGGATTGCTTGTAAAAGTGGTCAGGGTCAGAAGAAAAGCTGCCAACACTTCTTAGCGTTCTCTATAGATGCAGCCATTTTCTGTGACTGTAATTTCGGCCTTTTCCCAGAAGTCTCTATTCTGCCTATGCAAATTAACAAAAGCAGTGCTTATTCCTCACTTGCTCAAAGGTCCTTCCTGTCCAGAAAGCTCTGATTAAGCATGCTTATTTTCTTTTTCTGGGATATTTTAAATTGTTTCGCTGTCCAGTCTGTGGCAGTAGAAAGCTGCTTATGATGCCAGGTTTTGATGAATCCCCAAGGTACAAGTACAGAGGAATATATCAGTCTCTAGGATATGGAACTTTTAGCTAACACATCACAATATGTGATGCTTGCCAAGAAAACACTACATTCTGGAGCGCTGATGATCAGAACATTCTGCTCCTGAAGGATAGAAAAGACAGCTTGATTGAAATAAAGTCTGTTTATATTGACGCTCTCTCTCTCCCTATATATACATACATGCGTACACACACACACACAGGTATGTCATGCATTTCTTCAGATTTGTTTCAACCATTTACCATTTATTGGAGAATCCCTACTTTTCAAGTGACTGCAAATGAAGTCATCTCTGGCACTTTTTGTGCAAAGTAAGAGACACACATGACACCTTTTTATAAAAGTCATCGGTTTCTTTGTTACTGTGTACTTTCAAAGCATGGGGCTTTCACACGTCATGTAAACCTGATTACCACTACACAACAAAAGCAGATGCAGCTTTCTTATCTATGTCGTGATAGAACAGTTGTGAATTGAGTAGAAGAAGGGCCCTGATGTGATACTTATTACATGCAGCCTGTAAGATAGTCAAACATGCAGGCTAAGAAGGAAGATGCAAATATCAATGTATTAGAAAAACACCTAAAGGCGAGTGATATGCTTTCATTCATGCATGGCTAGGAAAAATCGCCATACTGTTGCAAACATTCTTACACCACCAACTGGAAATAAATGATTCTGACATTAAACGTAAAGGTGACAATGCATTTGTATCATCACCTTGAGAAGGATCATCTTGGAATTGAGCCGAGGGCCTCTGCACTCAAAGCCAGAAACACTCCACTAAAATAAGATTCCTGTTGGTGCCAACAATTCTCCATGTTAATGCTTGTTCTAGGTGAGCAGTGAACCGATTGCAGGGCTCTTTTGAAAGCAAGGTCTGAGAACCAACAGATACATCCACACGCCGATTACTTTAGTGTTTTGAGAGAATTCCCTTTCTTGGAACGAGATTGCATGAAATAATCTTCAGGGCTTGGACAATTCCATGGCAAAACGGCACCTATCAACATTGTAGCCAACACAATATAACAACTGTTTCTGCCCGGTTTCGAACTGGGGACCTTTCGCGTGTGAGGCGAACGTGATAACCACTACACTACAGAAACAGATACCTACAGTTGATTTTTCTGTAATGAAACTGCTCCGAACTGGCTATTCCATGGGCCTCTGGCTTTAGATTTCTTTCATGCAACCTGCCCGACATCCCTAGCTGAACGCTCGTACATGCCATGCAAGACCAGATGTTTGGTATTAGCTCAGACTGGGCAGGGCTGAAGCATGAGACTCTAGCAAAGAATTATCCACTACTGCAAAGAAAAAATTGATGTTGGTTTTGAAACGCAAACTTCAAAACAACTTGAAAAGAGTACCAAGAAAAGGGCTCGTCCGGGATTTGAACCCGGGACCTCTCGCACCCAAAGCGAGAATCATACCCCTAGACAAACGAGCCCTCAAAATCCTCTTACCTCTCAAAAGCTAATACCGGCTCTAAGCCCGCAATGAAGATCATGCTGGTATCTTTATGATGCTTGGTCTGTGAATACGCATGAAAGTCAGTCTCAACTTACCCTTTCTCAAACGATAGCACTATCATTTACAAGTGTCTCCTTTTATTCCGTCCCAGCTTTGGACACGTCTTACAGGAAGTCAGCCCTTATTTATATATTTCTGCAGTGGCTGAAGCTTAATGAGAAAGAGTAACAAGTTGTTCATAACAACATAAGAAACACATTGTGCATTTTCTCTCAAATACTCCTTCACTTTGTGCCAAAAAAAATACCAAGGTGAATACCTAGGCCACAGATTCAAGCTAAAGATCTTCCTGCTGAATGCAAGGCGCAATAAAAACTGCATATCGCTGGGCTAAAGCATTCCTTGCATAGCCTCTAACATCATAACATAACTGAGCTGCTAGCAGCAAGCTAACCAATACCTTTCTGAAATGAGAATGACATGTGCTTATCTGCTCAATCAGTGCTCAATCAGGCTCGATCAGGCGAGATTTAGAAAAGGTGGAAAGGGTCCTAGTGGATGCCCCTTCCTTTTTAGGGTGGGTCCTGCTGACTATCATAGGATTGCTTGTAAAAGTGGCCAGGGTCAGAGGAAAAGCTGCCAACACTTCTTAGCGTTCTCTATAGATGCAGCCATTTTCTGTGACTGTAATTTCGGCCTTTTCCCAGAAGTCTCTATTCTGCCTATGCAAATTAACAAAAGCAGTGCTTATTCCTCACTTGCTCAAATGTCCTTCCTGTCCAGAAAGCTCTGATTAAGCATGCTTATTTTCTTTTTCTGGGATATTTTAAATTGTTTCGCTGTCCAGTCTGTGGCAGTAGAAAGCTGCTTATGATGCCAGGTTTTGATGAATCCCCAAGGTAAAAGTACAGAGGAATATATCAGTCTCTAGGATATGGAACTTTTAGCTAACACATCACAATATGTGATGCTTGCCAAGAAAACACTACATTCTGGAGCGCTGATGATCAGAACATTCTGCTCCTGAAGGATAGAAAAGACAGCTTGATTGAAATAAAGTCTGTTTATATTGACGCTCTCTCTCTCCCTATATATACATACATGCGTACACACACACACACAGGTATGTCATGCATTTCTTCAGATTTGTTTCAACCATTTACCATTTATTGGAGAATCCCTACTTTTCAAGTGACTGCAAATGAAGTCATCTCTGGCACTTTTTGTGCAAAGTAAGAGACACACATGACACCTTTTTATAAAAGTCATCGGTTTCTTTGTTACTGTGTACTTTCAAAGCATGGGGCTTTCACACGTCAGGTAAACCTGATTACCACTACACAACAAAAGCAGATGCAGCTTTCTTATCTATGTCGTGATAGAACAGTTGTGAATTGAGTAGAAGAAGGGCCCTGATGTGATACTTATTACATGCAGCCTGTAAGATAGTCAAACATGCAGGCTAGGAAGGAAGATGCAAATATCAATGTATTAGAAAAACACCTAAAGGCGAGTGATATGCTTTCATTCATGCATGGCTAGGAAAAATCGCCATACTGTTGCAAACATTCTTACACCACCAACTGGAAATAAATGATTCTGACATTAAACGTAAAGGTGACAATGCATTTGTATCATCACCTTGAGAAGGATCATCTTGGAATTGAGCCGAGGGCCTCTGCACTCAAAGCCAGAAACACTCCACTAAAATAAGATTCCTGTTGGTGCCAACAATTCTCCATGTTAATGCTTGTTCTAGGTGAGCAGTGAACCGATTGCAGGGCTCTTTTGAAAGCAAGGTCTGAGAACCAACAGATACATCCACACGCCGATTACTTTAGTGTTTTGAGAGAATTCCCTTTCTTGGAACGAGATTGCATGAAATAATCTTCAGGGCTTGGACAATTCCATGGCAAAACGGCACCTATCAACATTGTAGCCAACACAATATAACAACTGTTTCTGCCCGGTTTCAAACCGGGGACCTTTCGCGTGTGAGGCAAACGTGATAACCACTACACTACAGAAACAGATACCTACAGTTGATTTTTCTGTAATGAAACTGCTCCGAACTGGCTATTCCATGGGCCTCTGGCTTTAGATTTCTTTCATGCAACCTGCCCGACATCCCTAGCTGAACGCTCGTACATGCCATGCAAGACCAGATGTTTGGTATTAGCTCAGACTGGGCAGGGCTGAAGCATGAGACTCTAGCAAAGAATTATCCACTACTGCAAAGAAAAAATTGATGTTGGTTTTGAAACGCAAACTTCAAAACAACTTGAAAAGAGTACCAAGAAAAGGGCTCGTCCGGGATTTGAACCCGGGACCTCTCGCACCCAAAGCGAGAATCATACCCCTAGACCAACGAGCCCTCAAAATCCTCTTACCTCTCAAAAGCTAATACCGGCTCTAAGCCCGCAATGAAGATCATGCTGGTATCTTTATGATGCTTGGTCTGTGAATACGCATGAAAGTCAGTCTCAACTTACCCTTTCTCAAACGATAGCACTATCATTTACAAGTGTCTCCTTTTATTCCGTCCCAGCTTTGGACACGTCTTACAGGAAGTCAGCCCTTATTTATATATTTCTGCAGTGGCTGAAGCTTAATGAGAAAGAGTAACAAGTTGTTCATAACAACATAAGAAACACATTGTGCATTTTCTCTCAAATACTCCTTCACTTTGTGCCAAAAGAAATACCAAGGTGAATACCTAGGCCACAGATTCAAGCTAAAGATCTTCCTGCTGAATGCAAGGCGCAATAAAAACTGCATATCGCTGGACTAAAGCATTCCTTGCATAGCCTCTAACATCATAACATAACTGAGCTGCTAGCAGCAAGCTAACCAATACCTTTCTGAAATGAGAATGACATGTGCTTATCTGCTCAATCAGTGCTCAATCAGTGCTCAATCAGGCGAGATTTAGAAAAGGTGGAAAGGGTCCAAGTGGATGCCCCTTCCTTTTTAGGGTGGGTCCTGCTGACTATCATAGGATTGCTTGTAAAAGTGGTCAGGGTCAGAGGAAAAGCTGCCAACACTTCTTAGCGTTCTCTATAGATGCAGCCATTTTCTGTGACTGTAATTTCGGCCTTTTCCCAGAAGTCTCTATTCTGCCTATGCAAATTAACAAAAGCAGTGCTTATTCCTCACTTGCTCAAAGGTCCTTCCTGTCCAGAAAGCTCTGATTAAGCATGCTTATTTTCTTTTTCTGGGATATTTTAAATTGTTTCGCTGTCCAGTCTGTGGCAGTAGAAAGCTGCTTATGATGCCAGGTTTTGATGAATCCCCAAGGTACAAGTACAGAGGAATATATCAGTCTCTAGGATATGGAACTTTTAGCTAACACATCACAATATGTGATGCTTGCCAAGAAAACACTACATTCTGGAGCGCTGATGATCAGAACATTCTGCTCCTGAAGGATAGAAAAGACAGCTTGATTGAAATAAAGTCTGTTTATATTGACGCTCTCTCTCTCCCTATATATACATACATGCGTACACACACACACACAGGTATGTCATGCATTTCTTCAGATTTGTTTCAACCATTTACCATTTATTGGAGAATCCCTACTTTTCAAGTGACTGCAAATGAAGTCATCTCTGGCACTTTTTGTGCAAAGTAAGAGACACACATGACACCTTTTTATAAAAGTCATCGGTTTCTTTGTTACTGTGTACTTTCAAAGCATGGGGCTTTCACACGTCATGTAAACCTGATTACCACTACACAACAAAAGCAGATGCAGCTTTCTTATCTATGTCGTGATAGAACAGTTGTGAATTGAGTAGAAGAAGGGCCCTGATGTGATACTTATTACATGCAGCCTGTAAGATAGTCAAACATGCAGGCTAAGAAGGAAGATGCAAATATCAATGTATTAGAAAAACACCTAAAGGCGAGTGATATGCTTTCATTCATGCATGGCTAGGAAAAATCGCCATACTGTTGCAAACATTCTTACACCACCAACTGGAAATAAATGATTCTGACATTAAACGTAAAGGTGACAATGCATTTGTATCATCACCTTGAGAAGGATCATCTTGGAATTGAGCCGAGGGCCTCTGCACTCAAAGCCAGAAACACTCCACTAAACTAAGATTCCTGTTGGTGCCAACAATTCTCCATGTTAATGCTTGTTCTAGGTGAGCAGTGAACCGATTGCAGGGCTCTTTTGAAAGCAAGGTCTGAGAACCAACAGATACATCCACACGCCGATTACTTTAGTGTTTTGAGAGAATTCCCTTTCTTGGAACGAGATTGCATGAAATAATCTTCAGGGCTTGGACAATTCCATGGCAAAACGGCACCTATCAACATTGTAGCCAACACAATATAACAACTGTTTCTGCCCGGTTTCGAACTGGGGACCTTTCGCGTGTGAGGCGAACGTGATAACCACTACACTACAGAAACAGATACCTACAGTTGATTTTTCTGTAATGAAACTGCTCCGAACTGGCTATTCCATGGGCCTCTGGCTTTAGATTTCTTTCATGCAACCTGCCCGACATCCCTAGCTGAACGCTCGTACATGCCATGCAAGACCAGATGTTTGGTATTAGCTCAGACTGGGCAGGGCTGAAGCATGAGACTCTAGCAAAGAATTATCCACTACTGCAAAGAAAAAATTGATGTTGGTTTTGAAACGCAAACTTCAAAACAACTTGAAAAGAGTACCAAGAAAAGGGCTCGTCCGGGATTTGAACCCGGGACCTCTCGCACCCAAAGCGAGAATCATACCCCTAGACAAACGAGCCCTCAAAATCCTCTTACCTCTCAAAAGCTAATACCGGCTCTAAGCCCGCAATGAAGATCATGCTGGTATCTTTATGATGCTTGGTCTGTGAATACGCATGAAAGTCAGTCTCAACTTACCCTTTCTCAAACGATAGCACTATCATTTACAAGTGTCTCCTTTTATTCCGTCCCAGCTTTGGACACGTCTTACAGGAAGTCAGCCCTTATTTATATATTTCTGCAGTGGCTGAAGCTTAATGAGAAAGAGTAACAAGTTGTTCATAACAACATAAGAAACACATTGTGCATTTTCTCTCAAATACTCCTTCACTTTGTGCCAAAAAAAATACCAAGGTGAATACCTAGGCCACAGATTCAAGCTAAAGATCTTCCTGCTGAATGCAAGGCGCAATAAAAACTGCATATCGCTGGGCTAAAGCATTCCTTGCATAGCCTCTAACATCATAACATAACTGAGCTGCTAGCAGCAAGCTAACCAATACCTTTCTGAAATGAGAATGACATGTGCTTATCTGCTCAATCAGTGCTCAATCAGGCTCGATCAGGCGAGATTTAGAAAAGGTGGAAAGGGTCCAAGTGGATGCCCCTTCCTTTTTAGGGTGGGTCCTGCTGACTATCATAGGATTGCTTGTAAAAGTGGCCAGGGTCAGAGGAAAAGCTGCCAACACTTCTTAGCGTTCTCTATAGATGCAGCCATTTTCTGTGACTGTAATTTCGGCCTTTTCCCAGAAGTCTCTATTCTGCCTATGCAAATTAACAAAAGCAGTGCTTATTCCTCACTTGCTCAAATGTCCTTCCTGTCCAGAAAGCTCTGATTAAGCATGCTTATTTTCTTTTTCTGGGATATTTTAAATTGTTTCGCTGTCCAGTCTGTGGCAGTAGAAAGCTGCTTATGATGCCAGGTTTTGATGAATCCCCAAGGTACAAGTACAGAGGAATATATCAGTCTCTAGGATATGGAACTTTTAGCTAACACATCACAATATGTGATGCTTGCCAAGAAAACACTACATTCTGGAGCGCTGATGATCAGAACATTCTGCTCCTGAAGGATAGAAAAGACAGCTTGATTGAAATAAAGTCTGTTTATATTGACGCTCTCTCTCTCCCTATATATACATACATGCGTACACACACACACACAGGTATGTCATGCATTTCTTCAGATTTGTTTCAACCATTTACCATTTATTGGAGAATCCCTACTTTTCAAGTGACTGCAAATGAAGTCATCTCTGGCACTTTTTGTGCAAAGTAAGAGACACACATGACACCTTTTTATAAAAGTCATCGGTTTCTTTGTTACTGTGTACTTTCAAAGCATGGGGCTTTCACACGTCAGGTAAACCTGATTACCACTACACAACAAAAGCAGATGCAGCTTTCTTATCTATGTCGTGATAGAACAGTTGTGAATTGAGTAGAAGAAGGGCCCTGATGTGATACTTATTACATGCAGCCTGTAAGATAGTCAAACATGCAGGCTAGGAAGGAAGATGCAAATATCAATGTATTAGAAAAACACCTAAAGGCGAGTGATATGCTTTCATTCATGCATGGCTAGGAAAAATCGCCATACTGTTGCAAACATTCTTACACCACCAACTGGAAATAAATGATTCTGACATTAAACGTAAAGGTGACAATGCATTTGTATCATCACCTTGAGAAGGATCATCTTGGAATTGAGCCGAGGGCCTCTGCACTCAAAGCCAGAAACACTCCACTAAAATAAGATTCCTGTTGGTGCCAACAATTCTCCATGTTAATGCTTGTTCTAGGTGAGCAGTGAACCGATTGCAGGGCTCTTTTGAAAGCAAGGTCTGAGAACCAACAGATACATCCACACGCCGATTACTTTAGTGTTTTGAGAGAATTCCCTTTCTTGGAACGAGATTGCATGAAATAATCTTCAGGGCTTGGACAATTCCATGGCAAAACGGCACCTATCAACATTGTAGCCAACACAATATAACAACTGTTTCTGCCCGGTTTCAAACCGGGGACCTTTCGCGTGTGAGGCAAACGTGATACCCACTACACTACAGAAACAGATACCTACAGTTGATTTTTCTGTAATGAAACTGCTCCGAACTGGCTATTCCATGGGCCTCTGGCTTTAGATTTCTTTCATGCAACCTGCCCGACATCCCTAGCTGAACGCTCGTACATGCCATGCAAGACCAGATGTTTGGTATTAGCTCAGACTGGGCAGGGCTGAAGCATGAGACTCTAGCAAAGAATTATCCACTACTGCAAAGAAAAAATTGATGTTGGTTTTGAAACGCAAACTTCAAAACAACTTGAAAAGAGTACCAAGAAAAGGGCTCGTCCGGGATTTGAACCCGGGACCTCTCGCACCCAAAGCGAGAATCATACCCCTAGACCAACGAGCCCTCAAAATCCTCTTACCTCTCAAAAGCTAATACCGGCTCTAAGCCCGCAATGAAGATCATGCTGGTATCTTTATGATGCTTGGTCTGTGAATACGCATGAAAGTCAGTCTCAACTTACCCTTTCTCAAACGATAGCACTATCATTTACAAGTGTCTCCTTTTATTCCGTCCCAGCTTTGGACACGTCTTACAGGAAGTCAGCCCTTATTTATATATTTCTGCAGTGGCTGAAGCTTAATGAGAAAGAGTAACAAGTTGTTCATAACAACATAAGAAACACATTGTGCATTTTCTCTCAAATACTCCTTCACTTTGTGCCAAAAGAAATACCAAGGTGAATACCTAGGCCACAGATTCAAGCTAAAGATCTTCCTGCTGAATGCAAGGCGCAATAAAAACTGCATATCGCTGGACTAAAGCATTCCGTGCATAGCCTCTAACATCATAACATAACTGAGCTGCTAGCAGCAAGCTAACCAATACCTTTCTGAAATGAGAATGACATGTGCTTATCTGCTCAATCAGTGCTCAATCAGGCTCGATCAGGCGAGATTTAGAAAAGGTGGAAAGGGTCCAAGTGGATGCCCCTTCCTTTTTAGGGTGGGTCCTGCTCACTATCATAGGATTGCTTGTAAAAGTGGCCAGGGTCAGAGGAAAAGCTGCCAACACTTCTTAGCGTTCTCTATAGATGCAGCCATTTTCTGTGACTGTAATTTCGGCCTTTTCCCAGAAGTCTCTATTCTGCCTATGCAAATTAACAAAAGCAGTGCTTATTCCTCACTTGCTCAAATGTCCTTCCTGTCCAGAAAGCTCTGATTAAGCATGCTTATTTTCTTTTTCTGGGATATTTTAAATTGTTTCGCTGTCCAGTCTGTGGCAGTAGAAAGCTGCTTATGATGCCAGGTTTTGATGAATCCCCAAGGTACAAGTACAGAGGAATATATCAGTCTCTAGGATATGGAACTTTTAGCTAACACATCACAATATGTGATGCTTGCCAAGAAAACACTACATTCTGGAGCGCTGATGATCAGAACATTCTGCTCCTGAAGGATAGAAAAGACAGCTTGATTGAAATAAAGTCTGTTTATATTGACGCTCTCTCTCTCCCTATATATACATACATGCGTACACACACACACACAGGTATGTCATGCATTTCTTCAGATTTGTTTCAACCATTTACCATTTATTGGAGAATCCCTACTTTTCAAGTGACTGCAAATGAAGTCATCTCTGGCACTTTTTGTGCAAAGTAAGAGACACACATGACACCTTTTTATAAAAGTCATCGGTTTCTTTGTTACTGTGTACTTTCAAAGCATGGGGCTTTCACACGTCAGGTAAACCTGATTACCACTACACAACAAAAGCAGATGCAGCTTTCTTATCTATGTCGTGATAGAACAGTTGTGAATTGAGTAGAAGAAGGGCCCTGATGTGATACTTATTACATGCAGCCTGTAAGATAGTCAAACATGCAGGCTAGGAAGGAAGATGCAAATATCAATGTATTAGAAAAACACCTAAAGGCGAGTGATATGCTTTCATTCATGCATGGCTAGGAAAAATCGCCATACTGTTGCAAACATTCTTACACCACCAACTGGAAATAAATGATTCTGACATTAAACGTAAAGGTGACAATGCATTTGTATCATCACCTTGAGAAGGATCATCTTGGAATTGAGCCGAGGGCCTCTGCACTCAAAGCCAGAAACACTCCACTAAAATAAGATTCCTGTTGGTGCCAACAATTCTCCATGTTAATGCTTGTTCTAGGTGAGCAGTGAACCGATTGCAGGGCTCTTTTGAAAGCAAGGTCTGAGAACCAACAGATACATCCACACGCCGATTACTTTAGTGTTTTGAGAGAATTCCCTTTCTTGGAACGAGATTGCATGAAATAATCTTCAGGGCTTGGACAATTCCATGGCAAAACGGCACCTATCAACATTGTAGCCAACACAATATAACAACTGTTTCTGCCCGGTTTCGAACCGGGGACCTTTCGCGTGTGAGGCAAACGTGATAACCACTACACTACAGAAACAGATACCTACAGTTGATTTTTCTGTAATGAAACTGCTCCGAACTGGCTATTCCATGGGCCTCTGGCTTTAGATTTCTTTCATGCAACCTGCCCGACATCCCTAGCTGAACGCTCGTACATGCCATGCAAGACCAGATGTTTGGTATTAGCTCAGATTGGGCAGGGCTGAAGCATGAGACTCTAGCAAAGAATTATCCACTACTGCAAAGAAAAAATTGATGTTGGTTTTGAAACGCAAACTTCAAAACAACTTGAAAAGAGTACCAAGAAAAGGGCTCGTCCGGGATTTGAACCCGGGACCTCTCGCACCCAAAGCGAGAATCATACCCCTAGACCAACGAGCCCTCAAAATCCTCTTACCGCTCAAAAGCTAATACCGGCTCTAAGCCCGCAATGAAGATCATGCTGGTATCTTTATGATGCTTGGTCTGTGAATACGCATGAAAGTCAGTCTCAACTTACCCTTTCTCAAACGATAGCACTATCATTTACAAGTGTCTCCTTTTATTCCGTCCCAGCTTTGGACACGTCTTACAGGAAGTCAGCCCTTATTTATATATTTCTGCAGTGGCTGAAGCTTAATGAGAAAGAGTAACAAGTTGTTCATAATAACATAAGAAACACATTGTGCATTTTCTCTCAAATACTCCTTCACTTTGTGCCAAAAGAAATACCAAGGTGAATACCTAGGCCACAGATTCAAGCTAAAGATCTTCCTGGTGAAGGCAAGGCGCAATAAAAACTGCATATCGCTGGACTAAAGCATTCCTTGCATAGCCTCTAACATCATAACATAACTGAGCTGCTAGCAGCAAGCTAACCAATACCTTTCTGAAATGAGAATGACATGTGCTTATCTGCTCAATCAGTGCTCAATCAGGCGAGATTTAGAAAAGGTGGAAAGGGTCCAAGTGGATGCCCCTTCCTTTTTAGGGTGGGTCCTGCTGACTATCATAGGATTGCTTGTAAAAGTGGTCAGGGTCAGAGGAAAAGCTGCCAACACTTCTTAGCGTTCTCTATAGATGCAGCCATTTTCTGTGACTGTAATTTCGGCCTTTTCCCAGAAGTCTCTATTCTGCCTATGCAAATTAACAAAAGCAGTGCTTATTCCTCACTTGCTCAAAGGTCCTTCCTGTCCAGAAAGCTCTGATTAAGCATGCTTATTTTCTTTTTCTGGGATATTTTAAATTGTTTCGCTGTCCAGTCTGTGGCAGTAGAAAGCTGCTTATGATGCCAGGTTTTGATGAATCCCCAAGGTACAAGTACAGAGGAATATATCTGTCTCTAGGATATGGAACTTTTAGCTAACACATCACAATATGTGATGCTTGCCAAGAAAACACTACATTCTGGAGCGCTGATGATCAGAACATTCTGCTCCTGAAGGATAGAAAAGACAGCTTGATTGAAATAAAGTCTGTTTATATTGACGCTCTCTCTCTCCCTATATATACATACATGCATACACACACACACACAGGTATGTCATGCATTTCTTCAGATTTGTTTCAACCATTTACCATTTATTGGAGAATCCCTACTTTTCAAGTGACTGCAAATGAAGTCATCTCTGGCACTTTTTGAGCAAAGTAAGAGACACACATGACACCTTTTTATAAAAGTCATCGGTTTCTTTGTTACTGTGTACTTTCAAAGCATGGGGCTTTCACACGTCAGGTAAACCTGATTACCACTACACAACTGTTGGAAACAGCCCCACTCCCACTCCGCAGGGTGGTGGAGGGCCTTCCCGACACAATGGGGTAGCTTGGCTCGAGTGGTCAGGAAACAGGCGCAGTGCTAAGCATACAATATACCCATACAATAACCATGCGTGCATCCGTTCCAAAAACGACTCTACACCGTAAAAATTATGAAAATATTCTTCTTTATCTTTTTCTCTTAGTTGCTGATTGGGAAAATAAATAACAATCACAATATACAAATTCTTAAATAGAGCAGGTCAAATAAATATTTGCTGTTTGCTGAAATAAATAGGGGTGATCATAAATAACAGGGCATAAATACAAGTGCAATATATACAGACAATTAAATACTTTGAGGTAATAAATACTGTACCAATAAATACTGTACCAATAATTACTGTACACCAACAAGTCCTGTGGACCTATAAATACAGTGCAGCATTAAATAGATAAGAATTTAATAAATACAGTTTCCCCAATAAATAATTAGAAGTATACAATAACACTCATGAATCAGATGACACTTCAATACTTAAGGGCTGATTTGGCCCAGGCACAGCTTGTAGGGTGTGGAAGGCTTGGGGGGTCCTACTCCCTGGCTGAGGCAAAGGCTGAGGCCTAAACTGAGGTAGATCAAAGGGGGGAATTCCAATGCCCTGGCTTCCCTCTCCACACAACCTCTCTAGGTTAGTCCCAGTTCACCCCAGGCACAGTCAGATGGGTTTCAGCACCTCCCTAGCCCCTTAGAGTAGTCTCTCAGGTCTCCACAGGGCCTTAGGCGCCCTCTACTCCACTTACTGCCCTTTTCTGATGTTCCGACGCCGCTGGAGTCGTGTCGACGCCGTGGGGCGGTTCCGGTTCGGTCTCGGCGGCCTCGGCACAGTGTCAGTTCTTTGTCGACGCCGGTAGGCGGTTCCGGTCCGATGTCGGTGGCCTCGGTTCGATCTCGACCTCCGATTCGATGGCGTCGGGCAGTCTCTTCACGATGTCGACTTCGGGCGGCTCCGGTCCGATGGCGCTCTCGGCTCCGATGACGTCGGCCGGCCTGGCCTCGCTGTCGACTTCCGGCGACTCCGGGGTGCGATCCTCACCCCCGACCTCCGGTGCTCTTCCTCACAGGTTCCGGGCGACTCCGGAGTGCGATCCTCACTCCCGACCTCCGGTGCTCCTCTACCTCGGTCTCCGACGACTCCGGAGGGCGGACTTCACCCTTCCGATGACGCCGCTCACTCGACCTCGGTTCACTTCCTCCTCGACCTCTGGTATTCCTCACGACCTCCGTCGGCGCCCTCTCACGACCTCAGGCGGCTCCGGGTACGACGTCTGCTACTTCAGTCAGCGCCGCTTCTCCACCTCGGGCTCCAGGTCTTCAGGCTACTCGACGCCGGACTCCAGGGAAACCAGTTCTCAGGTCAGAATCTTGCTGTTTTCTTGGTTCTAAGGCCTGTTCCTGCTGTCCAGGTCCTTAGGATAAGTTTCTTCTGTCTTCTTCCCACACAGGGCTATAGGCTGGGATCCATCAGTAGGGACAAGTATCAAGGGTGGGTTTATGGACCCCACTCCAGGCACAAGTTTCCACCCCTGCTGCTTCACTCCTTCCTCCTTCACTATTGTGCTCCTCTCTCTTCACCAGTCAGGTGCCAACTGCCAGCTCCAACTGCCAACTGCCTCTCTTATCCTCCCAACATTCTAAACGGTTTCCAACTGTCACACAGTTCTGGAATCTCCTGGAAGGTTCTGGAAGGTGCTGGTAGGTTCCAGTGGATGCTGGTGATGTCATGGGAGGCCACCATTTTGTGCTTCAGGCCCTCAGACAGAAGTTTCAGGGGTAGCTAAAATGGCTCCCTGAATCTGTAGCAACACGAAAAAGTCTGGTGGTTCCCAAAAAGGAAAAATTCAAACAGGGTTTGAGGCAAAAGTGGGACAAAATAAATAATGATGAGGAGGGACCACCCAAAGGGCTGACAGGTCTAACACGCGTCCCCCCCAGCTGAAAGTGGGGAGAGCTACCCAACCCCTTGGGAGTTCTCATCACTAAGGCGGAAATACCTTGAGAGACCGTCTGCATTGGCGTGGTCCACTCCAGGCCGATGTTCCACCTGAAAGTCCATCCCCTGTAGGGAAATAGACCACCTCAACAACTTGGGATTCTCCCCCTTCATTTGCATCAGCCAACGAAGGGGTCTGTGGTCGGTTTGAACCAGGAAGTGCGATCCAAACAGGTATGGCCGCAACTTCTTCAGAGCCCATACCACGGCAAAGGCTTCACGCTCTATTGCACTCCACTTCTGTTCCCTGGGAAGTAGTCTCCGGGATAGGAAGACCACGGGTTGATCCAGACCCTCTTCGTTGAGTTGCGATAACACTGCCCCAATGCCATGTTCTGATGCATCTGTCTGGACAATGAACTTCTTGGAAAAGTCTGGGGCCCTTAAGACCGGGGCCTCGCACATGGCTTTCTTCAATTTCTCAAAGGCTTGCTGACAAGCCTCCGTCCAGACTACCCGTCGAGGTTGTTTCTTGGACGTGAGCTCCGTGAGAGGGGCTACGATGGTACCGTACCCCTTCACGAAGCGGCGATAGTATCCCGTGAGGCCCAAAAATGCTCGGACCTCAGTCTGTGTCTTGGGGGGTTCCCAGGCCATGATGGCCTCGATCTTCGCCTGGAGGGGTTGCACCGTTCCCCTACCCACCAAGTGTCCAAGGTACACTACCGACCCCTGCCCGATCTGGCACTTGCTGGCCTTGATCGTCAATCCAGCTTGTCTCAGGGCCTGGAGAACAGCTTGCAGGTGACGCAAGTGATCCTCCCAGCTGTTACTGAAGACGGCTATGTCATCCAGATAAGCAGCAGAGAAACTCTCCATTCCGGTGAGGATCTGGTTTACCAGGCGCTGAAACGTGGCAGGTGCGTTCTTGAGCCCAAAGGGCATCACACAGAACTGGTAGTGGCCATTGGGCGTGGAGAAGGCTGACCTTTCCCTTGCTCCATTTGTCAAAGAGATCTGCCAGTACCCTGAAGTAAGGTCAAAGGTACTTAGATATTGGGCAGCTCCCAGCCGGTCAATTAATTCATCCGCCCTAGGGATCGGATGAGCATCAGTCTTTGTCACTGAATTCAGTCCCCGGTAGTCCACACAGAACCTCAGTTCTGGTTGGGCACCCGGTGGTGCAGCTTTTGGTACTAACACCACCGGACTGGACCAGGGGCTGCTAGAAGGTTCAATCACTCCTAGCTCCAGCATCTTAGTGACTTCACTATGAATGCTGGCCTTCACCTTGTCTGACATCCGGTAGATCTTGGACTTCACAGGTGGGCTGTCTCCTGTGTCCACGTCATGGACGCACAGGTGAGTCCTACCCGGGACAAGGGAGAACAATGAAGAGTACTGCCCCAGGACCTGGCGACAGTCCTCCTGCTGTTCAGGAGTTAGGGATGGGGAGAGAATCACTCCCTCCACCGACCCATCCTTTTCTTGAGACGCAAACAGATCAGGGAGAGGCTCGCTTTCCACGTCCTCTCCTCCGTCAGTCACCATCATCAAGATGACTTCGGGCCTCTCGTGGTGGGGTTTGAGGCGGTTGGCATGCAGCACCCGCAGGGGCTGACGAGGGGTCTTCAGGTCCACCAAGTAGGTAGCCTTACCCTTCTTCTCCAACACCTCAAAGGGTCCTGACCAGCGATCCTGGAGGGCGCTAAGCTCTCCTGGTTCGATCACCCACACCTTTTGGCCAGGCTCCAACTCCACCGGGTGAGCATTGTGGTCATACCACGCCTTCATTACTGCTTGGCTGGCTTCCAAGTTGTCAGAAGCTTGCTTCCACAACTTAGCCATTTGGCTCCGGAAGGCCAGCATGTAGCTCACCACATCCTGGGGGAGCTTTCTGGGAGTTCTTTCCCATCCGTCTCTCACCAGGTTAAGAGGTCCACGTACAGGGTGCCCATACAGAAGCTCGAAGGGGCTGAAGCCCACTCCCTTCTGTGGCACTTCCCTGTAAGAAAAAAGTAAACAGGGTAGGAGGACGTCCCATTTCCTCCGCAGGCTTTCAGGCAGACTTCTGATCATGCCCTTCAAGGTTTTGTTAAACCTCTCCACCAGACCATTTGTCTGGGGGTGGTAAGGAGTGGTGAACCGGTATGTCACTCCACACTCCTTCCACATTGCCCGCATATACGCTGACATGAAGTTGGTCCCCCTGTCGGACACAACTTCCTTGGGAAAACCCACTCGGGTAAAGATTCCCATCAGGGCCCTAGCCACAACAGGTGCTGTTATGGTCCTCAGAGGTATTGCCTCTGGGTACCGTGTGGCATGATCCACCAGAACCAGGATAAACCTGTGACCAGCTGATGTTGGCGGATCTAACGGACCCACAATGTCGATGCCCACCCTTTCAAAGGGGGTGCTAACGACAGGAAGTGGTTCCAGGGGAGATTTCAGCTTCACCCCTGTTTTCCCACTGGCTTGGCAAGACACACATGTCCGGCAGTAGGTATCGGACGACACTTTCATCTGAGGCCAATAAAAGTGTGGGACAAGACGGGCGAAGGTCTTGTCTTGCCCCAGGTGTCCTGCCAAGGGGATCTCGTGAGCCAACTCTAAAAGGAAGGCTCGATAACGTTGAGGGACTACCAAGGCTCGTGACGATCCATGTAGGGGTGCCTTGGGTTCACTGTAGAGGAGGCCATCCTCCCAGTAAACACTGTAGTTCCCTTCAACGTTCCCTGCTGCCTGGGCTTCGGCCTGTCGCCTCAGCCCCTCAAGGGTAGGGCACTCCCTCTGGCCCTGGCAGAATTCCTCCCTGGACGGGCCTCCCTCCACGTGCCACTCGGCCGGGATGGGTAGGTCCTCCAGGTTGGTAACGTCCCCCTCCGCAGACTCCTGGTCCACCACCTCCGGTGGCCTATCCGTCCTACGGGGTGGAGACGCCGAGGCAGGCTCCTCCTGTCCTCGGTTCTTCCCTTGACTGGCAGCTGGCTGGGCCTTTGTTCCAGGCTCCAGCCGGAATGAACTCCCTCTTCGGGTAGTCACGGACCTTGTGCTAACACAGGCCCAGTCAGGTGTACCCAGCATCTCGGTATGAGTCTGGTATTCCACCTCCTTCCAAGCGTTGTGCTCCATGTCATTGCCCAGCAGACAATCGACTGGCACGGCAGGGCTTACGGCAACTCGAAGTGAACCTGCAACCCCCCCCCATTCAAAGGGAACCTCAGCCACGGGATAGTGGCCGGTTCTGCCGTCAGCCATCGCGGCTGGGTGGAGTACATCGGGAATGACTTGCTCTGGAGACACCAGTTGGCTACGTACCATAGTCATACTGGCTCCTGTGTCTCTCAGAGCCTCCCCTCTTTGGCCATTGATGGTGATCCACTGCCCATACTTTGCAGTATTTGCGGGCACCTGGATCTTAGGAACCATCTCCCGTTCTCCCAGGGACACTAAAGTGACACCCGCCCACTCCCTTCCCTTAGTTAAGGGCATCTCCTCCCCGAGCACTACACTAGCTACTCCGGGGGGCTTTCCTCCAGTGGGAGGGGGTGATCGTTTCTGACACTTCGGATCTCCTTTATAGTGTCCAACGCCACCGCACTCGTAGCAATGGACAACCCTTGGCTGCTGACTCTGGCCAGGATTAGGGTTTCTGGGTGGGCTAGCCTTAGAGGTGAATCCTGTTCCCTTCCCTTGGAAGTTATTTTGGGGGCCTTTGGAGAACTCCTTTTTCTTTTCCCCTCCTTCTTTCTTCTGGGGGGCGCCCTGTCCGGCCTTTTGAGTATCCCCTCCAGTCCCCCTTGTGGACACCCGGGTACTAGCCCAAATGTCCGCCTCCTCAGCAAGCTTCCGGGGACTGGTCAGCTTGCTATCCACCAGGTGTTGCCGCAGTTCAGGGAAACATTTCTCGAGTAGGTGTTCCTTCAACACTAGGTCAAACAGCTCCTCGTAGTTCCTTACTTCACTGCCCTGAATCCAACCTTCCAGTGCCTTCTTTGCATAGTCCAGGAAGTCCACCCAATTCTGTGTGCCCAGTTTGTGACTACCCCTGAACTTCTGTCTGTACTTTTCCGGAGTAAGTCCAAACTTCCTGATGAGCGCCAGTTTCATGGTGGGGTAGTGGGTTTGCTCATCCTCTTCGAGGGCCAATAAAGCATCCCTACCAGCTGGAGGCATGTATTTATACAGTCCCCCCCCCCAATACTTCGCTGGAACCCCATGGGCCCTCAATGAGACCTCATAGGCTGCTAGCCACTTGGCGATGTCGTCACCTGCCCCATAGCTCGCTACAATGTCCTTTGGCAGGTAAGGTTTGGATTCCCTGGTGGACTCTTGGTTTTGGCTGCCACCATTGGGAACAGGTTGTGCCCCGATTCGCAAAATCTGAAGATCTATTTCTTTCAGGCGCAATTCATGGGCCATCCTCTGCTCCTCCTTTTCCTTCTCCAGCTTTGCTAAGTCCCATGTGAGCTGTCTTTTCTCCCTCCGGTCTGCTAACTCCACTTCAGACAAGCCCCCGCTAGAGGCACGGCTGCCCCCCCTAGAAAGTGTCCTGGGCCCTGCGGACAGGTTCCCCACCTCAGGTTGGTACATCTCAGCCCCCTCGGGGTCAGGCTCTCCATCCCTGTCTTCTTCCTCAGCCTTGCTTTCCCTGCGTGCCTCCCCCCAAGCCCTTAAGCTGGTTTGAAGTGCACCCTTCTTTGCTCCTGGGGGACAGTACACCCCCTCTCGCTGGCAAAACTCCCTGAGTTGGGCCACAGTGTACGTGTCTAGATTTTCAAGAACAAACTCCATCTTGCCCACTCAGGTTAGAGGACAGGTTTTGTGCAGTAACAATGCAGGGGGGTACCTTTAGTAATACCTCCTCCCACCACCAGAGTAAATTTGGAAAAAACAAAAACCCACAATTAGGAAGGCCGCTGTGAGAAAACTCCCGGTGTAGGCCTATGGACTACCCACAGTTATTGTTGAGTATATGTATGCACAGCTCTATCCCACCGCTGAACACCAATTTATGTTGGAAACAGCCCCACTCCCACTCCGCAGGGTGGTGGAGGGCCTTCCCGACACAATGGGGTAGCTTGGCTCGAGTGGTCAGGAAACAGGCGCAGTGCTAAGCATACAATATACCCATACAATAACCATGCGTGCATCCGTTCCAAAAACGACTCTACACCGTAAAAATTATGAAAATATTCTTCTTTATCTTTTTCTCTTAGTTGCTGATTGGGAAAATAAATAACAATCACAATATACAAATTCTTAAATAGAGCAGGTCAAATAAATATTTGCTGTTTGCTGAAATAAATAGGGGTGATCATAAATAACAGGGCATAAATACAAGTGCAATATATACAGACAATTAAATACTTTGAGGTAATAAATACTGTACCAATAAATACTGTACCAATAATTACTGTACACCAACAAGTCCTGTGGACCTATAAATACAGTGCAGCATTAAATAGATAAGAATTTAATAAATACAGTTTCCCCAATAAATAATTAGAAGTATACAATAACACTCATGAATCAGATGACACTTCAATACTTAAGGGCTGATTTGGCCCAGGCACAGCTTGTAGGGTGTGGAAGGCTTGGGGGGTCCTACTCCCTGGCTGAGGCAAAGGCTGAGGCCTAAACTGAGGTAGATCAAAGGGGGGAATTCCAATGCCCTGGCTTCCCTCTCCACACAACCTCTCTAGGTTAGTCCCAGTTCACCCCAGGCACAGTCAGATGGGTTTCAGCACCTCCCTAGCCCCTTAGAGTAGTCTCTCAGGTCTCCACAGGGCCTTAGGCGCCCTCTACTCCACTTACTGCCCTTTTCTGATGTTCCGACGCCGCTGGAGTCGTGTCGACGCCGTGGGGCGGTTCCGGTTCGGTCTCGGCGGCCTCGGCACAGTGTCAGTTCTTTGTCGACGCCGGTAGGCGGTTCCGGTCCGATGTCGGTGGCCTCGGTTCGATCTCGACCTCCGATTCGATGGCGTCGGGCAGTCTCTTCACGATGTCGACTTCGGGCGGCTCCGGTCCGATGGCGCTCTCGGCTCCGATGACGTCGGCCGGCCTGGCCTCGCTGTCGACTTCCGGCGACTCCGGGGTGCGATCCTCACCCCCGACCTCCGGTGCTCTTCCTCACAGGTTCCGGGCGACTCCGGAGTGCGATCCTCACTCCCGACCTCCGGTGCTCCTCTACCTCGGTCTCCGACGACTCCGGAGGGCGGACTTCACCCTTCCGATGACGCCGCTCACTCGACCTCGGTTCACTTCCTCCTCGACCTCTGGTATTCCTCACGACCTCCGTCGGCGCCCTCTCACGACCTCAGGCGGCTCCGGGTACGACGTCTGCTACTTCAGTCAGCGCCGCTTCTCCACCTCGGGCTCCAGGTCTTCAGGCTACTCGACGCCGGACTCCAGGGAAACCAGTTCTCAGGTCAGAATCTTGCTGTTTTCTTGGTTCTAAGGCCTGTTCCTGCTGTCCAGGTCCTTAGGATAAGTTTCTTCTGTCTTCTTCCCACACAGGGCTATAGGCTGGGATCCATCAGTAGGGACAAGTATCAAGGGTGGGTTTATGGACCCCACTCCAGGCACAAGTTTCCACCCCTGCTGCTTCACTCCTTCCTCCTTCACTATTGTGCTCCTCTCTCTTCACCAGTCAGGTGCCAACTGCCAGCTCCAACTGCCAACTGCCTCTCTTATCCTCCCAACATTCTAAACGGTTTCCAACTGTCACACAGTTCTGGAATCTCCTGGAAGGTTCTGGAAGGTGCTGGTAGGTTCCAGTGGATGCTGGTGATGTCATGGGAGGCCACCATTTTGTGCTTCAGGCCCTCAGACAGAAGTTTCAGGGGTAGCTAAAATGGCTCCCTGAATCTGTAGCAACACGAAAAAGTCTGGTGGTTCCCAAAAAGGAAAAATTCAAACAGGGTTTGAGGCAAAAGTGGGACAAAATAAATAATGATGAGGAGGGACCACCCAAAGGGCTGACAGGTCTAACAACAACAAAAGCAGATGCAGCTTTCTTATCTATGTCGTGATAGAACAGTTGTGAATTGAGTAGAAGAAGGGCCCTGATGTGATACTTATTACATGCAGCCTGTAAGATAGTCAAACATGCAGGCTAGGAAGGAAGATGCAAATATCAATGTATTAGAAAAACACCTAAAGGCGAGTGATATGCTTTAATTCATGCATGGCTAGGAAAAATCGCCATACTGTTGCAAACATTCTTACACCACCAACTGGAAATAAATGATTCTGACATTAAACGTAAAGGTGACAATGCATTTGTATCATCACCTTGAGAAGGATCATCTTGGAATTGAGCCGAGGGCCTCTGCACTCAAAGCCAGAAACACTCCACTAAAATAAGATTCCTGTTGGTGCCAACAATTCTCCATGTTAATGCTTGTTCTAGGTGAGCAGTGAACCGATTGCAGGGCTCTTTTGAAAGCAAGGTCTGAGAACCAACAGATACATCCACACGCCGATTACTTTAGTGTTTTGAGAGAATTCCCTTTCTTGGAACGAGATTGCATGAAATAATCTTCAGGGCTTGGACAATTCCATGGCAAAACGGCACCTATCAACATTGTAGCCAACACAATATAACAACTGTTTCTGCCCGGTTTCGAACCGGGGACCTTTCGCGTGTGAGGCGAACGTGATAACCACTACACTACAGAAACAGATACCTACAGTTGATTTTTCTGTAATGAAACTGCTCCGAACTGGCTATTCCATGGGCCTCTGGCTTTAGATTTCTTTCATGCAACCTGCCCGACATCCCTAGCTGAACGCTCGTACATGCCATGCAAGACCAGATGTTTGGTATTAGCTCAGATTGGGCAGGGCTGAAGCATGAGACTCTAGCAAAGAATTATCCACTACTGCAAAGAAAAAATTGATGTTGGTTTTGAAACGCAAACTTCAAAACAACTTGAAAAGAGTACCAAGAAAAGGGCTCGTCCGGGATTTGAACCCGGGACCTCTCGCACCCAAAGCGAGAATCATACCCCTAGACCAACGAGCCCTCAAAATCCTCTTACCGCTCAAAAGCTAATACCGGCTCTAAGCCCGCAATGAAGATCATGCTGGTATCTTTATGATGCTTGGTCTGTGAATACGCATGAAAGTCAGTCTCAACTTACCCTTTCTCAAACGATAGCACTATCATTTACAAGTGTCTCCTTTTATTCCGTCCCAGCTTTGGACACGTCTTACAGGAAGTCAGCCCTTATTTATATATTTCTGCAGTGGCTGAAGCTTAATGAGAAAGAGTAACAAGTTGTTCATAATAATATAAGAAACACATTGTGCATTTTCTCTCAAATACTCCTTCACTTTGTGCCAAAAGAAATACCAAGGTGAATACCTAGGCCACAGATTCAAGCTAAAGATCTTCCTGGTGAAGGCAAGGCGCAATAAAAACTGCATATCGCTGGACTAAAGCATTCCTTGCATAGCCTCTAACATCATAACATAACTGAGCTGCTAGCAGCAAGCTAACCAATACCTTTCTGAAATGAGAATGACATGTGCTTATCTGCTCAATCAGTGCTCAATCAGGCGAGATTTAGAAAAGGTGGAAAGGGTCCAAGTGGATGCCCCTTCCTTTTTAGGGTGGGTCCTGCTGACTATCATAGGATTGCTTGTAAAAGTGGTCAGGGTCAGAGGAAAAGCTGCCAACACTTCTTAGCGTTCTCTATAGATGCAGCCATTTTCTGTGACTGTAATTTCGGCCTTTTCCCAGAAGTCTCTATTCTGCCTATGCAAATTAACAAAAGCAGTGCTTATTCCTCACTTGCTCAAAGGTCCTTCCTGTCCAGAAAGCTCTGATTAAGCATGCTTATTTTCTTTTTCTGGGATATTTTAAATTGTTTCGCTGTCCAGTCTGTGGCAGTAGAAAGCTGCTTATGATGCCAGGTTTTGATGAATCCCCAAGGTACAAGTACAGAGGAATATATCAGTCTCTAGGATATGGAACTTTTAGCTAACACATCACAATATGTGATGCTTGCCAAGAAAACACTACATTCTGGAGCGCTGATGATCAGAACATTCTGCTCCTGAAGGATAGAAAAGACAGCTTGATTGAAATAAAGTCTGTTTATATTGACGCTCTCTCTCTCCCTATATATACATACATGCGTACACACACACACACAGGTATGTCATGCATTTCTTCAGATTTGTTTCAACCATTTACCATTTATTGGAGAATCCCTACTTTTCAAGTGACTGCAAATGAAGTCATCTCTGGCACTTTTTGTGCAAAGTAAGAGACACACATGACACCTTTTTATAAAAGTCATCGGTTTCTTTGTTACTGTGTACTTTCAAAGCGTGGGGCTTTCACACGTCAGGTAAACCTGATTACCACTACACAACAAAAGCAGATGCAGCTTTCTTATCTATGTCGTGATAGAACAGTTGTGAATTGAGTAGAAGAAGGGCCCTGATGTGATACTTATTACATGCAGCCTGTAAGATAGTCAAACATGCAGGCTAGGAAGGAAGATGCAAATATCAATGTATTAGAAAAACACCTAAAGGCGAGTGATATGCTTTCATTCATGCATGGCTAGGAAAAATCGCCATACAGTTGCAAACATTCTTACACCACCAACTGGAAATAAATGATTCTGACATTAAACGTAAAGGTGACAATGCATTTGTATCATCACCTTGAGAAGGATCATCTTGGAATTGAGCCGAGGGCCTCTGCACTCAAAGCCAGAAACACTCCACTAAAATAAGATTCCTGTTGGTGCCAACAATTCTCCATGTTAATGCTTGTTCTAGGTGAGCAGTGAACCGATTGCAGGGCTCTTTTGAAAGCAAGGTCTGAGAACCAACAGATACATCCACACGCTGATTACTTTAGTGTTTTGAGAGAATTCCCTTTCTTGGAACGAGATTGCATGAAATAATCTTCAGGGCTTGGACAATTCCATGGCAAAACGGCACCTATCAACATTGTAGCCAACACAATATAACAACTGTTTCTGCCCGGTTTCGAACCGGGGACCTTTCGCGTGTGAGGCAAACGTGATAACCACTACACTACAGAAACAGATACCTACAGTTGATTTTTCTGTAATGAAACTGCTCTGAACTGGCTATTCCATGGGCCTCTGGCTTTAGATTTCTTTCATGCAACCTGCCCGACATCCCTAGCTGAACGCTCGTACATGCCATGCAAGACCAGATGTTTGGTATTAGCTCAGACTGGGCAGGGCTGAAGCATGAGACTCTAGCAAAGAATTATCCACTACTGCAAAGAAAAAATTGATGTTGGTTTTGAAACGCAAACTTCAAAACAACTTGAAAAGAGTACCAAGAAAAGGGCTCGTCCGGGATTTGAACCCGGGACCTCTCGCACCCAAAGTGAGAATCATACCCCTAGACCAACGAGCCCTCAAAATCCTCTTACCTCTCAAAAGCTAATAACGGCTCTAAGCCCGCAATGAAGATCATGCTGGTATCTTTATGATGCTTGGTCTGTGAATACGCATGAAAGTCAGTCTCAACTTACCCTTTCTCAAACGATAGCACTATCATTTACAAGTGTCTCCTTTTATTCCGTCCCAGCTTTGGACACGTCTTACAGGAAGTCAGCCCTTATTTATATATTTCTGCAGTGGCTGAAGCTTAATGAGAAAGAGTAACAAGTTGTTCATAACAGCATAAGAAACACATTGTGCATTTTCTCTCAAATACTCCTTCACTTTGTGCCAAAAGAAATACCAAGGTGAATACCTAGGCCACAGATTCAAGCTAAAGATCTTCCTGCTGAATGCAAGGCGCAATAAAAACTGCATATCGCTGGACTAAAGCATTCCTTGCATAGCCTCTAACATCATAACATAACTGAGCTGCTAGCAGCAAGCTAACCAATACCTTTCTGAAATGAGAATGACATGTGCTTATCTGCTCAATCAGTGCTCAATTGGCTCGATCAGGCGAGATTTAGAAAAGGTGGAAAGGGTCCAAGTGGATGCCCCTTCCTTTTTAGGGTGGGTCCTGCTCACTATCATAGGATTGCTTGTAAAAGTGGCCAGGGTCAGAGGAAAAGCTGCCAACACTTCTTAGCGTTCTCTATAGATGCAGCCATTTTCTGTGACTGTAATTTCGGCCTTTTCCCAGAAGTCTCTATTCTGCCTATGCAAATTAACAAAAGCAGTGCTTATTCCTCACTTGCTCAAATGTCCTTCCTGTCCAGAAAGCTCTGATTAAGCATGCTTATTTTCTTTTTCTGGGATATTTTAAATTGTTTCGCTGTCCAGTCTGTGGCAGTAGAAAGCTGCTTATGATGCCAGGTTTTGATGAATCCCCAAGGTACAAGTACAGAGGAATATATCAGTCTCTAGGATATGGAACTTTTAGCTAACACATCACAATATGTGATGCTTGCCAAGAAAACACTACATTCTGGAGCGCTGATGATCAGAACATTCTGCTCCTGAAGGATAGAAAAGACAGCTTGATTGAAATAAAGTCTGTTTATATTGACGCTCTCTCTCTCCCTATATATACATACATGCGTACACACACACACACAGGTATGTCATGCATTTCTTCAGATTTGTTTCAACCATTTACCATTTATTGGAGAATCCCTACTTTTCAAGTGACTGCAAATGAAGTCATCTCTGGCACTTTTTGTGCAAAGTAAGAGACACACATGACACCTTTTTATAAAAGTCATCGGTTTCTTTGTTACTGTGTACTTTCAAAGCATGGGGCTTTCACACGTCAGGTAAACCTGATTACCACTACACAACAAAAGCAGATGCAGCTTTCTTATCTATGTCGTGATAGAACAGTTGTGAATTGAGTAGAAGAAGGGCCCTGATGTGATACTTATTACATGCAGCCTGTAAGATAGTCAAACATGCAGGCTAGGAAGGAAGATGCAAATATCAATGTATTAGAAAAACACCTAAAGGCGAGTGATATGCTTTAATTCATGCATGGCTAGGAAAAATCGCCATACTGTTGCAAACATTCTTACACCACCAACTGGAAATAAATGATTCTGACATTAAACGTAAAGGTGACAATGCATTTGTATCATCACCTTGAGAAGGATCATCTTGGAATTGAGCCGAGGGCCTCTGCACTCAAAGCCAGAAACACTCCACTAAAATAAGATTCCTGTTGGTGCCAACAATTCTCCATGTTAATGCTTGTTCTAGGTGAGCAGTGAACCGATTGCAGGGCTCTTTTGAAAGCAAGGTCTGAGAACCAACAGATACATCCACACGCCGATTACTTTAGTGTTTTGAGAGAATTCCCTTTCTTGGAACGAGATTGCATGAAATAATCTTCAGGGCTTGGACAATTCCATGGCAAAACGGCACCTATCAACATTGTAGCCAACACAATATAACAACTGTTTCTGCCCGGTTTCAAACCGGGGACCTTTCGCGTGTGAGGCAAACGTGATAACCACTACACTACAGAAACAGATACCTACAGTTGATTTTTCTGTAATGAAACTGCTCCGAACTGGCTATTCCATGGGCCTCTGGCTTTAGATTTCTTTCATGCAACCTGCCCGACATCCCTAGCTGAACGCTCGTACATGCCATGCAAGACCAGATGTTTGGTATTAGCTCAGACTGGGCAGGGCTGAAGCATGAGACTCTAGCAAAGAATTATCCACTACTGCAAAGAAAAAATTGATGTTGGTTTTGAAACGCAAACTTCAAAACAACTTGAAAAGAGTACCAAGAAAAGGGCTCGTCCGGGATTTGAACCCGGGACCTCTCGCACCCAAAGCGAGAATCATACCCCTAGACCAACGAGCCCTCAAAATCCTCTTACCTCTCAAAAGCTAATACCGGCTCTAAGCCCGCAATGAAGATCATGCTGGTATCTTTATGATGCTTGGTCTGTGAATACGCATGAAAGTCAGTCTCAACTTACCCTTTCTCAAACGATAGCACTATCATTTACAAGTGTCTCCTTTTATTCCGTCCCAGCTTTGGACACGTCTTACAGGAAGTCAGCCCTTATTTATATATTTCTGCAGTGGCTGAAGCTTAATGAGAAAGAGTAACAAGTTGTTCATAACAACATAAGAAACACATTGTGCATTTTCTCTCAAATACTCCTTCACTTTGTGCCAAAAGAAATACCAAGGTGAATACCTAGGCCACAGATTCAAGCTAAAGATCTTCCTGCTGAATGCAAGGCGCAATAAAAACTGCATATCGCTGGACTAAAGCATTCCGTGCATAGCCTCTAACATCATAACATAACTGAGCTGCTAGCAGCAAGCTAACCAATACCTTTCTGAAATGAGAATGACATGTGCTTATCTGCTCAATCAGTGCTCAATCAGGCTCGATCAGGCGAGATTTAGAAAAGGTGGAAAGGGTCCAAGTGGATGCCCCTTCCTTTTTAGGGTGGGTCCTGCTCACTATCATAGGATTGCTTGTAAAAGTGGCCAGGGTCAGAGGAAAAGCTGCCAACACTTCTTAGCGTTCTCTATAGATGCAGCCATTTTCTGTGACTGTAATTTCGGCCTTTTCCCAGAAGTCTCTATTCTGCCTATGCAAATTAACAAAAGCAGTGCTTATTCCTCACTTGCTCAAATGTCCTTCCTGTCCAGAAAGCTCTGATTAAGCATGCTTATTTTCTTTTTCTGGGATATTTTAAATTGTTTCGCTGTCCAGTCTGTGGCAGTAGAAAGCTGCTTATGATGCCAGGTTTTGATGAATCCCCAAGGTACAAGTACAGAGGAATATATCAGTCTCTAGGATATGGAACTTTTAGCTAACACATCACAATATGTGATGCTTGCCAAGAAAACACTACATTCTGGAGCGCTGATGATCAGAACATTCTGCTCCTGAAGGATAGAAAAGACAGCTTGATTGAAATAAAGTCTGTTTATATTGACGCTCTCTCTCTCCCTATATATACATACATGCGTACACACACACACACAGGTATGTCATGCATTTCTTCAGATTTGTTTCAACCATTTACCATTTATTGGAGAATCCCTACTTTTCAAGTGACTGCAAATGAAGTCATCTCTGGCACTTTTTGTGCAAAGTAAGAGACACACATGACACCTTTTTATAAAAGTCATCGGTTTCTTTGTTACTGTGTACTTTCAAAGCATGGGGCTTTCACACGTCAGGTAAACCTGATTACCACTACACAACAAAAGCAGATGCAGCTTTCTTATCTATGTCGTGATAGAACAGTTGTGAATTGAGTAGAAGAAGGGCCCTGATGTGATACTTATTACATGCAGCCTGTAAGATAGTCAAACATGCAGGCTAGGAAGGAAGATGCAAATATCAATGTATTAGAAAAACACCTAAAGGCGAGTGATATGCTTTCATTCATGCATGGCTAGGAAAAATCGCCATACTGTTGCAAACATTCTTACACCACCAACTGGAAATAAATGATTCTGACATTAAACGTAAAGGTGACAATGCATTTGTATCATCACCTTGAGAAGGATCATCTTGGAATTGAGCCGAGGGCCTCTGCACTCAAAGCCAGAAACACTCCACTAAAATAAGATTCCTGTTGGTGCCAACAATTCTCCATGTTAATGCTTGTTCTAGGTGAGCAGTGAACCGATTGCAGGGCTCTTTTGAAAGCAAGGTCTGAGAACCAACAGATACATCCACACGCCGATTACTTTAGTGTTTTGAGAGAATTCCCTTTCTTGGAACGAGATTGCATGAAATAATCTTCAGGGCTTGGACAATTCCATGGCAAAACGGCACCTATCAACATTGTAGCCAACACAATATAACAACTGTTTCTGCCCGGTTTCGAACCGGGGACCTTTCGCGTGTGAGGCGAACGTGATAACCACTACACTACAGAAACAGATACCTACAGTTGATTTTTCTGTAATGAAACTGCTCCGAACTGGCTATTCCATGGGCCTCTGGCTTTAGATTTCTTTCATACAACCTGCCCGACATCCCTAGCTGAACGCTCGTACATGCCATGCAAGACCAGATGTTTGGTATTAGCTCAGATTGGGCAGGGCTGAAGCATGAGACTCTAGCAAAGAATTATCCACTACTGCAAAGAAAAAATTGATGTTGGTTTTGAAACGCAAACTTCAAAACAACTTGAAAAGAGTACCAAGAAAAGGGCTCGTCCGGGATTTGAACCCGGGACCTCTCGCACCCAAAGCGAGAATCATACCCCTAGACCAACGAGCCCTCAAAATCCTCTTACCGCTCAAAAGCTAATACCGGCTCTAAGCCCGCAATGAAGATCATGCTGGTATCTTTATGATGCTTGGTCTGTGAATACGCATGAAAGTCAGTCTCAACTTACCCTTTCTCAAACGATAGCACTATCATTTACAAGTGTCTCCTTTTATTCCGTCCCAGCTTTGGACACGTCTTACAGGAAGTCAGCCCTTATTTATATATTTCTGCAGTGGCTGAAGCTTAATGAGAAAGAGTAACAAGTTGTTCATAATAACATAAGAAACACATTGTGCATTTTCTCTCAAATACTCCTTCACTTTGTGCCAAAAGAAATACCAAGGTGAATACCTAGGCCACAGATTCAAGCTAAAGATCTTCCTGGTGAAGGCAAGGCGCAATAAAAACTGCATATCGCTGGACTAAAGCATTCCTTGCATAGCCTCTAACATCATAACATAACTGAGCTGCTAGCAGCAAGCTAACCAATACCTTTCTGAAATGAGAATGACATGTGCTTATCTGCTCAATCAGTGCTCAATCAGGCGAGATTTAGAAAAGGTGGAAAGGGTCCAAGTGGATGCCCCTTCCTTTTTAGGGTGGGTCCTGCTGACTATCATAGGATTGCTTGTAAAAGTGGTCAGGGTCAGAGGAAAAGCTGCCAACACTTCTTAGCGTTCTCTATAGATGCAGCCATTTTCTGTGACTGTAATTTCGGCCTTTTCCCAGAAGTCTCTATTCTGCCTATGCAAATTAACAAAAGCAGTGCTTATTCCTCACTTGCTCAAAGGTCCTTCCTGTCCAGAAAGCTCTGATTAAGCATGCTTATTTTCTTTTTCTGGGATATTTTAAATTGTTTCGCTGTCCAGTCTGTGGCAGTAGAAAGCTGCTTATGATGCCAGGTTTTGATGAATCCCCAAGGTACAAGTACAGAGGAATATATCTGTCTCTAGGATATGGAACTTTTAGCTAACACATCACAATATGTGATGCTTGCCAAGAAAACACTACATTCTGGAGCGCTGATGATCAGAACATTCTGCTCCTGAAGGATAGAAAAGACAGCTTGATTGAAATAAAGTCTGTTTATATTGACGCTCTCTCTCTCCCTATATATACATACATGCATACACACACACACACAGGTATGTCATGCATTTCTTCAGATTTGTTTCAACCATTTACCATTTATTGGAGAATCCCTACTTTTCAAGTGACTGCAAATGAAGTCATCTCTGGCACTTTTTGAGCAAAGTAAGAGACACACATGACACCTTTTTATAAAAGTCATCGGTTTCTTTGTTACTGTGTACTTTCAAAGCATGGGGCTTTCACACGTCAGGTAAACCTGATTACCACTACACAACAAAAGCAGATGCAGCTTTCTTATCTATGTCGTGATAGAACAGTTGTGAATTGAGTAGAAGAAGGGCCCTGATGTGATACTTATTACATGCAGCCTGTAAGATAGTCAAACATGCAGGCTAGGAAGGAAGATGCAAATATCAATGTATTAGAAAAACACCTAAAGGCGAGTGATATGCTTTAATTCATGCATGGCTAGGAAAAATCGCCATACTGTTGCAAACATTCTTACACCACCAACTGGAAATAAATGATTCTGACATTAAACGTAAAGGTGACAATGCATTTGTATCATCACCTTGAGAAGGATCATCTTGGAATTGAGCCGAGGGCCTCTGCACTCAAAGCCAGAAACACTCCACTAAAATAAGATTCCTGTTGGTGCCAACAATTCTCCATGTTAATGCTTGTTCTAGGTGAGCAGTGAACCGATTGCAGGGCTCTTTTGAAAGCAAGGTCTGAGAACCAACCGATACATCCACACGCCGATTACTTTAGTGTTTTGAGAGAATTCCCTTTCTTGGAACGAGATTGCATGAAATAATCTTCAGGGCTTGGACAATTCCATGGCAAAACGGCACCTATCAACATTGTAGCCAACACAATATAACAACTGTTTCTGCCCGGTTTCGAACCGGGGACCTTTCGCGTGTGAGGCGAACGTGATAACCACTACACTACAGAAACAGATACCTACAGTTGATTTTTCTGTAATGAAACTGCTCCGAACTGGCTATTCCATGGGCCTCTGGCTTTAGATTTCTTTCATGCAACCTGCCCGACATCCCTAGCTGAACGCTCGTACATGCCATGCAAGACCAGATGTTTGGTATTAGCTCAGATTGGGCAGGGCTGAAGCATGAGACTCTAGCAAAGAATTATCCACTACTGCAAAGAAAAAATTGATGTTGGTTTTGAAACGCAAACTTCAAAACAACTTGAAAAGAGTACCAAGAAAAGGGCTCGTCCGGGATTTGAACCCGGGACCTCTCGCACCCAAAGCGAGAATCATACCCCTAGACCAACGAGCCCTCAAAATCCTCTTACCGCTCAAAAGCTAATACCGGCTCTAAGCCCGCAATGAAGATCATGCTGGTATCTTTATGATGCTTGGTCTGTGAATACGCATGAAAGTCAGTCTCAACTTACCCTTTCTCAAACGATAGCACTATCATTTACAAGTGTCTCCTTTTATTCCGTCCCAGCTTTGGACACGTCTTACAGGAAGTCAGCCCTTATTTATATATTTCTGCAGTGGCTGAAGCTTAATGAGAAAGAGTAACAAGTTGTTCATAATAACATAAGAAACACATTGTGCATTTTCTCTCAAATACTCCTTCACTTTGTGCCAAAAGAAATACCAAGGTGAATACCTAGGCCACAGATTCAAGCTAAAGATCTTCCTGGTGAAGGCAAGGCGCAATAAAAACTGCATATCGCTGGACTAAAGCATTCCTTGCATAGCCTCTAACATCATAACATAACTGAGCTGCTAGCAGCAAGCTAACCAATACCTTTCTGAAATGAGAATGACATGTGCTTATCTGCTCAATCAGTGCTCAATCAGGCGAGATTTAGAAAAGGTGGAAAGGGTCCAAGTGGATGCCCCTTCCTTTTTAGGGTGGGTCCTGCTGACTATCATAGGATTGCTTGTAAAAGTGGTCAGGGTCAGAGGAAAAGCTGCCAACACTTCTTAGCGTTCTCTATAGATGCAGCCATTTTCTGTGACTGTAATTTCGGCCTTTTCCCAGAAGTCTCTATTCTGCCTATGCAAATTAACAAAAGCAGTGCTTATTCCTCACTTGCTCAAAGGTCCTTCCTGTCCAGAAAGCTCTGATTAAGCATGCTTATTTTCTTTTTCTGGGATATTTTAAATTGTTTCGCTGTCCAGTCTGTGGCAGTAGAAAGCTGCTTATGATGCCAGGTTTTGATGAATCCCCAAGGTACAAGTACAGAGGAATATATCAGTCTCTAGGATATGGAACTTTTAGCTAACACATCACAATATGTGATGCTTGCCAAGAAAACACTACATTCTGGAGCGCTGATGATCAGAACATTCTGCTCCTGAAGGATAGAAAAGACAGCTTGATTGAAATAAAGTCTGTTTATATTGACGCTCTCTCTCTCCCTATATATACATACATGCGTACACACACACACACAGGTATGTCATGCATTTCTTCAGATTTGTTTCAACCATTTACCATTTATTGGAGAATCCCTACTTTTCAAGTGACTGCAAATGAAGTCATCTCTGGCACTTTTTGTGCAAAGTAAGAGACACACATGACACCTTTTTATAAAAGTCATCGGTTTCTTTGTTACTGTGTACTTTCAAAGCGTGGGGCTTTCACACGTCAGGTAAACCTGATTACCACTACACAACAAAAGCAGATGCAGCTTTCTTATCTATGTCGTGATAGAACAGTTGTGAATTGAGTAGAAGAAGGGCCCTGATGTGATACTTATTACATGCAGCCTGTAAGATAGTCAAACATGCAGGCTAGGAAGGAAGATGCAAATATCAATGTATTAGAAAAACACCTAAAGGCGAGTGATATGCTTTCATTCATGCATGGCTAGGAAAAATCGCCATACAGTTGCAAACATTCTTACACCACCAACTGGAAATAAATGATTCTGACATTAAACGTAAAGGTGACAATGCATTTGTATCATCACCTTGAGAAGGATCATCTTGGAATTGAGCCGAGGGCCTCTGCACTCAAAGCCAGAAACACTCCACTAAAATAAGATTCCTGTTGGTGCCAACAATTCTCCATGTTAATGCTTGTTCTAGGTGAGCAGTGAACCGATTGCAGGGCTCTTTTGAAAGCAAGGTCTGAGAACCAACAGATACATCCACACGCTGATTACTTTAGTGTTTTGAGAGAATTCCCTTTCTTGGAACGAGATTGCATGAAATAATCTTCAGGGCTTGGACAATTCCATGGCAAAACGGCACCTATCAACATTGTAGCCAACACAATATAACAACTGTTTCTGCCCGGTTTCGAACCGGGGACCTTTCGCGTGTGAGGCGAACGTGATAACCACTACACTACAGAAACAGATACCTACAGTTGATTTTTCTGTAATGAAACTGCTCCGAACTGGCTATTCCATGGGCCTCTGGCTTTAGATTTCTTTCATGCAACCTGCCCGACATCCCTAGCTGAACGCTCGTACATGCCATGCAAGACCAGATGTTTGGTATTAGCTCAGACTGGGCAGGGCTGAAGCATGAGACTCTAGCAAAGAATTATCCACTACTGCAAAGAAAAAATTGATGTTGGTTTTGAAACGCAAACTTCAAAACAACTTGAAAAGAGTACCAAGAAAAGGGCTCGTCCGGGATTTGAACCCGGGACCTCTCGCACCCAAAGTGAGAATCATACCCCTAGACCAACGAGCCCTCAAAATCCTCTTACCTCTCAAAAGCTAATAACGGCTCTAAGCCCGCAATGAAGATCATGCTGGTATCTTTATGATGCTTGGTCTGTGAATACGCATGAAAGTCAGTCTCAACTTACCCTTTCTCAAACGATAGCACTATCATTTACAAGTGTCTCCTTTTATTCCGTCCCAGCTTTGGACACGTCTTACAGGAAGTCAGCCCTTATTTATATATTTCTGCAGTGGCTGAAGCTTAATGAGAAAGAGTAACAAGTTGTTCATAACAGCATAAGAAACACATTGTGCATTTTCTCTCAAATACTCCTTCACTTTGTGCCAAAAGAAATACCAAGGTGAATACCTAGGCCACAGATTCAAGCTAAAGATCTTCCTGCTGAATGCAAGGCGCAATAAAAACTGCATATCGCTGGACTAAAGCATTCCTTGCATAGCCTCTAACATCATAACATAACTGAGCTGCTAGCAGCAAGCTAACCAATACCTTTCTGAAATGAGAATGACATGTGCTTATCTGCTCAATCAGTGCTCAATCAGGCTCGATCAGGCGAGATTTAGAAAAGGTGGAAAGGGTCCAAGTGGATGCCCCTTCCTTTTTAGGGTGGGTCCTGCTGACTATCATAGGATTGCTTGTAAAAGTGGCCAGGGTCAGAGGAAAAGCTGCCAACACTTCTTAGCGTTCTCTATAGATGCAGCCATTTTCTGTGACTGTAATTTCGGCCTTTTCCCAGAAGTCTCTATTCTGCCTATGCAAATTAACAAAAGCAGTGCTTATTCCTCACTTGCTCAAATGTCCTTCCTGTCCAGAAAGCTCTGATTAAGCATGCTTATTTTCTTTTTCTGGGATATTTTAAATTGTTTCGCTGTCCAGTCTGTGTCAGTAGAAAGCTGCTTATGATGCCAGGTTTTGATGAATCCCCAAGGTACAAGTACAGAGGAATATATCAGTCTCTAGGATATGGAACTTTTAGCTAACACATCACAATATGTGATGCTTGCCAAGAAAACACTACATTCTGGAGCGCTGATGATCAGAACATTCTGCTCCTGAAGGATAGAAAAGACAGCTTGATTGAAATAAAGTCTGTTTATATTGACGCTCTCTCTCTCCCTATATATACATACATGCGTACACACACACACACAGGTATGTCATGCATTTCTTCAGATTTGTTTCAACCATTTACCATTTATTGGAGAATCCCTACTTTTCAAGTGACTGCAAATGAAGTCATCTCTGGCACTTTTTGTGCAAAGTAAGAGACACACATGACACCTTTTTTTAAAAGTCATCGGTTTCTTTGTTACTATGTACTTTCAAAGCATGGGGCTTTCACACGTCAGGTAAACCTGATTACCACTACACAACAAAAGCAGATGCAGCTTTCTTATCTATGTCGTGATAGAACAGTTGTGAATTGAGTAGAAGAAGGGCCCTGATGTGATACTTATTACATGCAGCCTGTAAGATAGTCAAACATGCAGGCTAGGAAGGAAGATGCAAATATCAATGTATTAGAAAAACACCTAAAGGCGAGTGATATGCTTTCATTCATGCATGGCTAGGAAAAATCGCCATACTGTTGCAAACATTCTTACACCACCAACTGGAAATAAATGATTCTGACATTAAACGTAAAGGTGACAATGCATTTGTATCATCACCTTGAGAAGGATCATCTTGGAATTGAGCCGAGGGCCTCTGCACTCAAAGCCAGAAACACTCCACTAAAATAAGATTCCTGTTGGTGCCAACAATTCTCCATGTTAATGCTTGTTCTAGGTGAGCAGTGAACCGATTGCAGGGCTCTTTTGAAAGCAAGGTCTGAGAACCAACAGATACATCCACACGCCGATTACTTTAGTGTTTTGAGAGAATTCCCTTTCTTGGAACGAGATTGCATGAAATAATCTTCAGGGCTTGGACAATTCCATGGCAAAACGGCACCTATCAACATTGTAGCCAACACAATATAACAACTGTTTCTGCCCGGTTTCAAACCGGGGACCTTTCGCGTGTGAGGCGAACGTGATAACCACTACACTACAGAAACAGATACCTACAGTTGATTTTTCTGTAATGAAACTGCTCCGAACTGGCTATTCCATGGGCCTCTGGCTTTAGATTTCTTTCATGCAACCTGCCCGACATCCCTAGCTGAACGCTCGTACATGCCATGCAAGACCAGATGTTTGGTATTAGCTCAGACTGGGCAGGGCTGAAGCATGAGACTCTAGCAAAGAATTATCCACTACTGCAAAGAAAAAATTGATGTTGGTTTTGAAACGCAAACTTCAAAACAACTTGAAAAGAGTACCAAGAAAAGGGCTCGTCCGGGATTTGAACCCGGGACCTCTCGCACCCAAAGCGAGAATCATACCCCTAGACCAACGAGCCCTCAAAATCCTCTTACCTCTCAAAAGCTAATACCGGCTCTAAGCCCGCAATGAAGATCATGCTGGTATCTTTATGATGCTTGGTCTGTGAATACGCATGAAAGTCAGTCTCAACTTACCCTTTCTCAAACGATAGCACTATCATTTACAAGTGTCTCCTTTTATTCCGTCCCAGCTTTGGACACGTCTTACAGGAAGTCAGCCCTTATTTATATATTTCTGCAGTGGCTGAAGCTTAATGAGAAAGAGTAACAAGTTGTTCATAACAACATAAGAAACACATTGTGCATTTTCTCTCAAATACTCCTTCACTTTGTGCCAAAAGAAATACCAAGGTGAATACCTAGGCCACAGATTCAAGCTAAAGATCTTCCTGCTGAATGCAAGGCGCAATAAAAACTGCATATCGCTGGACTAAAGCATTCCTTGCATAGCCTCTAACATCATAACATAACTGAGCTGCTAGCAGCAAGCTAACCAATACCTTTCTGAAATGAGAATGACATGTGCTTATCTGCTCAATCAGTGCTCAATCAGGCGAGATTTAGAAAAGGTGGAAAGGGTCCAAGTGGATGCCCCTTCCTTTTTAGGGTGGGTCCTGCTGACTATCATAGGATTGCTTGTAAAAGTGGTCAGGGTCAGAGGAAAAGCTGCCAACACTTCTTAGCGTTCTCTATAGATGCAGCCATTTTCTGTGACTGTAATTTCGGCCTTTTCCCAGAAGTCTCTATTCTGCCTATGCAAATTAACAAAAGCAGTGCTTATTCCTCACTTGCTCAAAGGTCCTTCCTGTCCAGAAAGCTCTGATTAAGCATGCTTATTTTCTTTTTCTGGGATATTTTAAATTGTTTCGCTGTCCAGTCTGTGGCAGTAGAAAGCTGCTTATGATGCCAGGTTTTGATGAATCCCCAAGGTACAAGTACAGAGGAATATATCTGTCTCTAGGATATGGAACTTTTAGCTAACACATCACAATATGTGATGCTTGCCAAGAAAACACTACATTCTGGAGCGCTGATGATCAGAACATTCTGCTCCTGAAGGATAGAAAAGACAGCTTGATTGAAATAAAGTCTGTTTATATTGACGCTCTCTCTCTCCCTATATATACATACATGCATACACACACACACACAGGTATGTCATGCATTTCTTCAGATTTGTTTCAACCATTTACCATTTATTGGAGAATCCCTACTTTTCAAGTGACTGCAAATGAAGTCATCTCTGGCACTTTTTGAGCAAAGTAAGAGACACACATGACACCTTTTTATAAAAGTCATCGGTTTCTTTGTTACTGTGTACTTTCAAAGCATGGGGCTTTCACACGTCAGGTAAACCTGATTACCACTACACAACAAAAGCAGATGCAGCTTTCTTATCTATGTCGTGATAGAACAGTTGTGAATTGAGTAGAAGAAGGGCCCTGATGTGATACTTATTACATGCAGCCTGTAAGATAGTCAAACATGCAGGCTAGGAAGGAAGATGCAAATATCAATGTATTAGAAAAACACCTAAAGGCGAGTGATATGCTTTCATTCATGCATGGCTAGGAAAAATCGCCATACTGTTGCAAACATTCTTACACCACCAACTGGAAATAAATGATTCTGACATTAAACGTAAAGGTGACAATGCATTTGTATCATCACCTTGAGAAGGATCATCTTGGAATTGAGCCGAGGGCCTCTGCACTCAAAGCCAGAAACACTCCACTAAAATAAGATTCCTGTTGGTGCCAACAATTCTCCATGTTAATGCTTGTTCTAGGTGAGCAGTGAACCGATTGCAGGGCTCTTTTGAAAGCAAGGTCTGAGAACCAACAGATACATCCACACGCCGATTACTTTAGTGTTTTGAGAGAATTCCCTTTCTTGGAACGAGATTGCATGAAATAATCTTCAGGGCTTGGACAATTCCATGGCAAAACGGCACCTATCAACATTGTAGCCAACACAATATAACAACTGTTTCTGCCCGGTTTCGAACCGGGGACCTTTCGCGTGTGAGGCGAACGTGATAACCACTACACTACAGAAACAGATACCTACAGTTGATTTTTCTGTAATGAAACTGCTCCGAACTGGCTATTCCATGGGCCTCTGGCTTTAGATTTCTTTCATGCAACCTGCCCGACATCCCTAGCTGAACGCTCGTACATGCCATGCAAGACCAGATGTTTGGTATTAGCTCAGATTGGGCAGGGCTGAAGCATGAGACTCTAGCAAAGAATTATCCACTACTGCAAAGAAAAAATTGATGTTGGTTTTGAAACGCAAACTTCAAAACAACTTGAAAAGAGTACCAAGAAAAGGGCTCGTCCGGGATTTGAACCCGGGACCTCTCGCACCCAAAGCGAGAATCATACCCCTAGACCAACGAGCCCTCAAAATCCTCTTACCGCTCAAAAGCTAATACTGGCTCTAAGCCCGCAATGAAGATCATGCTGGTATCTTTATGATGCTTGGTCTGTGAATACGCATGAAAGTCAGTCTCAACTTACCCTTTCTCAAACGATAGCACTATCATTTACAAGTGTCTCCTTTTATTCCGTCCCAGCTTTGGACACGTCTTACAGGAAGTCAGCCCTTATTTATATATTTCTGCAGTGGCTGAAGCTTAATGAGAAAGAGTAACAAGTTGTTCATAATAACATAAGAAACACATTGTGCATTTTCTCTCAAATACTCCTTCACTTTGTGCCAAAAGAAATACCAAGGTGAATACCTAGGCCACAGATTCAAGCTAAAGATCTTCCTGGTGAAGGCAAGGCGCAATAAAAACTGCATATCGCTGGACTAAAGCATTCCTTGCATAGCCTCTAACATCATAACATAACTGAGCTGCTAGCAGCAAGCTAACCAATACCTTTCTGAAATGAGAATGACATGTGCTTATCTGCTCAATCAGTGCTCAATCAGGCGAGATTTAGAAAAGGTGGAAAGGGTCCAAGTGGATGCCCCTTCCTTTTTAGGGTGGGTCCTGCTGACTATCATAGGATTGCTTGTAAAAGTGGTCAGGGTCAGAGGAAAAGCTGCCAACACTTCTTAGCGTTCTCTATAGATGCAGCCATTTTCTGTGACTGTAATTTCGGCCTTTTCCCAGAAGTCTCTATTCTGCCTATGCAAATTAACAAAAGCAGTGCTTATTCCTCACTTGCTCAAAGGTCCTTCCTGTCCAGAAAGCTCTGATTAAGCATGCTTATTTTCTTTTTCTGGGATATTTTAAATTGTTTCGCTGTCCAGTCTGTGGCAGTAGAAAGCTGCTTATGATGCCAGGTTTTGATGAATCCCCAAGGTACAAGTACAGAGGAATATATCAGTCTCTAGGATATGGAACTTTTAGCTAACACATCACAATATGTGATGCTTGCCAAGAAAACACTACATTCTGGAGCGCTGATGATCAGAACATTCTGCTCCTGAAGGATAGAAAAGACAGCTTGATTGAAATAAAGTCTGTTTATATTGACGCTCTCTCTCTCCCTATATATACATACATGCGTACACACACACACACAGGTATGTCATGCATTTCTTCAGATTTGTTTCAACCATTTACCATTTATTGGAGAATCCCTACTTTTCAAGTGACTGCAAATGAAGTCATCTCTGGCACTTTTTGTGCAAAGTAAGAGACACACATGACACCTTTTTATAAAAGTCATCGGTTTCTTTGTTACTATGTACTTTCAAAGCATGGGGCTTTCACACGTCAGGTAAACCTGATTACCACTACACAACAAAAGCAGATGCAGCTTTCTTATCTATGTTGTGATAGAACAGTTGTGAATTGAGTAGAAGAAGGGCCCTGATGTGATACTTATTACATGCAGCCTGTAAGATAGTCAAACATGCAGGCTAGGAAGGAAGATGCAAATATCAATGTATTAGAAAAACACCTAAAGGCGAGTGATATGCTTTCATTCATGCATGGCTAGGAAAAATCGCCATACTGTTGCAAACATTCTTACACCACCAACTGGAAATAAATGATTCTGACATTAAACGTAAAGGTGACAATGCATTTGTATCATCACCTTGAGAAGGATCATCTTGGAATTGAGCCGAGGGCCTCTGCACTCAAAGCCAGAAACACTCCACTAAAATAAGATTCCTGTTGGTGCCAACAATTCTCCATGTTAATGCTTGTTCTAGGTGAGCAGTGAACCGATTGCAGGGCTCTTTTGAAAGCAAGGTCTGAGAACCAACAGATACATCCACACGCCGATTACTTTAGTGTTTTGAGAGAATTCCCTTTCTTGGAACGAGATTGCATGAAATAATCTTCAGGGCTTGGACAATTCCATGGCAAAACGGCACCTATCAACATTGTAGCCAACACAATATAACAACTGTTTCTGCCCGGTTTCAAACCGGGGACCTTTCGCGTGTGAGGCGAACGTGATAACCACTACACTACAGAAACAGATACCTACAGTTGATTTTTCTGTAATGAAACTGCTCCGAACTGGCTATTCCATGGGCCTCTGGCTTTAGATTTCTTTCATGCAACCTGCCCGACATCCCTAGCTGAACGCTCGTACATGCCATGCAAGACCAGATGTTTGGTATTAGCTCAGACTGGGCAGGGCTGAAGCATGAGACTCTAGCAAAGAATTATCCACTACTGCAAAGAAAAAATTGATGTTGGTTTTGAAACGCAAACTTCAAAACAACTTGAAAAGAGTACCAAGAAAAGGGCTCGTCCGGGATTTGAACCCGGGACCTCTCGCACCCAAAGCGAGAATCATACCCCTAGACCAACGAGCCCTCAAAATCCTCTTACCTCTCAAAAGCTAATACCGGCTCTAAGCCCGCAATGAAGATCATGCTGGTATCTTTATGATGCTTGGTCTGTGAATACGCATGAAAGTCAGTCTCAACTTACCCTTTCTCAAACGATAGCACTATCATTTACAAGTGTCTCCTTTTATTCCGTCCCAGCTTTGGACACGTCTTACAGGAAGTCAGCCCTTATTTATATATTTCTGCAGTGGCTGAAGCTTAATGAGAAAGAGTAACAAGTTGTTCATAACAACATAAGAAACACATTGTGCATTTTCTCTCAAATACTCCTTCACTTTGTGCCAAAAGAAATACCAAGGTGAATACCTAGGCCACAGATTCAAGCTAAAGATCTTCCTGCTGAATGCAAGGCGCAATAAAAACTGCATATCGCTGGACTAAAGCATTCCTTGCATAGCCTCTAACATCATAACATAACTGAGCTGCTAGCAGCAAGCTAACCAATACCTTTCTGAAATGAGAATGACATGTGCTTATCTGCTCAATCAGTGCTCAATTGGCTCGATCAGGCGAGATTTAGAAAAGGTGGAAAGGGTCCAAGTGGATGCCCCTTCCTTTTTAGGGTGGGTCCTGCTCACTATCATAGGATTGCTTGTAAAAGTGGCCAGGGTCAGAGGAAAAGCTGCCAACACTTCTTAGCGTTCTCTATAGATGCAGCCATTTTCTGTGACTGTAATTTCGGCCTTTTCCCAGAAGTCTCTATTCTGCCTATGCAAATTAACAAAAGCAGTGCTTATTCCTCACTTGCTCAAATGTCCTTCCTGTCCAGAAAGCTCTGATTAAGCATGCTTATTTTCTTTTTCTGGGATATTTTAAATTGTTTCGCTGTCCAGTCTGTGGCAGTAGAAAGCTGCTTATGATGCCAGGTTTTGATGAATCCCCAAGGTACAAGTACAGAGGAATATATCAGTCTCTAGGATATGGAACTTTTAGCTAACACATCACAATATGTGATGCTTGCCAAGAAAACACTACATTCTGGAGCGCTGATGATCAGAACATTCTGCTCCTGAAGGATAGAAAAGACAGCTTGATTGAAATAAAGTCTGTTTATATTGACGCTCTCTCTCTCCCTATATATACATACATGCGTACACACACACACACAGGTATGTCATGCATTTCTTCAGATTTGTTTCAACCATTTACCATTTATTGGAGAATCCCTACTTTTCAAGTGACTGCAAATGAAGTCATCTCTGGCACTTTTTGTGCAAAGTAAGAGACACACATGACACCTTTTTATAAAAGTCATCGGTTTCTTTGTTACTGTGTACTTTCAAAGCATGGGGCTTTCACACGTCAGGTAAACCTGATTACCACTACACAACAAAAGCAGATGCAGCTTTCTTATCTATGTCGTGATAGAACAGTTGTGAATTGAGTAGAAGAAGGGCCCTGATGTGATACTTATTACATGCAGCCTGTAAGATAGTCAAACATGCAGGCTAGGAAGGAAGATGCAAATATCAATGTATTAGAAAAACACCTAAAGGCGAGTGATATGCTTTCATTCATGCATGGCTAGGAAAAATCGCCATACTGTTGCAAACATTCTTACACCACCAACTGGAAATAAATGATTCTGACATTAAACGTAAAGGTGACAATGCATTTGTATCATCACCTTGAGAAGGATCATCTTGGAATTGAGCCGAGGGCCTCTGCACTCAAAGCCAGAAACACTCCACTAAAATAAGATTCCTGTTGGTGCCAACAATTCTCCATGTTAATGCTTGTTCTAGGTGAGCAGTGAACCGATTGCAGGGCTCTTTTGAAAGCAAGGTCTGAGAACCAACAGATACATCCACACGCCGATTACTTTAGTGTTTTGAGAGAATTCCCTTTCTTGGAACGAGATTGCATGAAATAATCTTCAGGGCTTGGACAATTCCATGGCAAAACGGCACCTATCAACATTGTAGCCAACACAATATAACAACTGTTTCTGCCCGGTTTCGAACTGGGGACCTTTCGCGTGTGAGGCGAACGTGATAACCACTACACTACAGAAACAGATACCTACAGTTGATTTTTCTGTAATGAAACTGCTCCGAACTGGCTATTCCATGGGCCTCTGGCTTTAGATTTCTTTCATGCAACCTGCCCGACATCCCTAGCTGAACGCTCGTACATGCCATGCAAGACCAGATGTTTGGTATTAGCTCAGACTGGGCAGGGCTGAAGCATGAGACTCTAGCAAAGAATTATCCACTACTGCAAAGAAAAAATTGATGTTGGTTTTGAAACGCAAACTTCAAAACAACTTGAAAAGAGTACCAAGAAAAGGGCTCGTCCGGGATTTGAACCCGGGACCTCTCGCACCCAAAGCGAGAATCATACCCCTAGACCAACGAGCCCTCAAAATCCTCTTACCGCTCAAAAGCTAATACCGGCTCTAAGCCCGCAATGAAGATCATGCTGGTATCTTTATGATGCTTGGTCTGTGAATACGCATGAAAGTCAGTCTCAACTTACCCTTTCTCAAACGATAGCACTATCATTTACAAGTGTCTCCTTTTATTCCGTCCCAGCTTTGGACACGTCTTACAGGAAGTCAGCCCTTATTTATATATTTCTGCAGTGGCTGAAGCTTAATGAGAAAGAGTAACAAGTTGTTCATAACAACATAAGAAACACATTGTGCATTTTCTCTCAAATACTCCTTCACTTTGTGCCAAAAGAAATACCAAGGTGAATACCTAGGCCACAGATTCAAGCTAAAGATCTGCCTGGTGAAGGCAAGGCGCAATAAAAACTGCATATCGCTGGACTAAAGCATTCCTTGCATAGCCTCTAACATCATAACATAACTGAGCTGCTAGCAGCAAGCTAACCAATACCTTTCTGAAATGAGAATGACATGTGCTTATCTGCTCAATCAGTGCTCAATCAGGCGAGATTTAGAAAAGGTGGAAAGGGTCCAAGTGGATGCCCCTTCCTTTTTAGGGTGGGTCCTGCTGACTATCATAGGATTGCTTGTAAAAGTGGTCAGGGTCAGAGGAAAAGCTGCCAACACTTCTTAGCGTTCTCTATAGATGCAGCCATTTTCTGTGACTGTAATTTCGGCCTTTTCCCAGAAGTCTCTATTCTGCCTATGCAAATTAACAAAAGCAGTGCTTATTCCTCACTTGCTCAAAGGTCCTTCCTGTCCAGAAAGCTCTGATTAAGCATGCTTATTTTCTTTTTCTGGGATATTTTAAATTGTTTCGCTGTCCAGTCTGTGGCAGTAGAAAGCTGCTTATGATGCCAGGTTTTGATGAATCCCCAAGGTACAAGTACAGAGGAATATATCTGTCTCTAGGATATGGAACTTTTAGCTAACACATCACAATATGTGATGCTTGCCAAGAAAACACTACATTCTGGAGCGCTGATGATCAGAACATTCTGCTCCTGAAGGATAGAAAAGACAGCTTGATTGAAATAAAGTCTGTTTATATTGACGCTCTCTCTCTCCCTATATATACATACATGCATACACACACACACACAGGTATGTCATGCATTTCTTCAGATTTGTTTCAACCATTTACCATTTATTGGAGAATCCCTACTTTTCAAGTGACTGCAAATGAAGTCATCTCTGGCACTTTTTGAGCAAAGTAAGAGACACACATGACACCTTTTTATAAAAGTCATCGGTTTCTTTGTTACTGTGTACTTTCAAAGCATGGGGCTTTCACACGTCAGGTAAACCTGATTACCACTACACAACAAAAGCAGATGCAGCTTTCTTATCTATGTCGTGATAGAACAGTTGTGAATTGAGTAGAAGAAGGGCCCTGATGTGATACTTATTACATGCAGCCTGTAAGATAGTCAAACATGCAGGCTAGGAAGGAAGATGCAAATATCAATGTATTAGAAAAACACCTAAAGGCGAGTGATATGCTTTCATTCATGCATGGCTAGGAAAAATCGCCATACTGTTGCAAACATTCTTACACCACCAACTGGAAATAAATGATTCTGACATTAAACGTAAAGGTGACAATGCATTTGTATCATCACCTTGAGAAGGATCATCTTGGAATTGAGCCGAGGGCCTCTGCACTCAAAGCCAGAAACACTCCACTAAAATAAGATTCCTGTTGGTGCCAACAATTCTCCATGTTAATGCTTGTTCTAGGTGAGCAGTGAACCGATTGCAGGGCTCTTTTGAAAGCAAGGTCTGAGAACCAACAGATACATCCACACGCCGATTACTTTAGTGTTTTGAGAGAATTCCCTTTCTTGGAACGAGATTGCATGAAATAATCTTCAGGGCTTGGACAATTCCATGGCAAAACGGCACCTATCAACATTGTAGCCAACACAATATAACAACTGTTTCTGCCCGGTTTCGAACCGGGGACCTTTCGCGTGTGAGGCGAACGTGATAACCACTACACTACAGAAACAGATACCTACAGTTGATTTTTCTGTAATGAAACTGCTCCGAACTGGCTATTCCATGGGCCTCTGGCTTTAGATTTCTTTCATGCAACCTGCCCGACATCCCTAGCTGAACGCTCGTACATGCCATGCAAGACCAGATGTTTGGTATTAGCTCAGATTGGGCAGGGCTGAAGCATGAGACTCTAGCAAAGAATTATCCACTACTGCAAAGAAAAAATTGATGTTGGTTTTGAAAGGCAAACTTCAAAACAACTTGAAAAGAGTACCAAGAAAAGGGCTCGTCCGGGATTTGAACCCGGGACCTCTCGCACCCAAAGCGAGAATCATACCCCTAGACCAACGAGCCCTCAAAATCCTCTTACCGCTCAAAAGCTAATACTGGCTCTAAGCCCGCAATGAAGATCATGCTGGTATCTTTATGATGCTTGGTCTGTGAATACGCATGAAAGTCAGTCTCAACTTACCCTTTCTCAAACGATAGCACTATCATTTACAAGTGTCTCCTTTTATTCCGTCCCAGCTTTGGACACGTCTTACAGGAAGTCAGCCCTTATTTATATATTTCTGCAGTGGCTGAAGCTTAATGAGAAAGAGTAACAAGTTGTTCATAATAACATAAGAAACACATTGTGCATTTTCTCTCAAATACTCCTTCACTTTGTGCCAAAAGAAATACCAAGGTGAATACCTAGGCCACAGATTCAAGCTAAAGATCTTCCTGGTGAAGGCAAGGCGCAATAAAAACTGCATATCGCTGGACTAAAGCATTCCTTGCATAGCCTCTAACATCATAACATAACTGAGCTGCTAGCAGCAAGCTAACCAATACCTTTCTGAAATGAGAATGACATGTGCTTATCTGCTCAATCAGTGCTCAATCAGGCGAGATTTAGAAAAGGTGGAAAGGGTCCAAGTGGATGCCCCTTCCTTTTTAGGGTGGGTCCTGCTGACTATCATAGGATTGCTTGTAAAAGTGGTCAGGGTCAGAGGAAAAGCTGCCAACACTTCTTAGCGTTCTCTATAGATGCAGCCATTTTCTGTGACTGTAATTTCGGCCTTTTCCCAGAAGTCTCTATTCTGCCTATGCAAATTAACAAAAGCAGTGCTTATTCCTCACTTGCTCAAAGGTCCTTCCTGTCCAGAAAGCTCTGATTAAGCATGCTTATTTTCTTTTTCTGGGATATTTTAAATTGTTTCGCTGTCCAGTCTGTGGCAGTAGAAAGCTGCTTATGATGCCAGGTTTTGATGAATCCCCAAGGTACAAGTACAGAGGAATATATCAGTCTCTAGGATATGGAACTTTTAGCTAACACATCACAATATGTGATGCTTGCCAAGAAAACACTACATTCTGGAGCGCTGATGATCAGAACATTCTGCTCCTGAAGGATAGAAAAGACAGCTTGATTGAAATAAAGTCTGTTTATATTGACGCTCTCTCTCTCCCTATATATACATACATGCGTACACACACACACACAGGTATGTCATGCATTTCTTCAGATTTGTTTCAACCATTTACCATTTATTGGAGAATCCCTACTTTTCAAGTGACTGCAAATGAAGTCATCTCTGGCACTTTTTGTGCAAAGTAAGAGACACACATGACACCTTTTTATAAAAGTCATCGGTTTCTTTGTTACTATGTACTTTCAAAGCATGGGGCTTTCACACGTCAGGTAAACCTGATTACCACTACACAACAAAAGCAGATGCAGCTTTCTTATCTATGTCGTGATAGAACAGTTGTGAATTGAGTAGAAGAAGGGCCCTGATGTGATACTTATTACATGCAGCCTGTAAGATAGTCAAACATGCAGGCTAGGAAGGAAGATGCAAATATCAATGTATTAGAAAAACACCTAAAGGCGAGTGATATGCTTTCATTCATGCATGGCTAGGAAAAATCGCCATACTGTTGCAAACATTCTTACACCACCAACTGGAAATAAATGATTCTGACATTAAACGTAAAGGTGACAATGCATTTGTATCATCACCTTGAGAAGGATCATCTTGGAATTGAGCCGAGGGCCTCTGCACTCAAAGCCAGAAACACTCCACTAAAATAAGATTCCTGTTGGTGCCAACAATTCTCCATGTTAATGCTTGTTCTAGGTGAGCAGTGAACCGATTGCAGGGCTCTTTTGAAAGCAAGGTCTGAGAACCAACAGATACATCCACACGCCGATTACTTTAGTGTTTTGAGAGAATTCCCTTTCTTGGAACGAGATTGCATGAAATAATCTTCAGGGCTTGGACAATTCCATGGCAAAACGGCACCTATCAACATTGTAGCCAACACAATATAACAACTGTTTCTGCCCGGTTTCAAACCGGGGACCTTTCGCGTGTGAGGCGAACGTGATAACCACTACACTACAGAAACAGATACCTACAGTTGATTTTTCTGTAATGAAACTGCTCCGAACTGGCTATTCCATGGGCCTCTGGCTTTAGATTTCTTTCATGCAACCTGCCCGACATCCCTAGCTGAACGCTCGTACATGCCATGCAAGACCAGATGTTTGGTATTAGCTCAGACTGGGCAGGGCTGAAGCATGAGACTCTAGCAAAGAATTATCCACTACTGCAAAGAAAAAATTGATGTTGGTTTTGAAACGCAAACTTCAAAACAACTTGAAAAGAGTACCAAGAAAAGGGCTCGTCCGGGATTTGAACCCGGGACCTCTCGCACCCAAAGCGAGAATCATACCCCTAGACCAACGAGCCCTCAAAATCCTCTTACCTCTCAAAAGCTAATACCGGCTCTAAGCCCGCAATGAAGATCATGCTGGTATCTTTATGATGCTTGGTCTGTGAATACGCATGAAAGTCAGTCTCAACTTACCCTTTCTCAAACGATAGCACTATCATTTACAAGTGTCTCCTTTTATTCCGTCCCAGCTTTGGACACGTCTTACAGGAAGTCAGCCCTTATTTATATATTTCTGCAGTGGCTGAAGCTTAATGAGAAAGAGTAACAAGTTGTTCATAACAACATAAGAAACACATTGTGCATTTTCTCTCAAATACTCCTTCACTTTGTGCCAAAAGAAATACCAAGGTGAATACCTAGGCCACAGATTCAAGCTAAAGATCTTCCTGCTGAATGCAAGGCGCAATAAAAACTGCATATCGCTGGACTAAAGCATTCCTTGCATAGCCTCTAACATCATAACATAACTGAGCTGCTAGCAGCAAGCTAACCAATACCTTTCTGAAATGAGAATGACATGTGCTTATCTGCTCAATCAGTGCTCAATTGGCTCGATCAGGCGAGATTTAGAAAAGGTGGAAAGGGTCCAAGTGGATGCCCCTTCCTTTTTAGGGTGGGTCCTGCTCACTATCATAGGATTGCTTGTAAAAGTGGCCAGGGTCAGAGGAAAAGCTGCCAACACTTCTTAGCGTTCTCTATAGATGCAGCCATTTTCTGTGACTGTAATTTCGGCCTTTTCCCAGAAGTCTCTATTCTGCCTATGCAAATTAACAAAAGCAGTGCTTATTCCTCACTTGCTCAAATGTCCTTCCTGTCCAGAAAGCTCTGATTAAGCATGCTTATTTTCTTTTTCTGGGATATTTTAAATTGTTTCGCTGTCCAGTCTGTGGCAGTAGAAAGCTGCTTATGATGCCAGGTTTTGATGAATCCCCAAGGTACAAGTACAGAGGAATATATCAGTCTCTAGGATATGGAACTTTTAGCTAACACATCACAATATGTGATGCTTGCCAAGAAAACACTACATTCTGGAGCGCTGATGATCAGAACATTCTGCTCCTGAAGGATAGAAAAGACAGCTTGATTGAAATAAAGTCTGTTTATATTGACGCTCTCTCTCTCCCTATATATACATACATGCGTACACACACACACACAGGTATGTCATGCATTTCTTCAGATTTGTTTCAACCATTTACCATTTATTGGAGAATCCCTACTTTTCAAGTGACTGCAAATGAAGTCATCTCTGGCACTTTTTGTGCAAAGTAAGAGACACACATGACACCTTTTTATAAAAGTCATCGGTTTCTTTGTTACTGTGTACTTTCAAAGCATGGGGCTTTCACACGTCAGGTAAACCTGATTACCACTACACAACAAAAGCAGATGCAGCTTTCTTATCTATGTCGTGATAGAACAGTTGTGAATTGAGTAGAAGAAGGGCCCTGATGTGATACTTATTACATGCAGCCTGTAAGATAGTCAAACATGCAGGCTAGGAAGGAAGATGCAAATATCAATGTATTAGAAAAACACCTAAAGGCGAGTGATATGCTTTCATTCATGCATGGCTAGGAAAAATCGCCATACTGTTGCAAACATTCTTACACCACCAACTGGAAATAAATGATTCTGACATTAAACGTAAAGGTGACAATGCATTTGTATCATCACCTTGAGAAGGATCATCTTGGAATTGAGCCGAGGGCCTCTGCACTCAAAGCCAGAAACACTCCACTAAAATAAGATTCCTGTTGGTGCCAACAATTCTCCATGTTAATGCTTGTTCTAGGTGAGCAGTGAACCGATTGCAGGGCTCTTTTGAAAGCAAGGTCTGAGAACCAACAGATACATCCACACGCCGATTACTTTAGTGTTTTGAGAGAATTCCCTTTCTTGGAACGAGATTGCATGAAATAATCTTCAGGGCTTGGACAATTCCATGGCAAAACGGCACCTATCAACATTGTAGCCAACACAATATAACAACTGTTTCTGCCCGGTTTCGAACTGGGGACCTTTCGCGTGTGAGGCGAACGTGATAACCACTACACTACAGAAACAGATAGCTACAGTTGATTTTTCTGTAATGAAACTGCTCCGAACTGGCTATTCCATGGGCCTCTGGCTTTAGATTTCTTTCATGCAACCTGCCCGACATCCCTAGCTGAACGCTCGTACATGCCATGCAAGACCAGATGTTTGGTATTAGCTCAGACTGGGCAGGGCTGAAGCATGAGACTCTAGCAAAGAATTATCCACTACTGCAAAGAAAAAATTGATGTTGGTTTTGAAACGCAAACTTCAAAACAACTTGAAAAGAGTACCAAGAAAAGGGCTCGTCCGGGATTTGAACCCGGGACCTCTCGCACCCAAAGCGAGAATCATACCCCTAGACCAACGAGCCCTCAAAATCCTCTTACCGCTCAAAAGCTAATACCGGCTCTAAGCCCGCAATGAAGATCATGCTGGTATCTTTATGATGCTTGGTCTGTGAATACGCATGAAAGTCAGTCTCAACTTACCCTTTCTCAAACGATAGCACTATCATTTACAAGTGTCTCCTTTTATTCCGTCCCAGCTTTGGACACGTCTTACAGGAAGTCAGCCCTTATTTATATATTTCTGCAGTGGCTGAAGCTTAATGAGAAAGAGTAACAAGTTGTTCATAATAACATAAGAAACACATTGTGCATTTTCTCTCAAATACTCCTTCACTTTGTGCCAAAAGAAATACCAAGGTGAATACCTAGGCCACAGATTCAAGCTAAAGATCTGCCTGGTGAAGGCAAGGCGCAATAAAAACTGCATATCGCTGGACTAAAGCATTCCTTGCATAGCCTCTAACATCATAACATAACTGAGCTGCTAGCAGCAAGCTAACCAATACCTTTCTGAAATGAGAATGACATGTGCTTATCTGCTCAATCAGTGCTCAATCAGGCGAGATTTAGAAAAGGTGGAAAGGGTCCAAGTGGATGCCCCTTCCTTTTTAGGGTGGGTCCTGCTGACTATCATAGGATTGCTTGTAAAAGTGGTCAGGGTCAGAGGAAAAGCTGCCAACACTTCTTAGCGTTCTCTATAGATGCAGCCATTTTCTGTGACTGTAATTTCGGCCTTTTCCCAGAAGTCTCTATTCTGCCTATGCAAATTAACAAAAGCAGTGCTTATTCCTCACTTGCTCAAAGGTCCTTCCTGTCCAGAAAGCTCTGATTAAGCATGCTTATTTTCTTTTTCTGGGATATTTTAAATTGTTTCGCTGTCCAGTCTGTGGCAGTAGAAAGCTGCTTATGATGCCAGGTTTTGATGAATCCCCAAGGTACAAGTACAGAGGAATATATCTGTCTCTAGGATATGGAACTTTTAGCTAACACATCACAATATGTGATGCTTGCCAAGAAAACACTACATTCTGGAGCGCTGATGATCAGAACATTCTGCTCCTGAAGGATAGAAAAGACAGCTTGATTGAAATAAAGTCTGTTTATATTGACGCTCTCTCTCTCCCTATATATACATACATGCATACACACACACACACAGGTATGTCATGCATTTCTTCAGATTTGTTTCAACCATTTACCATTTATTGGAGAATCCCTACTTTTCAAGTGACTGCAAATGAAGTCATCTCTGGCACTTTTTGAGCAAAGTAAGAGACACACATGACACCTTTTTATAAAAGTCATCGGTTTCTTTGTTACTGTGTACTTTCAAAGCATGGGGCTTTCACACGTCAGGTAAACCTGATTACCACTACACAACAAAAGCAGATGCAGCTTTCTTATCTATGTCGTGATAGAACAGTTGTGAATTGAGTAGAAGAAGGGCCCTGATGTGATACTTATTACATGCAGCCTGTAAGATAGTCAAACATGCAGGCTAGGAAGGAAGATGCAAATATCAATGTATTAGAAAAACACCTAAAGGCGAGTGATATGCTTTCATTCATGCATGGCTAGGAAAAATCGCCATACTGTTGCAAACATTCTTACACCACCAACTGGAAATAAATGATTCTGACATTAAACGTAAAGGTGACAATGCATTTGTATCATCACCTTGAGAAGGATCATCTTGGAATTGAGCCGAGGGCCTCTGCACTCAAAGCCAGAAACACTCCACTAAAATAAGATTCCTGTTGGTGCCAACAATTCTCCATGTTAATGCTTGTTCTAGGTGAGCAGTGAACCGATTGCAGGGCTCTTTTGAAAGCAAGGTCTGAGAACCAACAGATACATCCACACGCCGATTACTTTAGTGTTTTGAGAGAATTCCCTTTCTTGGAACGAGATTGCATGAAATAATCTTCAGGGCTTGGACAATTCCATGGCAAAACGGCACCTATCAACATTGTAGCCAACACAATATAACAACTGTTTCTGCCCGGTTTCGAACCGGGGACCTTTCGCGTGTGAGGCGAACGTGATAACCACTACACTACAGAAACAGATACCTACAGTTGATTTTTCTGTAATGAAACTGCTCCGAACTGGCTATTCCATGGGCCTCTGGCTTTAGATTTCTTTCATGCAACCTGCCCGACATCCCTAGCTGAACGCTCGTACATGCCATGCAAGACCAGATGTTTGGTATTAGCTCAGATTGGGCAGGGCTGAAGCATGAGACTCTAGCAAAGAATTATCCACTACTGCAAAGAAAAAATTGATGTTGGTTTTGAAACGCAAACTTCAAAACAACTTGAAAAGAGTACCAAGAAAAGGGCTCGTCCGGGATTTGAACCCGGGACCTCTCGCACCCAAAGCGAGAATCATACCCCTAGACCAACGAGCCCTCAAAATCCTCTTACCGCTCAAAAGCTAATACTGGCTCTAAGCCCGCAATGAAGATCATGCTGGTATCTTTATGATGCTTGGTCTGTGAATACGCATGAAAGTCAGTCTCAACTTACCCTTTCTCAAACGATAGCACTATCATTTACAAGTGTCTCCTTTTATTCCGTCCCAGCTTTGGACACGTCTTACAGGAAGTCAGCCCTTATTTATATATTTCTGCAGTGGCTGAAGCTTAATGAGAAAGAGTAACAAGTTGTTCATAATAACATAAGAAACACATTGTGCATTTTCTCTCAAATACTCCTTCACTTTGTGCCAAAAGAAATACCAAGGTGAATACCTAGGCCACAGATTCAAGCTAAAGATCTTCCTGGTGAAGGCAAGGCGCAATAAAAACTGCATATCGCTGGACTAAAGCATTCCTTGCATAGCCTCTAACATCATAACATAACTGAGCTGCTAGCAGCAAGCTAACCAATACCTTTCTGAAATGAGAATGACATGTGCTTATCTGCTCAATCAGTGCTCAATCAGGCGAGATTTAGAAAAGGTGGAAAGGGTCCAAGTGGATGCCCCTTCCTTTTTAGGGTGGGTCCTGCTGACTATCATAGGATTGCTTGTAAAAGTGGTCAGGGTCAGAGGAAAAGCTGCCAACACTTCTTAGCGTTCTCTATAGATGCAGCCATTTTCTGTGACTGTAATTTCGGCCTTTTCCCAGAAGTCTCTATTCTGCCTATGCAAATTAACAAAAGCAGTGCTTATTCCTCACTTGCTCAAAGGTCCTTCCTGTCCAGAAAGCTCTGATTAAGCATGCTTATTTTCTTTTTCTGGGATATTTTAAATTGTTTCGCTGTCCAGTCTGTGGCAGTAGAAAGCTGCTTATGATGCCAGGTTTTGATGAATCCCCAAGGTACAAGTACAGAGGAATATATCAGTCTCTAGGATATGGAACTTTTAGCTAACACATCACAATATGTGATGCTTGCCAAGAAAACACTACATTCTGGAGCGCTGATGATCAGAACATTCTGCTCCTGAAGGATAGAAAAGACAGCTTGATTGAAATAAAGTCTGTTTATATTGACGCTCTCTCTCTCCCTATATATACATACATGCGTACACACACACACACAGGTATGTCATGCATTTCTTCAGATTTGTTTCAACCATTTACCATTTATTGGAGAATCCCTACTTTTCAAGTGACTGCAAATGAAGTCATCTCTGGCACTTTTTGTGCAAAGTAAGAGACACACATGACACCTTTTTATAAAAGTCATCGGTTTCTTTGTTACTATGTACTTTCAAAGCATGGGGCTTTCACACGTCAGGTAAACCTGATTACCACTACACAACAAAAGCAGATGCAGCTTTCTTATCTATGTCGTGATAGAACAGTTGTGAATTGAGTAGAAGAAGGGCCCTGATGTGATACTTATTACATGCAGCCTGTAAGATAGTCAAACATGCAGGCTAGGAAGGAAGATGCAAATATCAATGTATTAGAAAAACACCTAAAGGCGAGTGATATGCTTTCATTCATGCATGGCTAGGAAAAATCGCCATACTGTTGCAAACATTCTTACACCACCAACTGGAAATAAATGATTCTGACATTAAACGTAAAGGTGACAATGCATTTGTATCATCACCTTGAGAAGGATCATCTTGGAATTGAGCCGAGGGCCTCTGCACTCAAAGCCAGAAACACTCCACTAAAATAAGATTCCTGTTGGTGCCAACAATTCTCCATGTTAATGCTTGTTCTAGGTGAGCAGTGAACCGATTGCAGGGCTCTTTTGAAAGCAAGGTCTGAGAACCAACAGATACATCCACACGCCGATTACTTTAGTGTTTTGAGAGAATTCCCTTTCTTGGAACGAGATTGCATGAAATAATCTTCAGGGCTTGGACAATTCCATGGCAAAACGGCACCTATCAACATTGTAGCCAACACAATATAACAACTGTTTCTGCCCGGTTTCAAACCGGGGACCTTTCGCGTGTGAGGCGAACGTGATAACCACTACACTACAGAAACAGATACCTACAGTTGATTTTTCTGTAATGAAACTGCTCCGAACTGGCTATTCCATGGGCCTCTGGCTTTAGATTTCTTTCATGCAACCTGCCCGACATCCCTAGCTGAACGCTCGTACATGCCATGCAAGACCAGATGTTTGGTATTAGCTCAGACTGGGCAGGGCTGAAGCATGAGACTCTAGCAAAGAATTATCCACTACTGCAAAGAAAAAATTGATGTTGGTTTTGAAACGCAAACTTCAAAACAACTTGAAAAGAGTACCAAGAAAAGGGCTCGTCCGGGATTTGAACCCGGGACCTCTCGCACCCAAAGCGAGAATCATACCCCTAGACCAACGAGCCCTCAAAATCCTCTTACCTCTCAAAAGCTAATACCGGCTCTAAGCCCGCAATGAAGATCATGCTGGTATCTTTATGATGCTTGGTCTGTGAATACGCATGAAAGTCAGTCTCAACTTACCCTTTCTCAAACGATAGCACTATCATTTACAAGTGTCTCCTTTTATTCCGTCCCAGCTTTGGACACGTCTTACAGGAAGTCAGCCCTTATTTATATATTTCTGCAGTGGCTGAAGCTTAATGAGAAAGAGTAACAAGTTGTTCATAACAACATAAGAAACACATTGTGCATTTTCTCTCAAATACTCCTTCACTTTGTGCCAAAAGAAATACCAAGGTGAATACCTAGGCCACAGATTCAAGCTAAAGATCTTCCTGCTGAATGCAAGGCGCAATAAAAACTGCATATCGCTGGACTAAAGCATTCCTTGCATAGCCTCTAACATCATAACATAACTGAGCTGCTAGCAGCAAGCTAACCAATACCTTTCTGAAATGAGAATGACATGTGCTTATCTGCTCAATCAGTGCTCAATTGGCTCGATCAGGCGAGATTTAGAAAAGGTGGAAAGGGTCCAAGTGGATGCCCCTTCCTTTTTAGGGTGGGTCCTGCTCACTATCATAGGATTGCTTGTAAAAGTGGCCAGGGTCAGAGGAAAAGCTGCCAACACTTCTTAGCGTTCTCTATAGATGCAGCCATTTTCTGTGACTGTAATTTCGGCCTTTTCCCAGAAGTCTCTATTCTGCCTATGCAAATTAACAAAAGCAGTGCTTATTCCTCACTTGCTCAAATGTCCTTCCTGTCCAGAAAGCTCTGATTAAGCATGCTTATTTTCTTTTTCTGGGATATTTTAAATTGTTTCGCTGTCCAGTCTGTGGCAGTAGAAAGCTGCTTATGATGCCAGGTTTTGATGAATCCCCAAGGTACAAGTACAGAGGAATATATCAGTCTCTAGGATATGGAACTTTTAGCTAACACATCACAATATGTGATGCTTGCCAAGAAAACACTACATTCTGGAGCGCTGATGATCAGAACATTCTGCTCCTGAAGGATAGAAAAGACAGCTTGATTGAAATAAAGTCTGTTTATATTGACGCTCTCTCTCTCCCTATATATACATACATGCGTACACACACACACACAGGTATGTCATGCATTTCTTCAGATTTGTTTCAACCATTTACCATTTATTGGAGAATCCCTACTTTTCAAGTGACTGCAAATGAAGTCATCTCTGGCACTTTTTGTGCAAAGTAAGAGACACACATGACACCTTTTTATAAAAGTCATCGGTTTCTTTGTTACTGTGTACTTTCAAAGCATGGGGCTTTCACACGTCAGGTAAACCTGATTACCACTACACAACAAAAGCAGATGCAGCTTTCTTATCTATGTCGTGATAGAACAGTTGTGAATTGAGTAGAAGAAGGGCCCTGATGTGATACTTATTACATGCAGCCTGTAAGATAGTCAAACATGCAGGCTAGGAAGGAAGATGCAAATATCAATGTATTAGAAAAACACCTAAAGGCGAGTGATATGCTTTCATTCATGCATGGCTAGGAAAAATCGCCATACTGTTGCAAACATTCTTACACCACCAACTGGAAATAAATGATTCTGACATTAAACGTAAAGGTGACAATGCATTTGTATCATCACCTTGAGAAGGATCATCTTGGAATTGAGCCGAGGGCCTCTGCACTCAAAGCCAGAAACACTCCACTAAAATAAGATTCCTGTTGGTGCCAACAATTCTCCATGTTAATGCTTGTTCTAGGTGAGCAGTGAACCGATTGCAGGGCTCTTTTGAAAGCAAGGTCTGAGAACCAACAGATACATCCACACGCCGATTACTTTAGTGTTTTGAGAGAATTCCCTTTCTTGGAACGAGATTGCATGAAATAATCTTCAGGGCTTGGACAATTCCATGGCAAAACGGCACCTATCAACATTGTAGCCAACACAATATAACAACTGTTTCTGCCCGGTTTCGAACTGGGGACCTTTCGCATGTGAGGCGAACGTGATAACCACTACACTACAGAAACAGATACCTACAGTTGATTTTTCTGTAATGAAACTGCTCCGAACTGGCTATTCCATGGGCCTCTGGCTTTAGATTTCTTTCATGCAACCTGCCCGACATCCCTAGCTGAACGCTCGTACATGCCATGCAAGACCAGATGTTTGGTATTAGCTCAGACTGGGCAGGGCTGAAGCATGAGACTCTAGCAAAGAATTATCCACTACTGCAAAGAAAAAATTGATGTTGGTTTTGAAACGCAAACTTCAAAACAACTTGAAAAGAGTACCAAGAAAAGGGCTCGTCCGGGATTTGAACCCGGGACCTCTCGCACCCAAAGCGAGAATCATACCCCTAGACCAACGAGCCCTCAAAATCCTCTTACCGCTCAAAAGCTAATACCGGCTCTAAGCCCGCAATGAAGATCATGCTGGTATCTTTATGATGCTTGGTCTGTGAATACGCATGAAAGTCAGTCTCAACTTACCCTTTCTCAAACGATAGCACTATCATTTACAAGTGTCTCCTTTTATTCCGTCCCAGCTTTGGACACGTCTTACAGGAAGTCAGCCCTTATTTATATATTTCTGCAGTGGCTGAAGCTTAATGAGAAAGAGTAACAAGTTGTTCATAATAACATAAGAAACACATTGTGCATTTTCTCTCAAATACTCCTTCACTTTGTGCCAAAAGAAATACCAAGGTGAATACCTAGGCCACAGATTCAAGCTAAAGATCTGCCTGGTGAAGGCAAGGCGCAATAAAAACTGCATATCGCTGGACTAAAGCATTCCTTGCATAGCCTCTAACATCATAACATAACTGAGCTGCTAGCAGCAAGCTAACCAATACCTTTCTGAAATGAGAATGACATGTGCTTATCTGCTCAATCAGTGCTCAATCAGGCGAGATTTAGAAAAGGTGGAAAGGGTCCAAGTGGATGCCCCTTCCTTTTTAGGGTGGGTCCTGCTGACTATCATAGGATTGCTTGTAAAAGTGGTCAGGGTCAGAGGAAAAGCTGCCAACACTTCTTAGCGTTCTCTATAGATGCAGCCATTTTCTGTGACTGTAATTTCGGCCTTTTCCCAGAAGTCTCTATTCTGCCTATGCAAATTAACAAAAGCAGTGCTTATTCCTCACTTGCTCAAAGGTCCTTCCTGTCCAGAAAGCTCTGATTAAGCATGCTTATTTTCTTTTTCTGGGATATTTTAAATTGTTTCGCTGTCCAGTCTGTGGCAGTAGAAAGCTGCTTATGATGCCAGGTTTTGATGAATCCCCAAGGTACAAGTACAGAGGAATATATCTGTCTCTAGGATATGGAACTTTTAGCTAACACATCACAATATGTGATGCTTGCCAAGAAAACACTACATTCTGGAGCGCTGATGATCAGAACATTCTGCTCCTGAAGGATAGAAAAGACAGCTTGATTGAAATAAAGTCTGTTTATATTGACGCTCTCTCTCTCCCTATATATACATACATGCATACACACACACACACAGGTATGTCATGCATTTCTTCAGATTTGTTTCAACCATTTACCATTTATTGGAGAATCCCTACTTTTCAAGTGACTGCAAATGAAGTCATCTCTGGCACTTTTTGAGCAAAGTAAGAGACACACATGACACCTTTTTATAAAAGTCATCGGTTTCTTTGTTACTGTGTACTTTCAAAGCATGGGGCTTTCACACGTCAGGTAAACCTGATTACCACTACACAACAAAAGCAGATGCAGCTTTCTTATCTATGTCGTGATAGAACAGTTGTGAATTGAGTAGAAGAAGGGCCCTGATGTGATACTTATTACATGCAGCCTGTAAGATAGTCAAACATGCAGGCTAGGAAGGAAGATGCAAATATCAATGTATTAGAAAAACACCTAAAGGCGAGTGATATGCTTTCATTCATGCATGGCTAGGAAAAATCGCCATACTGTTGCAAACATTCTTACACCACCAACTGGAAATAAATGATTCTGACATTAAACGTAAAGGTGACAATGCATTTGTATCATCACCTTGAGAAGGATCATCTTGGAATTGAGCCGAGGGCCTCTGCACTCAAAGCCAGAAACACTCCACTAAAATAAGATTCCTGTTGGTGCCAACAATTCTCCATGTTAATGCTTGTTCTAGGTGAGCAGTGAACCGATTGCAGGGCTCTTTTGAAAGCAAGGTCTGAGAACCAACAGATACATCCACACGCCGATTACTTTAGTGTTTTGAGAGAATTCCCTTTCTTGGAACGAGATTGCATGAAATAATCTTCAGGGCTTGGACAATTCCATGGCAAAACGGCACCTATCAACATTGTAGCCAACACAATATAACAACTGTTTCTGCCCGGTTTCGAACCGGGGACCTTTCGCGTGTGAGGCGAACGTGATAACCACTACACTACAGAAACAGATACCTACAGTTGATTTTTCTGTAATGAAACTGCTCCGAACTGGCTATTCCATGGGCCTCTGGCTTTAGATTTCTTTCATGCAACCTGCCCGACATCCCTAGCTGAACGCTCGTACATGCCATGCAAGACCAGATGTTTGGTATTAGCTCAGATTGGGCAGGGCTGAAGCATGAGACTCTAGCAAAGAATTATCCACTACTGCAAAGAAAAAATTGATGTTGGTTTTGAAACGCAAACTTCAAAACAACTTGAAAAGAGTACCAAGAAAAGGGCTCGTCCGGGATTTGAACCCGGGACCTCTCGCACCCAAAGCGAGAATCATACCCCTAGACCAACGAGCCCTCAAAATCCTCTTACCGCTCAAAAGCTAATACCGGCTCTAAGCCCGCAATGAAGATCATGCTGGTATCTTTATGATGCTTGGTCTGTGAATACGCATGAAAGTCAGTCTCAACTTACCCTTTCTCAAACGATAGCACTATCATTTACAAGTGTCTCCTTTTATTCCGTCCCAGCTTTGGACACGTCTTACAGGAAGTCAGCCCTTATTTATATATTTCTGCAGTGGCTGAAGCTTAATGAGAAAGAGTAACAAGTTGTTCATAATAACATAAGAAACACATTGTGCATTTTCTCTCAAATACTCCTTCACTTTGTGCCAAAAGAAATACCAAGGTGAATACCTAGGCCACAGATTCAAGCTAAAGATCTTCCTGGTGAAGGCAAGGCGCAATAAAAACTGCATATCGCTGGACTAAAGCATTCCTTGCATAGCCTCTAACATCATAACATAACTGAGCTGCTAGCAGCAAGCTAACCAATACCTTTCTGAAATGAGAATGACATGTGCTTATCTGCTCAATCAGTGCTCAATCAGGCGAGATTTAGAAAAGGTGGAAAGGGTCCAAGTGGATGCCCCTTCCTTTTTAGGGTGGGTCCTGCTGACTATCATAGGATTGCTTGTAAAAGTGGTCAGGGTCAGAGGAAAAGCTGCCAACACTTCTTAGCGTTCTCTATAGATGCAGCCATTTTCTGTGACTGTAATTTCGGCCTTTTCCCAGAAGTCTCTATTCTGCCTATGCAAATTAACAAAAGCAGTGCTTATTCCTCACTTGCTCAAAGGTCCTTCCTGTCCAGAAAGCTCTGATTAAGCATGCTTATTTTCTTTTTCTGGGATATTTTAAATTGTTTCGCTGTCCAGTCTGTGGCAGTAGAAAGCTGCTTATGATGCCAGGTTTTGATGAATCCCCAAGGTACAAGTACAGAGGAATATATCAGTCTCTAGGATATGGAACTTTTAGCTAACACATCACAATATGTGATGCTTGCCAAGAAAACACTACATTCTGGAGCGCTGATGATCAGAACATTCTGCTCCTGAAGGATAGAAAAGACAGCTTGATTGAAATAAAGTCTGTTTATATTGACGCTCTCTCTCTCCCTATATATACATACATGCGTACACACACACACACAGGTATGTCATGCATTTCTTCAGATTTGTTTCAACCATTTACCATTTATTGGAGAATCCCTACTTTTCAAGTGACTGCAAATGAAGTCATCTCTGGCACTTTTTGTGCAAAGTAAGAGACACACATGACACCTTTTTATAAAAGTCATCGGTTTCTTTGTTACTGTGTACTTTCAAAGCGTGGGGCTTTCACACGTCAGGTAAACCTGATTACCACTACACAACAAAAGCAGATGCAGCTTTCTTATCTATGTCGTGATAGAACAGTTGTGAATTGAGTAGAAGAAGGGCCCTGATGTGATACTTATTACATGCAGCCTGTAAGATAGTCAAACATGCAGGCTAGGAAGGAAGATGCAAATATCAATGTATTAGAAAAACACCTAAAGGCGAGTGATATGCTTTCATTCATGCATGGCTAGGAAAAATCGCCATACTGTTGCAAACATTCTTACACCACCAACTGGAAATAAATGATTCTGACATTAAACGTAAAGGTGACAATGCATTTGTATCATCACCTTGAGAAGGATCATCTTGGAATTGAGCCGAGGGCCTCTGCACTCAAAGCCAGAAACACTCCACTAAAATAAGATTCCTGTTGGTGCCAACAATTCTCCATGTTAATGCTTGTTCTAGGTGAGCAGTGAACCGATTGCAGGGCTCTTTTGAAAGCAAGGTCTGAGAACCAACAGATACATCCACACGCTGATTACTTTAGTGTTTTGAGAGAATTCCCTTTCTTGGAACGAGATTGCATGAAATAATCTTCAGGGCTTGGACAATTCCATGGCAAAACGGCACCTATCAACATTGTAGCCAACACAATATAACAACTGTTTCTGCCCGGTTTCGAACCGGGGACCTTTCGCGTGTGAGGCGAACGTGATAACCACTACACTACAGAAACAGATACCTACAGTTGATTTTTCTGTAATGAAACTGCTCCGAACTGGCTATTCCATGGGCCTCTGGCTTTAGATTTCTTTCATGCAACCTGCCCGACATCCCTAGCTGAACGCTCGTACATGCCATGCAAGACCAGATGTTTGGTATTAGCTCAGACTGGGCAGGGCTGAAGCATGAGACTCTAGCAAAGAATTATCCACTACTGCAAAGAAAAAATTGATGTTGGTTTTGAAACGCAAACTTCAAAACAACTTGAAAAGAGTACCAAGAAAAGGGCTCGTCCGGGATTTGAACCCGGGACCTCTCGCACCCAAAGTAAGAATCATACCCCTAGACCAACGAGCCCTCAAAATCCTCTTACCTCTCAAAAGCTAATAACGGCTCTAAGCCCGCAATGAAGATCATGCTGGTATCTTTATGATGCTTGGTCTGTGAATACGCATGAAAGTCAGTCTCAACTTACCCTTTCTCAAACGATAGCACTATCATTTACAAGTGTCTCCTTTTATTCCGTCCCAGCTTTGGACACGTCTTACAGGAAGTCAGCCCTTATTTATATATTTCTGCAGTGGCTGAAGCTTAATGAGAAAGAGTAACAAGTTGTTCATAACAGCATAAGAAACACATTGTGCATTTTCTCTCAAATACTCCTTCACTTTGTGCCAAAAGAAATACCAAGGTGAATACCTAGGCCACAGATTCAAGCTAAAGATCTTCCTGCTGAATGCAAGGCGCAATAAAAACTGCATATCGCTGGACTAAAGCATTCCTTGCATAGCCTCTAACATCATAACATAACTGAGCTGCTAGCAGCAAGCTAACCAATACCTTTCTGAAATGAGAATGACATGTGCTTATCTGCTCAATCAGTGCTCAATCAGGCTCGATCAGGCGAGATTTAGAAAAGGTGGAAAGGGTCCAAGTGGATGCCCCTTCCTTTTTAGGGTGGGTCCTGCTGACTATCATAGGATTGCTTGTAAAAGTGGCCAGGGTCAGAGGAAAAGCTGCCAACACTTCTTAGCGTTCTCTATAGATGCAGCCATTTTCTGTGACTGTAATTTCGGCCTTTTCCCAGAAGTCTCTATTCTGCCTATGCAAATTAACAAAAGCAGTGCTTATTCCTCACTTGCTCAAATGTCCTTCCTGTCCAGAAAGCTCTGATTAAGCATGCTTATTTTCTTTTTCTGGGATATTTTAAATTGTTTCGCTGTCCAGTCTGTGGCAGTAGAAAGCTGCTTATGATGCCAGGTTTTGATGAATCCCCAAGGTACAAGTACAGAGGAATATATCAGTCTCTAGGATATGGAACTTTTAGCTAACACATCACAATATGTGATGCTTGCCAAGAAAACACTACATTCTGGAGCGCTGATGATCAGAACATTCTGCTCCTGAAGGATAGAAAAGACAGCTTGATTGAAATAAAGTCTGTTTATATTGACGCTCTCTCTCTCCCTATATATACATACATGCGTACACACACACACACAGGTATGTCATGCATTTCTTCAGATTTGTTTCAACCATTTACCATTTATTGGAGAATCCCTACTTTTCAAGTGACTGCAAATGAAGTCATCTCTGGCACTTTTTGTGCAAAGTAAGAGACACACATGACACCTTTTTATAAAAGTCATCGGTTTCTTTGTTACTGTGTACTTTCAAAGCATGGGGCTTTCACACGTCAGGTAAACCTGATTACCACTACACAACAAAAGCAGATGCAGCTTTCTTATCTATGTCGTGATAGAACAGTTGTGAATTGAGTAGAAGAAGGGCCCTGATGTGATACTTATTACATGCAGCCTGTAAGATAGTCAAACATGCAGGCTAGGAAGGAAGATGCAAATATCAATGTATTAGAAAAACACCTAAAGGCGAGTGATATGCTTTCATTCATGCATGGCTAGGAAAAATCGCCATACTGTTGCAAACATTCTTACACCACCAACTGGAAATAAATGATTCTGACATTAAACGTAAAGGTGACAATGCATTTGTATCATCACCTTGAGAAGGATCATCTTGGAATTGAGCCGAGGGCCTCTGCACTCAAAGCCAGAAACACTCCACTAAAATAAGATTCCTGTTGGTGCCAACAATTCTCCATGTTAATGCTTGTTCTAGGTGAGCAGTGAACCGATTGCAGGGCTCTTTTGAAAGCAAGGTCTGAGAACCAACAGATACATCCACACGCCGATTACTTTAGTGTTTTGAGAGAATTCCCTTTCTTGGAACGAGATTGCATGAAATAATCTTCAGGGCTTGGACAATTCCATGGCAAAACAGCACCTATCAACATTGTAGCCAACACAATATAACAACTGTTTCTGCCCGGTTTCAAACCGGGGACCTTTCGCGTGTGAGGCGAACGTGATAACCACTACACTACAGAAACAGATACCTACAGTTGATTTTTCTGTAATGAAACTGCTCCGAACTGGCTATTCCATGGGCCTCTGGCTTTAGATTTCTTTCATGCAACCTGCCCGACATCCCTAGCTGAACGCTCGTACATGCCATGCAAGACCAGATGTTTGGTATTAGCTCAGACTGGGCAGGGCTGAAGCATGAGACTCTAGCAAAGAATTATCCACTACTGCAAAGAAAAAATTGATGTTGGTTTTGAAACGCAAACTTCAAAACAACTTGAAAAGAGTACCAAGAAAAGGGCTCGTCCGGGATTTGAACCCGGGACCTCTCGCACCCAAAGCGAGAATCATACCCCTAGACCAACGAGCCCTCAAAATCCTCTTACCTCTCAAAAGCTAATAACGGCTCTAAGACCGCAATGAAGATCATGCTGGTATCTTTATGATGCTTGGTCTGTGAATACGCATGAAAGTCAGTCTCAACTTACCCTTTCTCAAACGATAGCACTATCATTTACAAGTGTCTCCTTTTATTCCGTCCCAGCTTTGGACACGTCTTACAGGAAGTCAGCCCTTATTTATATATTTCTGCAGTGGCTGAAGCTTAATGAGAAAGAGTAACAAGTTGTTCATAACAACATAAGAAACACATTGTGCATTTTCTCTCAAATACTCCTTCACTTTGTGCCAAAAGAAATACCAAGGTGAATACCTAGGCCACAGATTCAAGCTAAAGATCTTCCTGCTGAATGCAAGGCGCAATAAAAACTGCATATCGCTGGACTAAAGCATTCCTTGCATAGCCTCTAACATCATAACATAACTGAGCTGCTAGCAGCAAGCTAACCAATACCTTTCTGAAATGAGAATGACATGTGCTTATCTGCTCAATCAGTGCTCAATTGGCTCGATCAGGCGAGATTTAGAAAAGGTGGAAAGGGTCCAAGTGGATGCCCCTTCCTTTTTAGGGTGGGTCCTGCTCACTATCATAGGATTGCTTGTAAAAGTGGCCAGTGTCAGAGGAAAAGCTGCCAACACTTCTTAGCGTTCTCTATAGATGCAGCCATTTTCTGTGACTGTAATTTCGGCCTTTTCCCAGAAGTCTCTATTCTGCCTATGCAAATTAACAAAAGCAGTGCTTATTCCTCACTTGCTCAAATGTCCTTCCTGTCCAGAAAGCTCTGATTAAGCATGCTTATTTTCTTTTTCTGGGATATTTTAAATTGTTTCGCTGTCCAGTCTGTGGCAGTAGAAAGCTGCTTATGATGCCAGGTTTTGATGAATCCCCAAGGTACAAGTACAGAGGAATATATCAGTCTCTAGGATATGGAACTTTTAGCTAACACATCACAATATGTGATGCTTGCCAAGAAAACACTACATTCTGGAGCGCTGATGATCAGAACATTCTGCTCCTGAAGGATAGAAAAGACAGCTTGATTGAAATAAAGTCTGTTTATATTGATGCTCTCTCTCTCCCTATATATACATACATGCGTACACACACACACACAGGTATGTCATGCATTTCTTCAGATTTGTTTCAACCATTTACCATTTATTGGAGAATCCCTACTTTTCAAGTGACTGCAAATGAAGTCATCTCTGGCACTTTTTGTGCAAAGTAAGAGACACACATGACACCTTTTTATAAAAGTCATCGGTTTCTTTGTTACTGTGTACTTTCAAAGCATGGGGCTTTCACACGTCAGGTAAACCTGATTACCACTACACAACAAAAGCAGATGCAGCTTTCTTATCTATGTCGTGATAGAACAGTTGTGAATTGAGTAGAAGAAGGGCCCTGATGTGATACTTATTACATGCAGCCTGTAAGATAGTCAAACATGCAGGCTAGGAAGGAAGATGCAAATATCAATGTATTAGAAAAACACCTAAAGGCGAGTGATATGCTTTCATTCATGCATGGCTAGGAAAAATCGCCATACTGTTGCAAACATTCTTACACCACCAACTGGAAATAAATGATTCTGACATTAAACGTAAAGGTGACAATGCATTTGTATCATCACCTTGAGAAGGATCATCTTGGAATTGAGCCGAGGGCCTCTGCACTCAAAGCCAGAAACACTCCACTAAAATAAGATTCCTGTTGGTGCCAACAATTCTCCATGTTAATGCTTGTTCTAGGTGAGCAGTGAACCAATTGCAGGGCTCTTTTGAAAGCAAGGTCTGAGAACCAACAGATACATCCACACGCCGATTACTTTAGTGTTTTGAGAGAATTCCCTTTCTTGGAACGAGATTGCATGAAATAATCTTCAGGGCTTGGACAATTCCATGGCAAAACGGCACCTATCAACATTGTAGCCAACACAATATAACAACTGTTTCTGCCCGGTTTCGAACCGGGGACCTTTCGCGTGTGAGGCAAACGTGATAACCACTACACTACAGAAACAGATACCTACAGTTGATTTTTCTGTAATGAAACTGCTCCGAACTGGCTATTCCATGGGCCTCTGGCTTTAGATTTCTTTCATGCAACCTGCCCGACATCCCTAGCTGAACGCTCGTACATGCCATGCAAGACCAGATGTTTGGTATTAGCTCAGACTGGGCAGGGCTGAAGCATGAGACTCTAGCAAAGAATTATCCACTACTGCAAAGAAAAAATTGATGTTGGTTTTGAAACGCAAACTTCAAAACAACTTGAAAAGAGTACCAAGAAAAGGGCTCGTCCGGGATTTGAACCCGGGACCTCTCGCACCCAAAGCGAGAATCATACCCCTAGACCAACGAGCCCTCAAAATCCTCTTACCTCTCAAAAGCTAATACCGGCTCTAAGCCCGCAATGAAGATCATGCTGGAATCTTTATGATGCTTGGTCTGTGAATACGCATGAAAGTCAGTCTCAACTTACCCTTTCTCAAACGATAGCACTATCATTTACAAGTGTCTCCTTTTATTCCGTCCCAGCTTTGGACACGTCTTACAGGAAGTCAGTCCTTATTTATATATTTCTTCAGTGGCTGAAGCTTAATGAGAAAGAGTAACAAGTTGTTCATAACAACATAAGAAACACATTGTGCATTTTCTCTCAAATACTCCTTCACTTTGTGCCAAAAGAAATACCAAGGTGAATACCTAGGCCACAGATTCAAGCTAAAGATCTTCCTGCTGAATGCAAGGCGCAATAAAAACTGCATATCGCTGGACTAAAGCATTCCTTGCATAGCCTCTAACATCATAACATAACTGAGCTGCTAGCAGCAAGCTAACCAATACCTTTCTGAAATGAGAATGACATGTGCTTATCTGCTCAATCAGTGCTCAATCAGGCGAGATTTAGAAAAGGTGGAAAGGGTCCAAGTGGATGCCCCTTCCTTTTTAGGGTGGGTCCTGCTGACTATCATAGGATTGCTTGTAAAAGTGGTCAGGGTCAGAGGAAAAGCTGCCAACACTTCTTAGCGTTCTCTATAGATGCAGCCATTTTCTGTGACTGTAATTTCGGCCTTTTCCCAGAAGTCTCTATTCTGCCTATGCAAATTAACAAAAGCAGTGCTTATTCCTCACTTGCTCAAAGGTCCTTCCTGTCCAGAAAGCTCTGATTAAGCATGCTTATTTTCTTTTTCTGGGATATTTTAAATTGTTTCGCTGTCCAGTCTGTGGCAGTAGAAAGCTGCTTATGATGCCAGGTTTTGATGAATCCCCAAGGTACAAGTACAGAGGAATATATCAGTCTCTAGGATATGGAACTTTTAGCTAACACATCACAATATGTGATGCTTGCCAAGAAAACACTACATTCTGGAGCGCTGATGATCAGAACATTCTGCTCCTGAAGGATAGAAAAGACAGCTTGATTGAAATAAAGTCTGTTTATATTGACGCTCTCTCTCTCCCTATATATACATACATGCGTACACACACACACACAGGTATGTCATGCATTTCTTCAGATTTGTTTCAACCATTTACCATTTATTGGAGAATCCCTACTTTTCAAGTGACTGCAAATGAAGTCATCTCTGGCACTTTTTGTGCAAAGTAAGAGACGCACATGACACCTATTTATAAAAGTCATCGGTTTCTTTGTTACTGTGTACTTTCAAAGCATGGGGCTTTCACACGTCAGGTAAACCTGATTACCACTACACAACAAAAGCAGATGCAGCTTTCTTATCTATGTCGTGATAGAACAGTTGTGAATTGAGTAGAAGAAGGGCCCTGATGTGATACTTATTACATGCAGCCTGTAAGATAGTCAAACATGCAGGCTAGGAAGGAAGATGCAAATATCAATGTATTAGAAAAACACCTAAAGGCGAGTGATATGCTTTCATTCATGCATGGCTAGGAAAAATCGCCATACTGTTGCAAACATTCTTACACCACCAACTGGAAATAAATGATTCTGACATTAAACGTAAAGGTGACAATGCATTTGTATCATCACCTTGAGAAGGATCATCTTGGAATTGAGCCGAGGGCCTCTGCACTCAAAGCCAGAAACACTCCACTAAAATAAGATTCCTGTTGGTGCCAACAATTCTCCATGTTAATGCTTGTTCTAGGTGAGCAGTGAACCGATTGCAGGGCTCTTTTGAAAGCAAGGTCTGAGAACCAACAGATACATCCACACGCTGATTACTTTAGTGTTTTGAGAGAATTCCCTTTCTTGGAACGAGATTGCATGAAATAATCTTCAGGGCTTGGACAATTCCATGGCAAAACGGCACCTATCAACATTGTAGCCAACACAATATAACAACTGTTTCTGCCCGGTTTCGAACCGGGGACCTTTCGCGTGTGAGGCGAACGTGATAACCACTACACTACAGAAACAGATACCTACAGTTGATTTTTCTGTAATGAAACTGCTCCGAACTGGCTATTCCATGGGCCTCTGGCTTTAGATTTCTTTCATGCAACCTGCCCGACATCCCTAGCTGAACGCTCGTACATGCCATGCAAGACCAGATGTTTGGTATTAGCTCAGACTGGGCAGGGCTGAAGCATGAGACTCTAGCAAAGAATTATCCACTACTGCAAAGAAAAAATTGATGTTGGTTTTGAAACGCAAACTTCAAAACAACTTGAAAAGAGTACCAAGAAAAGGGCTCGTCCGGGATTTGAACCCGGGACCTCTCGCACCCAAAGCGAGAATCATACCCCTAGACCAACGAGCCCTCAAAATCCTCTTACCTCTCAAAAGCTAATAACGGCTCTAAGCCCGCAATGAAGATCATGCTGGTATCTTTATGATGCTTGGTCTGTGAATACGCATGAAAGTCAGTCTCAACTTACCCTTTCTCAAACGATAGCACTATCATTTACAAGTGTCTCCTTTTATTCCGTCCCAGCTTTGGACACGTCTTACAGGAAGTCAGCCCTTATTTATATATTTCTGCAGTGGCTGAAGCTTAATGAGAAAGAGTAACAAGTTGTTCATAACAGCATAAGAAACACATTGTGCATTTTCTCTCAAATACTCCTTCACTTTGTGCCAAAAGAAATACCAAGGTGAATACCTAGGCCACAGATTCAAGCTAAAGATCTTCCTGCTGAATGCAAGGCGCAATAAAAACTGCATATCGCTGGACTAAAGCATTCCTTGCATAGCCTCTAACATCATAACATAACTGAGCTGCTAGCAGCAAGCTAACCAATACCTTTCTGAAATGAGAATGACATGTGCTTATCTGCTCAATCAGTGCTCAATTGGCTCGATCAGGCGAGATTTAGAAAAGGTGGAAAGGGTCCAAGTGGATGCCCCTTCCTTTTTAGGGTGGGTCCTGCTGACTATCATAGGATTGCTTGTAAAAGTGGCCAGGGTCAGAGGAAAAGCTGCCAACACTTCTTAGCGTTCTCTATAGATGCAGCCATTTTCTGTGACTGTAATTTCGGCCTTTTCCCAGAAATCTCTATTCTGCCTATGCAAATTAACAAAAGCAGTGCTTATTCCTCACTTGCTCAAATGTCCTTCCTGTCCAGAAAGCTCTGATTAAGCATGCTTATTTTCTTTTTCTGGGATATTTTAAATTGTTTCGCTGTCCAGTCTGTGGCAGTAGAAAGCTGCTTATGATGCCAGGTTTTGATGAATCCCCAAGGTACAAGTACAGAGGAATATATCAGTCTCTAGGATATGGAACTTTTAGCTAACACATCACAATATGTGATGCTTGCCAAGAAAACACTACATTCTGGAGCGCTGATGATCAGAACATTCTGCTCCTGAAGGATAGAAAAGACAGCTTGATTGAAATAAAGTCTGTTTATATTGACGCTCTCTCTCTCCCTATATATACATACATGCGTACACACACACACACAGGTATGTCATGCATTTCTTCAGATTTGTTTCAACCATTTACCATTTATTGGAGAATCCCTACTTTTCAAGTGACTGCAAATGAAGTCATCTCTGGCACTTTTTGTGCAAAGTAAGAGACACACATGACACCTTTTTATAAAAGTCATCGGTTTCTTTGTTACTGTGTACTTTCAAAGCATGGGGCTTTCACACGTCAGGTAAACCTGATTACCACTACACAACAAAAGCAGATGCAGCTTTCTTATCTATGTCGTGATAGAACAGTTGTGAATTGAGTAGAAGAAGGGCCCTGATGTGATACTTATTACATGCAGCCTGTAAGATAGTCAAACATGCAGGCTAAGAAGGAAGATGCAAATATCAATGTATTAGAAAAACACCTAAAGGCGAGTGATATGCTTTCATTCATGCATGGCTAGGAAAAATCGCCATACTGTTGCAAACATTCTTACACCACCAACTGGAAATAAATGATTCTGACATTAAACGTAAAGGTGACAATGCATTTGTATCATCACCTTGAGAAGGATCATCTTGGAATTGAGCCGAGGGCCTCTGCACTCAAAGCCAGAAACACTCCACTAAAATAAGATTCCTGTTGGTGCCAACAATTCTCCATGTTAATGCTTGTTCTAGGTGAGCAGTGAACCGATTGCAGGGCTCTTTTGAAAGCAAGGTCTGAGAACCAACAGATACATCCACACGCCGATTACTTTAGTGTTTTGAGAGAATTCCCTTTCTTGGAACGAGATTGCATGAAATAATCTTCAGGGCTTGGACAATTCCATGGCAAAACGGCACCTATCAACATTGTAGCCAACACAATATAACAACTGTTTCTGCCCAGTTTCGAACCGGGGACCTTTCGCGTGTGAGGCGAACGTGATAACCACTACACTACAGAAACAGATACCTACAGTTGATTTTTCTGTAATGAAACTGCTCCGAACTGGCTATTCCATGGGCCTCTGGCTTTAGATTTCTTTCATGCAACCTGCCCGACATCCCTAGCTGAACGCTCGTACATGCCATGCAAGACCAGATGTTTGGTATTAGCTCAGACTGGGCAGGGCTGAAGCATGAGACTCTAGCAAAGAATTATCCACTACTGCAAAGAAAAAATTGATGTTGGTTTTGAAACGCAAACTTCAAAACAACTTGAAAAGAGTACCAAGAAAAGGGCTCGTCCGGGATTTGTACCCAGGACCTCTCGCACCCAAAGCGAGAATCATACCCCTAGACCAACGAGCCCTCAAAATCCTCTTACCTCTCAAAAGCTAATACCGGCTCTAAGCCCGCAATGAAGATCATGCTGGTATCTTTATGATGCTTGGTCTGTGAATACGCATGAAAGTCAGTCTCAACTTACCCTTTCTCAAACGATAGCACTATCATTTACAAGTGTCTCCTTTTATTCCGTCCCAGCTTTGGACACGTCTTACAGGAAGTCAGCCCTTATTTATATATTTCTGCAGTGGCTGAAGCTTAATGAGAAAGAGTAACAAGTTGTTCATAACAACATAAGAAACACATTGTGCATTTTCTCTCAAATACTCCTTCACTTTGTGCCAAAAAAAATACCAAGGTGAATACCTAGGCCACAGATTCAAGCTAAAGATCTTCCTGCTGAATGCAAGGCGCAATAAAAACTGCATATCGCTGGACTAAAGCATTCCTTGCATAGCCTCTAACATCATAACATAACTGAGCTGCTAGCAGCAAGCTAACCAATACCTTTCTGAAATGAGAATGACATGTGCTTATCTGCTCAATCAGTACTCAATCAGGCGAGATTTAGAAAAGGTGGAAAGGGTCCAAGTGGATGCCCCTTCCTTTTTAGGGTGGGTCCTGCTGACTATCATAGGATTGCTTGTAAAAGTGGTCAGGGTCAGAGGAAAAGCTGCCAACACTTCTTAGCGTTCTCTATAGATGCAGCCATTTTCTGTGACTGTAATTTCGGCCTTTTCCCAGAAGTCTCTATTCTGCCTATGCAAATTAACAAAAGCAGTGCTTATTCCTCACTTGCTCAAAGGTCCTTCCTGTCCAGAAAGCTCTGATTAAGCATGCTTATTTTCTTTTTCTGGGATATTTTAAATTGTTTCGCTGTCCAGTCTGTGGCAGTAGAAAGCTGCTTATGATGCCAGGTTTTGATGAATCCCCAAGGTACAAGTACAGAGGAATATATCAGTCTCTAGGATATGGAACTTTTAGCTAACACATCACAATATGTGATGCTTGCCAAGAAAACACTACATTCTGGAGCGCTGATGATCAGAACATTCTGCTCCTGAAGGATAGAAAAGACAGCTTGATTGAAATAAAGTCTGTTTATATTGACGCTCTCTCTCTCCCTATATATACATACATGCGTACACACACACACACAGGTATGTCATGCATTTCTTCAGATTTGTTTCAACCATTTACCATTTATTGGAGAATCCCTACTTTTCAAGTGACTGCAAATGAAGTCATCTCTGGCACTTTTTGTGCAAAGTAAGAGACACACATGACACCTTTTTATAAAAGTCATCGGTTTCTTTGTTACTGTGTACTTTCAATGCATGGGGCTTTCACACGTCAGGTAAACCTGATTACCACTACACAACAAAAGCAGATGCAGCTTTCTTATCTATGTCGTGATAGAACAGTTGTGAATTGAGTAGAAGAAGGGCCCTGATGTGATACTTATTACATGCAGCCTGTAAGATAGTCAAACATGCAGGCTAAGAAGGAAGATGCAAATATCAATGTATTAGAAAAACACCTAAAGGCGAGTGATATGCTTTCATTCATGCATGGCTAGGAAAAATCGCCATACTGTTGCAAACATTCTTACACCACCAACTGGAAATAAATGATTCTGACATTAAACGTAAAGGTGACAATGCATTTGTATCATCACCTTGAGAAGGATCATCTTGGAATTGAGCCGAGGGCCTCTGCACTCAAAGCCAGAAACACTCCACTAAAATAAGATTCCTGTTGGTGCCAACAATTCTCCATGTTAATGCTTGTTCTAGGTGAGCAGTGAACCGATTGCAGGGCTCTTTTGAAAGCAAGGTCTGAGAACCAACAGATACATCCACACGCCGATTACTTTAGTGTTTTGAGAGAATTCCCTTTCTTGGAACGAGATTGCATGAAATAATCTTCAGGGCTTGGACAATTCCATGGCAAAACGGCACCTATCAACATTGTAGCCAACACAATATAACAACTGTTTCTGCCCGGTTTCGAACCGGGGACCTTTCGCGTGTGAGGCGAACGTGATAACCACTACACTACAGAAACAGATACCTACAGTTGATTTTTCTGTAATGAAACTGCTCCGAACTGGCTATTCCATGGGCCTCTGGCTTTAGATTTCTTTCATGCAACCTGCCCGACATCCCTAGCTGAACGCTCGTACATGCCATGCAAGACCAGATGTTTGGTATTAGCTCAGACTGGGCAGGGCTGAAGCATGAGACTCTAGCAAAGAATTATCCACTACTGCAAAGAAAAAATTGATGTTGGTTTTGAAACGCAAACTTCAAAACAACTTGAAAAGAGTACCAAGAAAAGGGCTCGTCCGGGATTTGAACCCGGGACCTCTCGCACCCAAAGCGAGAATCATACCCCTAGACAAACGAGCCCTCAAAATCCGCTTACCTCTCAAAAGCTAATACCGGCTCTAAGCCCGCAATGAAGATCATGCTGGTATCTTTATGATGCTTGGTCTGTGAATACGCATGAAAGTCAGTCTCAACTTACCCTTTCTCAAACGATAGCACTATCATTTACAAGTGTCTCCTTTTATTCCGTCCCAGCTTTGGACACGTCTTACAGGAAGTCAGCCCTTATTTATATATTTCTGCAGTGGCTGAAGCTTAATGAGAAAGAGTAACAAGTTGTTCATAACAACATAAGAAACACATTGTGCATTTTCTCTCAAATACTCCTTCACTTTGTGCCAAAAAAAATACCAAGGTGAATACCTAGGCCACAGATTCAAGCTAAAGATCTTCCTACTGAATGCAAGGCGCAATAAAAACTGCATATCGCTGGACTAAAGCATTCCTTGCATAGCCTCTAACATCATAACATAACTGAGCTGCTAGCAGCAAGCTAACCAATACCTTTCTGAAATGAGAATGACATGTGCTTATCTGCTCAATCAGTGCTCAATCAGGCGAGATTTAGAAAAGGTGGAAAGGGTCCAAGTGGATGCCCCTTCCTTTTTAGGGTGGGTCCTGCTGACTATCATAGGATTGCTTGTAAAAGTGGTCAGGGTCAGAGGAAAAGCTGCCAACACTTCTTAGCGTTCTCTATAGATGCAGCCATTTTCTGTGACTGTAATTTCGGCCTTTTCCCAGAAGTCTCTATTCTGCCTATGCAAATTAACAAAAGCAGTGCTTATTCCTCACTTGCTCAAAGGTCCTTCCTGTCCAGAAAGCTCTGATTAAGCATGCTTATTTTCTTTTTCTGGGATATTTTAAATTGTTTCGCTGTCCAGTCTGTGGCAGTAGAAAGCTGCTTATGATGCCAGGTTTTGATGAATCCCCAAGGTACAAGTACAGAGGAATATATCAGTCTCTAGGATATGGAACTTTTAGCTAACACATCACAATATGTGATGCTTGCCAAGAAAACACTACATTCTGGAGCGCTGATGATCAGAACATTCTGCTCCTGAAGGATAGAAAAGACAGCTTGATTGAAATAAAGTCTGTTTATATTGACGCTCTCTCTCTCCCTATATATACATACATGCGTACACACACACACACAGGTATGTCATGCATTTCTTCAGATTTGTTTCAACCATTTACCATTTATTGGAGAATCCCTACTTTTCAAGTGACTGCAAATGAAGTCATCTCTGGCACTTTTTGTGCAAAGTAAGAGACACACATGACACCTTTTTATAAAAGTCATCGGTTTCTTTGTTACTGTGTACTTTCAAAGCATGGGGCTTTCACACGTCAGGTAAACCTGATTACCACTACACAACAAAAGCAGATGCAGCTTTCTTATCTATGTCGTGATAGAACAGTTGTGAATTGAGTAGAAGAAGGGCCCTGATGTGATACTTATTACATGCAGCCTGTAAGATAGTCAAACATGCAGGCTAAGAAGGAAGATGCAAATATCAATGTATTAGAAAAACACCTAAAGGCGAGTGATATGCTTTCATTCATGCATGGCTAGGAAAAATCGCCATACTGTTGCAAACATTCTTACACCACCAACTGGAAATAAATGATTCTGACATTAAACGTAAAGGTGACAATGCATTTGTATCATCACCTTGAGAAGGATCATCTTGGAATTGAGCCGAGGGCCTCTGCACTCAAAGCCAGAAACACTCCACTAAAATAAGATTCCTGTTGGTGCCAACAATTCTCCATGTTAATGCTTGTTCTAGGTGAGCAGTGAACCGATTGCAGGGCTCTTTTGAAAGCAAGGTCTGAGAACCAACAGATACATCCACACGCCGATTACTTTAGTGTTTTGAGAGAATTCCCTTTCTTGGAACGAGATTGCATGAAATAATCTTCAGGGCTTGGACAATTCCATGGCAAAACGGCACCTATCAACATTGTAGCCAACACAATATAACAACTGTTTCTGCCCGGTTTCGAACTGGGGACCTTTCGCGTGTGAGGCGAACGTGATAACCACTACACTACAGAAACAGATACCTACAGTTGATTTTTCTGTAATGAAACTGCTCCGAACTGGCTATTCCATGGGCCTCTGGCTTTAGATTTCTTTCATGCAACCTGCCCGACATCCCTAGCTGAACGCTCGTACATGCCATGCAAGACCAGATGTTTGGTATTAGCTCAGACTGGGCAGGGCTGAAGCATGAGACTCTAGCAAAGAATTATCCACTACTGCAAAGAAAAAATTGATGTTGGTTTTGAAACGCAAACTTCAAAACAACTTGAAAAGAGTACCAAGAAAAGGGCTCGTCCGGGATTTGAACCCAGGACCTCTCGCACCCAAAGCGAGAATCATACCCCTAGACAAACGAGCCCTCAAAATCCTCTTACCTCTCAAAAGCTAATACCGGCTCTAAGCCCGCAATGAAGATCATGCTGGTATCTTTATGATGCTTGGTCTGTGAATACGCATGAAAGTCAGTCTCAACTTACCCTTTCTCAAACGATAGCACTATCATTTACAAGTGTCTCCTTTTATTCCGTCCCAGCTTTGGACACGTCTTACAGGAAGTCAGCCCTTATTTATATATTTCTGCAGTGGCTGAAGCTTAATGAGAAAGAGTAACAAGTTGTTCATAACAACATAAGAAACACATTGTGCATTTTCTCTCAAATACTCCTTCACTTTGTGCCAAAAAAAATACCAAGGTGAATACCTAGGCCACAGATTCAAGCTAAAGATCTTCCTGCTGAATGCAAGGCGCAATAAAAACTGCATATCGCTGGGCTAAAGCATTCCTTGCATAGCCTCTAACATCATAACATAACTGAGCTGCTAGCAGCAAGCTAACCAATACCTTTCTGAAATGAGAATGACATGTGCTTATCTGCTCAATCAGTGCTCAATCAGGCTCGATCAGGCGAGATTTAGAAAAGGTGGAAAGGGTCCAAGTGGATGCCCCTTCCTTTTTAGGGTGGGTCCTGCTGACTATCATAGGATTGCTTGTAAAAGTGGCCAGGGTCAGAGGAAAAGCTGCCAACACTTCTTAGCGTTCTCTATAGATGCAGCCATTTTCTGTGACTGTAATTTCGGCCTTTTCCCAGAAGTCTCTATTCTGCCTATGCAAATTAACAAAAGCAGTGCTTATTCCTCACTTGCTCAAATGTCCTTCCTGTCCAGAAAGCTCTGATTAAGCATGCTTATTTTCTTTTTCTGGGATATTTTAAATTGTTTCGCTGTCCAGTCTGTGGCAGTAGAAAGCTGCTTATGATGCCAGGTTTTGATGAATCCCCAAGGTAAAAGTACAGAGGAATATATCAGTCTCTAGGATATGGAACTTTTAGCTAACACATCACAATATGTGATGCTTGCCAAGAAAACACTACATTCTGGAGCGCTGATGATCAGAACATTCTGCTCCTGAAGGATAGAAAAGACAGCTTGATTGAAATAAAGTCTGTTTATATTGACGCTCTCTCTCTCCCTATATATACATACATGCGTACACACACACACACAGGTATGTCATGCATTTCTTCAGATTTGTTTCAACCATTTACCATTTATTGGAGAATCCCTACTTTTCAAGTGACTGCAAATGAAGTCATCTCTGGCACTTTTTGTGCAAAGTAAGAGACACACATGACACCTTTTTATAAAAGTCATCGGTTTCTTTGTTACTGTGTACTTTCAAAGCATGGGGCTTTCACACGTCAGGTAAACCTGATTACCACTACACAACAAAAGCAGATGCAGCTTTCTTATCTATGTCGTGATAGAACAGTTGTGAATTGAGTAGAAGAAGGGCCCTGATGTGATACTTATTACATGCAGCCTGTAAGATAGTCAAACATGCAGGCTAGGAAGGAAGATGCAAATATCAATGTATTAGAAAAACACCTAAAGGCGAGTGATATGCTTTCATTCATGCATGGCTAGGAAAAATCGCCATACTGCTGCAAACATTCTTACACCACCAACTGGAAATAAATGATTCTGACATTAAACGTAAAGGTGACAATGCATTTGTATCATCACCTTGAGAAGGATCATCTTGGAATTGAGCCGAGGGCCTCTGCACTCAAAGCCAGAAACACTCCACTAAAATAAGATTCCTGTTGGTGCCAACAATTCTCCATGTTAATGCTTGTTCTAGGTGAGCAGTGAACCGATTGCAGGGCTCTTTTGAAAGCAAGGTCTGAGAACCAACAGATACATCCACACGCCGATTACTTTAGTGTTTTGAGAGAATTCCCTTTCTTGGAACGAGATTGCATGAAATAATCTTCAGGGCTTGGACAATTCCATGGCAAAACGGCACCTATCAACATTGTAGCCAACACAATATAACAACTGTTTCTGCCCGGTTTCAAACCGGGGACCTTTCGCGTGTGAGGCAAACGTGATAACCACTACACTACAGAAACAGATACCTACAGTTGATTTTTCTGTAATGAAACTGCTCCGAACTGGCTATTCCATGGGCCTCTGGCTTTAGATTTCTTTCATGCAACCTGCCCGACATCCCTAGCTGAACGCTCGTACATGCCATGCAAGACCAGATGTTTGGTATTAGCTCAGACTGGGCAGGGCTGAAGCATGAGACTCTAGCAAAGAATTATCCACTACTGCAAAGAAAAAATTGATGTTGGTTTTGAAACGCAAACTTCAAAACAACTTGAAAAGAGTACCAAGAAAAGGGCTCGTCCGGGATTTGAACCCGGGACCTCTCGCACCCAAAGCGAGAATCATACCCCTAGACCAACGAGCCCTCAAAATCCTCTTACCTCTCAAAAGCTAATACCGGCTCTAAGCCCGCAATGAAGATCATGCTGGTATCTTTATGATGCTTGGTCTGTGAATACGCATGAAAGTCAGTCTCAACTTACCCTTTCTCAAACGATAGCACTATCATTTACAAGTGTCTCCTTTTATTCCGTCCCAGCTTTGGACACGTCTTACAGGAAGTCAGCCCTTATTTATATATTTCTGCAGTGGCTGAAGCTTAATGAGAAAGAGTAACAAGTTGTTCATAACAACATAAGAAACACATTGTGCATTTTCTCTCAAATACTCCTTCACTTTGTGCCAAAAGAAATACCAAGGTGAATACCTAGGCCACAGATTCAAGCTAAAGATCTTCCTGCTGAATGCAAGGCGCAATAAAAACTGCATATCGCTGGACTAAAGCATTCCTTGCATAGCCTCTAACATCATAACATAACTGAGCTGCTAGCAGCAAGCTAACCAATACCTTTCTGAAATGAGAATGACATGTGCTTATCTGCTCAATCAGTGCTCAATCAGTGCTCAATCAGGCGAGATTTAGAAAAGGTGGAAAGGGTCCAAGTGGATGCCCCTTCCTTTTTAGGGTGGGTCCTGCTGACTATCATAGGATTGCTTGTAAAAGTGGTCAGGGTCAGAGGAAAAGCTGCCAACACTTCTTAGCGTTCTCTATAGATGCAGCCATTTTCTGTGACTGTAATTTCGGCCTTTTCCCAGAAGTCTCTATTCTGCCTATGCAAATTAACAAAAGCAGTGCTTATTCCTCACTTGCTCAAAGGTCCTTCCTGTCCAGAAAGCTCTGATTAAGCATGCTTATTTTCTTTTTCTGGGATATTTTAAATTGTTTCGCTGTCCAGTCTGTGGCAGTAGAAAGCTGCTTATGATGCCAGGTTTTGATGAATCCCCAAGGTACAAGTACAGAGGAATATATCAGTCTCTAGGATATGGAACTTTTAGCTAACACATCACAATATGTGATGCTTGCCAAGAAAACACTACATTCTGGAGCGCTGATGATCAGAACATTCTGCTCCTGAAGGATAAAAAAGACAGCTTGATTGAAATAAAGTCTGTTTATATTGACGCTCTCTCTCTCCCTATATATACATACATGCGTACACACACACACACAGGTATGTCATGCATTTCTTCAGATTTGTTTCAACCATTTACCATTTATTGGAGAATCCCTACTTTTCAAGTGACTGCAAATGAAGTCATCTCTGGCACTTTTTGTGCAAAGTAAGAGACACACATGACACCTTTTTATAAAAGTCATCGGTTTCTTTGTTACTGTGTACTTTCAAAGCATGGGGCTTTCACACGTCAGGTAAACCTGATTACCACTACACAACAAAAGCAGATGCAGCTTTCTTATCTATGTCGTGATAGAACAGTTGTGAATTGAGTAGAAGAAGGGCCCTGATGTGATACTTATTACATGCAGCCTGTAAGATAGTCAAACATGCAGGCTAGGAAGGAAGATGCAAATATCAATGTATTAGAAAAACACCTAAAGGCGAGTGATATGCTTTCATTCATGCATGGCTAGGAAAAATCGCCATACTGTTGCAAACATTCTTACACCACCAACTGGAAATAAATGATTCTGACATTAAACGTAAAGGTGACAATGCATTTGTATCATCACCTTGAGAAGGATCATCTTGGAATTGAGCCGAGGGCCTCTGCACTCAAAGCCAGAAACACTCCACTAAAATAAGATTCCTGTTGGTGCCAACAATTCTCCATGTTAATGCTTGTTCTAGGTGAGCAGTGAACCGATTGCAGGGCTCTTTTGAAAGCAAGGTCTGAGAACCAACAGATACATCCACACGCCGATTACTTTAGTGTTTTGAGAGAATTCCCTTTCTTGGAACGAGATTGCATGAAATAATCTTCAGGGCTTGGACAATTCCATGGCAAAACGGCACCTATCAACATTGTAGCCAACACAATATAACAACTGTTTCTGCCCGGTTTCAAACCGGGGACCTTTCGCGTGTGAGGCAAACGTGATAACCACTACACTACAGAAACAGATACCTACAGTTGATTTTTCTGTAATGAAACTGCTCCGAACTGGCTATTCCATGGGCCTCTGGCTTTAGATTTCTTTCATGCAACCTGCCCGACATCCCTAGCTGAACGCTCGTACATGCCATGCAAGACCAGATGTTTGGTATTAGCTCAGACTGGGCAGGGCTGAAGCATGAGACTCTAGCAAAGAATTATCCACTACTGCAAAGAAAAAATTGATGTTGGTTTTGAAACGCAAACTTCAAAACAACTTGAAAAGAGTACCAAGAAAAGGGCTCGTCCGGGATTTGAACCCGGGACCTCTCGCACCCAAAGCGAGAATCATACCCCTAGACCAACGAGCCCTCAAAATCCTCTTACCTCTCAAAAGCTAATACCGGCTCTAAGCCCGCAATGAAGATCATGCTGGTATCTTTATGATGCTTGGTCTGTGAATACGCATGAAAGTCAGTCTCAACTTACCCTTTCTCAAACGATAGCACTATCATTTACAAGTGTCTCCTTTTATTCCGTCCCAGCTTTGGACACGTCTTACAGGAAGTCAGCCCTTATTTATATATTTCTGCAGTGGCTGAAGCTTAATGAGAAAGAGTAACAAGTTGTTCATAACAACATAAGAAACACATTGTGCATTTTCTCTCAAATACTCCTTCACTTTGTGCCAAAAGAAATACCAAGGTGAATACCTAGGCCACAGATTCAAGCTAAAGATCTTCCTGCTGAATGCAAGGCGCAATAAAAACTGCATATCGCTGGACTAAAGCATTCCTTGCATAGCCTCTAACATCATAACATAACTGAGCTGCTAGCAGCAAGCTAACCAATACCTTTCTGAAATGAGAATGACATGTGCTTATCTGCTCAATCAGTGCTCAATCAGGCTCGATCAGGCGAGATTTAGAAAAGGTGGAAAGGGTCCAAGTGGATGCCCCTTCCTTTTTAGGGTGGGTCCTGCTCACTATCATAGGATTGCTTGTAAAAGTGGCCAGGGTCAGAGGAAAAGCTGCCAACACTTCTTAGCGTTCTCTATAGATGCAGCCATTTTCTGTGACTGTAATTTCGGCCTTTTCCCAGAAGTCTCTATTCTGCCTATGCAAATTAACAAAAGCAGTGCTTATTCCTCACTTGCTCAAATGTCCTTCCTGTCCAGAAAGCTCTGATTAAGCATGCTTATTTTCTTTTTCTGGGATATTTTAAATTGTTTCGCTGTCCAGTCTGTGGCAGTAGAAAGCTGCTTATGATGCCAGGTTTTGATGAATCCCCAAGGTACAAGTACAGAGGAATATATCAGTCTCTAGGATATGGAACTTTTAGCTAACACATCACAATATGTGATGCTTGCCAAGAAAACACTACATTCTGGAGCGCTGATGATCAGAACATTCTGCTCCTGAAGGATAGAAAAGACAGCTTGATTGAAATAAAGTCTGTTTATATTGACGCTCTCTCTCTCCCTATATATACATACATGCGTACACACACACACACAGGTATGTCATGCATTTCTTCAGATTTGTTTCAACCATTTACCATTTATTGGAGAATCCCTACTTTTCAAGTGACTGCAAATGAAGTCATCTCTGGCACTTTTTGTGCAAAGTAAGAGACACACATGACACCTTTTTATAAAAGTCATCGGTTTCTTTGTTACTGTGTACTTTCAAAGCATGGGGCTTTCACACGTCAGGTAAACCTGATTACCACTACACAACAAAAGCAGATGCAGCTTTCTTATCTATGTCGTGATAGAACAGTTGTGAATTGAGTAGAAGAAGGGCCCTGATGTGATACTTATTACATGCAGCCTGTAAGATAGTCAAACATGCAGGCTAGGAAGGAAGATGCAAATATCAATGTATTAGAAAAACACCTAAAGGCGAGTGATATGCTTTCATTCATGCATGGCTAGGAAAAATCGCCATACTGTTGCAAACATTCTTACACCACCAACTGGAAATAAATGATTCTGACATTAAACGTAAAGGTGACAATGCATTTGTATCATCACCTTGAGAAGGATCATCTTGGAATTGAGCCGAGGGCCTCTGCACTCAAAGCCAGAAACACTCCACTAAAATAAGATTCCTGTTGGTGCCAACAATTCTCCATGTTAATGCTTGTTCTAGGTGAGCAGTGAACCGATTGCAGGGCTCTTTTGAAAGCAAGGTCTGAGAACCAACAGATACATCCACACGCCGATTACTTTAGTGTTTTGAGAGAATTCCCTTTCTTGGAACGAGATTGCATGAAATAATCTTCAGGGCTTGGACAATTCCATGGCAAAACGGCACCTATCAACATTGTAGCCAACACAATATAACAACTGTTTCTGCCCGGTTTCGAACCGGGGACCTTTCGCGTGTGAGGCGAACGTGATAACCACTACACTACAGAAACAGATACCTACAGTTGATTTTTCTGTAATGAAACTGCTCCGAACTGGCTATTCCATGGGCCTCTGGCTTTAGATTTCTTTCATGCAACCTGCCCGACATCCCTAGCTGAACGCTCGTACATGCCATGCAAGACCAGATGTTTGGTATTAGCTCAGATTGGGCAGGGCTGAAGCATGAGACTCTAGCAAAGAATTATCCACTACTGCAAAGAAAAAATTGATGTTGGTTTTGAAACGCAAACTTCAAAACAACTTGAAAAGAGTACCAAGAAAAGGGCTCGTCCGGGATTTGAACCCGGGACCTCTCGCACCCAAAGCGAGAATCATACCCCTAGACCAACGAGCCCTCAAAATCCTCTTACCGCTCAAAAGCTAATACCGGCTCTAAGCCCGCAATGAAGATCATGCTGGTATCTTTATGATGCTTGGTCTGTGAATACGCATGAAAGTCAGTCTCAACTTACCCTTTCTCAAACGATAGCACTATCATTTACAAGTGTCTCCTTTTATTCCGTCCCAGCTTTGGACACGTCTTACAGGAAGTCAGCCCTTATTTATATATTTCTGCAGTGGCTGAAGCTTAATGAGAAAGAGTAACAAGTTGTTCATAATAACATAAGAAACACATTGTGCATTTTCTCTCAAATACTCCTTCACTTTGTGCCAAAAGAAATACCAAGGTGAATACCTAGGCCACAGATTCAAGCTAAAGATCTTCCTGGTGAAGGCAAGGCGCAATAAAAACTGCATATCGCTGGACTAAAGCATTCCTTGCATAGCCTCTAACATCATAACATAACTGAGCTGCTAGCAGCAAGCTAACCAATACCTTTCTGAAATGAGAATGACATGTGCTTATCTGCTCAATCAGTGCTCAATTGGCTCGATCAGGCGAGATTTAGAAAAGGTGGAAAGGGTCCAAGTGGATGCCCCTTCCTTTTTAGGGTGGGTCCTGCTGACTATCATAGGATTGCTTGTAAAAGTGGCCAGGGTCAGAGGAAAAGCTGCCAACACTTCTTAGCGTTCTCTATAGATGCAGCCATTTTCTGTGACTGTAATTTCGGCCTTTTCCCAGAAATCTCTATTCTGCCTATGCAAATTAACAAAAGCAGTGCTTATTCCTCACTTGCTCAAATGTCCTTCCTGTCCAGAAAGCTCTGATTAAGCATGCTTATTTTCTTTTTCTGGGATATTTTAAATTGTTTCGCTGTCCAGTCTGTGGCAGTAGAAAGCTGCTTATGATGCCAGGTTTTGATGAATCCCCAAGGTACAAGTACAGAGGAATATATCAGTCTCTAGGATATGGAACTTTTAGCTAACACATCACAATATGTGATGCTTGCCAAGAAAACACTACATTCTGGAGCGCTGATGATCAGAACATTCTGCTCCTGAAGGATAGAAAAGACAGCTTGATTGAAATAAAGTCTGTTTATATTGACGCTCTCTCTCTCCCTATATATACATACATGCGTACACACACACACACAGGTATGTCATGCATTTCTTCAGATTTGTTTCAACCATTTACCATTTATTGGAGAATCCCTACTTTTCAAGTGACTGCAAATGAAGTCATCTCTGGCACTTTTTGTGCAAAGTAAGAGACACACATGACACCTTTTTATAAAAGTCATCGGTTTCTTTGTTACTGTGTACTTTCAAAGCATGGGGCTTTCACACGTCAGGTAAACCTGATTACCACTACACAACAAAAGCAGATGCAGCTTTCTTATCTATGTCGTGATAGAACAGTTGTGAATTGAGTAGAAGAAGGGCCCTGATGTGATACTTATTACATGCAGCCTGTAAGATAGTCAAACATGCAGGCTAAGAAGGAAGATGCAAATATCAATGTATTAGAAAAACACCTAAAGGCGAGTGATATGCTTTCATTCATGCATGGCTAGGAAAAATCGCCATACTGTTGCAAACATTCTTACACCACCAACTGGAAATAAATGATTCTGACATTAAACGTAAAGGTGACAATGCATTTGTATCATCACCTTGAGAAGGATCATCTTGGAATTGAGCCGAGGGCCTCTGCACTCAAAGCCAGAAACACTCCACTAAAATAAGATTCCTGTTGGTGCCAACAATTCTCCATGTTAATGCTTGTTCTAGGTGAGCAGTGAACCGATTGCAGGGCTCTTTTGAAAGCAAGGTCTGAGAACCAACAGATACATCCACACGCCGATTACTTTAGTGTTTTGAGAGAATTCCCTTTCTTGGAACGAGATTGCATGAAATAATCTTCAGGGCTTGGACAATTCCATGGCAAAACGGCACCTATCAACATTGTAGCCAACACAATATAACAACTGTTTCTGCCCGGTTTCGAACCGGGGACCTTTCGCGTGTGAGGCGAACGTGATAACCACTACACTACAGAAACAGATACCTACAGTTGATTTTTCTGTAATGAAACTGCTCCGAACTGGCTATTCCATGGGCCTCTGGCTTTAGATTTCTTTCATGCAACCTGCCCGACATCCCTAGCTGAACGCTCGTACATGCCATGCAAGACCAGATGTTTGGTATTAGCTCAGACTGGGCAGGGCTGAAGCATGAGACTCTAGCAAAGAATTATCCACTACTGCAGAGAAAAAATTGATGTTGGTTTTGAAACGCAAACTTCAAAACAACTTGAAAAGAGTACCAAGAAAAGGGCTCGTCCGGGATTTGAACCCGGGACCTCTCGCACCCAAAGCGAGAATCATACCCCTAGACCAACGAGCCCTCAAAATCCTCTTACCTCTCAAAAGCTAATACCGGCTCTAAGCCCGCAATGAAGATCATGCTGGTATCTTTATGATGCTTGGTCTGTGAATACGCATGAAAGTCAGTCTCAACTTACCCTTTCTCAAACGATATCACTATCATTTACAAGTGTCTCCTTTTATTCCGTCCCAGCTTTGGACACGTCTTACAGGAAGTCAGCCCTTATTTATATATTTCTGCAGTGGCTGAAGCTTAATGAGAAAGAGTAACAAGTTGTTCATAACAACATAAGAAACACATTGTGCATTTTCTCTCAAATACTCCTTCACTTTGTGCCAAAAGAAATACCAAGGTGAATACCTAGGCCACAGATTCAAGCTAAAGATCTTCCTGCTGAATGCAAGGCGCAATAAAAACTGCATATCGCTGGACTAAAGCATTCCTTGCATAGCCTCTAACATCATAACATAACTGAGCTGCTAGCAGCAAGCTAACCAATACCTTTCTGAAATGAGAATGACATGTGCTTATCTGCTCAATCAGTGCTCAATCAGGCGAGATTTAGAAAAGGTGGAAAGGGTCCAAGTGGATGCCCCTTCCTTTTTAGGGTGGGTCCTGCTGACTATCATAGGATTGCTTGTAAAAGTGGTCAGGGTCAGAGGAAAAGCTGCCAACACTTCTTAGCGTTCTCTATAGATGCAGCCATTTTCTGTGACTGTAATTTCGGCCTTTTCCCAGAAGTCTCTATTCTGCCTATGCAAATTAACAAAAGCAGTGCTTATTCCTCACTTGCTCAAAGGTCCTTCCTGTCCAGAAAGCTCTGATTAAGCATGCTTATTTTCTTTTTCTGGGATATTTTAAATTGTTTCGCTGTCCAGTCTGTGGCAGTAGAAAGCTGCTTATGATGCCAGGTTTTGATGAATCCCCAAGGTACAAGTACAGAGGAATATATCAGTCTCTAGGATATGGAACTTTTAGCTAACACATCACAATATGTGATGCTTGCCAAGAAAACACTACATTCTGGAGCGCTGATGATCAGAACATTCTGCTCCTGAAGGATAGAAAAGACAGCTTGATTGAAATAAAGTCTGTTTATATTGACGCTCTCTCTCTCCCTATATATACATACATGCGTACACACACACACACAGGTATGTCATGCATTTCTTCAGATTTGTTTCAACCATTTACCATTTATTGGAGAATCCCTACTTTTCAAGTGACTGCAAATGAAGTCTTCTCTGGCACTTTTTGTGCAAAGTAAGAGACACACATGACACCTTTTTATAAAAGTCATCGGTTTCTTTGTTACTGTGTACTTTCAAAGCATGGGGCTTTCACACGTCAGGTAAACCTGATTACCACTACACAACAAAAGCAGATGCAGCTTTCTTATCTATGTCGTGATAGAACAGTTGTGAATTGAGTAGAAGAAGGGCCCTGATGTGATACTTATTACATGCAGCCTGTAAGATAGTCAAACATGCAGGCTAAGAAGGAAGATGCAAATATCAATGTATTAGAAAAACACCTAAAGGCGAGTGATATGCTTTCATTCATGCATGGCTAGGAAAAATCGCCATACTGTTGCAAACAGTCTTACACCACCAACTGGAAATAAATGATTCTGACATTAAACGTAAAGGTGACAATGCATTTGTATCATCACCTTGAGAAGGATCATCTTGGAATTGAGCCGAGGGCCTCTGCACTCAAAGCCAGAAACACTCCACTAAAATAGGATTCCTGTTGGTGCCAACAATTCTCCATGTTAATGCTTTTTCTAGGTGAGCAGTGAACCGATTGCAGGGCTCTTTTGAAAGCAAGGTCTGAGAACCAACAGATACATCCACACGCCGATTACTTTAGTGTTTTGAGAGAATTCCCTTTCTTGGAACGAGATTGCATGAAATAATCTTCAGGGCTTGGACAATTCCATGGCAAAACGGCACCTATCAACATTGTAGCCAACACAATATAACAACTGTTTCTGCCCGGTTTCGAACCGGGGACCTTTCGCGTGTGAGGCGAACGTGATAACCACTACACTACAGAAACAGATACCTACAGTTGATTTTTCTGTAATGAAACTGCTCCGAACTGGCTATTCCATGGGCCTCTGGCTTTAGATTTCTTTCATGCAACCTGCCCGACATCCCTAGCTGAACGCTCGTACATGCCATGCAAGACCAGATGTTTGGTATTAGCTCAGATTGGGCAGGGCTGAAGCATGAGACTCTAGCAAAGAATTATCCACTACTGCAAAGAAAAAATTGATGTTGGTTTTGAAACGCAAACTTCAAAACAACTTGAAAAGAGTACCAAGAAAAAGGCTCGTCCGGGATTTGAACCCGGGACCTCTCGCACCCAAAGCGAGAATCATACCCCTAGACCAACGAGCCGTCAAAATCCTCTTACCGCTCAAAAGCTAATACCGGCTCTAAGCCCGCAATGAAGATCATGCTGGTATCTTTATGATGCTTGGTCTGTGAATACGCATGAAAGTCAGTCTCAACTTACCCTTTCTCAAACGATAGCACTATCATTTACAAGTGTCTCCTTTTATTCCGTCCCAGCTTTGGACACGTCTTACAGGAAGTCAGCCCTTATTTATATATTTCTGCAGTGGCTGAAGCTTAATGAGAAAGAGTAACAAGTTGTTCATAATAACATAAGAAACACATTGTGCATTTTCTCTCAAATACTCCTTCACTTTGTGCCAAAAGAAATACCAAGGTGAATACCTAGGCCACAGATTCAAGCTAAAGATCTTCCTGGTGAAGGCAAGGCGCAATAAAAACTGCATATCGCTGGACTAAAGCATTCCTTGCATAGCCTCTAACATCATAACATAACTGAGCTGCTAGCAGCAAGCTAACCAATACCTTTCTGAAATGAGAATGACATGTGCTTATCTGCTCAATCAGTGCTCAATCAGGCGAGATTTAGAAAAGGTGGAAAGGGTCCAAGTGGATGCCCCTTCCTTTTTAGGGTGGGTCCTGCTGACTATCATAGGATTGCTTGTAAAAGTGGTCAGGGTCAGAGGAAAAGCTGCCAACACTTCTTAGCGTTCTCTATATATGCAGCCATTTTCTGTGACTGTAATTTCGGCCTTTTCCCAGAAGTCTCTATTCTGCCTATGCAAATTAACAAAAGCAGTGCTTATTCCTCACTTGCTCAAAGGTCCTTCCTGTCCAGAAAGCTCTGATTAAGCATGCTTATTTTCTTTTTCTGGGATATTTTAAATTGTTTCGCTGTCCAGTCTGTGGCAGTAGAAAGCTGCTTATGATGCCAGGTTTTGATGAATCCCCAAGGTACAAGTACAGAGGAATATATCAGTCTCTAGGATATGGAACTTTTAGCTAACACATCACAATATGTGATGCTTGCCAAGAAAACACTACATTCTGGAGCGCTGATGATCAGAACATTCTGCTCCTGAAGGATAGAAAAGACAGCTTGATTGAAATAAAGTCTGTTTATATTGACGCTCTCTCTCTCCCTATATATACATACATGCGTACACACACACACACAGGTATGTCATGCATTTCTTCAGATTTGTTTCAACCATTTACCATTTATTGGAGAATCCCTACTTTTCAAGTGACTGCAAATGAAGTCATCTCTGGCACTTTTTGTGCAAAGTAAGAGACGCACATGACACCTATTTATAAAAGTCATCGGTTTCTTTGTTACTGTGTACTTTCAAAGCATGGGGCTTTCACACGTCAGGTAAACCTGATTACCACTACACAACAAAAGCAGATGCAGCTTTCTTATCTATGTCGTGATAGAACAGTTGTGAATTGAGTAGAAGAAGGGCCCTGATGTGATACTTATTACATGCAGCCTGTAAGATAGTCAAACATGCAGGCTAGGAAGGAAGATGCAAATATCAATGTATTAGAAAAACACCTAAAGGCGAGTGATATGCTTTCATTCATGCATGGCTAGGAAAAATCGCCATACTGTTGCAAACATTCTTACACCACCAACTGGAAATAAATGATTCTGACATTAAACGTAAAGGTGACAATGCATTTGTATCATCACCTTGAGAAGGATCACCTTGGAATTGAGCCGAGGGCCTCTGCACTCAAAGCCAGAAACACTCCACTAAAATAAGATTCCTGTTGGTGCCAACAATTCTCCATGTTAATGCTTGTTCTAGGTGAGCAGTGAACCGATTGCAGGGCTCTTTTGAAAGCAAGGTCTGAGAACCAACAGATATATCCACACGCTGATTACTTTAGTGTTTTGAGAGAATTCCCTTTCTTGGAACGAGATTGCATGAAATAATCTTCAGGGCTTGGACAATTCCATGGCAAAACGGCACCTATCAACATTGTAGCCAACACAATATAACAACTGTTTCTGCCCGGTTTCGAACCGGGGACCTTTCGCGTGTGAGGCGAACGTGATAACCACTACACTACAGAAACGGATACCTACAGTTGATTTTTCTGTAATGAAACTGCTCCGAACTGGCTATTCCATGGGCCTCTGGCTTTAGATTTCTTTCATGCAACCTGCCCGACATCCCTAGCTGAACGCTCGTACATGCCATGCAAGACCAGATGTTTGGTATTAGCTCAGACTGGGCAGGGCTGAAGCATGAGACTCTAGCAAAGAATTATCCACTACTGCAAAGAAAAAATTGATGTTGGTTTTGAAACGCAAACTTCAAAACAACTTGAAAAGAGTACCAAGAAAAGGGCTCGTCCGGGATTTGAACCCGGGACCTCTCGCACCCAAAGCGAGAATCATACCCCTAGACCAACGAGCCCTCAAAATCCTCTTACCTCTCAAAAGCTAATAACGGCTCTAAGCCCGCAATGAAGATCATGCTGGTATCTTTATGATGCTTGGTCTGTGAATACGCATGAAAGTCAGTCTCAACTTACCCTTTCTCAAACGATAGCACTATCATTTACAAGTGTCTCCTTTTATTCCGTCCCAGCTTTGGACACGTCTTACAGGAAGTCAGCCCTTATTTATATATTTCTGCAGTGGCTGAAGCTTAATGAGAAAGAGTAACAAGTTGTTCATAACAGCATAAGAAACACATTGTGCATTTTCTCTCAAATACTCCTTCACTTTGTGCCAAAAGAAATACCAAGGTGAATACCTAGGCCACAGATTCAAGCTAAAGATCTTCCTGCTGAATGCAAGGCGCAATAAAAACTGCATATCGCTGGACTAAAGCATTCCTTGCATAGCCTCTAACATCATAACATAACTGAGCTGCTAGCAGCAAGCTAACCAATACCTTTCTGAAATGAGAATGACATGTGCTTATCTGCTCAATCAGTGCTCAATTGGCTCGATCAGGCGAGATTTAGAAAAGGTGGAAAGGGTCCAAGTGGATGCCCCTTCCTTTTTAGGGTGGGTCCTGCTGACTATCATAGGATTGCTTGTAAAAGTGGCCAGGGTCAGAGGAAAAGCTGCCAACACTTCTTAGCGTTCTCTATAGATGCAGCCATTTTCTGTGACTGTAATTTCGGCCTTTTCCCAGAAATCTCTATTCTGCCTATGCAAATTAACAAAAGCAGTGCTTATTCCTCACTTGCTCAAATGTCCTTCCTGTCCAGAAAGCTCTGATTAAGCATGCTTATTTTCTTTTTCTGGGATATTTTAAATTGTTTCGCTGTCCAGTCTGTGGCAGTAGAAAGCTGCTTATGATGCCAGGTTTTGATGAATCCCCAAGGTACAAGTACAGAGGAATATATCAGTCTCTAGGATATGGAACTTTTAGCTAACACATCACAATATGTGATGCTTGCCAAGAAAACACTACATTCTGGAGCGCTGATGATCAGAACATTCTGCTCCTGAAGGATAGAAAAGACAGCTTGATTGAAATAAAGTCTGTTTATATTGACGCTCTCTCTCTCCCTATATATACATACATGCGTACACACACACACACAGGTATGTCATGCATTTCTTCAGATTTGTTTCAACCATTTACCATTTATTGGAGAATCCCTACTTTTCAAGTGACTGCAAATGAAGTCATCTCTGGCACTTTTTGTGCAAAGTAAGAGACACACATGACACCTTTTTATAAAAGTCATCGGTTTCTTTGTTACTGTGTACTTTCAAAGCATGGGGCTTTCACACGTCAGGTAAACCTGATTACCACTACACAACAAAAGCAGATGCAGCTTTCTTATCTATGTCGTGATAGAACAGTTGTGAATTGAGTAGAAGAAGGGCCCTGATGTGATACTTATTACATGCAGCCTGTAAGATAGTCAAACATGCAGGCTAAGAAGGAAGATGCAAATATCAATGTATTAGAAAAACACCTAAAGGCGAGTGATATGCTTTCATTCATGCATGGCTAGGAAAAATCGCCATACTGTTGCAAACATTCTTACACCACCAACTGGAAATAAATGATTCTGACATTAAACGTAAAGGTGACAATGCATTTGTATCATCACCTTGAGAAGGATCATCTTGGAATTGAGCCGAGGGCCTCTGCACTCAAAGCCAGAAACACTCCACTAAAATAAGATTCCTGTTGGTGCCAACAATTCTCCATGTTAATGCTTGTTCTAGGTGAGCAGTGAACCGATTGCAGGGCTCTTTTGAAAGCAAGGTCTGAGAACCAACAGATACATCCACACGCCGATTACTTTAGTGTTTTGAGAGAATTCCCTTTCTTGGAACGAGATTGCATGAAATAATCTTCAGGGCTTGGACAATTCCATGGCAAAACGGCACCTATCAACATTGTAGCCAACACAATATAACAACTGTTTCTGCCCAGTTTCGAACCGGGGACCTTTCGCGTGTGAGGCGAACGTGATAACCACTACACTACAGAAACAGATACCTACAGTTGATTTTTCTGTAATGAAACTGCTCCGAACTGGCTATTCCATGGGCCTCTGGCTTTAGATTTCTTTCATGCAACCTGCCCGACATCCCTAGCTGAACGCTCGTACATGCCATGCAAGACCAGATGTTTGGTATTAGCTCAGACTGGGCAGGGCTGAAGCATGAGACTCTAGCAAAGAATTATCCACTACTGCAAAGAAAAAATTGATGTTGGTTTTGAAACGCAAACTTCAAAACAACTTGAAAAGAGTACCAAGAAAAGGGCTCGTCCGGGATTTGAACCCAGGACCTCTCGCACCCAAAGCGAGAATCATACCCCTAGACCAACGAGCCCTCAAAATCCTCTTACCTCTCAAAAGCTAATACCGGCTCTAAGCCCGCAATGAAGATCATGCTGGTATCTTTATGATGCTTGGTCTGTGAATACGCATGAAAGTCAGTCTCAACTTACCCTTTCTCAAACGATAGCACTATCATTTACAAGTGTCTCCTTTTATTCCGTCCCAGCTTTGGACACGTCTTACAGGAAGTCAGCCCTTATTTATATATTTCTGCAGTGGCTGAAGCTTAATGAGAAAGAGTAACAAGTTGTTCATAACAACATAAGAAACACATTGTGCATTTTCTCTCAAATACTCCTTCACTTTGTGCCAAAAAAAATACCAAGGTGAATACCTAGGCCACAGATTCAAGCTAAAGATCTTCCTGCTGAATGCAAGGCGCAATAAAAACTGCATATCGCTGGACTAAAGCATTCCTTGCATAGCCTCTAACATCATAACATAACTGAGCTGCTAGCAGCAAGCTAACCAATACCTTTCTGAAATGAGAATGACATGTGCTTATCTGCTCAATCAGTGCTCAATCAGGCGAGATTTAGAAAAGGTGGAAAGGGTCCAAGTGGATGCCCCTTCCTTTTTAGGGTGGGTCCTGCTGACTATCATAGGATTGCTTGTAAAAGTGGTCAGGGTCAGAGGAAAAGCTGCCAACACTTCTTAGCGTTCTCTATAGATGCAGCCATTTTCTGTGACTGTAATTTCGGCCTTTTCCCAGAAGTCTCTATTCTGCCTATGCAAATTAACAAAAGCAGTGCTTATTCCTCACTTGCTCAAAGGTCCTTCCTGTCCAGAAAGCTCTGATTAAGCATGCTTATTTTCTTTTTCTGGGATATTTTAAATTGTTTCGCTGTCCAGTCTGTGGCAGTAGAAAGCTGCTTATGATGCCAGGTTTTGATGAATCCCCAAGGTACAAGTACATAGGAATATATCAGTCTCTAGGATATGGAACTTTTAGCTAACACATCACAATATGTGATGCTTGCCAAGAAAACACTACATTCTGGAGCGCTGATGATCAGAACATTCTGCTCCTGAAGGATAGAAAAGACAGCTTGATTGAAATAAAGTCTGTTTATATTGACGCTCTCTCTCTCCCTATATATACATACATGCGTACACACACACACACAGGTATGTCATGCATTTCTTCAGATTTGTTTCAACCATTTACCATTTATTGGAGAATCCCTACTTTTCAAGTGACTGCAAATGAAGTCATCTCTGGCACTTTTTGTGCAAAGTAAGAGACACACATGACACCTTTTTATAAAAGTCATCGGTTTCTTTGTTACTGTGTACTTTCAAAGCATGGGGCTTTCACACGTCAGGTAAACCTGATTACCACTACACAACAAAAGCAGATGCAGCTTTCTTATCTATGTCGTGATAGAACAGTTGTGAATTGAGTAGAAGAAGGGCCCTGATGTGATACTTATTACATGCAGCCTGTAAGATAGTCAAACATGCAGGCTAAGAAGGAAGATGCAAATATCAATGTATTAGAAAAACACCTAAAGGCGAGTGATATGCTTTCATTCATGCATGGCTAGGAAAAATCGCCATACTGTTGCAAACATTCTTACACCACCAACTGGAAATAAATGATTCTGACATTAAACGTAAAGGTGACAATGCATTTGTATCATCACCTTGAGAAGGATCATCTTGGAATTGAGCCGAGGGCCTCTGCACTCAAAGCCAGAAACACTCCACTAAAATAAGATTCCTGTTGGTGCCAACAATTCTCCATGTTAATGCTTGTTCTAGGTGAGCAGTGAACCGATTGCAGGGCTCTTTTGAAAGCAAGGTCTGAGAACCAACAGATACATCCACACGCCGATTACTTTAGTGTTTTGAGAGAATTCCCTTTCTTGGAACGAGATTGCATGAAATAATCTTCAGGGCTTGGACAATTCCATGGCAAAACGGCACCTATCAACATTGTAGCCAACACAATATAACTACTGTTTCTGCCCGGTTTCGAACCGGGGACCTTTCGCGTGTGAGGCGAACGTGATAACCACTACACTACAGAAACAGATACCTACAGTTGATTTTTCTGTAATGAAACTGCTCCGAACTGGCTATTCCATGGGCCTCTGGCTTTAGATTTCTTTCATGCAACCTGCCCGACATCCCTAGCTGAACGCTCGTACATGCCATGCAAGACCAGATGTTTGGTATTAGCTCAGACTGGGCAGGGCTGAAGCATGAGACTCTAGCAAAGAATTATCCACTACTGCAAAGAAAAAATTGATGTTGGTTTTGAAACGCAAACTTCAAAACAACTTGAAAAGAGTACCAAGAAAAGGGCTCGTCCGGGATTTGAACCCGGGACCTCTCGCACCCAAAGCGAGAATCATACCCCTAGACAAACGAGCCCTCAAAATCCTCTTACCTCTCAAAAGCTAATACCGGCTCTAAGCCCGCAATGAAGATCATGCTGGTATCTTTATGATGCTTGGTCTGTGAATACGCATGAAAGTCAGTCTCAACTTACCCTTTCTCAAACGATAGCACTATCATTTACAAGTGTCTCCTTTTATTCCGTCCCAGCTTTGGACACGTCTTACAGGAAGTCAGCCCTTATTTATATATTTCTGCAGTGGCTGAAGCTTAATGAGAAAGAGTAACAAGTTGTTCATAACAACATAAGAAACACATTGTGCATTTTCTCTCAAATACTCCTTCACTTTGTGCCAAAAAAAATACCAAGGTGAATACCTAGACCACAGATTCAAGCTAAAGATCTTCCTGCTGAATGCAAGGCGCAATAAAAACTGCATATCGCTGGACTAAAGCATTCCTTGCATAGCCTCTAACATCATAACATAACTGAGCTGCTAGCAGCAAGCTAACCAATACCTTTCTGAAATGAGAATGACATGTGCTTATCTGCTCAATCAGTGCTCAATCAGGCGAGATTTAGAAAAGGTGGAAAGGGTCCAAGTGGATGCCCCTTCCTTTTTAGGGTGGGTCCTGCTGACTATCATAGGATTGCTTGTAAAAGTGGTCAGGGTCAGAGGAAAAGCTGCCAACACTTCTTAGCGTTCTCTATAGATGCAGCCATTTTCTGTGACTGTAATTTCGGCCTTTTCCCAGAAGTCTCTATTCTGCCTATGCAAATTAACAAAAGCAGTGCTTATTCCTCACTTGCTCAAAGGTCCTTCCTGTCCAGAAAGCTCTGATTAAGCATGCTTATTTTCTTTTTCTGGGATATTTTAAATTGTTTCGCTGTCCAGTCTGTGGCAGTAGAAAGCTGCTTATGATGCCAGGTTTTGATGAATCCCCAAGGTACAAGTACAGAGGAATATATCAGTCTCTAGGATATGGAACTTTTAGCTAACACATCACAATATGTGATGCTTGCCAAGAAAACACTACATTCTGGAGCGCTGATGATCAGAACATTCTGCTCCTGAAGGATAGAAAAGACAGCTTGATTGAAATAAAGTCTGTTTATATTGACGCTCTCTCTCTCCCTATATATACATACATGCGTACACACACACACACAGGTATGTCATGCATTTCTTCAGATTTGTTTCAACCATTTACCATTTATTGGAGAATCCCTACTTTTCAAGTGACTGCAAATGAAGTCATCTCTGGCACTTTTTGTGCAAAGTAAGAGACACACATGACACCTTTTTATAAAAGTCATCGGTTTCTTTGTTACTGTGTACTTTCAAAGCATGGGGCTTTCACACGTCAGGTAAACCTGATTACCACTACACAACAAAAGCAGATGCAGCTTTCTTATCTATGTCGTGATAGAACAGTTGTGAATTGAGTAGAAGAAGGGCCCTGATGTGATACTTATTACATGCAGCCTGTAAGATAGTCAAACATGCAGGCTAAGAAGGAAGATGCAAATATCAATGTATTAGAAAAACACCTAAAGGCGAGTGATATGCTTTCATTCATGCATGGCTAGGAAAAATCGCCATACTGTTGCAAACATTCTTACACCACCAACTGGAAATAAATGATTCTGACATTAAACGTAAAGGTGACAATGCATTTGTATCATCACCTTGAGAAGGATCATCTTGGAATTGAGCCGAGGGCCTCTGCACTCAAAGCCAGAAACACTCCACTAAAATAAGATTCCTGTTGGTGCCAACAATTCTCCATGTTAATGCTTGTTCTAGGTGAGCAGTGAACCGATTGCAGGGCTCTTTTGAAAGCAAGGTCTGAGAACCAACAGATACATCCACACGCCGATTACTTTAGTGTTTTGAGAGAATTCCCTTTCTTGGAACGAGATTGCATGAAATAATCTTCAGGGCTTGGACAATTCCATGGCAAAACGGCACCTATCAACATTGTAGCCAACACAATATAACAACTGTTTCTGCCCGGTTTCGAACTGGGGACCTTTCGCGTGTGAGGCGAACGTGATAACCACTACACTACAGAAACAGATACCTACAGTTGATTTTTCTGTAATGAAACTGCTCCGAACTGGCTATTCCATGGGCCTCTGGCTTTAGATTTCTTTCATGCAACCTGCCCGACATCCCTAGCTGAACGCTCGTACATGCCATGCAAGACCAGATGTTTGGTATTAGCTCAGACTGGGCAGGGCTGAAGCATGAGACTCTAGCAAAGAATTATCCACTACTGCAAAGAAAAAATTGATGTTGGTTTTGAAACGCAAACTTCAAAACAACTTGAAAAGAGTACCAAGAAAAGGGCTCGTCCGGGATTTGAACCCAGGACCTCTCGCACCCAAAGCGAGAATCATACCCCTAGACAAACGAGCCCTCAAAATCCTCTTACCTCTCAAAAGCTAATACCGGCTCTAAGCCCGCAATGAAGATCATGCTGGTATCTTTATGATGCTTGGTCTGTGAATACGCATGAAAGTCAGTCTCAACTTACCCTTTCTCAAACGATAGCACTATCATTTACAAGTGTCTCCTTTTATTCCGTCCCAGCTTTGGACACGTCTTACAGGAAGTCAGCCCTTATTTATATATTTCTGCAGTGGCTGAAGCTTAATGAGAAAGAGTAACAAGTTGTTCATAACAACATAAGAAACACATTGTGCATTTTCTCTCAAATACTCCTTCACTTTGTGCCAAAAAAAATACCAAGGTGAATACCTAGGCCACAGATTCAAGCTAAAGATCTTCCTGCTGAATGCAAGGCGCAATAAAAACTGCATATCGCTGGGCTAAAGCATTCCTTGCATAGCCTCTAACATCATAACATAACTGAGCTGCTAGCAGCAAGCTAACCAATACCTTTCTGAAATGAGAATGACATGTGCTTATCTGCTCAATCAGTGCTCAATCAGGCTCGATCAGGCGAGATTTAGAAAAGGTGGAAAGGGTCCAAGTGGATGCCCCTTCCTTTTTAGGGTGGGTCCTGCTGACTATCATAGGATTGCTTGTAAAAGTGGCCAGGGTCAGAGGAAAAGCTGCCAACACTTCTTAGCGTTCTCTATAGATGCAGCCATTTTCTGTGACTGTAATTTCGGCCTTTTCCCAGAAGTCTCTATTCTGCCTATGCAAATTAACAAAAGCAGTGCTTATTCCTCACTTGCTCAAATGTCCTTCCTGTCCAGAAAGCTCTGATTAAGCATGCTTATTTTCTTTTTCTGGGATATTTTAAATTGTTTCGCTGTCCAGTCTGTGGCAGTAGAAAGCTGCTTATGATGCCAGGTTTTGATGAATCCCCAAGGTACAAGTACAGAGGAATATATCAGTCTCTAGGATATGGAACTTTTAGCTAACACATCACAATATGTGATGCTTGCCAAGAAAACACTACATTCTGGAGCGCTGATGATCAGAACATTCTGCTCCTGAAGGATAGAAAAGACAGCTTGATTGAAATAAAGTCTGTTTATATTGACGCTCTCTCTCTCCCTATATATACATACATGCGTACACACACACACACAGGTATGTCATGCATTTCTTCAGATTTGTTTCAACCATTTACCATTTATTGGAGAATCCCTACTTTTCAAGTGACTGCAAATGAAGTCATCTCTGGCACTTTTTGTGCAAAGTAAGAGACACACATGACACCTTTTTATAAAAGTCATCGGTTTCTTTGTTACTGTGTACTTTCAAAGCATGGGGCTTTCACACGTCAGGTAAACCTGATTACCACTACACAACAAAAGCAGATGCAGCTTTCTTATCTATGTCGTGATAGAACAGTTGTGAATTGAGTAGAAGAAGGGCCCTGATGTGATACTTATTACATGCAGCCTGTAAGATAGTCAAACATGCAGGCTAGGAAGGAAGATGCAAATATCAATGTATTAGAAAAACACCTAAAGGCGAGTGATATGCTTTCATTCATGCATGGCTAGGAAAAATCGCCATACTGTTGCAAACATTCTTACACCACCAACTGGAAATAAATGATTCTGACATTAAACGTAAAGGTGACAATGCATTTGTATCATCACCTTGAGAAGGATCATCTTGGAATTGAGCCGAGGGCCTCTGCACTCAAAGCCAGAAACACTCCACTAAAATAAGATTCCTGTTGGTGCCAACAATTCTCCATGTTAATGCTTGTTCTAGGTGAGCAGTGAACCGATTGCAGGGCTCTTTTGAAAGCAAGGTCTGAGAACCAACAGATACATCCACACGCCGATTACTTTAGTGTTTTGAGAGAATTCCCTTTCTTGGAACGAGATTGCATGAAATAATCTTCAGGGCTTGGACAATTCCATGGCAAAACGGCACCTATCAACATTGTAGCCAAGACAATATAACAACTGTTTCTGCCCGGTTTCAAACCGGGGACCTTTCGCGTGTGAGGCAAACGTGATAACCACTACACTACAGAAACAGATACCTACAGTTGATTTTTCTGTAATGAAACTGCTCCGAACTGGCTATTCCATGGGCCTCTGGCTTTAGATTTCTTTCATGCAACCTGCCCGACATCCCTAGCTGAACGCTCGTACATGCCATGCAAGACCAGATGTTTGGTATTAGCTCAGACTGGGCAGGGCTGAAGCATGAGACTCTAGCAAAGAATTATCCACTACTGCAAAGAAAAAATTGATGTTGGTTTTGAAACGCAAACTTCAAAACAACTTGAAAAGAGTACCAAGAAAAGGGCTCGTCCGGGATTTGAACCCGGGACCTCTCGCACCCAAAGCGAGAATCATACCCCTAGACCAACGAGCCCTCAAAATCCTCTTACCTCTCAAAAGCTAATACCGGCTCTAAGCCCGCAATGAAGATCATGCTGGTATCTTTATGATGCTTGGTCTGTGAATACGCATGAAAGTCAGTCTCAACTTACCCTTTCTCAAACGATAGCACTATCATTTACAAGTGTCTCCTTTTATTCCGTCCCAGCTTTGGACACGTCTTACAGGAAGTCAGCCCTTATTTATATATTTCTGCAGTGGCTGAAGCTTAATGAGAAAGAGTAACAAGTTGTTCATAACAACATAAGAAACACATTGTGCATTTTCTCTCAAATACTCCTTCACTTTGTGCCAAAAGAAATACCAAGGTGAATACCTAGGCCACAGATTCAAGCTAAAGATCTTCCTGCTGAATGCAAGGCGCAATAAAAACTGCATATCGCTGGACTAAAGCATTCCTTGCATAGCCTCTAACATCATAACATAACTGAGCTGCTAGCAGCAAGCTAACCAATACCTTTCTGAAATGAGAATGACATGTGCTTATCTGCTCAATCAGTGCTCAATCAGTGCTCAATCAGGCGAGATTTAGAAAAGGTGGAAAGGGTCCAAGTGGATGCCCCTTCCTTTTTAGGGTGGGTCCTGCTGACTATCATAGGATTGCTTGTAAAAGTGGTCAGGGTCAGAGGAAAAGCTGCCAACACTTCTTAGCGTTCTCTATAGATGCAGCCATTTTCTGTGACTGTAATTTCGGCCTTTTTACCAGAAGTCTCTATTCTGCCTATGCAAATTAACAAAAGCAGTGCTTATTCCTCACTTGCTCAAAGGTCCTTCCTGTCCAGAAAGCTCTGATTAAGCATGCTTATTTTCTTTTTCTGGGATATTTTAAATTGTTTCGCTGTCCAGTCTGTGGCAGTAGAAAGCTGCTTATGATGCCAGGTTTTGATGAATCCCCAAGGTACAAGTACAGAGGAATATATCAGTCTCTAGGATATGGAACTTTTAGCTAACACATCACAATATGTGATGCTTGCCAAGAAAACACTACATTCTGGAGCGCTGATGATCAGAACATTCTGCTCCTGAAGGATAGAAAAGACAGCTTGATTGAAATAAAGTCTGTTTATATTGACGCTCTCTCTCTCCCTATATATACATACATGCGTACACACACACACACAGGTATGTCATGCATTTCTTCAGATTTGTTTCAACCATTTACCATTTATTGGAGAATCCCTACTTTTCAAGTGACTGCAAATGAAGTCATCTCTGGCACTTTTTGTGCAAAGTAAGAGACACACATGACACCTTTTTATAAAAGTCATCGGTTTCTTTGTTACTGTGTACTTTCAAAGCATGGGGCTTTCACACGTCAGGTAAACCTGATTACCACTACACAACAAAAGCAGATGCAGCTTTCTTATCTATGTCGTGATAGAACAGTTGTGAATTGAGTAGAAGAAGGGCCCTGATGTGATACTTATTACATGCAGCCTGTAAGATAGTCAAACATGCAGGCTAGGAAGGAAGATGCAAATATCAATGTATTAGAAAAACACCTAAAGGCGAGTGATATGCTTTCATTCATGCATGGCTAGGAAAAATCGCCATACTGTTGCAAACATTCTTACACCACCAACTGGAAATAAATGATTCTGACATTAAACGTAAAGGTGACAATGCATTTGTATCATCACCTTGAGAAGGATCATCTTGGAATTGAGCCGAGGGCCTCTGCACTCAAAGCCAGAAACACTCCACTAAAATAAGATTCCTGTTGGTGCCAACAATTCTCCATGTTAATGCTTGTTCTAGGTGAGCAGTGAACCGATTGCAGGGCTCTTTTGAAAGCAAGGTCTGAGAACCAACAGATACATCCACACGCCGATTACTTTAGTGTTTTGAGAGAATTCCCTTTCTTGGAACGAGATTGCATGAAATAATCTTCAGGGCTTGGACAATTCCATGGCAAAACGGCACCTATCAACATTGTAGCCAACACAATATAACAACTGTTTCTGCCCGGTTTCAAACCGGGGACCTTTCGCGTGTGAGGCAAACGTGATAACCACTACACTACAGAAACAGATACCTACAGTTGATTTTTCTGTAATGAAACTGCTCCGAACTGGCTATTCCATGGGCCTCTGGCTTTAGATTTCTTTCATGCAACCTGCCCGACATCCCTAGCTGAACGCTCGTACATGCCATGCAAGACCAGATGTTTGGTATTAGCTCAGACTGGGCAGGGCTGAAGCATGAGACTCTAGCAAAGAATTATCCACTACTGCAAAGAAAAAATTGATGTTGGTTTTGAAACGCAAACTTCAAAACAACTTGAAAAGAGTACCAAGAAAAGGGCTCGTCCGGGATTTGAACCCGGGACCTCTCGCACCCAAAGCGAGAATCATACCCCTAGACCAACGAGCCCTCAAAATCCTCTTACCTCTCAAAAGCTAATACCGGCTCTAAGCCCGCAATGAAGATCATGCTGGTATCTTTATGATGCTTGGTCTGTGAATACGCATGAAAGTCAGTCTCAACTTACCCTTTCTCAAACGATAGCACTATCATTTACAAGTGTCTCCTTTTATTCCGTCCCAGCTTTGGACACGTCTTACAGGAAGTCAGCCCTTATTTATATATTTCTGCAGTGGCTGAAGCTTAATGAGAAAGAGTAACAAGTTGTTCATAACAACATAAGAAACACATTGTGCATTTTCTCTCAAATACTCCTTCACTTTGTGCCAAAAGAAATACCAAGGTGAATACCTAGGCCACAGATTCAAGCTAAAGATCTTCCTGCTGAATGCAAGGCGCAATAAAAACTGCATATCGCTGGACTAAAGCATTCCTTGCATAGCCTCTAACATCATAACATAACTGAGCTGCTAGCAGCAAGCTAACCAATACCTTTCTGAAATGAGAATGACATGTGCTTATCTGCTCAATCAGTGCTCAATCAGTGCTCAATCAGGCGAGATTTAGAAAAGGTGGAAAGGGTCCAAGTGGATGCCCCTTCCTTTTTAGGGTGGGTCCTGCTGACTATCATAGGATTGCTTGTAAAAGTGGTCAGGGTCAGAGGAAAAGCTGCCAACACTTCTTAGCGTTCTCTATAGATGCAGCCATTTTCTGTGACTGTAATTTCGGCCTTTTCCCAGAAGTCTCTATTCTGCCTATGCAAATTAACAAAAGCAGTGCTTATTCCTCACTTGCTCAAAGGTCCTTCCTGTCCAGAAAGCTCTGATTAAGCATGCTTATTTTCTTTTTCTGGGATATTTTAAATTGTTTCGCTGTCCAGTCTGTGGCAGTAGAAAGCTGCTTATGATGCCAGGTTTTGATGAATCCCCAAGGTACAAGTACAGAGGAATATATCAGTCTCTAGGATATGGAACTTTTAGCTAACACATCACAATATGTGATGCTTGCCAAGAAAACACTACATTCTGGAGCGCTGATGATCAGAACATTCTGCTCCTGAAGGATAGAAAAGACAGCTTGATTGAAATAAAGTCTGTTTATATTGACGCTCTCTCTCTCCCTATATATACATACATGCGTACACACACACACACAGGTATGTCATGCATTTCTTCAGATTTGTTTCAACCATTTACCATTTATTGGAGAATCCCTACTTTTCAAGTGACTGCAAATGAAGTCATCTCTGGCACTTTTTGTGCAAAGTAAGAGACACACATGACACCTTTTTATAAAAGTCATCGGTTTCTTTGTTACTGTGTACTTTCAAAGCATGGGGCTTTCACACGTCAGGTAAACCTGATTACCACTACACAACAAAAGCAGATGCAGCTTTCTTATCTATGTCGTGATAGAACAGTTGTGAATTGAGTAGAAGAAGGGCCCTGATGTGATACTTATTACATGCAGCCTGTAAGATAGTCAAACATGCAGGCTAGGAAGGAAGATGCAAATATCAATGTATTAGAAAAACACCTAAAGGCGAGTGATATGCTTTCATTCATGCATGGCTAGGAAAAATCGCCATACTGTTGCAAACATTCTTACACCACCAACTGGAAATAAATGATTCTGACATTAAACGTAAAGGTGACAATGCATTTGTATCATCACCTTGAGAAGGATCATCTTGGAATTGAGCCGAGGGCCTCTGCACTCAAAGCCAGAAACACTCCACTAAAATAAGATTCCTGTTGGTGCCAACAATTCTCCATGTTAATGCTTGTTCTAGGTGAGCAGTGAACCGATTGCAGGGCTCTTTTGAAAGCAAGGTCTGAGAACCAACAGATACATCCACACGCCGATTACTTTAGTGTTTTGAGAGAATTCCCTTTCTTGGAACGAGATTGCATGAAATAATCTTCAGGGCTTGGACAATTCCATGGCAAAACGGCACCTATCAACATTGTAGCCAACACAATATAACAACTGTTTCTGCCCGGTTTCAAACCGGGGACCTTTCGCGTGTGAGGCAAACGTGATAACCACTACACTACAGAAACAGATACCTACAGTTGATTTTTCTGTAATGAAACTGCTCCGAACTGGCTATTCCATGGGCCTCTGGCTTTAGATTTCTTTCATGCAACCTGCCCGACATCCCTAGCTGAACGCTCGTACATGCCATGCAAGACCAGATGTTTGGTATTAGCTCAGACTGGGCAGGGCTGAAGCATGAGACTCTAGCAAAGAATTATCCACTACTGCAAAGAAAAAATTGATGTTGGTTTTGAAACGCAAACTTCAAAACAACTTGAAAAGAGTACCAAGAAAAGGGCTCGTCCGGGATTTGAACCCGGGACCTCTCGCACCCAAAGCGAGAATCATACCCCTAGACCAACGAGCCCTCAAAATCCTCTTACCTCTCAAGAGCTAATACCGGCTCTAAGCCCGCAATGAAGATCATGCTGGTATCTTTATGATGCTTGGTCTGTGAATACGCATGAAAGTCAGTCTCAACTTACCCTTTCTCAAACGATAGCACTATCATTTACAAGTGTCTCCTTTTATTCCGTCCCAGCTTTGGACACGTCTTACAGGAAGTCAGCCCTTATTTATATATTTCTGCAGTGGCTGAAGCTTAATGAGAAAGAGTAACAAGTTGTTCATAACAACATAAGAAACACATTGTGCATTTTCTCTCAAATACTCCTTCACTTTGTGCCAAAAGAAATACCAAGGTGAATACCTAGGCCACAGATTCAAGCTAAAGATCTTCCTGCTGAATGCAAGGCGCAATAAAAACTGCATATCGCTGGACTAAAGCATTCCTTGCATAGCCTCTAACATCATAACATAACTGAGCTGCTAGCAGCAAGCTAACCAATACCTTTCTGAAATGAGAATGACATGTGCTTATCTGCTCAATCAGTGCTCAATCAGGCGAGATTTAGAAAAGGTGGAAAGGGTCCAAGTGGATGCCCCTTCCTTTTTAGGGTGGGTCCTGCTGACTATCATAGGATTGCTTGTAAAAGTGGTCAGGGTCAGAGGAAAAGCTGCCAACACTTCTTAGCGTTCTCTATAGATGCAGCCATTTTCTGTGACTGTAATTTCGGCCTTTTCCCAGAAGTCTCTATTCTGCCTATGCAAATTAACAAAAGCAGTGCTTATTCCTCACTTGCTCAAAGGTCCTTCCTGTCCAGAAAGCTCTGATTAAGCATGCTTATTTTCTTTTTCTGGGATATTTTAAATTGTTTCGCTGTCCAGTCTGTGGCAGTAGAAAGCTGCTTATGATGCCAGGTTTTGATGAATCCCCAAGGTACAAGTACAGAGGAATATATCAGTCTCTAGGATATGGAACTTTTAGCTAACACATCACAATATGTGATGCTTGCCAAGAAAACACTACATTCTGGAGCGCTGATGATCAGAACATTCTGCTCCTGAAGGATAGAAAAGACAGCTTGATTGAAATAAAGTCTGTTTATATTGACGCTCTCTCTCTCCCTATATATACATACATGCGTACACACACACACACAGGTATGTCATGCATTTCTTCAGATTTGTTTCAACCATTTACCATTTATTGGAGAATCCCTACTTTTCAAGTGACTGCAAATGAAGTCATCTCTGGCACTTTTTGTGCAAAGTAAGAGACACACATGACACCTTTTTATAAAAGTCATCGGTTTCTTTGTTACTGTGTACTTTCAAAGCATGGGGCTTTCACACGTCAGGTAAACCTGATTACCACTACACAACAAAAGCAGATGCAGCTTTCTTATCTATGTCGTGATAGAACAGTTGTGAATTGAGTAGAAGAAGGGCCCTGATGTGATACTTATTACATGCAGCCTGTAAGATAGTCAAACATGCAGGCTAGGAAGGAAGATGCAAATATCAATGTATTAGAAAAACACCTAAAGGCGAGTGATATGCTTTCATTCATGCATGGCTAGGAAAAATCGCCATACTGTTGCAAACATTCTTACACCACCAACTGGAAATAAATGATTCTGACATTAAACGTAAAGGTGACAATGCATTTGTATCATCACCTTGAGAAGGATCATCTTGGAATTGAGCCGAGGGCCTCTGCACTCAAAGCCAGAAACACTCCACTAAAATAAGATTCCTGTTGGTGCCAACAATTCTCCATGTTAATGCTTGTTCTAGGTGAGCAGTGAACCGATTGCAGGGCTCTTTTGAAAGCAAGGTCTGAGAACCAACAGATACATCCACACGCCGATTACTTTAGTGTTTTGAGAGAATTCCCTTTCTTGGAACGAGATTGCATGAAATAATCTTCAGGGCTTGGACAATTCCATGGCAAAACGGCACCTATCAACATTGTAGCCAACACAATATAACAACTGTTTCTGCCCGGTTTCAAACCGGGGACCTTTCGCGTGTGAGGCAAACTTGATAACCACTACACTACAGAAACAGATACCTACAGTTGATTTTTCTGTAATGAAACTGCTCCGAACTGGCTATTCCATGGGCCTCTGGCTTTAGATTTCTTTCATGCAACCTGCCCGACATCCCTAGCTGAACGCTCGTACATGCCATGCAAGACCAGATGTTTGGTATTAGCTCAGACTGGGCAGGGCTGAAGCATGAGACTCTAGCAAAGAATTATCCACTACTGCAAAGAAAAAATTGATGTTGGTTTTGAAACGCAAACTTCAAAACAACTTGAAAAGAGTACCAAGAAAAGGGCTCGTCCGGGATTTGAACCCGGGACCTCTCGCACCCAAAGCGAGAATCATACCCCTAGACCAACGAGCCCTCAAAATCCTCTTACCTCTCAAAAGCTAATACCGGCTCTAAGCCCGCAATGAAGATCATGCTGGTATCTTTATGATGCTTGGTCTGTGAATACGCATGAAAGTCAGTCTCAACTTACCCTTTCTCAAACGATAGCACTATCATTTACAAGTGTCTCCTTTTATTCCGTCCCAGCTTTGGACACGTCTTACAGGAAGTCAGCCCTTATTTATATATTTCTGCAGTGGCTGAAGCTTAATGAGAAAGAGTAACAAGTTGTTCATAACAACATAAGAAACACATTGTGCATTTTCTCTCAAATACTCCTTCACTTTGTGCCAAAAGAAATACCAAGGTGAATACCTAGGCCACAGATTCAAGCTAAAGATCTTCCTGCTGAATGCAAGGCGCAATAAAAACTGCATATCGCTGGACTAAAGCATTCCTTGCATAGCCTCTAACATCATAACATAACTGAGCTGCTAGCAGCAAGCTAACCAATACCTTTCTGAAATGAGAATGACATGTGCTTATCTGCTCAATCAGTGCTCAATCAGGCTCGATCAGGCGAGATTTAGAAAAGGTGGAAAGGGTCCAAGTGGATGCCCCTTCCTTTTTAGGGTGGGTCCTGCTCACTATCATAGGATTGCTTGTAAAAGTGGCCAGGGTCAGAGGAAAAGCTGCCAACACTTCTTAGCGTTCTCTATAGATGCAGCCATTTTCTGTGACTGTAATTTCGGCCTTTTCCCAGAAGTCTCTATTCTGCCTATGCAAATTAACAAAAGCAGTGCTTATTCCTCACTTGCTCAAATGTCCTTCCTGTCCAGAAAGCTCTGATTAAGCATGCTTATTTTCTTTTTCTGGGATATTTTAAATTGTTTCGCTGTCCAGTCTGTGGCAGTAGAAAGCTGCTTATGATGCCAGGTTTTGATGAATCCCCAAGGTACAAGTACAGAGGAATATATCAGTCTCTAGGATATGGAACTTTTAGCTAACACATCACAATATGTGATGCTTGCCAAGAAAACACTACATTCTGGAGCGCTGATGATCAGAACATTCTGCTCCTGAAGGATAGAAAAGACAGCTTGATTGAAATAAAGTCTGTTTATATTGACGCTCTCTCTCTCCCTATATATACATACATGCGTACACACACACACACAGGTATGTCATGCATTTCTTCAGATTTGTTTCAACCATTTACCATTTATTGGAGAATCCCTACTTTTCAAGTGACTGCAAATGAAGTCATCTCTGGCACTTTTTGTGCAAAGTAAGAGACACACATGACACCTTTTTATAAAAGTCATCGGTTTCTTTGTTACTGTGTACTTTCAAAGCATGGGGCTTTCACACGTCAGGTAAACCTGATTACCACTACACAACAAAAGCAGATGCAGCTTTCTTATCTATGTCGTGATAGAACAGTTGTGAATTGAGTAGAAGAAGGGCCCTGATGTGATACTTATTACATGCAGCCTGTAAGATAGTCAAACATGCAGGCTAGGAAGGAAGATGCAAATATCAATGTATTAGAAAAACACCTAAAGGCGAGTGATATGCTTTCATTCATGCATGGCTAGGAAAAATCGCCATACTGTTGCAAACATTCTTACACCACCAACTGGAAATAAATGATTCTGACATTAAACGTAAAGGTGACAATGCATTTGTATCATCACCTTGAGAAGGATCATCTTGGAATTGAGCCGAGGGCCTCTGCACTCAAAGCCAGAAACACTCCACTAAAATAAGATTCCTGTTGGTGCCAACAATTCTCCATGTTAATGCTTGTTCTAGGTGAGCAGTGAACCGATTGCAGGGCTCTTTTGAAAGCAAGGTCTGAGAACCAACAGATACATCCACACGCCGATTACTTTAGTGTTTTGAGAGAATTCCCTTTCTTGGAACGAGATTGCATGAAATAATCTTCAGGGCTTGGACAATTCCATGGCAAAACGGCACCTATCAACATTGTAGCCAACACAATATAACAACTGTTTCTGCCCGGTTTCAAACCGGGGACCTTTCGCGTGTGAGGCAAACGTGATAACCACTACACTACAGAAACAGATACCTACAGTTGATTTTTCTGTAATGAAACTGCTCCGAACTGGCTATTCCATGGGCCTCTGGCTTTAGATTTCTTTCATGCAACCTGCCCGACATCCCTAGCTGAACGCTCGTACATGCCATGCAAGACCAGATGTTTGGTATTAGCTCAGATTGGGCAGGGCTGAAGCATGAGACTCTAGCAAAGAATTATCCACTACTGCAAAGAAAAAATTGATGTTGGTTTTGAAACGCAAACTTCAAAACAACTTGAAAAGAGTACCAAGAAAAGGGCTCGTCCGGGATTTGAACCCGGGACCTCTCGCACCCAAAGCGAGAATCATACCCCTAGACCAACGAGCCCTCAAAATCCTCTTACCGCTCAAAAGCTAATACCGGCTCTAAGCCCGCAATGAAGATCATGCTGGTATCTTTATGATGCTTGGTCTGTGAATACGCATGAAAGTCAGTCTCAACTTACCCTTTCTCAAACGATAGCACTATCATTTACAAGTGTCTCCTTTTATTCCGTCCCAGCTTTGGACACGTCTTACAGGAAGTCAGCCCTTATTTATATATTTCTGCAGTGGCTGAAGCTTAATGAGAAAGAGTAACAAGTTGTTCATAATAACATAAGAAACACATTGTGCATTTTCTCTCAAATACTCCTTCACTTTGTGCCAAAAGAAATACCAAGGTGAATACCTAGGCCACAGATTCAAGCTAAAGATCTTCCTGGTGAAGGCAAGGCGCAATAAAAACTGCATATCGCTGGACTAAAGCATTCCTTGCATAGCCTCTAACATCATAACATAACTGAGCTGCTAGCAGCAAGCTAACCAATACCTTTCTGAAATGAGAATGACATGTGCTTATCTGCTCAATCAGTGCTCAATCAGGCGAGATTTAGAAAAGGTGGAAAGGGTCCAAGTGGATGCCCCTTCCTTTTTAGGGTGGGTCCTGCTGACTATCATAGGATTGCTTGTAAAAGTGGTCAGGGTCAGAGGAAAAGCTGCCAACACTTCTTAGCGTTCTCTATAGATGCAGCCATTTTCTGTGACTGTAATTTCGGCCTTTTCCCAGAAGTCTCTATTCTGCCTATGCAAATTAACAAAAGCAGTGCTTATTCCTCACTTGCTCAAAGGTCCTTCCTGTCCAGAAAGCTCTGATTAAGCATGCTTATTTTCTTTTTCTGGGATATTTTAAATTGTTTCGCTGTCCAGTCTGTGGCAGTAGAAAGCTGCTTATGATGCCAGGTTTTGATGAATCCCCAAGGTACAAGTACAGAGGAATATATCAGTCTCTAGGATATGGAACTTTTAGCTAACACATCACAATATGTGATGCTTGCCAAGAAAACACTACATTCTGGAGCGCTGATGATCAGATCATTCTGCTCCTGAAGGATAGAAAAGACAGCTTGATTGAAATAAAGTCTGTTTATATTGACGCTCTCTCTCTCCCTATATATACATACATGCGTACACACACACACACAGGTATGTCATGCATTTCTTCAGATTTGTTTCAACCATTTACCATTTATTGGAGAATCCCTACTTTTCAAGTGACTGCAAATGAAGTCATCTCTGGCACTTTTTGTGCAAAGTAAGAGACACACATGACACCTTTTTATAAAAGTCATCGGTTTCTTTGTTACTGTGTACTTTCAAAGCGTGGGGCTTTCACACGTCAGGTAAACCTGATTACCACTACACAACAAAAGCAGATGCAGCTTTCTTATCTATGTCGTGATAGAACAGTTGTGAATTGAGTAGAAGAAGGGCCCTGATGTGATACTTATTACATGCAGCCTGTAAGATAGTCAAACATGCAGGCTAGGAAGGAAGATGCAAATATCAATGTATTAGAAAAACACCTAAAGGCGAGTGATATGCTTTCATTCATGCATGGCTAGGAAAAATCGCCATACTGTTGCAAACATTCTTACACCACCAACTGGAAATAAATGATTCTGACATTAAACGTAAAGGTGACAATGCATTTGTATCATCACCTTGAGAAGGATCATCTTGGAATTGAGCCGAGGGCCTCTGCACTCAAAGCCAGAAACACTCCACTAAAATAAGATTCCTGTTGGTGCCAACAATTCTCCATGTTAATGCTTGTTCTAGGTGAGCAGTGAACCGATTGCAGGGCTCTTTTGAAAGCAAGGTCTGAGAACCAACAGATACATCCACACGCTGATTACTTTAGTGTTTTGAGAGAATTCCCTTTCTTGGAACGAGATTGCATGAAATAATCTTCAGGGCTTGGACGATTCCATGGCAAAACGGCACCTATCAACATTGTAGCCAACACAATATAACAACTGTTTCTGCCCGGTTTCGAACCGGGGACCTTTCGCGTGTGAGGCGAACGTGATAACCACTACACTACAGAAACAGATACCTACAGTTGATTTTTCTGTAATGAAACTGCTCCGAACTGGCTATTCCATGGGCCTCTGGCTTTAGATTTCTTTCATGCAACCTGCCCGACATCCCTAGCTGAACGCTCGCACATGCCATGCAAGACCAGATGTTTGGTATTAGCTCAGACTGGGCAGGGCTGAAGCATGAGACTCTAGCAAAGAATTATCCACTACTGCAAAGAAAAAATTGATGTTGGTTTTGAAACGCAAACTTCAAAACAACTTGAAAAGAGTACCAAGAAAAGGGCTCGTCCGGGATTTGAACCCGGGACCTCTCGCACCCAAAGTGAGAATCATACCCCTAGACCAATGAGCCCTCAAAATCCTCTTACCTCTCAAAAGCTAATAACGGCTCTAAGCCCGCAATGAAGATCATGCTGGTATCTTTATGATGCTTGGTCTGTGAATACGCATGAAAGTCAGTCTCAACTTACCCTTTCTCAAACGATAGCACTATCATTTACAAGTGTCTCCTTTTATTCCGTCCCAGCTTTGGACACGTCTTACAGGAAGTCAGCCCTTATTTATATATTTCTGCAGTGGCTGAAGCTTAATGAGAAAGAGTAACAAGTTGTTCATAACAGCATAAGAAACACATTGTGCATTTTCTCTCAAATACTCCTTCACTTTGTGCCAAAAGAAATACCAAGGTGAATACCTAGGCCACAGATTCAAGCTAAAGATCTTCCTGCTGAATGCAAGGCGCAATAAAAACTGCATATCGCTGGACTAAAGCATTCCTTGCATAGCCTCTAACATCATAACATAACTGAGCTGCTAGCAGCAAGCTAACCAATACCTTTCTGAAATGAGAATGACATGTGCTTATCTGCTCAATCAGTGCTCAATTGGCTCGATCAGGCGAGATTTAGAAAAGGTGGAAAGGGTCCAAGTGGATGCCCCTTCCTTTTTAGGGTGGGTCCTGCTGACTATCATAGGATTGCTTGTAAAAGTGGCCAGGGTCAGAGGAAAAGCTGCCAACACTTCTTAGCGTTCTCTATAGATGCAGCCATTTTCTGTGACTGTAATTTCGGCCTTTTCCCAGAAATCTCTATTCTGCCTATGCAAATTAACAAAAGCAGTGCTTATTCCTCACTTGCTCAAATGTCCTTCCTGTCCAGAAAGCTCTGATTAAGCATGCTTATTTTCTTTTTCTGGGATATTTTAAATTGTTTCGCTGTCCAGTCTGTGGCAGTAGAAAGCTGCTTATGATGCCAGGTTTTGATGAATCCCCAAGGTACAAGTACAGAGGAATATATCAGTCTCTAGGATATGGAACTTTTAGCTAACACATCACAATATGTGATGCTTGCCAAGAAAACACTACATTCTGGAGCGCTGATGATCAGAACATTCTGCTCCTGAAGGATAGAAAAGACAGCTTGATTGAAATAAAGTCTGTTTATATTGACGCTCTCTCTCTCCCTATATATACATACATGCGTACACACACACACACAGGTATGTCATGCATTTCTTCAGATTTGTTTCAACCATTTACCATTTATTGGAGAATCCCTACTTTTCAAGTGACTGCAAATGAAGTCATCTCTGGCACTTTTTGTGCAAAGTAAGAGACACACATGACACCTTTTTATAAAAGTCATCGGTTTCTTTGTTACTGTGTACTTTCAAAGCATGGGGCTTTCACACGTCAGGTAAACCTGATTACCACTACACAACAAAAGCAGATGCAGCTTTCTTATCTATGTCGTGATAGAACAGTTGTGAATTGAGTAGAAGAAGGGCCCTGATGTGATACTTATTACATGCAGCCTGTAAGATAGTCAAACATGCAGGCTAGGAAGGAAGATGCAAATATCAATGTATTAGAAAAACACCTAAAGGCGAGTGATATGCTTTCATTCATGCATGGCTAGGAAAAATCGCCATACTGTTGCAAACATTCTTACACCACCAACTGGAAATAAATGATTCTGACATTAAACGTAAAGGTGACAATGCATTTGTATCATCACCTTGAGAAGGATCATCTTGGAATTGAGCCGAGGGCCTCTGCACTCAAAGCCAGAAACACTCCACTAAAATAAGATTCCTGTTGGTGCCAACAATTCTCCATGTTAATGCTTGTTCTAGGTGAGCAGTGAACCGATTGCAGGGCTCTTTTGAAAGCAAGGTCTGAGAACCAACAGATACATCCACACGCCGATTACTTTAGTGTTTTGAGAGAATTCCCTTTCTTGGAACGAGATTGCATGAAATAATCTTCAGGGCTTGGACAATTCCATGGCAAAACGGCACCTATCAACATTGTAGCCAACACAATATAACAACTGTTTCTGCCCGGTTTCGAACCGGGGACCTTTCGCGTGTGAGGCGAACGTGATAACCACTACACTACAGAAACAGATACCTACAGTTGATTTTTCTGTAATGAAACTGCTCCGAACTGGCTATTCCATGGGCCTCTGGCTTTAGATTTCTTTCATGCAACCTGCCCGACATCCCTAGCTGAACGCTCGTACATGCCATGCAAGACCAGATGTTTGGTATTAGCTCAGATTGGGCAGGGCTGAAGCATGAGACTCTAGCAAAGAATTATCCACTACTGCAAAGAAAAAATTGATGTTGGTTTTGAAACGCAAACTTCAAAACAACTTGAAAAGAGTACCAAGAAAAGGGCTCGTCCGGGATTTGAACCCGGGACCTCTCGCACCCAAAGCGAGAATCATACCCCTAGACCAACGAGCCCTCAAAATCCTCTTACCTCTCAAAAGCTAATACCGGCTCTAAGCCCGCAATGAAGATCATGCTGGTATCTTTATGATGCTTGGTCTGTGAATACGCATGAAAGTCAGTCTCAACTTACCCTTTCTCAAACGATAGCACTATCATTTACAAGTGTCTCCTTTTATTCCGTCCCAGCTTTGGACACGTCTTACAGGAAGTCAGCCCTTATTTATATATTTCTGCAGTGGCTGAAGCTTAATGAGAAAGAGTAACAAGTTGTTCATAACAACATAAGAAACACATTGTGCATTTTCTCTCAAATACTCCTTCACTTTGTGCCAAAAGAAATACCAAGGTCAATACCTAGGCCACAGATTCAAGCTAAAGATCTTCCTGCTGAATGCAAGGCGCAATAAAAACTGCATATCGCTGGACTAAAGCATTCCTTGCACAGCCTCTAACATCATAACATAACTGAGCTGCTAGCAGCAAGCTAACCAATACCTTTCTGAAATGAGAATGACATGTGCTTATCTGCTCAATCAGTGCTCAATCAGGCTCGATCAGGCGAGATTTAGAAAAGGTGGAAAGGGTCCAAGTGGATGCCCCTTCCTTTTTAGGGTGGGTCCTGCTCACTATCATAGGATTGCTTGTAAAAGTGGCCAGGGTCCGAGGAAAAGCTGCCAACACTTCTTAGCGTTCTCTATAGATGCAGCCATTTTCTGTGACTGTAATTTCGGCCTTTTCCCAGAAGTCTCTATTCTGCCTATGCAAATTAACAAAAGCAGTGCTTATTCCTCACTTGCTCAAATGTCCTTCCTGTCCAGAAAGCTCTGATTAAGCATGCTTATTTTCTTTTTCTGGGATATTTTAAATTGTTTCGCTGTCCAGTCTGTGGCAGTAGAAAGCTGCTTATGATGCCAGGTTTTGATGAATCCCCAAGGTACAAGTACAGAGGAATATATCAGTCTCTAGGATATGGAACTTTTAGCTAACACATCACAATATGTGATGCTTGCCAAGAAAACACTACATTCTGGAGCGCTGATGATCAGAACATTCTGCTCCTGAAGGATAGAAAAGACAGCTTGATTGAAATAAAGTCTGTTTATATTGACGCTCTCTCTCTCCCTATATATACATACATGCGTACACACACACACACAGGTATGTCATGCATTTCTTCAGATTTGTTTCAACCATTTACCATTTATTGGAGAATCCCTACTTTTCAAGTGACTGCAAATGAAGTCATCTCTGGCACTTTTTGTGCAAAGTAAGAGACACACATGACACCTTTTTATAAAAGTCATCGGTTTCTTTGTTACTGTGTACTTTCAAAGCATGGGGCTTTCACACGTCAGGTAAACCTGATTACCACTACACAACAAAAGCAGATGCAGCTTTCTTATCTATGTCGTGATAGAACAGTTGTGAATTGAGTAGAAGAAGGGCCCTGATGTGATACTTATTACATGCAGCCTGTAAGATAGTCAAACATGCAGGCTAGGAAGGAAGATGCAAATATCAATGTATTAGAAAAACACCTAAAGGCGAGTGATATGCTTTCATTCATGCATGGCTAGGAAAAATCGCCATACTGTTGCAAACATTCTTACACCACCAACTGGAAATAAATGATTCTGACATTAAACGTAAAGGTGACAATGCATTTGTATCATCACCTTGAGAAGGATCATCTTGGAATTGAGCCGAGGGCCTCTGCACTCAAAGCCAGAAACACTCCACTAAAATAAGATTCCTGTTGGTGCCAACAATTCTCCATGTTAATGCTTGTTCTAGGTGAGCAGTGAACCGATTGCAGGGCTCTTTTGAAAGCAAGGTCTGAGAACCAACAGATACATCCACACGCCGATTACTTTAGTGTTTTGAGAGAATTCCCTTTCTTGGAACGAGATTGCATGAAATAATCTTCAGGGCTTGGACAATTCCATGGCAAAACGGCACCTATCAACATTGTAGCCAACACAATATAACAACTGTTTCTGCCCGGTTTCGAACCGGGGACCTTTCGCGTGTGAGGCGAACGTGATAACCACTACACTACAGAAACAGATACCTACAGTTGATTTTTCTGTAATGAAACTGCTCCGAACTGGCTATTCCATGGGCCTCTGGCTTTAGATTTCTTTCATGCAACCTGCCCGACATCCCTAGCTGAACGCTCGTACATGCCATGCAAGACCAGATGTTTGGTATTAGCTCAGATTGGGCAGGGCTGAAGCATGAGACTCTAGCAAAGAATTATCCACTACTGCAAAGAAAAAATTGATGTTGGTTTTGAAACGCAAACTTCAAAACAACTTGAAAAGAGTACCAAGAAAAGGGCTCGTCCGGGATTTGAACCCGGGACCTCTCGCACCCAAAGCGAGAATCATACCCCTAGACCAACGAGCCCTCAAAATCCTCTTACCGCTCAAAAGCTAATACCGGCTCTAAGCCCGCAATGAAGATCATGCTGGTATCTTTATGATGCTTGGTCTGTGAATACGCATGAAAGTCAGTCTCAACTTACCCTTTCTCAAACGATAGCACTATCATTTACAAGTGTCTCCTTTTATTCCGTCCCAGCTTTGGACACGTCTTACAGGAAGTCAGCCCTTATTTATATATTTCTGCAGTGGCTGAAGCTTAATGAGAAAGAGTAACAAGTTGTTCATAATAACATAAGAAACACATTGTGCATTTTCTCTCAAATACTCCTTCACTTTGTGCCAAAAGAAATACCAAGGTGAATACCTAGGCCACAGATTCAAGCTAAAGATCTTCCTGGTGAAGGCAAGGCGCAATAAAAACTGCATATCGCTGGACTAAAGCATTCCTTGCATAGCCTCTAACATCATAACATAACTGAGCTGCTAGCAGCAAGCTAACCAATACCTTTCTGAAATGAGAATGACATGTGCTTATCTGCTCAATCAGTGCTCAATCAGGCGAGATTTAGAAAAGGTGGAAAGGGTCCAAGTGGATGCCCCTTCCTTTTTAGGGTGGGTCCTGCTGACTATCATAGGATTGCTTGTAAAAGTGGTCAGGGTCAGAGGAAAAGCTGCCAACACTTCTTAGCGTTCTCTATAGATGCAGCCATTTTCTGTGACTGTAATTTCGGCCTTTTCCCAGAAGTCTCTATTCTGCCTATGCAAATTAACAAAAGCAGTGCTTATTCCTCACTTGCTCAAAGGTCCTTCCTGTCCAGAAAGCTCTGATTAAGCATGCTTATTTTCTTTTTCTGGGATATTTTAAATTGTTTCGCTGTCCAGTCTGTGGCAGTAGAAAGCTGCTTATGATGCCAGGTTTTGATGAATCCCCAAGGTACAAGTACAGAGGAATATATCAGTCTCTAGGATATGGAACTTTTAGCTAACACATCACAATATGTGATGCTTGCCAAGAAAACACTACATTCTGGAGCGCTGATGATCAGAACATTCTGCTCCTGAAGGATAGAAAAGACAGCTTGATTGAAATAAAGTCTGTTTATATTGACGCTCTCTCTCTCCCTATATATACATACATGCGTACACACACACACACAGGTATGTCATGCATTTCTTCAGATTTGTTTCAACCATTTACCATTTATTGGAGAATCCCTACTTTTCAAGTGACTGCAAATGAAGTCATCTCTGGCACTTTTTGTGCAAAGTAAGAGACGCACATGACACCTATTTATAAAAGTCATCGGTTTCTTTGTTACTGTGTACTTTCAAAGCATGGGGCTTTCACACGTCAGGTAAACCTGATTACCACTACACAACAAAAGCAGATGCAGCTTTCTTATCTATGTCGTGATAGAACAGTTGTGAATTGAGTAGAAGAAGGGCCCTGATGTGATACTTATTACATGCAGCCTGTAAGATAGTCAAACATGCAGGCTAGGAAGGAAGATGCAAATATCAATGTATTAGAAAAACACCTAAAGGCGAGTGATATGCTTTCATTCATGCATGGCTAGGAAAAATCGCCATACTGTTGCAAACATTCTTACACCACCAACTGGAAATAAATGATTCTGACATTAAACGTAAAGGTGACAATGCATTTGTATCATCACCTTGAGAAGGATCATCTTGGAATTGAGCCGAGGGCCTCTGCACTCAAAGCCAGAAACACTCCACTAAAATAAGATTCCTGTTGGTGCCAACAATTCTCCATGTTAATGCTTGTTCTAGGTGAGCAGTGAACCGATTGCAGGGCTCTTTTGAAAGCAAGGTCTGAGAACCAACAGATATATCCACACGCTGATTACTTTAGTGTTTTGAGAGAATTCCCTTTCTTGGAACGAGATTGCATGAAATAATCTTCAGGGCTTGGACAATTCCATGGCAAAACGGCACCTATCAACATTGTAGCCAACACAATATAACAACTGTTTCTGCCCGGTTTCGAACCGGGGACCTTTCGCGTGTGAGGCGAACGTGATAACCACTACACTACAGAAACAGATACCTACAGTTGATTTTTCTGTAATGAAACTGCTCCGAACTGGCTATTCCATGGGCCTCTGGCTTTAGATTTCTTTCATGCAACCTGCCCGACATCCCTAGCTGAACGCTCGTACATGCCATGCAAGACCAGATGTTTGGTATTAGCTCAGACTGGGCAGGGCTGAAGCATGAGACTCTAGCAAAGAATTATCCACTACTGCAAAGAAAAAATTGATGTTGGTTTTGAAACGCAAACTTCAAAACAACTTGAAAAGAGTACCAAGAAAAGGGCTCGTCCGGGATTTGAACCCGGGACCTCTCGCACCCAAAGCGAGAATCATACCCCTAGACCAACGAGCCCTCAAAATCCTCTTACCTCTCAAAAGCTAATAACGGCTCTAAGCCCGCAATGAAGATCATGCTGGTATCTTTATGATGCTTGGTCTGTGAATACGCATGAAAGTCAGTCTCAACTTACCCTTTCTCAAACGATAGCACTATCATTTACAAGTGTCTCCTTTTATTCCGTCCCAGCTTTGGACACGTCTTACAGGAAGTCAGCCCTTATTTATATATTTCTGCAGTGGCTGAAGCTTAATGAGAAAGAGTAACAAGTTGTTCATAACAGCATAAGAAACACATTGTGCATTTTCTCTCAAATACTCCTTCACTTTGTGCCAAAAGAAATACCAAGGTGAATACCTAGGCCACAGATTCAAGCTAAAGATCTTCCTGCTGAATGCAAGGCGCAATAAAAACTGCATATCGCTGGACTAAAGCATTCCTTGCATAGCCTCTAACATCATAACATAACTGAGCTGCTAGCAGCAAGCTAACCAATACCTTTCTGAAATGAGAATGACATGTGCTCAATCAGTGCTCAATCAGTGCTCAATCAGGCGAGATTTAGAAAAGGTGGAAAGGGTCCAAGTGGATGCCCCTTCCTTTTTAGGGTGGGTCCTGCTGACTATCATAGGATTGCTTGTAAAAGTGGTCAGGGTCAGAGGAAAAGCTGCCAACACTTCTTAGCGTTCTCTATAGATGCAGCCATTTTCTGTGACTGTAATTTCGGCCTTTTCCCAGAAGTCTCTATTCTGCCTATGCAAATTAACAAAAGCAGTGCTTATTCCTCACTTGCTCAAAGGTCCTTCCTGTCCAGAAAGCTCTGATTAAGCATGCTTATTTTCTTTTTCTGGGATATTTTAAATTGTTTCGCTGTCCAGTCTGTGGCAGTAGAAAGCTGCTTATGATGCCAGGTTTTGATGAATCCCCAAGGTACAAGTACAGAGGAATATATCAGTCTCTAGGATATGGAACTTTTAGCTAACACATCACAATATGTGATGCTTGCCAAGAAAACACTACATTCTGGAGCGCTGATGATCAGAACATTCTGCTCCTGAAGGATAGAAAAGACAGCTTGATTGAAATAAAGTCTGTTTATATTGACGCTCTCTCTCTCCCTATATATACATACATGCGTACACACACACACACAGGTATGTCATGCATTTCTTCAGATTTGTTTCAACCATTTACCATTTATTGGAGAATCCCTACTTTTCAAGTGACTGCAAATGAAGTCATCTCTGGCACTTTTTGTGCAAAGTAAGAGACACACATGACACCTTTTTATAAAAGTCATCGGTTTCTTTGTTACTGTGTACTTTCAAAGCATGGGGCTTTCACACGTCAGGTAAACCTGATTACCACTACACAACAAAAGCAGATGCAGCTTTCTTATCTATGTCGTGATAGAACAGTTGTGAATTGAGTAGAAGAAGGGCCCTGATGTGATACTTATTACATGCAGCCTGTAAGATAGTCAAACATGCAGGCTAGGAAGGAAGATGCAAATATCAATGTATTAGAAAAACACCTAAAGGCGAGTGATATGCTTTCATTCATGCATGGCTAGGAAAAATCGCCATACTGTTGCAAACATTCTTACACCACCAACTGGAAATAAATGATTCTGACATTAAACGTAAAGGTGACAATGCATTTGTATCATCACCTTGAGAAGGATCATCTTGGAATTGAGCCGAGGGCCTCTGCACTCAAAGCCAGAAACACTCCACTAAAATAAGATTCCTGTTGGTGCCAACAATTCTCCATGTTAATGCTTGTTCTAGGTGAGCAGTGAACCGATTGCAGGGCTCTTTTGAAAGCAAGGTCTGAGAACCAACAGATACATCCACACGCCGATTACTTTAGTGTTTTGAGAGAATTCCCTTTCTTGGAACGAGATTGCATGAAATAATCTTCAGGGCTTGGACAATTCCATGGCAAAACGGCACCTATCAACATTGTAGCCAACACAATATAACAACTGTTTCTGCCCGGTTTCAAACCGGGGACCTTTCGCGTGTGAGGCAAACGTGATAACCACTACACTACTGAAACAGATACCTACAGTTGATTTTTCTGTAATGAAACTGCTCCGAACTGGCTATTCCATGGGCCTCTGGCTTTAGATTTCTTTCATGCAACCTGCCCGACATCCCTAGCTGAACGCTCGTACATGCCATGCAAGACCAGATGTTTGGTATTAGCTCAGACTGGGCAGGGCTGAAGCATGAGACTCTAGCAAAGAATTATCCACTACTGCAAAGAAAAAATTGATGTTGGTTTTGAAACGCAAACTTCAAAACAACTTGAAAAGAGTACCAAGAAAAGGGCTCGTCCGGGATTTGAACCCGGGACCTCTCGCACCCAAAGCGAGAATCATACCCCTAGACCAACGAGCCCTCAAAATCCTCTTACCTCTCAAAAGCTAATACCGGCTCTAAGCCCGCAATGAAGATCATGCTGGTATCTTTATGATGCTTGGTCTGTGAATACGCATGAAAGTCAGTCTCAACTTACCCTTTCTCAAACGATAGCACTATCATTTACAAGTGTCTCCTTTTATTCCGTCCCAGCTTTGGACACGTCTTACAGGAAGTCAGCCCTTATTTATATATTTCTGCAGTGGCTGAAGCTTAATGAGAAAGAGTAACAAGTTGTTCATAACAACATAAGAAACACATTGTGCATTTTCTCTCAAATACTCCTTCACTTTGTGCCAAAAGAAATACCAAGGTGAATACCTAGGCCACAGATTCAAGCTAAAGATCTTCCTGCTGAATGCAAGGCGCAATAAAAACTGCATATCGCTGGACTAAAGCATTCCTTGCATAGCCTCTAACATCATAACATAACTGAGCTGCTAGCAGCAAGCTAACCAATACCTTTCTGAAATGAGAATGACATGTGCTTATCTGCTCAATCAGTGCTCAATCAGGCGAGATTTAGAAAAGGTGGAAAGGGTCCAAGTGGATGCCCCTTCCTTTTTAGGGTGGGTCCTGCTGACTATCATAGGATTGCTTGTAAAAGTGGTCAGGGTCAGAGGAAAAGCTGCCAACACTTCTTAGCGTTCTCTATAGATGCAGCCATTTTCTGTGACTGTAATTTCGGCCTTTTCCCAGAAGTCTCTATTCTGCCTATGCAAATTAACAAAAGCAGTGCTTATTCCTCACTTGCTCAAAGGTCCTTCCTGTCCAGAAAGCTCTGATTAAGCATGCTTATTTTCTTTTTCTGGGATATTTTAAATTGTTTCGCTGTCCAGTCTGTGGCAGTAGAAAGCTGCTTATGATGCCAGGTTTTGATGAATCCCCAAGGTACAAGTACAGAGGAATATATCAGTCTCTAGGATATGGAACTTTTAGCTAACACATCACAATATGTGATGCTTGCCAAGAAAACACTACATTCTGGAGCGCTGATGATCAGAACATTCTGCTCCTGAAGGATAGAAAAGACAGCTTGATTGAAATAAAGTCTGTTTATATTGACGCTCTCTCTCTCCCTATATATACATACATGCGTACACACACACACACAGGTATGTCATGCATTTCTTCAGATTTGTTTCAACCATTTACCATTTATTGGAGAATCCCTACTTTTCAAGTGACTGCAAATGAAGTCATCTCTGGCACTTTTTGTGCAAAGTAAGAGACACACATGACACCTTTTTATAAAAGTCATCGGTTTCTTTGTTACTGTGTACTTTCAAAGCATGGGGCTTTCACACGTCAGGTAAACCTGATTACCACTACACAACAAAAGCAGATGCAGCTTTCTTATCTATGTCGTGATAGAACAGTTGTGAATTGAGTAGAAGAAGGGCCCTGATGTGATACTTATTACATGCAGCCTGTAAGATAGTCAAACATGCAGGCTAGGAAGGAAGATGCAAATATCAATGTATTAGAAAAACACCTAAAGGCGAGTGATATGCTTTCATTCATGCATGGCTAGGAAAAATCGCCATACTGTTGCAAACATTCTTACACCACCAACTGGAAATAAATGATTCTGACATTAAACGTAAAGGTGACAATGCATTTGTATCATCACCTTGAGAAGGATCATCTTGGAATTGAGCCGAGGGCCTCTGCACTCAAAGCCAGAAACACTCCACTAAAATAAGATTCCTGTTGGTGCCAACAATTCTCCATGTTAATGCTTGTTCTAGGTGAGCAGTGAACCGATTGCAGGGCTCTTTTGAAAGCAAGGTCTGAGAACCAACAGATACATCCACACGCCGATTACTTTAGTGTTTTGAGAGAATTCCCTTTCTTGGAACGAGATTGCATGAAATAATCTTCAGGGCTTGGACAATTCCATGGCAAAACGGCACCTATCAACATTGTAGCCAACACAATATAACAACTGTTTCTGCCCGGTTTCAAACCGGGGACCTTTCGCGTGTGAGGCAAACGTGATAACCACTACACTACAGAAACAGATACCTACAGTTGATTTTTCTGTAATGAAACTGCTCCGAACTGGCTATTCCATGGGCCTCTGGCTTTAGATTTCTTTCATGCAACCTGCCCGACATCCCTAGCTGAACGCTCGTACATGCCATGCAAGACCAGATGTTTGGTATTAGCTCAGACTGGGCAGGGCTGAAGCATGAGACTCTAGCAAAGAATTATCCACTACTGCAAAGAAAAAATTGATGTTGGTTTTGAAACGCAAACTTCAAAACAACTTGAAAAGAGTACCAAGAAAAGGGCTCGTCCGGGATTTGAACCCGGGACCTCTCGCACCCAAAGCGAGAATCATACCCCTAGACCAACGAGCCCTCAAAATCCTCTTACCTCTCAAAAGCTAATACCGGCTCTAAGCCCGCAATGAAGATCATGCTGGTATCTTTATGATGCTTGGTCTGTGAATACGCATGAAAGTCAGTCTCAACTTACCCTTTCTCAAACGATAGCACTATCATTTACAAGTGTCTCCTTTTATTCCGTCCCAGCTTTGGACACGTCTTACAGGAAGTCAGCCCTTATTTATATGTTTCTGCAGTGGCTGAAGCTTAATGAGAAAGAGTAACAAGTTGTTCATAACAACATAAGAAACACATTGTGCATTTTCTCTCAAATACTCCTTCACTTTGTGCCAAAAGAAATACCAAGGTGAATACCTAGGCCACAGATTCAAGCTAAAGATCTTCCTGCTGAATGCAAGGCGCAATAAAAACTGCATATCGCTGGACTAAAGCATTCCTTGCATAGCCTCTAACATCATAACATAACTGAGCTGCTAGCAGCAAGCTAACCAATACCTTTCTGAAATGAGAATGACATGTGCTTATCTGCTCAATCAGTGCTCAATCAGGCGAGATTTAGAAAAGGTGGAAAGGGTCCAAGTGGATGCCCCTTCCTTTTTAGGGTGGGTCCTGCTGACTATCATAGGATTGCTTGTAAAAGTGGTCAGGGTCAGAGGAAAAGCTGCCAACACTTCTTAGCGTTCTCTATAGATGCAGCCATTTTCTGTGACTGTAATTTCGGCCTTTTCCCAGAAGTCTCTATTCTGCCTATGCAAATTAACAAAAGCAGTGCTTATTCCTCACTTGCTCAAAGGTCCTTCCTGTCCAGAAAGCTCTGATTAAGCATGCTTATTTTCTTTTTCTGGGATATTTTAAATTGTTTCGCTGTCCAGTCTGTGGCAGTAGAAAGCTGCTTATGATGCCAGGTTTTGATGAATCCCCAAGGTACAAGTACAGAGGAATATATCAGTCTCTAGGATATGGAACTTTTAGCTAACACATCACAATATGTGATGCTTGCCAAGAAAACACTACATTCTGGAGCGCTGATGATCAGAACATTCTGCTCCTGAAGGATAGAAAAGACAGCTTGATTGAAATAAAGTCTGTTTATATTGACGCTCTCTCTCTCCCTATATATACATACATGCGTACACACACACACACAGGTATGTCATGCATTTCTTCAGATTTGTTTCAACCATTTACCATTTATTGGAGAATCCCTACTTTTCAAGTGACTGCAAATGAAGTCATCTCTGGCACTTTTTGTGCAAAGTAAGAGACACACATGACACCTTTTTATAAAAGTCATCGGTTTCTTTGTTACTGTGTACTTTCAAAGCATGGGGCTTTCACACGTCAGGTAAACCTGATTACCACTACACAACAAAAGCAGATGCAGCTTTCTTATCTATGTCGTGATAGAACAGTTGTGAATTGAGTAGAAGAAGGGCCCTGATGTGATACTTATTACATGCAGCCTGTAAGATAGTCAAACATGCAGGCTAGGAAGGAAGATGCAAATATCAATGTATTAGAAAAACACCTAAAGGCGAGTGATATGCTTTCATTCATGCATGGCTAGGAAAAATCGCCATACTGTTGCAAACATTCTTACACCACCAACTGGAAATAAATGATTCTGACATTAAACGTAAAGGTGACAATGCATTTGTATCATCACCTTGAGAAGGATCATCTTGGAATTGAGCCGAGGGCCTCTGCACTCAAAGCCAGAAACACTCCACTAAAATAAGATTCCTGTTGGTGCCAACAATTCTCCATGTTAATGCTTGTTCTAGGTGAGCAGTGAACCGATTGCAGGGCTCTTTTGAAAGCAAGGTCTGAGAACCAACAGATACATCCACACGCCGATTACTTTAGTGTTTTGAGAGAATTCCCTTTCTTGGAACGAGATTGCATGAAATAATCTTCAGGGCTTGGACAATTCCATGGCAAAACGGCACCTATCAACATTGTAGCCAACACAATATAACAACTGTTTCTGCCCGGTTTCAAACCGGGGACCTTTCGCGTGTGAGGCAAACGTGATAACCACTACACTACTGAAACAGATACCTACAGTTGATTTTTCTGTAATGAAACTGCTCCGAACTGGCTATTCCATGGGCCTCTGGCTTTAGATTTCTTTCATGCAACCTGCCCGACATCCCTAGCTGAACGCTCGTACATGCCATGCAAGACCAGATGTTTGGTATTAGCTCAGACTGGGCAGGGCTGAAGCATGAGACTCTAGCAAAGAATTATCCACTACTGCAAAGAAAAAATTGATGTTGGTTTTGAAACGCAAACTTCAAAACAACTTGAAAAGAGTACCAAGAAAAGGGCTCGTCCGGGATTTGAACCCGGGACCTCTCGCACCCAAAGCGAGAATCATACCCCTAGACCAACGAGCCCTCAAAATCCTCTTACCTCTCAAAAGCTAATACCGGCTCTAAGCCCGCAATGAAGATCATGCTGGTATCTTTATGATGCTTGGTCTGTGAATACGCATGAAAGTCAGTCTCAACTTACCCTTTCTCAAACGATAGCACTATCATTTACAAGTGTCTCCTTTTATTCCGTCCCAGCTTTGGACACGTCTTACAGGAAGTCAGCCCTTATTTATATGTTTCTGCAGTGGCTGAAGCTTAATGAGAAAGAGTAACAAGTTGTTCATAACAACATAAGAAACACATTGTGCATTTTCTCTCAAATACTCCTTCACTTTGTGCCAAAAGAAATACCAAGGTGAATACCTAGGCCACAGATTCAAGCTAAAGATCTTCCTGCTGAATGCAAGGCGCAATAAAAACTGCATATCGCTGGACTAAAGCATTCCTTGCATAGCCTCTAACATCATAACATAACTGAGCTGCTAGCAGCAAGCTAACCAATACCTTTCTGAAATGAGAATGACATGTGCTTATCTGCTCAATCAGTGCTCAATCAGGCGAGATTTAGAAAAGGTGGAAAGGGTCCAAGTGGATGCCCCTTCCTTTTTAGGGTGGGTCCTGCTGACTATCATAGGATTGCTTGTAAAAGTGGTCAGGGTCAGAGGAAAAGCTGCCAACACTTCTTAGCGTTCTCTATAGATGCAGCCATTTTCTGTGACTGTAATTTCGGCCTTTTCCCAGAAGTCTCTATTCTGCCTATGCAAATTAACAAAAGCAGTGCTTATTCCTCACTTGCTCAAAGGTCCTTCCTGTCCAGAAAGCTCTGATTAAGCATGCTTATTTTCTTTTTCTGGGATATTTTAAATTGTTTCGCTGTCCAGTCTGTGGCAGTAGAAAGCTGCTTATGATGCCAGGTTTTGATGAATCCCCAAGGTACAAGTACAGAGGAATATATCAGTCTCTAGGATATGGAACTTTTAGCTAACACATCACAATATGTGATGCTTGCCAAGAAAACACTACATTCTGGAGCGCTGATGATCAGAACATTCTGCTCCTGAAGGATAGAAAAGACAGCTTGATTGAAATAAAGTCTGTTTATATTGACGCTCTCTCTCTCCCTATATATACATACATGCGTACACACACACACACAGGTATGTCATGCATTTCTTCAGATTTGTTTCAACCATTTACCATTTATTGGAGAATCCCTACTTTTCAAGTGACTGCAAATGAAGTCATCTCTGGCACTTTTTGTGCAAAGTAAGAGACACACATGACACCTTTTTATAAAAGTCATCGGTTTCTTTGTTACTGTGTACTTTCAAAGCATGGGGCTTTCACACGTCAGGTAAACCTGATTACCACTACACAACAAAAGCAGATGCAGCTTTCTTATCTATGTCGTGATAGAACAGTTGTGAATTGAGTAGAAGAAGGGCCCTGATGTGATACTTATTACATGCAGCCTGTAAGATAGTCAAACATGCAGGCTAGGAAGGAAGATGCAAATATCAATGTATTAGAAAAACACCTAAAGGCGAGTGATATGCTTTCATTCATGCATGGCTAGGAAAAATCGCCATACTGTTGCAAACATTCTTACACCACCAACTGGAAATAAATGATTCTGACATTAAACGTAAAGGTGACAATGCATTTGTATCATCACCTTGAGAAGGATCATCTTGGAATTGAGCCGAGGGCCTCTGCACTCAAAGCCAGAAACACTCCACTAAAATAAGATTCCTGTTGGTGCCAACAATTCTCCATGTTAATGCTTGTTCTAGGTGAGCAGTGAACCGATTGCAGGGCTCTTTTGAAAGCAAGGTCTGAGAACCAACAGATACATCCACACGCCGATTACTTTAGTGTTTTGAGGGAATTCCCTTTCTTGGAACGAGATTGCATGAAATAATCTTCAGGGCTTGGACAATTCCATGGCAAAACGGCACCTATCAACATTGTAGCCAACACAATATAACAACTGTTTCTGCCCGGTTTCAAACCGGGGACCTTTCGCGTGTGAGGCAAACGTGATAACCACTACACTACTGAAACAGATACCTACAGTTGATTTTTCTGTAATGAAACTGCTCCGAACTGGCTATTCCATGGGCCTCTGGCTTTAGATTTCTTTCATGCAACCTGCCCGACATCCCTAGCTGAACGCTCGTACATGCCATGCAAGACCAGATGTTTGGTATTAGCTCAGACTGGGCAGGGCTGAAGCATGAGACTCTAGCAAAGAATTATCCACTACTGCAAAGAAAAAATTGATGTTGGTTTTGAAACGCAAACTTCAAAACAACTTGAAAAGAGTACCAAGAAAAGGGCTCGTCCGGGATTTGAACCCGGGACCTCTCGCACCCAAAGCGAGAATCATACCCCTAGACCAACGAGCCCTCAAAATCCTCTTACCTCTCAAAAGCTAATACCGGCTCTAAGCCCGCAATGAAGATCATGCTGGTATCTTTATGATGCTTGGTCTGTGAATACGCATGAAAGTCAGTCTCAACTTACCCTTTCTCAAACGATAGCACTATCATTTACAAGTGTCTCCTTTTATTCCGTCCCAGCTTTGGACACGTCTTACAGGAAGTCAGCCCTTATTTATATATTTCTGCAGTGGCTGAAGCTTAATGAGAAAGAGTAACAAGTTGTTCATAACAACATAAGAAACACATTGTGCATTTTCTCTCAAATACTCCTTCACTTTGTGCCAAAAGAAATACCAAGGTGAATACCTAGGCCACAGATTCAAGCTAAAGATCTTCCTGCTGAATGCAAGGCGCAATAAAAACTGCATATCGCTGGACTAAAGCATTCCTTGCATAGCCTCTAACATCATAACATAACTGAGCTGCTAGCAGCAAGCTAACCAATACCTTTCTGAAATGAGAATGACATGTGCTTATCTGCTCAATCAGTGCTCAATCAGGCGAGATTTAGAAAAGGTGGAAAGGGTCCAAGTGGATGCCCCTTCCTTTTTAGGGTGGGTCCTGCTGACTATCATAGGATTGCTTGTAAAAGTGGTCAGGGTCAGAGGAAAAGCTGCCAACACTTCTTAGCGTTCTCTATAGATGCAGCCATTTTCTGTGACTGTAATTTCGGCCTTTTCCCAGAAGTCTCTATTCTGCCTATGCAAATTAACAAAAGCAGTGCTTATTCCTCACTTGCTCAAAGGTCCTTCCTGTCCAGAAAGCTCTGATTAAGCATGCTTATTTTCTTTTTCTGGGATATTTTAAATTGTTTCGCTGTCCAGTCTGTGGCAGTAGAAAGCTGCTTATGATGCCAGGTTTTGATGAATCCCCAAGGTACAAGTACAGAGGAATATATCAGTCTCTAGGATATGGAACTTTTAGCTAACACATCACAATATGTGATGCTTGCCAAGAAAACACTACATTCTGGAGCGCTGATGATCAGAACATTCTGCTCCTGAAGGATAGAAAAGACAGCTTGATTGAAATAAAGTCTGTTTATATTGACGCTCTCTCTCTCCCTATATATACATACATGCGTACACACACACACACAGGTATGTCATGCATTTCTTCAGATTTGTTTCAACCATTTACCATTTATTGGAGAATCCCTACTTTTCAAGTGACTGCAAATGAAGTCATCTCTGGCACTTTTTGTGCAAAGTAAGAGACACACATGACACCTTTTTATAAAAGTCATCGGTTTCTTTGTTACTGTGTACTTTCAAAGCATGGGGCTTTCACACGTCAGGTAAACCTGATTACCACTACACAACAAAAGCAGATGCAGCTTTCTTATCTATGTCGTGATAGAACAGTTGTGAATTGAGTAGAAGAAGGGCCCTGATGTGATACTTATTACATGCAGCCTGTAAGATAGTCAAACATGCAGGCTAGGAAGGAAGATGCAAATATCAATGTATTAGAAAAACACCTAAAGGCGAGTGATATGCTTTCATTCATGCATGGCTAGGAAAAATCGCCATACTGTTGCAAACATTCTTACACCACCAACTGGAAATAAATGATTCTGACATTAAACGTAAAGGTGACAATGCATTTGTATCATCACCTTGAGAAGGATCATCTTGGAATTGAGCCGAGGGCCTCTGCACTCAAAGCCAGAAACACTCCACTAAAATAAGATTCCTGTTGGTGCCAACAATTCTCCATGTTAATGCTTGTTCTAGGTGAGCAGTGAACCGATTGCAGGGCTCTTTTGAAAGCAAGGTCTGAGAACCAACAGATACATCCACACGCCGATTACTTTAGTGTTTTGAGAGAATTCCCTTTCTTGGAACGAGATTGCATGAAATAATCTTCAGGGCTTGGACAATTCCATGGCAAAACGGCACCTATCAACATTGTAGCCAACACAATATAACAACTGTTTCTGCCCGGTTTCAAACCGGGGACCTTTCGCGTGTGAGGCAAACGTGATAACCACTACACTACAGAAACAGATACCTACAGTTGATTTTTCTGTAATGAAACTGCTCCGAACTGGCTATTCCATGGGCCTCTGGCTTTAGATTTCTTTCATGCAACCTGCCCGACATCCCTAGCTGAACGCTCGTACATGCCATGCAAGACCAGATGTTTGGTATTAGCTCAGACTGGGCAGGGCTGAAGCATGAGACTCTAGCAAAGAATTATCCACTACTGCAAAGAAAAAATTGATGTTGGTTTTGAAACGCAAACTTCAAAACAACTTGAAAAGAGTACCAAGAAAAGGGCTCGTCCGGGATTTGAACCCGGGACCTCTCGCACCCAAAGCGAGAATCATACCCCTAGACCAACGAGCCCTCAAAATCCTCTTACCTCTCAAAAGCTAATACCGGCTCTAAGCCCGCAATGAAGATCATGCTGGTATCTTTATGATGCTTGGTCTGTGAATACGCATGAAAGTCAGTCTCAACTTACCCTTTCTCAAACGATAGCACTATCATTTACAAGTGTCTCCTTTTATTCCGTCCCAGCTTTGGACACGTCTTACAGGAAGTCAGCCCTTATTTATATGTTTCTGCAGTGGCTGAAGCTTAATGAGAAAGAGTAACAAGTTGTTCATAACAACATAAGAAACACATTGTGCATTTTCTCTCAAATACTCCTTCACTTTGTGCCAAAAGAAATACCAAGGTGAATACCTAGGCCACAGATTCAAGCTAAAGATCTTCCTGCTGAATGCAAGGCGCAATAAAAACTGCATATCGCTGGACTAAAGCATTCCTTGCATAGCCTCTAACATCATAACATAACTGAGCTGCTAGCAGCAAGCTAACCAATACCTTTCTGAAATGAGAATGACATGTGCTTATCTGCTCAATCAGTGCTCAATCAGGCGAGATTTAGAAAAGGTGGAAAGGGTCCAAGTGGATGCCCCTTCCTTTTTAGGGTGGGTCCTGCTGACTATCATAGGATTGCTTGTAAAAGTGGTCAGGGTCAGAGGAAAAGCTGCCAACACTTCTTAGCGTTCTCTATAGATGCAGCCATTTTCTGTGACTGTAATTTCGGCCTTTTCCCAGAAGTCTCTATTCTGCCTATGCAAATTAACAAAAGCAGTGCTTATTCCTCACTTGCTCAAAGGTCCTTCCTGTCCAGAAAGCTCTGATTAAGCATGCTTATTTTCTTTTTCTGGGATATTTTAAATTGTTTCGCTGTCCAGTCTGTGGCAGTAGAAAGCTGCTTATGATGCCAGGTTTTGATGAATCCCCAAGGTACAAGTACAGAGGAATATATCAGTCTCTAGGATATGGAACTTTTAGCTAACACATCACAATATGTGATGCTTGCCAAGAAAACACTACATTCTGGAGCGCTGATGATCAGAACATTCTGCTCCTGAAGGATAGAAAAGACAGCTTGATTGAAATAAAGTCTGTTTATATTGACGCTCTCTCTCTCCCTATATATACATACATGCGTACACACACACACACAGGTATGTCATGCATTTCTTCAGATTTGTTTCAACCATTTACCATTTATTGGAGAATCCCTACTTTTCAAGTGACTGCAAATGAAGTCATCTCTGGCACTTTTTGTGCAAAGTAAGAGACACACATGACACCTTTTTAGAAAAGTCATCGGTTTCTTTGTTACTGTGTACTTTCAAAGCATGGGGCTTTCACACGTCAGGTAAACCTGATTACCACTACACAACAAAAGCAGATGCAGCTTTCTTATCTATGTCGTGATAGAACAGTTGTGAATTGAGTAGAAGAAGGGCCCTGATGTGATACTTATTACATGCAGCCTGTAAGATAGTCAAACATGCAGGCTAGGAAGGAAGATGCAAATATCAATGTATTAGAAAAACACCTAAAGGCGAGTGATATGCTTTCATTCATGCATGGCTAGGAAAAATCGCCATACTGTTGCAAACATTCTTACACCACCAACTGGAAATAAATGATTCTGACATTAAACGTAAAGGTGACAATGCATTTGTATCATCACCTTGAGAAGGATCATCTTGGAATTGAGCCGAGGGCCTCTGCACTCAAAGCCAGAAACACTCCACTAAAATAAGATTCCTGTTGGTGCCAACAATTCTCCATGTTAATGCTTGTTCTAGGTGAGCAGTGAACCGATTGCAGGGCTCTTTTGAAAGCAAGGTCTGAGAACCAACAGATACATCCACACGCCGATTACTTTAGTGTTTTGAGAGAATTCCCTTTCTTGGAACGAGATTGCATGAAATAATCTTCAGGGCTTGGACAATTCCATGGCAAAACGGCACCTATCAACATTGTAGCCAACACAATATAACAACTGTTTCTGCCCGGTTTCAAACCGGGGACCTTTCGCGTGTGAGGCAAACGTGATAACCACTACACTACAGAAACAGATACCTACAGTTGATTTTTCTGTAATGAAACTGCTCCGAACTGGCTATTCCATGGGCCTCTGGCTTTAGATTTCTTTCATGCAACCTGCCCGACATCCCTAGCTGAACGCTCGTACATGCCATGCAAGACCAGATGTTTGGTATTAGCTCAGACTGGGCAGGGCTGAAGCATGAGACTCTAGCAAAGAATTATCCACTACTGCAAAGAAAAAATTGATGTTGGTTTTGAAACGCAAACTTCAAAACAACTTGAAAAGAGTACCAAGAAAAGGGCTCGTCCGGGATTTGAACCCGGGACCTCTCGCACCCAAAGCGAGAATCATACCCCTAGACCAACGAGCCCTCAAAATCCTCTTACCTCTCAAAAGCTAATACCGGCTCTAAGCCCGCAATGAAGATCATGCTGGTATCTTTATGATGCTTGGTCTGTGAATACGCATGAAAGTCAGTCTCAACTTACCCTTTCTCAAACGATAGCACTATCATTTACAAGTGTCTCCTTTTATTCCGTCCCAGCTTTGGACACGTCTTACAGGAAGTCAGCCCTTATTTATATATTTCTGCAGTGGCTGAAGCTTAATGAGAAAGAGTAACAAGTTGTTCATAACAACATAAGAAACACATTGTGCATTTTCTCTCAAATACTCCTTCACTTTGTGCCAAAAGAAATACCAAGGTGAATACCTAGGCCACAGATTCAAGCTAAAGATCTTCCTGCTGAATGCAAGGCGCAATAAAAACTGCATATCGCTGGACTAAAGCATTCCTTGCATAGCCTCTAACATCATAACATAACTGAGCTGCTAGCAGCAAGCTAACCAATACCTTTCTGAAATGAGAATGACATGTGCTTATCTGCTCAATCAGTGCTCAATCAGGCTCGATCAGGCGAGATTTAGAAAAGGTGGAAAGGGTCCAAGTGGATGCCCCTTCCTTTTTAGGGTGGGTCCTGCTCACTATCATAGGATTGCTTGTAAAAGTGGCCAGGGTCAGAGGAAAAGCTGCCAACACTTCTTAGCGTTCTCTATAGATGCAGCCATTTTCTGTGACTGTAATTTCGGCCTTTTCCCAGAAGTCTCTATTCTGCCTATGCAAATTAACAAAAGCAGTGCTTATTCCTCACTTGCTCAAATGTCCTTCCTGTCCAGAAAGCTCTGATTAAGCATGCTTATTTTCTTTTTCTGGGATATTTTAAATTGTTTCGCTGTCCAGTCTGTGGCAGTAGAAAGCTGCTTATGATGCCAGGTTTTGATGAATCCCCAAGGTACAAGTACAGAGGAATATATCAGTCTCTAGGATATGGAACTTTTAGCTAACACATCACAATATGTGATGCTTGCCAAGAAAACACTACATTCTGGAGCGCTGATGATCAGAACATTCTGCTCCTGAAGGATAGAAAAGACAGCTTGATTGAAATAAAGTCTGTTTATATCGACGCTCTCTCTCTCCCTATATATACATACATGCGTACACACACACACACAGGTATGTCATGCATTTCTTCAGATTTGTTTCAACCATTTACCATTTATTGGAGAATCCCTACTTTTCAAGTGACTGCAAATGAAGTCATCTCTGGCACTTTTTGTGCAAAGTAAGAGACACACATGACACCTTTTTATAAAAGTCATCGGTTTCTTTGTTACTGTGTACTTTCAAAGCATGGGGCTTTCACACGTCAGGTAAACCTGATTACCACTACACAACAAAAGCAGATGCAGCTTTCTTATCTATGTCGTGATAGAACAGTTGTGAATTGAGTAGAAGAAGGGCCCTGATGTGATACTTATTACATGCAGCCTGTAAGATAGTCAAACATGCAGGCTAGGAAGGAAGATGCAAATATCAATGTATTAGAAAAACACCTAAAGGCGAGTGATATGCTTTCATTCATGCATGGCTAGGAAAAATCGCCATACTGTTGCAAACATTCTTACACCACCAACTGGAAATAAATGATTCTGACATTAAACGTAAAGGTGACAATGCATTTGTATCATCACCTTGAGAAGGATCATCTTGGAATTGAGCCGAGGGCCTCTGCACTCAAAGCCAGAAACACTCCACTAAAATAAGATTCCTGTTGGTGCCAACAATTCTCCATGTTAATGCTTGTTCTAGGTGAGCAGTGAACCGATTGCAGGGCTCTTTTGAAAGCAAGGTCTGAGAACCAACAGATACATCCACACGCCGATTACTTTAGTGTTTTGAGAGAATTCCCTTTCTTGGAACGAGATTGCATGAAATAATCTTCAGGGCTTGGACAATTCCATGGCAAAACGGCACCTATCAACATTGTAGCCAACACAATATAACAACTGTTTCTGCCCGGTTTCGAACCGGGGACCTTTCGCGTGTGAGGCGAACGTGATAACCACTACACTACAGAAACAGATACCTACAGTTGATTTTTCTGTAATGAAACTGCTCCGAACTGGCTATTCCATGGGCCTCTGGCTTTAGATTTCTTTCATGCAACCTGCCCGACATCCCTAGCTGAACGCTCGTACATGCCATGCAAGACCAGATGTTTGGTATTAGCTCAGATTGGGCAGGGCTGAAGCATGAGACTCTAGCAAAGAATTATCCACTACTGCAAAGAAAAAATTGATGTTGGTTTTGAAACGCAAACTTCAAAACAACTTGAAAAGAGTACCAAGAAAAGGGCTCGTCCGGGATTTGAACCCGGGACCTCTCGCACCCAAAGCGAGAATCATACCCCTAGACCAACGAGCCCTCAAAATCCTCTTACCGCTCAAAAGCTAATACCGGCTCTAAGCCCGCAATGAAGATCATGCTGGTATCTTTATGATGCTTGGTCTGTGAATACGCATGAAAGTCAGTCTCAACTTACCCTTTCTCAAACGATAGCACTATCATTTACAAGTGTCTCCTTTTATTCCGTCCCAGCTTTGGACACGTCTTACAGGAAGTCAGCCCTTATTTATATATTTCTGCAGTGGCTGAAGCTTAATGAGAAAGAGTAACAAGTTGTTCATAATAACATAAGAAACACATTGTGCATTTTCTCTCAAATACTCCTTCACTTTGTGCCAAAACAAATACCAAGGTGAATACCTAGGCCACAGATTCAAGCTAAAGATCTTCCTGGTGAAGGCAAGGCGCAATAAAAACTGCATATCGCTGGACTAAAGCATTCCTTGCATAGCCTCTAACATCATAACATAACTGAGCTGCTAGCAGCAAGCTAACCAATACCTTTCTGAAATGAGAATGACATGTGCTTATCTGCTCAATCAGTGCTCAATCAGGCGAGATTTAGAAAAGGTGGAAAGGGTCCAAGTGGATGCCCCTTCCTTTTTAGGGTGGGTCCTGCTGACTATCATAGGATTGCTTGTAAAAGTGGTCAGGGTCAGAGGAAAAGCTGCCAACACTTCTTAGCGTTCTCTATAGATGCAGCCATTTTCTGTGACTGTAATTTCGGCCTTTTCCCAGAAGTCTCTATTCTGCCTATGCAAATTAACAAAAGCAGTGCTTATTCCTCACTTGCTCAAAGGTCCTTCCTGTCCAGAAAGCTCTGATTAAGCATGCTTATTTTCTTTTTCTGGGATATTTTAAATTGTTTCGCTGTCCAGTCTGTGGCAGTAGAAAGCTGCTTATGATGCCAGTTTTTGATGAATCCCCAAGGTACAAGTACAGAGGAATATATCAGTCTCTAGGATATGGAACTTTTAGCTAACACATCACAATATGTGATGCTTGCCAAGAAAACACTACATTCTGGAGCGCTGATGATCAGATCATTCTGCTCCTGAAGGATAGAAAAGACAGCTTGATTGAAATAAAGTCTGTTTATATTGACGCTCTCTCTCTCCCTATATATACATACATGCGTACACACACACACACAGGTATGTCATGCATTTCTTCAGATTTGTTTCAACCATTTACCATTTATTGGAGAATCCCTACTTTTCAAGTGACTGCAAATGAAGTCATCTCTGGCACTTTTTGTGCAAAGTAAGAGACACACATGACACCTTTTTATAAAAGTCATCGGTTTCTTTGTTACTGTGTACTTTCAAAGCGTGGGGCTTTCACACGTCAGGTAAACCTGATTACCACTACACAACAAAAGCAGATGCAGCTTTCTTATCTATGTCGTGATAGAACAGTTGTGAATTGAGTAGAAGAAGGGCCCTGATGTGATACTTATTACATGCAGCCTGTAAGATAGTCAAACATGCAGGCTAGGAAGGAAGATGCAAATATCAATGTATTAGAAAAACACCTAAAGGCGAGTGATATGCTTTCATTCATGCATGGCTAGGAAAAATCGCCATACTGTTGCAAACATTCTTACACCACCAACTGGAAATAAATGATTCTGACATTAAACGTAAAGGTGACAATGCATTTGTATCATCACCTTGAGAAGGATCATCTTGGAATTGAGCCGAGGGCCTCTGCACTCAAAGCCAGAAACACTCCACTAAAATAAGATTCCTGTTGGTGCCAACAATTCTCCATGTTAATGCTTGTTCTAGGTGAGCAGTGAACCGATTGCAGGGCTCTTTTGAAAGCAAGGTCTGAGAACCAACAGATACATCCACACGCTGATTACTTTAGTGTTTTGAGAGAATTCCCTTTCTTGGAACGAGATTGCATGAAATAATCTTCAGGGCTTGGACAATTCCATGGCAAAACGGCACCTATCAACATTGTAGCCAACACAATATAACAACTGTTTCTGCCCGGTTTCGAACCGGGGACCTTTCGCGTGTGAGGCGAACGTGATAACCACTACACTACAGAAACAGATACCTACAGTTGATTTTTCTGTAATGAAACTGCTCCGAACTGGCTATTCCATGGGCCTCTGGCTTTAGATTTCTTTCATGCAACCTGCCCGACATCCCTAGCTGAACGCTCGCACATGCCATGCAAGACCAGATGTTTGGTATTAGCTCAGACTGGGCAGGGCTGAAGCATGAGACTCTAGCAAAGAATTATCCACTACTGCAAAGAAAAAATTGATGTTGGTTTTGAAACGCAAACTTCAAAACAACTTGAAAAGAGTACCAAGAAAAGGGCTTGTCCGGGATTTGAACCCGGGACCTCTCGCACCCAAAGTGAGAATCATACCCCTAGACCAACGAGCCCTCAAAATCCTCTTACCTCTCAAAAGCTAATAACGGCTCTAAGCCCGCAATGAAGATCATGCTGGTATCTTTATGATGCTTGGTCTGTGAATACGCATGAAAGTCAGTCTCAACTTACCCTTTCTCAAACGATAGCACTATCATTTACAAGTGTCTCCTTTTATTCCGTCCCAGCTTTGGACACGTCTTACAGGAAGTCAGCCCTTATTTATATATTTCTGCAGTGGCTGAAGCTTAATGAGAAAGAGTAACAAGTTGTTCATAACAGCATAAGAAACACATTGTGCATTTTCTCTCAAATACTCCTTCACTTTGTGCCAAAAGAAATACCAAGGTGAATACCTAGGCCACAGATTCAAGCTAAAGATCTTCCTGCTGAATGCAAGGCGCAATAAAAACTGCATATCGCTGGACTAAAGCATTCCTTGCATAGCCTCTAACATCATAACATAACTGAGCTGCTAGCAGCAAGCTAACCAATACCTTTCTGAAATGAGAATGACATGTGCTTATCTGCTCAATCAGTGCTCAATTGGCTCGATCAGGCGAGATTTAGAAAAGGTGGACAGGGTCCAAGTGGATGCCCCTTCCTTTTTAGGGTGGGTCCTGCTGACTATCATAGGATTGCTTGTAAAAGTGGCCAGGGTCAGAGGAAAAGCTGCCAACACTTCTTAGCGTTCTCTATAGATGCAGCCATTTTCTGTGACTGTAATTTCAGCCTTTTCCCAGAAATCTCTATTCTGCCTATGCAAATTAACAAAAGCAGTGCTTATTCCTCACTTGCTCAAATGTCCTTCCTGTCCAGAAAGCTCTGATTAAGCATGCTTATTTTCTTTTTCTGGGATATTTTAAATTGTTTCGCTGTCCAGTCTGTGGCAGTAGAAAGCTGCTTATGATGCCAGGTTTTGATGAATCCCCAAGGTACAAGTACAGAGGAATATATCAGTCTCTAGGATATGGAACTTTTAGCTAACACATCACAATATGTGATGCTTGCCAAGAAAACACTACATTCTGGAGCGCTGATGATCAGAACATTCTGCTCCTGAAGGATAGAAAAGACAGCTTGATTGAAATAAAGTCTGTTTATATTGACGCTCTCTCTCTCCCTATATATACATACATGCGTACACACACACACACAGGTATGTCATGCATTTCTTCAGATTTGTTTCAACCATTTACCATTTATTGGAGAATCCCTACTTTTCAAGTGACTGCAAATGAAGTCATCTCTGGCACTTTTTGTGCAAAGTAAGAGACACACATGACACCTTTTTATAAAAGTCATCGGTTTCTTTGTTACTGTGTACTTTCAAAGCATGGGGCTTTCACACGTCAGGTAAACCTGATTACCACTACACAACAAAAGCAGATGCAGCTTTCTTATCTATGTCGTGATAGAACAGTTGTGAATTGAGTAGAAGAAGGGCCCTGATGTGATACTTATTACATGCAGCCTGTAAGATAGTCAAACATGCAGGCTAAGAAGGAAGATGCAAATATCAATGTATTAGAAAAACACCTAAAGGCGAGTGATATGCTTTCATTCATGCATGGCTAGGAAAAATCGCCATACTGTTGCAAACATTCTTACACCACCAACTGGAAATAAATGATTCTGACATTAAACGTAAAGGTGACAATGCATTTGTATCATCACCTTGAGAAGGATCATCTTGGAATTGAGCCGAGGGCCTCTGCACTCAAAGCCAGAAACACTCCACTAAAATAAGATTCCTGTTGGTGCCAACAATTCTCCATGTTAATGCTTGTTCTAGGTGAGCAGTGAACCGATTGCAGGGCTCTTTTGAAAGCAAGGTCTGAGAACCAACAGATACATCCACACGCCGATTACTTTAGTGTTTTGAGAGAATTCCCTTTCTTGGAACGAGATTGCATGAAATAATCTTCAGGGCTTGGACAATTCCATGGCAAAACGGCACCTATCAACATTGTAGCCAACACAATATAACAACTGTTTCTGCCCGGTTTCGAACCGGGGACCTTTCGCGTGTGAGGCGAACGTGATAACCACTACACTACAGAAACAGATACCTACAGTTGATTTTTCTGTAATGAAACTGCTCCGAACTGGCTATTCCATGGGCCTCTGGCTTTAGATTTCTTTCATGCAACCTGCCCGACATCCCTAGCTGAACGCTCGTACATGCCATGCAAGACCAGATGTTTGGTATTAGCTCAGACTGGGCAGGGCTGAAGCATGAGACTCTAGCAAAGAATTATCCACTACTGCAAAGAAAAAATTGATGTTGGTTTTGAAACGCAAACTTCAAAACAACTTGAAAAGAGTACCAAGAAAAGGGCTCGTCCGGGATTTGAACCCAGGACCTCTCACACCCAAAGCGAGAATCATACCCCTAGACCAACGAGCCCTCAAAATCCTCTTACCTCTCAAAAGCTAATACCGGCTCTAAGCCCGCAATGAAGATCATGCTGGTATCTTTATGGTGCTTGGTCTGTGAATACGCATGAAAGTCAGTCTCAACTTACCCTTTCTCAAACGATAGCACTATCATTTACAAGTGTCTCCTTTTATTCCGTCCCAGCTTTGGACACGTCTTACAGGAAGTCAGCCCTTATTTATATATTTCTGCAGTGGCTGAAGCTTAATGAGAAAGAGTAACAAGTTGTTCATAACAACATAAGAAACACATTGTGCATTTTCTCTCAAATACTCCTTCACTTTGTGCCAAAACAAATACCAAGGTGAATACCTAGGCCACAGATTCAAGCTAAAGATCTTCCTGCTGAATGCAAGGCGCAATAAAAACTGCATTTTGCTGGACTAAAGCATTCCTTGCATAGCCTCTAACATCATAACATAACTGAGCTGCTAGCAGCAAGCTAACCAATACCTTTCTGAAATGAGAATGACATGTGCTTATCTGCTCAATCAGTGCTCAATCAGGCTCGATCAGGCGAGATTTAGAAAAGGTGGAAAGGGTCCAAGTGGATGCCCCTTCCTTTTTAGGGTGGGTCCTGCTGACTATCATAGGATTGCTTGTAAAAGTGGCCAGGGTCAGAGGAAAAGCTGCCAACACTTCTTAGCATTCTCTATAGATGCAGCCATTTTCTGTGACTGTAATTTCGGCCTTTTCCCAGAAGTCTCTATTCTGCCTATGCAAATTAACAAAAGCAGTGCTTATTCCTCACTTGCTCAAATGTCCTTCCTGTCCAGAAAGCTCTGATTAAGCATGCTTATTTTCTTTTTCTGGGATATTTTAAATTGTTTCGCTGTCCAGTCTGTGGCAGTAGAAAGCTGCTTATGATGCCAGGTTTTGATGAATCCCCAAGGTACAAGTACAGAGGAATATATCAGTCTCTAGGATATGGAACTTTTAGCTAACACATCACAATATGTGATGCTTGCCAAGAAAACACTACATTCTGGAGCGCTGATGATCAGAACATTCTGCTCCTGAAGGATAGAAAAGACAGCTTGATTGAAATAAAGTCTGTTTATATTGACGCTCTCTCTCTCCCTATATATACATACATGCGTACACACACACACACAGGTATGTCATGCATTTCTTCAGATTTGTTTCAACCATTTACCATTTATTGGAGAATCCCTACTTTTCAAGTGACTGCAAATGAAGTCATCTCTGGCACTTTTTGTGCAAAGTAAGAGACACACATGACACCTTTTTATAAAAGTCATCGGTTTCTTTGTTACTGTGTACTTTCAAAGCATGGGGCTTTCACACGTCAGGTAAACCTGATTACCACTACACAACAAAAGCAGATGCAGCTTTCTTATCTATGTCGTGATAGAACAGTTGTGAATTGAGTAGAAGAAGGGCCCTGATGTGATACTTATTACATGCAGCCTGTAAGATAGTCAAACATGCAGGCTAGGAAGGAAGATGCAAATATCAATGTATTAGAAAAACACCTAAAGGCGAGTGATATGCTTTCATTCATGCATGGCTAGGAAAAATCGCCATACTGTTGCAAACATTCTTACACCACCAACTGGAAATAAATGATTCTGACATTAAACGTAAAGGTGACAATGCATTTGTATCATCACCTTGAGAAGGATCATCTTGGAATTGAGCCGAGGGCCTCTGCACTCAAAGCCAGAAACACTCCACTAAAATAAGATTCCTGTTGGTGCCAACAATTCTCCATGTTAATGCTTGTTCTAGGTGAGCAGTGAACCGATTGCAGGGCTCTTTTGAAAGCAAGGTCTGAGAACCAACAGATACATCCACACGCCGATTACTTTAGTGTTTTGAGAGAATTCCCTTTCTTGGAACGAGATTGCATGAAATAATCTTCAGGGCTTGGACAATTCCATGGCAAAACGGCACCTATCAACATTGTAGCCAACACAATATAACAACTGTTTCTGCCCGGTTTCGAACCGGGGACCTTTCGCGTGTGAGGCGAACGTGATAACCACTACACTACAGAAACAGATACCTACAGTTGATTTTTCTGTAATGAAACTGCTCCGAACTGGCTATTCCATGGGCCTCTGGCTTTAGATTTCTTTCATGCAACCTGCCCGACATCCCTAGCTGAACGCTCGTACATGCCATGCAAGACCAGATGTTTGGTATTAGCTCAGATTGGGCAGGGCTGAAGCATGAGACTCTAGCAAAGAATTATCCACTACTGCAAAGAAAAAATTGATGTTGGTTTTGAAACGCAAACTTCAAAACAACTTGAAAAGAGTACCAAGAAAAGGGCTCGTCCGGGATTTGAACCCGGGACCTCTCGCACCCAAAGCGAGAATCATACCCCTAGACCAACGAGCCCTCAAAATCCTCTTACCGCTCAAAAGCTAATACCGGCTCTAAGCCCGCAATGAAGATCATGCTGGTATCTTTATGATGCTTGGTCTGTGAATACGCATGAAAGTCAGTCTCAACTTACCCTTTCTCAAACGATAGCACTATCATTTACAAGTGTCTCCTTTTATTCCGTCCCAGCTTTGGACACGTCTTACAGGAAGTCAGCCCTTATTTATATATTTCTGCAGTGGCTGAAGCTTAATGAGAAAGAGTAACAAGTTGTTCATAATAACATAAGAAACACATTGTGCATTTTCTCTCAAATACTCCTTCACTTTGTGCCAAAAGAAATACCAAGGTGAATACCTAGGCCACAGATTCAAGCTAAAGATCTTCCTGGTGAAGGCAAGGCACAATAAAAACTGCATATCGCTGGACTAAAGCATTCCTTGCATAGCCTCTAACATCATAACATAACTGAGCTGCTAGCAGCAAGCTAACCAATACCTTTCTGAAATGAGAATGACATGTGCTTATCTGCTCAATCAGTGCTCAATCAGGCGAGATTTAGAAAAGGTGGAAAGGGTCCAAGTGGATGCCCCTTCCTTTTTAGGGTGGGTCCTGCTGACTATCATAGGATTGCTTGTAAAAGTGGTCAGGGTCAGAGGAAAAGCTGCCAACACTTCTTAGCGTTCTCTATAGATGCAGCCATTTTCTGTGACTGTAATTTCGGCCTTTTCCCAGAAGTCTCTATTCTGCCTATGCAAATTAACAAAAGCAGTGCTTATTCCTCACTTGCTCAAAGGTCCTTCCTGTCCAGAAAGCTCTGATTAAGCATGCTTATTTTCTTTTTCTGGGATATTTTAAATTGTTTCGCTGTCCAGTCTGTGGCAGTAGAAAGCTGCTTATGATGCCAGGTTTTGATGAATCCCCAAGGTACAAGTACAGAGGAATATATCAGTCTCTAGGATATGGAACTTTTAGCTAACACATCACAATATGTGATGCTTGCCAAGAAAACACTACATTCTGGAGCGCTGATGATCAGAACATTCTGCTCCTGAAGGATAGAAAAGACAGCTTGATTGAAATAAAGTCTGTTTATATTGACGCTCTCTCTCTCCCTATATATACATACATGCGTACACACACACACACAGGTATGTCATGCATTTCTTCAGATTTGTTTCAACCATTTACCATTTATTGGAGAATCCCTACTTTTCAAGTGACTGCAAATGAAGTCATCTCTGGCACTTTTTGTGCAAAGTAAGAGACACACATGACACCTTTTTATAAAAGTCATCGGTTTCTTTGTTACTGTGTACTTTCAAAGCGTGGGGCTTTCACACGTCAGGTAAACCTGATTACCACTACACAACAAAAGCAGATGCAGCTTTCTTATCTATGTCGTGATAGAACAGTTGTGAATTGAGTAGAAGAAGGGCCCTGATGTGATACTTATTACATGCAGCCTGTAAGATAGTCAAACATGCAGGCTAGGAAGGAAGATGCAAATATCAATGTATTAGAAAAACACCTAAAGGCGAGTGATATGCTTTCATTCATGCATGGCTAGGAAAAATCGCCATACTGTTGCAAACATTCTTACACCACCAACTGGAAATAAATGATTCTGACATTAAACGTAAAGGTGACAATGCATTTGTATCATCACCTTGAGAAGGATCATCTTGGAATTGAGCCGAGGGCCTCTGCACTCAAAGCCAGAAACACTCCACTAAAATAAGATTCCTGTTGGTGCCAACAATTCTCCATGTTAATGCTTGTTCTAGGTGAGCAGTGAACCGATTGCAGGGCTCTTTTGAAAGCAAGGTCTGAGAACCAACAGATACATCCACACGCCGATTACTTTAGTGTTTTGAGAGAATTCCCTTTCTTGGAACGAGATTGCATGAAATAATCTTCAGGGCTTGGACAATTCCATGGCAAAACGGCACCTATCAACATTGTAGCCAACACAATATAACAACTGTTTCTGCCCGGTTTCGAACCGGGGACCTTTCGCGTGTGAGGCGAACGTGATAACCACTACACTACAGAAACAGATACCTACAGTTGATTTTTCTGTAATGAAACTGCTCCGAACTGGCTATTCCATGGGCCTCTGGCTTTAGATTTCTTTCATGCAACCTGCCCGACATCCCTAGCTGAACGCTCGTACATGCCATGCAAGACCAGATGTTTGGTATTAGCTCAGATTGGGCAGGGCTGAAGCATGAGACTCTAGCAAAGAATTATCCACTACTGCAAAGAAAAAATTGATGTTGGTTTTGAAACGCAAACTTCAAAACAACTTGAAAAGAGTACCAAGAAAAGGGCTCGTCCGGGATTTGAACCCGGGACCTCTCGCACCCAAAGCGAGAATCATACCCCTAGACCAACGAGCCCTCAAAATCCTCTTACCGCTCAAAAGCTAATACCGGCTCTAAGCCCGCAATGAAGATCATGCTGGTATCTTTATGATGCTTGGTCTGTGAATACGCATGAAAGTCAGTCTCAACTTACCCTTTCTCAAACGATAGCACTATCATTTACAAGTGTCTCCTTTTATTCCGTCCCAGCTTTGGACACGTCTTACAGGAAGTCAGCCCTTATTTATATATTTCTGCAGTGGCTGAAGCTTAATGAGAAAGAGTAACAAGTTGTTCATAACAACATAAGAAACACATTGTGCATTTTCTCTCAAATACTCCTTCACTTTGTGCCAAAAGAAATACCAAGGTGAATACCTAGGCCACAGATTCAAGCTAAAGATCTTCCTGGTGAAGGCAAGGCGCAATAAAAACTGCATATCGCTGGACTAAAGCATTCCTTGCATAGCCTCTAACATCATAACATAACTGAGCTGCTAGCAGCAAGCTAACCAATACCTTTCTGAAATGAGAATGACATGTGCTTATCTGCTCAATCAGTGCTCAATCAGGCGAGATTTAGAAAAGGTGGAAAGGGTCCAAGTGGATGCCCCTTCCTTTTTAGGGTGGGTCCTGCTGACTATCATAGGATTGCTTGTAAAAGTGGTCAGGGTCAGAGGAAAAGCTGCCAACACTTCTTAGCGTTCTCTATAGATGCAGCCATTTTCTGTGACTGTAATTTCGGCCTTTTCCCAGAAGTCTCTATTCTGCCTTTGCAAATTAACAAAAGCAGTGCTTATTCCTCACTTGCTCAAAGGTCCTTCCTGTCCAGAAAGCTCTGATTAAGCATGCTTATTTTCTTTTTCTGGGATATTTTAAATTGTTTCGCTGTCCAGTCTGTGGCAGTAGAAAGCTGCTTATGATGCCAGGTTTTGATGAATCCCCAAGGTACAAGTACAGAGGAATATATCAGTCTCTAGGATATGGAACTTTTAGCTAACACATCACAATATGTGATGCTTGCCAAGAAAACACTACATTCTGGAGCGCTGATGATCAGAACATTCTGCTCCTGAAGGATAGAAAAGACAGCTTGATTGAAATAAAGTCTGTTTATATTGACGCTCTCTCTCTCCCTATATATACATACATGCGTACACACACACACACAGGTATGTCATGCATTTCTTCAGATTTGTTTCAACCATTTACCATTTATTGGAGAATCCCTACTTTTCAAGTGACTGCAAATGAAGTCATCTCTGGCACTTTTTGTGCAAAGTAAGAGACACACATGACACCTTTTTATAAAAGTCATCGGTTTCTTTGTTACTGTGTACTTTCAAAGCGTGGGGCTTTCACACGTCAGGTAAACCTGATTACCACTACACAACAAAAGCAGATGCAGCTTTCTTATCTATGTCGTGATAGAACAGTTGTGAATTGAGTAGAAGAAGGGCCCTGATGTGATACTTATTACATGCAGCCTGTAAGATAGTCAAACATGCAGGCTAGGAAGGAAGATGCAAATATCAATGTATTAGAAAAACACCTAAAGGCGAGTGATATGCTTTCATTCATGCATGGCTAGGAAAAATCGCCATACTGTTGCAAACATTCTTACACCACCAACTGGAAATAAATGATTCTGACATTAAACGTAAAGGTGACAATGCATTTGTATCATCACCTTGAGAAGGATCATCTTGGAATTGAGCCGAGGGCCTCTGCACTCAAAGCCAGAAACACTCCACTAAAATAAGATTCCTGTTGGTGCCAACAATTCTCCATGTTAATGCTTGTTCTAGGTGAGCAGTGAACCGATTGCAGGGCTCTTTTGAAAGCAAGGTCTGAGAACCAACAGATACATCCACACGCTGATTACTTTAGTGTTTTGAGAGAATTCCCTTTCTTGGAACGAGATTGCATGAAATAATCTTCAGGGCTTGGACAATTCCATGGCAAAACGGCACCTATCAACATTGTAGCCAACACAATATAACAACTGTTTCTGCCCGGTTTCGAACCGGGGACCTTTCGCGTGTGAGGCGAACGTGATAACCACTACACTACAGAAACAGATACCTACAGTTGATTTTTCTGTAATGAAACTGCTCCGAACTGGCTATTCCATGGGCCTCTGGCTTTAGATTTCTTTCATGCAACCTGCCCGACATCCCTAGCTGAACGCTCGCACATGCCATGCAAGACCAGATGTTTGGTATTAGCTCAGACTGGGCAGGGCTGAAGCATGAGACTCTAGCAAAGAATTATCACTACTGCAAAGAAAAAATTGATGTTGGTTTTGAAACGCAAACTTCAAAACAACTTGAAAAGAGTACCAAGAAAAGGGCTCGTCCGGGATTTGAACCCGGGACCTCTCGCACCCAAAGTGAGAATCATACCCCTAGACCAACGAGCCCTCAAAATCCTCTTACCTCTCAAAAGCTAATAACGGCTCTAAGCCCGCAATGAAGATCATGCTGGTATCTTTATGATGCTTGGTCTGTGAATACGCATGAAAGTCAATCTCAACTTACCCTTTCTCAAACGATAGCACTATCATTTACAAGTGTCTCCTTTTATTCCGTCCCAGCTTTGGACACGTCTTACAGGAAGTCAGCCCTTATTTATATATTTCTGCAGTGGCTGAAGCTTAATGAGAAAGAGTAACAAGTTGTTCATAACAGCATAAGAAACACATTGTGCATTTTCTCTCAAATACTCCTTCACTTTGTGCCAAAAGAAATACCAAGGTGAATACCTAGGCCACAGATTCAAGCTAAAGATCTTCCTGCTGAATGCAAGGCGCAATAAAAACTGCATATCGCTGGACTAAAGCATTCCTTGCATAGCCTCTAACATCATAACATAACTGAGCTGCTAGCAGCAAGCTAACCAATACCTTTCTGAAATGAGAATGACATGTGCTTATCTGCTCAATCAGTGCTCAATTGGCTCGATCAGGCGAGATTTAGAAAAGGTGGAAAGGGTCCAAGTGGATGCCCCTTCCTTTTTAGGGTGGGTCCTGCTGACTATCATAGGATTGCTTGTAAAAGTGGCCAGGGTCAGAGGAAAAGCTGCCAACACTTCTTAGCGTTCTCTATAGATGCAGCCATTTTCTGTGACTGTAATTTCGGCCTTTTCCCAGAAATCTCTATTCTGCCTATGCAAATTAACAAAAGCAGTGCTTATTCCTCACTTGCTCAAATGTCCTTCCTGTCCAGAAAGCTCTGATTAAGCATGCTTATTTTCTTTTTCTGGGATATTTTAAATTGTTTCGCTGTCCAGTCTGTGGCAGTAGAAAGCTGCTTATGATGCCAGGTTTTGATGAATCCCCAAGGTACAAGTACAGAGGAATATATCAGTCTCTAGGATATGGAACTTTTAGCTAACACATCACAATATGTGATGCTTGCCAAGAAAACACTACATTCTGGAGCGCTGATGATCAGAACATTCTGCTCCTGAAGGATAGAAAAGACAGCTTGATTGAAATAAAGTCTGTTTATATTGACGCTCTCTCTCTCCCTATATATACATACATGCGTACACACACACACACAGGTATGTCATGCATTTCTTCAGATTTGTTTCAACCATTTACCATTTATTGGAGAATCCCTACTTTTCAAGTGACTGCAAATGAAGTCATCTCTGGCACTTTTTGTGCAAAGTAAGAGACACACATGACACCTTTTTATAAAAGTCATCGGTTTCTTTGTTACTGTGTACTTTCAAAGCATGGGGCTTTCACACGTCAGGTAAACCTGATTACCACTACACAACAAAAGCAGATGCAGCTTTCTTATCTATGTCGTGATAGAACAGTTGTGAATTGAGTAGAAGAAGGGCCCTGATGTGATACTTATTACATGCAGCCTGTAAGATAGTCAAACATGCAGGCTAAGAAGGAAGATGCAAATATCAATGTATTAGAAAAACACCTAAAGGCGAGTGATATGCTTTCATTCATGCATGGCTAGGAAAAATCGCCATACTGTTGCAAACATTCTTACACCACCAACTGGAAATAAATGATTCTGACATTAAACGTAAAGGTGACAATGCATTTGTATCATCACCTTGAGAAGGATCATCTTGGAATTGAGCCGAGGGCCTCTGCACTCAAAGCCAGAAACACTCCACTAAAATAAGATTCCTGTTGGTGCCAAAAATTCTCCATGTTAATGCTTGTTCTAGGTGAGCAGTGAACCGATTGCAGGGCTCTTTTGAAAGCAAGGTCTGAGAACCAACAGATACATCCACACGCCGATTACTTTAGTGTTTTGAGAGAATTCCCTTTCTTGGAACGAGATTGCATGAAATAATCTTCAGGGCTTGGACAATTCCATGGCAAAACGGCACCTATCAACATTGTAGCCAACACAATATAACAACTGTTTCTGCCCGGTTTCGAACCGGGGACCTTTCGCGTGTGAGGCGAACGTGATAACCACTACACTACAGAAACAGATACCTACAGTTGATTTTTCTGTAATGAAACTGCTCCGAACTGGCTATTCCATGGGCCTCTGGCTTTAGATTTCTTTCATGCAACCTGCCCGACATCCCTAGCTGAACGCTCGTACATGCCATGCAAGACCAGATGTTTGGTATTAGCTCAGACTGGGCAGGGCTGAAGCATGAGACTCTAGCAAAGAATTATCCACTACTGCAAAGAAAAAATTGATGTTGGTTTTGAAACGCAAACTTCAAAACAACTTGAAAAGAGTACCAAGAAAAGGGCTCGTCCGGGATTTGAACCCAGGACCTCTCGCACCCAAAGCGAGAATCATACCCCTAGACCAACGAGCCCTCAAAATCCTCTTACCTCTCAAAAGCTAATACCGGCTCTAAGCCCGCAATGAAGATCATGCTGGTATCTTTATGATGCTTGGTCTGTGAATACGCATGAAAGTCAGTCTCAACTTACCCTTTCTCAAACGATAGCACTATCATTTACAAGTGTCTCCTTTTATTCCGTCCCAGCTTTGGACACGTCTTACAGGAAGTCAGCCCTTATTTATATATTTCTGCAGTGGCTGAAGCTTAATGAGAAAGAGTAACAAGTTGTTCATAACAACATAAGAAACACATTGTGCATTTTCTCTCAAATACTCCTTCACTTTGTGCCAAAAGAAATACCAAGGTGAATACCTAGGCCACAGATTCAAGCTAAAGATCTTCCTGCTGAATGCAAGGCGCAATAAAAACTGCATATCGCTGGACTAAAGCATTCCTTGCATAGCCTCTAACATCATAACATAACTGAGCTGCTAGCAGCAAGCTAACCAATACCTTTCTGAAATGAGAATGACATGTGCTTATCTGCTCAATCAGTGCTCAATCAGGCTCGATCAGGCGAGATTTAGAAAAGGTGGAAAGGGTCCAAGTGGATGCCCCTTCCTTTTTAGGGTGGGTCCTGCTCACTATCATAGGATTGCTTGTAAAAGTGGCCAGGGTCAGAGGAAAAGCTGCCAACACTTCTTAGCGTTCTCTATAGATGCAGCCATTTTCTGTGACTGTAATTTCGGCCTTTTCCCAGAAGTCTCTATTCTGCCTATGCAAATTAACAAAAGCAGTGCTTATTCCTCACTTGCTCAAATGTCCTTCCTGTCCAGAAAGCTCTGATTAAGCATGCTTATTTTCTTTTTCTGGGATATTTTAAATTGTTTCGCTGTCCAGTCTGTGGCAGTAGAAAGCTGCTTATGATGCCAGGTTTTGATGAATCCCCAAGGTACAAGTACAGAGGAATATATCAGTCTCTAGGATATGGAACTTTTAGCTAACACATCACAATATGTGATGCTTGCCAAGAAAACACTACATTCTGGAGCGCTGATGATCAGAACATTCTGCTCCTGAAGGATAGAAAAGACAGCTTGATTGAAATAAAGTCTGTTTATATTGACGCTCTCTCTCTCCCTATATATACATACATGCGTACACACACACACACAGGTATGTCATGCATTTCTTCAGATTTGTTTCAACCATTTACCATTTATTGGAGAATCCCTACTTTTCAAGTGACTGCAAATGAAGTCATCTCTGGCACTTTTTGTGCAAAGTAAGAGACACACATGACACCTTTTTATAAAAGTCATCGGTTTCTTTGTTACTGTGTACTTTCAAAGCGTGGGGCTTTCACACGTCAGGTAAACCTGATTACCACTACACAACAAAAGCAGATGCAGCTTTCTTATCTATGTCGTGATAGAACAGTTGTGAATTGAGTAGAAGAAGGGCCCTGATGTGATACTTATTACATGCAGCCTGTAAGATAGTCAAACATGCAGGCTAGGAAGGAAGATGCAAATATCAATGTATTAGAAAAACACCTAAAGGCGAGTGATATGCTTTCATTCATGCATGGCTAGGAAAAATCGCCATACTGTTGCAAACATTCTTACACCACCAACTGGAAATAAATGATTCTGACATTAAACGTAAAGGTGACAATGCATTTGTATCATCACCTTGAGAAGGATCATCTTGGAATTGAGCCGAGGGCCTCTGCACTCAAAGCCAGAAACACTCCACTAAAATAAGATTCCTGTTGGTGCCAACAATTCTCCATGTTAATGCTTGTTCTAGGTGAGCAGTGAACCGATTGCAGGGCTCTTTTGAAAGCAAGGTCTGAGAACCAACAGATACATCCACACGCCGATTACTTTAGTGTTTTGAGAGAATTCCCTTTCTTGGAACGAGATTGCATGAAATAATCTTCAGGGCTTGGACAATTCCATGGCAAAACGGCACCTATCAACATTGTAGCCAACACAATATAACAACTGTTTCTGCCCGGTTTCGAACCGGGGACCTTTCGCGTGTGAGGCGAACGTGATAACCACTACACTACAGAAACAGATACCTACAGTTGATTTTTCTGTAATGAAACTGCTCCGAACTGGCTATTCCATGGGCCTCTGGCTTTAGATTTCTTTCATGCAACCTGCCCGACATCCCTAGCTGAACGCTCGTACATGCCATGCAAGACCAGATGTTTGGTATTAGCTCAGATTGGGCAGGGCTGAAGCATGAGACTCTAGCAAAGAATTATCCACTACCGCAAAGAAAAAATTGATGTTGGTTTTGAAACGCAAACTTCAAAACAACTTGAAAAGAGTACCAAGAAAAGGGCTCGTCCGGGATTTGAACCCGGGACCTCTCGCACCCAAAGCGAGAATCATACCCCTAGACCAACGAGCCCTCAAAATCCTCTTACCGCTCAAAAGCTAATACCGGCTCTAAGCCCGCAATGAAGATCATGCTGGTATCTTTATGATGCTTGGTCTGTGAATACGCATGAAAGTCAGTCTCAACTTACCCTTTCTCAAACGATAGCACTATCATTTACAAGTGTCTCCTTTTATTCCGTCCCAGCTTTGGACACGTCTTACAGGAAGTCAGCCCTTATTTATATATTTCTGCAGTGGCTGAAGCTTAATGAGAAAGAGTAACAAGTTGTTCATAATAACATAAGAAACACATTGTGCATTTTCTCTCAAATACTCCTTCACTTTGTGCCAAAAGAAATACCAAGGTGAATACCTAGGCCACAGATTCAAGCTAAAGATCTTCCTGGTGAAGGCAAGGCGCAATAAAAACTGCATATCGCTGGACTAAAGCATTCCTTGCATAGCCTCTAACATCATAACATAACTGAGCTGCTAGCAGCAAGCTAACCAATACCTTTCTGAAATGAGAATGACATGTGCTTATCTGCTCAATCAGTGCTCAATCAGGCGAGATTTAGAAAAGGTGGAAAGGGTCCAAGTGGATGCCCCTTCCTTTTTAGGGTGGGTCCTGCTGACTATCATAGGATTGCTTGTAAAAGTGGTCAGGGTCAGAGGAAAAGCTGCCAACACTTCTTAGCGTTCTCTATAGATGCAGCCATTTTCTGTGACTGTAATTTCGGCCTTTTCCCAGAAGTCTCTATTCTGCCTATGCAAATTAACAAAAGCAGTGCTTATTCCTCACTTGCTCAAAGGTCCTTCCTGTCCAGAAAGCTCTGATTAAGCATGCTTATTTTCTTTTTCTGGGATATTTTAAATTGTTTCGCTGTCCAGTCTGTGGCAGTAGAAAGCTGCTTATGATGCCAGGTTTTGATGAATCCCCAAGGTACAAGTACAGAGGAATATATCAGTCTCTAGGATATGGAACTTTTAGCTAACACATCACAATATGTGATGCTTGCCAAGAAAACACTACATTCTGGAGCGCTGATGATCAGAACATTCTGCTCCTGAAGGATAGAAAAGACAGCTTGATTGAAATAAAGTCTGTTTATATTGACGCTCTCTCTCTCCCTATATATACATACATGCGTACACACACACACACAGGTATGTCATGCATTTCTTCAGATTTGTTTCAACCATTTACCATTTATTGGAGAATCCCTACTTTTCAAGTGACTGCAAATGAAGTCATCTCTGGCACTTTTTGTGCAAAGTAAGAGACACACATGACACCTTTTTATAAAAGTCATCGGTTTCTTTGTTACTGTGTACTTTCAAAGCGTGGGGCTTTCACACGTCAGGTAAACCTGATTACCACTACACAACAAAAGCAGATGCAGCTTTCTTATCTATGTCGTGATAGAACAGTTGTGAATTGAGTAGAAGAAGGGCCCTGATGTGATACTTATTACATGCAGCCTGTAAGATAGTCAAACATGCAGGCTAGGAAGGAAGATGCAAATATCAATGTATTAGAAAAACACCTAAAGGCGAGTGATATGCTTTCATTCATGCATGGCTAGGAAAAATCGCCATACTGTTGCAAACATTCTTACACCACCAACTGGAAATAAATGATTCTGACATTAAACGTAAAGGTGACAATGCATTTGTATCATCACCTTGAGAAGGATCATCTTGGAATTGAGCCGAGGGCCTCTGCACTCAAAGCCAGAAACACTCCACTAAAATAAGATTCCTGTTGGTGCCAACAATTCTCCATGTTAATGCTTGTTCTAGGTGAGCAGTGAACCGATTGCAGGGCTCTTTTGAAAGCAAGGTCTGAGAACCAACAGATACATCCACACGCCGATTACTTTAGTGTTTTGAGAGAATTCCCTTTCTTGGAACGAGATTGCATGAAATAATCTTCAGGGCTTGGACAATTCCATGGCAAAACGGCACCTATCAACATTGTAGCCAACACAATATAACAACTGTTTCTGCCCGGTTTCGAACCGGGGACCTTTCGCGTGTGAGGCGAACGTGATAACCACTACACTACAGAAACAGATACCTACAGTTGATTTTTCTGTAATGAAACTGCTCCGAACTGGCTATTCCATGGGCCTCTGGCTTTAGATTTCTTTCATGCAACCTGCCCGACATCCCTAGCTGAACGCTCGTACATGCCATGCAAGACCAGATGTTTGGTATTAGCTCAGATTGGGCAGGGCTGAAGCATGAGACTCTAGCAAAGAATTATCCACTACTGCAAAGAAAAAATTGATGTTGGTTTTGAAACGCAAACTTCAAAACAACTTGAAAAGAGTACCAAGAAAAGGGCTCGTCCGGGATTTGAACCCGGGACCTCTCGCACCCAAAGCGAGAATCATACCCCTAGACCAACGAGCCCTCAAAATCCTCTTACCGCTCAAAAGCTAATACCGGCTCTAAGCCCGCAATGAAGATCATGCTGGTATCTTTATGATGCTTGGTCTGTGAATACGCATGAAAGTCAGTCTCAACTTACCCTTTCTCAAACGATAGCACTATCATTTACAAGTGTCTCCTTTTATTCCGTCCCAGCTTTGGACACGTCTTACAGGAAGTCAGCCCTTATTTATATATTTCTGCAGTGGCTGAAGCTTAATGAGAAAGAGTAACAAGTTGTTCATAATAACATAAGAAACACATTGTGCATTTTCTCTCAAATACTCCTTCACTTTGTGCCAAAAGAAATACCAAGGTGAATACCTAGGCCACAGATTCAAGCTAAAGATCTTCCTGGTGAAGGCAAGGCGCAATAAAAACTGCATATCGCTGGACTAAAGCATTCCTTGCATAGCCTCTAACATCATAACATAACTGAGCTGCTAGCAGCAAGCTAACCAATACCTTTCTGAAATGAGAATGACATGTGCTTATCTGCTCAATCAGTGCTCAATCAGGCGAGATTTAGAAAAGGTGGAAAGGGTCCAAGTGGATGCCCCTTCCTTTTTAGGGTGGGTCCTGCTGACTATCATAGGATTGCTTGTAAAAGTGGTCAGGGTCAGAGGAAAAGCTGCCAACACTTCTTAGCGTTCTCTATAGATGCAGCCATTTTCTGTGACTGTAATTTCGGCCTTTTCCCAGAAGTCTCTATTCTGCCTATGCAAATTAACAAAAGCAGTGCTTATTCCTCACTTGCTCAAAGGTCCTTCCTGTCCAGAAAGCTCTGATTAAGCATGCTTATTTTCTTTTTCTGGGATATTTTAAATTGTTTCGCTGTCCAGTCTGTGGCAGTAGAAAGCTGCTTATGATGCCAGGTTTTGATGAATCCCCAAGGTACAAGTACAGAGGAATATATCAGTCTCTAGGATATGGAACTTTTAGCTAACACATCACAATATGTGATGCTTGCCAAGAAAACACTACATTCTGGAGCGCTGATGATCAGAACATTCTGCTCCTGAAGGATAGAAAAGACAGCTTGATTGAAATAAAGTCTGTTTATATTGACGCTCTCTCTCTCCCTATATATACATACATGCGTACACACACACACACAGGTATGTCATGCATTTCTTCAGATTTGTTTCAACCATTTACCATTTATTGGAGAATCCCTACTTTTCAAGTGACTGCAAATGAAGTCATCTCTGGCACTTTTTGTGCAAAGTAAGAGACACACATGACACCTTTTTATAAAAGTCATCGGTTTCTTTGTTACTGTGTACTTTCAAAGCGTGGGGCTTTCACACGTCAGGTAAACCTGATTACCACTACACAACAAAAGCAGATGCAGCTTTCTTATCTATGTCGTGATAGAACAGTTGTGAATTGAGTAGAAGAAGGGCCCTGATGTGATACTTATTACATGCAGCCTGTAAGATAGTCAAACATGCAGGCTAGGAAGGAAGATGCAAATATCAATGTATTAGAAAAACACCTAAAGGCGAGTGATATGCTTTCATTCATGCATGGCTAGGAAAAATCGCCATACTGTTGCAAACATTCTTACACCACCAACTGGAAATAAATGATTCTGACATTAAACGTAAAGGTGACAATGCATTTGTATCATCACCTTGAGAAGGATCATCTTGGAATTGAGCCGAGGGCCTCTGCACTCAAAGCCAGAAACACTCCACTAAAATAAGATTCCTGTTGGTGCCAACAATTCTCCATGTTAATGCTTGTTCTAGGTGAGCAGTGAACCGATTGCAGGGCTCTTTTGAAAGCAAGGTCTGAGAACCAACAGATACATCCACACGCTGATTACTTTAGTGTTTTGAGAGAATTCCCTTTCTTGGAACGAGATTGCATGAAATAATCTTCAGGGCTTGGACAATTCCATGGCAAAACGGCACCTATCAACATTGTAGCCAACACAATATAACAACTGTTTCTGCCCGGTTTCGAACCGGGGACCTTTCGCGTGTGAGGCGAACGTGATAACCACTACACTACAGAAACAGATACCTACAGTTGATTTTTCTGTAATGAAACTGCTCCGAACTGGCTATTCCATGGGCCTCTGGCTTTAGATTTCTTTCATGCAACCTGCCCGACATCCCTAGCTGAACGCTCGCACATGCCATGCAAGACCAGATGTTTGGTATTAGCTCAGACTGGGCAGGGCTGAAGCATGAGACTCTAGCAAAGAATTATCCACTACTGCAAAGAAAAAATTGATGTTGGTTTTGAAACGCAAACTTCAAAACAACTTGAAAAGAGTACCAAGAAAAGGGCTCGTCCGGGATTTGAACCCGGGACCTCTCGCACCCAAAGTGAGAATCATACCCCTAGACCAACGAGCCCTCAAAATCCTCTTACCTCTCAAAAGCTAATAACGGCTCTAAGCCCGCAATGAAGATCATGCTGGTATCTTTATGATGCTTGGTCTGTGAATACGCATGAAAGTCAGTCTCAACTTACCCTTTCTCAAACGATAGCACTATCATTTACAAGTGTCTCCTTTTATTCCGTCCCAGCTTTGGACACGTCTTACAGGAAGTCAGCCCTTATTTATATATTTCTGCAGTGGCTGAAGCTTAATGAGAAAGAGTAACAAGTTGTTCATAACAGCATAAGAAACACATTGTGCATTTTCTCTCAAATACTCCTTCACTTTGTGCCAAAAGAAATACCAAGGTGAATACCTAGGCCACAGATTCAAGCTAAAGATCTTCCTGCTGAATGCAAGGCGCAATAAAAACTGCATATCGCTGGACTAAAGCATTCCTTGCATAGCCTCTAACATCATAACATAACTGAGCTGCTAGCAGCAAGCTAACCAATACCTTTCTGAAATGAGAATGACATGTGCTTATCTGCTCAATCAGTGCTCAATTGGCTCGATCAGGCGAGATTTAGAAAAGGTGGAAAGGGTCCAAGTGGATGCCCCTTCCTTTTTAGGGTGGGTCCTGCTGACTATCATAGGATTGCTTGTAAAAGTGGCCAGGGTCAGAGGAAAAGCTGCCAACACTTCTTAGCGTTCTCTATAGATGCAGCCATTTTCTGTGACTGTAATTTCGGCCTTTTCCCAGAAATCTCTATTCTGCCTATGCAAATTAACAAAAGCAGTGCTTATTCCTCACTTGCTCAAATGTCCTTCCTGTCCAGAAAGCTCTGATTAAGCATGCTTATTTTCTTTTTCTGGGATATTTTAAATTGTTTCGCTGTCCAGTCTGTGGCAGTAGAAAGCTGCTTATGATGCCAGGTTTTGATGAATCCCCAAGGTACAAGTACAGAGGAATATATCAGTCTCTAGGATATGGAACTTTTAGCTAACACATCACAATATGTAATGCTTGCCAAGAAAACACTACATTCTGGAGCGCTGATGATCAGAACATTCTGCTCCTGAAGGATAGAAAAGACAGCTTGATTGAAATAAAGTCTGTTTATATTGACGCTCTCTCTCTCCCTATATATACATACATGCGTACACACACACACACAGGTATGTCATGCATTTCTTCAGATTTGTTTCAACCATTTACCATTTATTGGAGAATCCCTACTTTTCAAGTGACTGCAAATGAAGTCATCTCTGGCACTTTTTGTGCAAAGTAAGAGACACACATGACACCTTTTTATAAAAGTCATCGGTTTCTTTGTTACTGTGTACTTTCAAAGCATGGGGCTTTCACACGTCAGGTAAACCTGATTACCACTACACAACAAAAGCAGATGCAGCTTTCTTATCTATGTCGTGATAGAACAGTTGTGAATTGAGTAGAAGAAGGGCCCTGATGTGATACTTATTACATGCAGCCTGTAAGATAGTCAAACATGCAGGCTAAGAAGGAAGATGCAAATATCAATGTATTAGAAAAACACCTAAAGGCGAGTGATATGCTTTCATTCATGCATGGCTAGGAAAAATCGCCATACTGTTGCAAACATTCTTACACCACCAACTGGAAATAAATGATTCTGACATTAAACGTAAAGGTGACAATGCATTTGTATCATCACCTTGAGAAGGATCATCTTGGAATTGAGCCGAGGGCCTCTGCACTCAAAGCCAGAAACACTCCACTAAAATAAGATTCCTGTTGGTGCCAACAATTCTCCATGTTAATGCTTGTTCTAGGTGAGCAGTGAACCGATTGCAGGGCTCTTTTGAAAGCAAGGTCTGAGAACCAACAGATACATCCACACGCCGATTACTTTAGTGTTTTGAGAGAATTCCCTTTCTTGGAACGAGATTGCATGAAATAATCTTCAGGGCTTGGACAATTCCATGGCAAAACGGCACCTATCAACATTGTAGCCAACACAATATAACAACTGTTTCTGCTCGGTTTCGAACCGGGGACCTTTCGCGTGTGAGGCGAACGTGATAACCACTACACTACAGAAACAGATACCTACAGTTGATTTTTCTGTAATGAAACTGCTCCGAACTGGCTATTCCATGGGCCTCTGGCTTTAGATTTCTTTCATGCAACCTGCCCGACATCCCTAGCTGAACGCTCGTACATGCCATGCAAGACCAGATGTTTGGTATTAGCTCAGACTGGGCAGGGCTGAAGCATGAGACTCTAGCAAAGAATTATCCACTACTGCAAAGAAAAAATTGATGTTGGTATTGAAACGCAAACTTCAAAACAACTTGAAAAGAGTACCAAGAAAAGGGCTCGTCCGGGATTTGAACCCAGGACCTCTCGCACCCAAAGCGAGAATCATACCCCTAGACCAACGAGCCCTCAAAATCCTCCTACCTCTCAAAAGCTAATAACGGCTCTAAGCCCGCAATGAAGATCATGCTGGTATCTTTATGATGCTTGGTCTGTGAATACGCATGAAAGTCAGTCTCAACTTACCCTTTCTCAAACGATAGCACTATCATTTACAAGTGTCTCCTTTTATTCCGTCCCAGCTTTGGACACGTCTTACAGGAAGTCAGCCCTTATTTATATATTTCTGCAGTGGCTGAAGCTTAATGAGAAAGAGTAACAAGTTGTTCATAACAGCATAAGAAACACATTGTGCATTTTCTCTCAAATACTCCTTCACTTTGTGCCAAAAGAAATACCAAGGTGAATACCTAGGCCACAGATTCAAGCTAAAGATCTTCCTGCTGAATGCAAGGCGCAATAAAAACTGCATATCGCTGGACTAAAGCATTCCTTGCATAGCCTCTAACATCATAACATAACTGAGCTGCTAGCAGCAAGCTAACCAATACCTTTCTGAAATGAGAATGACATGTGCTTATCTGCTCAATCAGTGCTCAATTGGCTCGATCAGGCGAGATTTAGAAAAGGTGGAAAGGGTCCAAGTGGATGCCCCTTCCTTTTTAGGGTGGGTCCTGCTGACTATCATAGGATTGCTTGTAAAAGTGGCCAGGGTCAGAGGAAAAGCTGCCAACACTTCTTAGCGTTCTCTATAGATGCAGCCATTTTCTGTGACTGTAATTTCGGCCTTTTCCCAGAAATCTCTATTCTGCCTATGCAAATTAACAAAAGCAGTGCTTATTCCTCACTTGCTCAAATGTCCTTCCTGTCCAGAAAGCTCTGATTAAGCATGCTTATTTTCTTTTTCTGGGATATTTTAAATTGTTTCGCTGTCCAGTCTGTGGCAGTAGAAAGCTGCTTATGATGCCAGGTTTTGATGAATCCCCAAGGTACAAGTACAGAGGAATATATCAGTCTCTAGGATATGGAACTTTTAGCTAACACATCACAATATGTGATGCTTGCCAAGAAAACACTACATTCTGGAGCGCTGATGATCAGAACATTCTGCTCCTGAAGGATAGAAAAGACAGCTTGATTGAAATAAAGTCTGTTTATATTGACGCTCTCTCTCTCCCTATATATACATACATGCGTACACACACACACACAGGTATGTCATGCATTTCTTCAGATTTGTTTCAACCATTTACCATTTATTGGAGAATCCCTACTTTTCAAGTGACTGCAAATGAAGTCATCTCTGGCACTTTTTGTGCAAAGTAAGAGACACACATGACACCTTTTTATAAAAGTCATCGGTTTCTTTGTTACTGTGTACTTTCAAAGCATGGGGCTTTCACACGTCAGGTAAACCTGATTACCACTACACAACAAAAGCAGATGCAGCTTTCTTATCTATGTCGTGATAGAACAGTTGTGAATTGAGTAGAAGAAGGGCCCTGATGTGATACTTATTACATGCAGCCTGTAAGATAGTCAAACATGCAGGCTAAGAAGGAAGATGCAAATATCAATGTATTAGAAAAACACCTAAAGGCGAGTGATATGCTTTCATTCATGCATGGCTAGGAAAAATCGCCATACTGTTGCAAACATTCTTACACCACCAACTGGAAATAAATGATTCTGACATTAAACGTAAAGGTGACAATGCATTTGTATCATCACCTTGAGAAGGATCATCTTGGAATTGAGCCGAGGGCCTCTGCACTCAAAGCCAGAAACACTCCACTAAAATAAGATTCCTGTTGGTGCCAACAATTCTCCATGTTAATGCTTGTTCTAGGTGAGCAGTGAACCGATTGCAGGGCTCTTTTGAAAGCAAGGTCTGAGAACCAACAGATACATCCACACGCCGATTACTTTAGTGTTTTGAGAGAATTCCCTTTCTTGGAACGAGATTGCATGAAATAATCTTCAGGGCTTGGACAATTCCATGGCAAAACGGCACCTATCAACATTGTAGCCAACACAATATAACAACTGTTTCTGCCCAGTTTCGAACCGGGGACCTTTCGCGTGTGAGGCGAACGTGATAACCACTACACTACAGAAACAGATACCTACAGTTGATTTTTCTGTAATGAAACTGCTCCGAACTGGCTATTCCATGGGCCTCTGGCTTTAGATTTCTTTCATGCAACCTGCCCGACATCCCTAGCTGAACGCTCGTACATGCCATGCAAGACCAGATGTTTGGTATTAGCTCAGACTGGGCAGGGCTGAAGCATGAGACTCTAGCAAAGAATTATCCACTACTGCAAAGAAAAAATTGATGTTGGTATTGAAACGCAAACTTCAAAACAACTTGAAAAGAGTACCAAGAGAAGGGCTCGTCCGGGATTTGAACCCAGGACCTCTCGCACCCAAAGCGAGAATCATACCCCTAGACCAACGAGCCCTCAAAATCCGCCTACCTCTCAAAAGCTAATACCGGCTCTAAGCCCGCAATGAAGATCATGCTGGTATCTTTATGATGCTTGGTCTGTGAATACGCATGAAAGTCAGTCTCAACTTACCCTTTCTCAAACGATAGCACTATCATTTACAAGTGTCTCCTTTTATTCCGTCCCAGCTTTGGACACGTCTTACAGGAAGTCAGCCCTTATTTATATATTTCTGCAGTGGCTGAAGCTTAATGAGAAAGAGTAACAAGTTGTTCATAACAACATAAGAAACACATTGTGCATTTTCTCTCAAATACTCCTTCACTTTGTGCCAAAAGAAATACCAAGGTGAATACCTAGGCCACAGATTCAAGCTAAAGATCTTCCTGCTGAATGCAAGGCGCAATAAAAACTGCATATCGCTGGACTAAAGCATTCCTTGCATAGCCTCTAACATCATAACATAACTGAGCTGCTAGCAGCAAGCTAACCAATACCTTTCTGAAATGAGAATGACATGTGCTTATCTGCTCAATCAGTGCTCAATCAGGCTCGATCAGGCGAGATTTAGAAAAGGTGGAAAGGGTCCAAGTGGATGCCCCTTCCTTTTTAGGGTGGGTCCTGCTCACTATCATAGGATTGCTTGTAAAAGTGGCCAGGGTCAGAGGAAAAGCTGCCAACACTTCTTAGCGTTCTCTATAGATGCAGCCATTTTCTGTGACTGTAATTTCGGCCTTTTCCCAGAAGTCTCTATTCTGCCTATGCAAATTAACAAAAGCAGTGCTTATTCCTCACTTGCTCAAATGTCCTTCCTGTCCAGAAAGCTCTGATTAAGCATGCTTATTTTCTTTTTCTGGGATATTTTAAATTGTTTCGCTGTCCAGTCTGTGGCAGTAGAAAGCTGCTTATGATGCCAGGTTTTGATGAATCCCCAAGGTACAAGTACAGAGGAATATATCAGTCTCTAGGATATGGAACTTTTAGCTAACACATCACAATATGTGATGCTTGCCAAGAAAACACTACATTCTGGAGCGCTGATGATCAGAACATTCTGCTCCTGAAGGATAGAAAAGACAGCTTGATTGAAATAAAGTCTGTTTATATTGACGCTCTCTCTCTCCCTATATATACATACATGCGTACACACACACACACAGGTATGTCATGCATTTCTTCAGATTTGTTTCAACCATTTACCATTTATTGGAGAATCCCTACTTTTCAAGTGACTGCAAATGAAGTCATCTCTGGCACTTTTTGTGCAAAGTAAGAGACACACATGACACCTTTTTATAAAAGTCATCGGTTTCTTTGTTACTGTGTACTTTCAAAGCATGGGGCTTTCACACGTCAGGTAAACCTGATTACCACTACACAACAAAAGCAGATGCAGCTTTCTTATCTATGTCGTGATAGAACAGTTGTGAATTGAGTAGAAGAAGGGCCCTGATGTGATACTTATTACATGCAGCCTGTAAGATAGTCAAACATGCAGGCTAGGAAGGAAGATGCAAATATCAATGTATTAGAAAAACACCTAAAGGCGAGTGATATGCTTTCATTCATGCATGGCTAGGAAAAATCGCCATACTGTTGCAAACATTCTTACACCACCAACTGGAAATAAATGATTCTGACATTAAACGTAAAGGTGACAATGCATTTGTATCATCACCTTGAGAAGGATCATCTTGGAATTGAGCCGAGGGCCTCTGCACTCAAAGCCAGAAACACTCCACTAAAATAAGATTCCTGTTGGTGCCAACAATTCTCCATGTTAATGCTTGTTCTAGGTGAGCAGTGAACCGATTGCAGGGCTCTTTTGAAAGCAAGGTCTGAGAACCAACAGATACATCCACACGCCGATTACTTTAGTGTTTTGAGAGAATTCCCTTTCTTGGAACGAGATTGCATGAAATAATCTTCAGGGCTTGGACAATTCCATGGCAAAACGGCACCTATCAACATTGTAGCCAACACAATATAACAACTGTTTCTGCCCGGTTTCGAACCGGGGACCTTTCGCGTGTGAGGCAAACGTGATAACCACTACACTACAGAAACAGATACCTACAGTTGATTTTTCTGTAATGAAACTGCTCCGAACTGGCTATTCCATGGGCCTCTGGCTTTAGATTTCTTTCATGCAACCTGCCCGACATCCCTAGCTGAACGCTCGTACATGCCATGCAAGACCAGATGTTTGGTATTAGCTCAGACTGGGCAGGGCTGAAGCATGAGACTCTAGCAAAGAATTATCCACTACTGCAAAGAAAAAATTGATGTTGGTTTTGAAACGCAAACTTCAAAACAACTTGAAAAGAGTACCAAGAAAAGGGCTCGTCCGGGATTTGAACCCGGGACCTCTCGCACCCAAAGCGAGAATCATACCCCTAGACCAACGAGCCCTCAAAATCCTCTTACCTCTCAAAAGCTAATACCGGCTCTAAGCCCGCAATGAAGATCATGCTGGAATCTTTATGATGCTTGGTCTGTGAATACGCATGAAAGTCAGTCTCAACTTACCCTTTCTCAAACGATAGCACTATCATTTACAAGTGTCTCCTTTTATTCCGTCCCAGCTTTGGACACGTCTTACAGGAAGTCAGCCCTTATTTATATATTTCTTCAGTGGCTGAAGCTTAATGAGAAAGAGTAACAAGTTGTTCATAACAACATAAGAAACACATTGTGCATTTTCTCTCAAATACTCCTTCACTTTGTGCCAAAAGAAATACCAAGGTGAATACCTAGGCCACAGATTCAAGCTAAAGATCTTCCTGCTGAATGCAAGGCGCAATAAAAACTGCATATCGCTGGACTAAAGCATTCCTTGCATAGCCTCTAACATCATAACATAACTGAGCTGCTAGCAGCAAGCTAACCAATACCTTTCTGAAATGAGAATGACATGTGCTTATCTGCTCAATCAGTGCTCAATCAGGCGAGATTTAGAAAAGGTGGAAAGGGTCCAAGTGGATGCCCCTTCCTTTTTAGGGTGGGTCCTGCTGACTATCATAGGATTGCTTGTAAAAGTGGTCAGGGTCAGAGGAAAAGCTGCCAACACTTCTTAGCGTTCTCTATAGATGCAGCCATTTTCTGTGACTGTAATTTCGGCCTTTTCCCAGAAGTCTCTATTCTGCCTATGCAAATTAACAAAAGCAGTGCTTATTCCTCACTTGCTCAAATGTCCTTCCTGTCCAGAAAGCTCTGATTAAGCATGCTTATTTTCTTTTTCTGGGATATTTTAAATTGTTTCGCTGTCCAGTCTGTGGCAGTAGAAAGCTGCTTATGATGCCAGGTTTTGATGAATCCCCAAGGTACAAGTACAGAGGAATATATCTGTCTCTAGGATATGGAACTTTTAGCTAACACATCACAATATGTGATGCTTGCCAAGAAAACACTACATTCTGGAGCGCTGATGATCAGAACATTCTGCTCCTGAAGGATAGAAAAGACAGCTTGATTGAAATAAAGTCTGTTTATATTGACGCTCTCTCTCTCCCTATATATACATACATGCATACACACACACACACAGGTATGTCATGCATTTCTTCAGATTTGTTTCAACCATTTACCATTTATTGGAGAATCCCTACTTTTCAAGTGACTGCAAATGAAGTCATCTCTGGCACTTTTTGAGCAAAGTAAGAGACACACATGACACCTTTTTATAAAAGTCATCGGTTTCTTTGTTACTGTGTACTTTCAAAGCATGGGGCTTTCACACGTCAGGTAAACCTGATTACCACTACACAACAAAAGCAGATGCAGATTTCTTATCTATGTCGTGATAGAACAGTTGTGAATTGAGTAGAAGAAGGGCCCTGATGTGATACTTATTACATGCAGCCTGTAAGATAGTCAAACATGCAGGCTAGGAAGGAAGATGCAAATATCAATGTATTAGAAAAACACCTAAAGGCGAGTGATATGCTTTCATTCATGCATGGCTAGGAAAAATCGCCATACTGTTGCAAACATTCTTACACCACCAACTGGAAATAAATGATTCTGACATTAAACGTAAAGGTGACAATGCATTTGTATCATCACCTTGAGAAGGATCATCTTGGAATTGAGCCGAGGGCCTCTGCACTCAAAGCCAGAAACACTCCACTAAAATAAGATTCCTGTTGGTGCCAACAATTCTCCATGTTAATGCTTGTTCTAGGTGAGCAGTGAACCGATTGCAGGGCTCTTTTGAAAGCAAGGTCTGAGAACCAACAGATACATCCACACGCCGATTACTTTAGTGTTTTGAGAGAATTCCCTTTCTTGGAACGAGATTGCATGAAATAATCTTCAGGGCTTGGACAATTCCATGGCAAAACGGCACCTATCAACATTGTAGCCAACACAATATAACAACTGTTTCTGCCCGGTTTCGAACCGGGGACCTTTCGCGTGTGAGGCGAACGTGATAACCACTACCCTACAGAAACAGATACCTACAGTTGGTTTTTCTGTAATGAAACTGCTCCGAACTGGCTATTCCATGGGCCTCTGGCTTTAGATTTCTTTCATGCAACCTGCCCGACATCCCTAGCTGAACGCTCGTACATGCCATGCAAGACCAGATGTTTGGTATTAGCTCAGATTGGGCAGGGCTGAAGCATGAGACTCTAGCAAAGAATTATCCACTACTGCAAAGAAAAAATTGATGTTGGTTTTGAAACGCAAACTTCAAAACAACTTGAAAAGAGTACCAAGAAAAGGGCTCGTCCGGGATTTGAACCCGGGACCTCTCGCACCCAAAGCGAGAATCATACCCCTAGACCAACGAGCCCTCAAAATCCTCTTACCGCTCAAAAGCTAATACCGGCTCTAAGCCCGCAATGAAGATCATGCTGGTATCTTTATGATGCTTGGTCTGTGAATACGCATGAAAGTCAGTCTCAACTTACCCTTTCTCAAACGATAGCACTATCATTTACAAGTGTCTCCTTTTATTCCGTCCCAGCTTTGGACACGTCTTACAGGAAGTCAGCCCTTATTTATATATTTCTGCAGTGGCTGAAGCTTAATGAGAAAGAGTAACAAGTTGTTCATAATAACATAAGAAACACATTGTGCATTTGCTCTCAAATACTCCTTCACTTTGTGCCAAAAGAAATACCAAGGTGAATACCTAGGCCACAGATTCAAGCTAAAGATCTTCCTGGTGAAGGCAAGGCGCAATAAAAACTGCATATCGCTGGACTAAAGCATTCCTTGCATAGCCTCTAACATCATAACATAACTGAGCTGCTAGCAGCAAGCTAACCAATACCTTTCTGAAATGAGAATGACATGTGCTTATCTGCTCAATCAGTGCTCAATCAGGCGAGATTTAGAAAAGGTGGAAAGGGTCCAAGTGGATGCCCCTTCCTTTTTAGGGTGGGTCCTGCTGACTATCATAGGATTGCTTGTAAAAGTGGTCAGGGTCAGAGGAAAAGCTGCCAACACTTCTTAGCGTTCTCTATAGATGCAGCCATTTTCTGTGACTGTAATTTCGGCCTTTTCCCAGAAGTCTCTATTCTGCCTATGCAAATTAACAAAAGCAGTGCTTATTCCTCACTTGCTCAAAGGTCCTTCCTGTCCAGAAAGCTCTGATTAAGCATGCTTATTTTCTTTTTCTGGGATATTTTAAATTGTTTCGCTGTCCAGTCTGTGGCAGTAGAAAGCTGCTTATGATGCCAGGTTTTGATGAATCCCCAAGGTACAAGTACAGAGGAATATATCAGTCTCTAGGATATGGAACTTTTAGCTAACACATCACAATATGTGATGCTTGCCAAGAAAACACTACATTCTGGAGCGCTGATGATCAGAACATTCTGCTCCTGAAGGATAGAAAAGACAGCTTGATTGAAATAAAGTCTGTTTATATTGACGCTCTCTCTCTCCCTATATATACATACATGCGTACACACACACACACAGGTATGTCATGCATTTCTTCAGATTTGTTTCAACCATTTACCATTTATTGGAGAATCCCTACTTTTCAAGTGACTGCAAATGAAGTCATCTCTGGCACTTTTTGTGCAAAGTAAGAGACACACATGACACCTTTTTATAAAAGTCATCGGTTTCTTTGTTACTGTGTACTTTCAAAGCGTGGGGCTTTCACACGTCAGGTAAACCTGATTACCACTACACAACAAAAGCAGATGCAGCTTTCTTATCTATGTCGTGATAGAACAGTTGTGAATTGAGTAGAAGAAGGGCCCTGATGTGATACTTATTACATGCAGCCTGTAAGATAGTCAAACATGCAGGCTAGGAAGGAAGATGCAAATATCAATGTATTAGAAAAACACCTAAAGGCGACTGATATGCTTTCATTCATGCATGGCTAGGAAAAATCGCCATACTGTTGCAAACATTCTTACACCACCAACTGGAAATAAATGATTCTGACATTAAACGTAAAGGTGACAATGCATTTGTATCATCACCTTGAGAAGGATCATCTTGGAATTGAGCCGAGGGCCTCTGCACTCAAAGCCAGAAACACTCCACTAAAATAAGATTCCTGTTGGTGCCAACAATTCTCCATGTTAATGCTTGTTCTAGGTGAGCAGTGAACCGATTGCAGGGCTCTTTTGAAAGCAAGGTCTGAGAACCAACAGATACATCCACACGCTGATTACTTTAGTGTTTTGAGAGAATTCCCTTTCTTGGAACGAGATTGCATGAAATAATCTTCAGGGCTTGGACAATTCCATGGCAAAACGGCACCTATCAACATTGTAGCCAACACAATATAACAACTGTTTCTGCCCGGTTTCGAACCGGGGACCTTTCGCGTGTGAGGCGAACGTGATAACCACTACACTACAGAAACAGATACCTACAGTTGATTTTTCTGTAATGAAACTGCTCCGAACTGGCTATTCCATGGGCCTCTGGCTTTAGATTTCTTTCATGCAACCTGCCCGACATCCCTAGCTGAACGCTCGCACATGCCATGCAAGACCAGATGTTTGGTATTAGCTCAGACTGGGCAGGGCTGAAGCATGAGACTCTAGCAAAGAATTATCCACTACTGCAAAGAAAAAATTGATGTTGGTTTTGAAACGCAAACTTCAAAACAACTTGAAAAGAGTACCAAGAAAAGGGCTCGTCCGGGATTTGAACCCGGGACCTCTCGCACCCAAAGTGAGAATCATACCCCTAGACCAACGAGCCCTCAAAATCCTCTTACCTCTCAAAAGCTAATAACGGCTCTAAGCCCGCAATGAAGATCATGCTGGTATCTTTATGATGCTTGGTCTGTGAATACGCATGAAAGTCAGTCTCAACTTACCCTTTCTCAAACGATAGCACTATCATTTACAAGTGTCTCCTTTTATTCCGTCCCAGCTTTGGACACGTCTTACAGGAAGTCAGCCCTTATTTATATATTTCTGCAGTGGCTGAAGCTTAATGAGAAAGAGTAACAAGTTGTTCATAACAGCATAAGAAACACATTGTGCATTTTCTCTCAAATACTCCTTCACTTTGTGCCAAAAGAAATACCAAGGTGAATACCTAGGCCACAGATTCAAGCTAAAGATCTTCCTGCTGAATGCAAGGCGCAATAAAAACTGCATATCGCTGGACTAAAGCATTCCTTGCATAGCCTCTAACATCATAACATAACTGAGCTGCTAGCAGCAAGCTAACCAATACCTTTCTGAAATGAGAATGACATGTGCTTATCTGCTCAATCAGTGCTCAATTGGCTCGATCAGGCGAGATTTAGAAAAGGTGGAAAGGGTCCAAGTGGATGCCCCTTCCTTTTTAGGGTGGGTCCTGCTGACTATCATAGGATTGCTTGTAAAAGTGGCCAGGGTCAGAGGAAAAGCTGCCAACACTTCTTAGCGTTCTCTATAGATGCAGCCATTTTCTGTGACTGTAATTTCGGCCTTTTCCCAGAAATCTCTATTCTGCCTATGCAAATTAACAAAAGCAGTGCTTATTCCTCACTTGCTCAAATGTCCTTCCTGTCCAGAAAGCTCTGATTAAGCATGCTTATTTTCTTTTTCTGGGATATTTTAAATTGTTTCGCTGTCCAGTCTGTGGCAGTAGAAAGCTGCTTATGATGCCAGGTTTTGATGAATCCCCAAGGTACAAGTACAGAGGAATATATCAGTCTCTAGGATATGGAACTTTTAGCTAACACATCACAATATGTGATGCTTGCCAAGAAAACACTACATTCTGGAGCGCTGATGATCAGAACATTCTGCTCCTGAAGGATAGAAAAGACAGCTTGATTGAAATAAAGTCTGTTTATATTGACGCTCTCTCTCTCCCTATATATACATACATGCGTACACACACACACACAGGTATGTCATGCATTTCTTCAGATTTGTTTCAACCATTTACCATTTATTGGAGAATCCCTACTTTTCAAGTGACTGCAAATGAAGTCATCTCTGGCACTTTTTGTGCAAAGTAAGAGACACACATGACACCTTTTTATAAAAGTCATCGGTTTCTTTGTTACTGTGTACTTTCAAAGCATGGGGCTTTCACACGTCAGGTAAACCTGATTACCACTACACAACAAAAGCAGATGCAGCTTTCTTATCTATGTCGTGATAGAACAGTTGTGAATTGAGTAGAAGAAGGGCCCTGATGTGATACTTATTACATGCAGCCTGTAAGATAGTCAAACATGCAGGCTAGGAAGGAAGATGCAAATATCAATGTATTAGAAAAACACCTAAAGGCGAGTGATATGCTTTCATTCATGCATGGCTAGGAAAAATCGCCATACTGTTGCAAACATTCTTACACCACCAACTGGAAATAAATGATTCTGACATTAAACGTAAAGGTGACAATGCATTTGTATCATCACCTTGAGAAGGATCATCTTGGAATTGAGCCGAGGGCCTCTGCACTCAAAGCCAGAAACACTCCACTAAAATAAGATTCCTGTTGGTGCCAACAATTCTCCATGTTAATGCTTGTTCTAGGTGAGCAGTGAACCGATTGCAGGGCTCTTTTGAAAGCAAGGTCTGAGAACCAACAGATACATCCACACGCCGATTACTTTAGTGTTTTGAGAGAATTCCCTTTCTTGGAACGAGATTGCATGAAATAATCTTCAGGGCTTGGACAATTCCATGGCAAAACGGCACCTATCAACATTGTAGCCAACACAATATAACAACTGTTTCTGCCCGGTTTCGAACCGGGGACCTTTCGCGTGTGAGGCAAACTGATAACCACTACACTACAGAAACAGATACCTACAGTTGATTTTTCTGTAATGAAACTGCTCCGAACTGGCTATTCCATGGGCCTCTGGCTTTAGATTTCTTTCATGCAACCTGCCCGACATCCCTAGCTGAACGCTCGTACATGCCATGCAAGACCAGATGTTTGGTATTAGCTCAGACTGGGCAGGGCTGAAGCATGAGACTCTAGCAAAGAATTATCCACTACTGCAAAGAAAAAATTGATGTTGGTTTTGAAACGCAAACTTCAAAACAACTTGAAAAGAGTACCAAGAAAAGGGCTCGTCCGGGATTTGAACCCGGGACCTCTCGCACCCAAAGCGAGAATCATACCCCTAGACCAACGAGCCCTCAAAATCCTCTTACCTCTCAAAAGCTAATACCGGCTCTAAGCCCGCAATGAAGATCATGCTGGAATCTTTATGATGCTTGGTCTGTGAATACGCATGAAAGTCAGTCTCAACTTACCCTTTCTCAAACGATAGCACTATCATTTACAAGTGTCTCCTTTTATTCCGTCCCAGCTTTGGACACGTCTTACAGGAAGTCAGCCCTTATTTATATATTTCTTCAGTGGCTGAAGCTTAATGAGAAAGAGTAACAAGTTGTTCATAACAACATAAGAAACACATTGTGCATTTTCTCTCAAATACTCCTTCACTTTGTGCCAAAAGAAATACCAAGGTGAATACCTAGGCCACAGATTCAAGCTAAAGATCTTCCTGCTGAATGCAAGGCGCAATAAAAACTGCATATCGCTGGACTAAAGCATTCCTTGCATAGCCTCTAACATCATAACATAACTGAGCTGCTAGCAGCAAGCTAACCAATACCTTTCTGAAATGAGAATGACATGTGCTTATCTGCTCAATCAGTGCTCAATCAGGCGAGATTTAGAAAAGGTGGAAAGGGTCCAAGTGGATGCCCCTTCCTTTTTAGGGTGGGTCCTGCTGACTATCATAGGATTGCTTGTAAAAGTGGTCAGGGTCAGAGGAAAAGCTGCCAACACTTCTTAGCGTTCTCTATAGATGCAGCCATTTTCTGTGACTGTAATTTCGGCCTTTTCCCAGAAGTCTCTATTCTGCCTATGCAAATTAACAAAAGCAGTGCTTATTCCTCACTTGCTCAAATGTCCTTCCTGTCCAGAAAGCTCTGATTAAGCATGCTTATTTTCTTTTTCTGGGATATTTTAAATTGTTTCGCTGTCCAGTCTGTGGCAGTAGAAAGCTGCTTATGATGCCAGGTTTTGATGAATCCCCAAGGTACAAGTACAGAGGAATATATCTGTCTCTAGGATATGGAACTTTTAGCTAACACATCACAATATGTGATGCTTGCCAAGAAAACACTACATTCTGGAGCGCTGATGATCAGAACATTCTGCTCCTGAAGGATAGAAAAGACAGCTTGATTGAAATAAAGTCTGTTTATATTGACGCTCTCTCTCTCCCTATATATACATACATGCATACACACACACACACAGGTATGTCATGCATTTCTTCAGATTTGTTTCAACCATTTACCATTTATTGGAGAATCCCTACTTTTCAAGTGACTGCAAATGAAGTCATCTCTGGCACTTTTTGAGCAAAGTAAGAGACACACATGACACCTTTTTATAAAAGTCATCGGTTTCTTTGTTACTGTGTACTTTCAAAGCATGGGGCTTTCACACGTCAGGTAAACCTGATTACCACTACACAACAAAAGCAGATGCAGCTTTCTTATCTATGTCGTGATAGAACAGTTGTGAATTGAGTAGAAGAAGGGCCCTGATGTGATACTTATTACATGCAGCCTGTAAGATAGTCAAACATGCAGGCTAGGAAGGAAGATGCAAATATCAATGTATTAGAAAAACACCTAAAGGCGAGTGATATGCTTTCATTCATGCATGGCTAGGAAAAATCGCCATACTGTTGCAAACATTCTTACACCACCAACTGGAAATAAATGATTCTGACATTAAACGTAAAGGTGACAATGCATTTGTATCATCACCTTGAGAAGGATCATCTTGGAATTGAGCCGAGGGCCTCTGCACTCAAAGCCAGAAACACTCCACTAAAATAAGATTCCTGTTGGTGCCAACAATTCTCCATGTTAATGCTTGTTCTAGGTGAGCAGTGAACCGATTGCAGGGCTCTTTTGAAAGCAAGGTCTGAGAACCAACAGATACATCCACACGCCGATTACTTTAGTGTTTTGAGAGAATTCCCTTTCTTGGAACGAGATTGCATGAAATAATCTTCAGGGCTTGGACAATTCCATGGCAAAACGGCACCTATCAACATTGTAGCCAACACAATATAACAACTGTTTCTGCCCGGTTTCGAACCGGGGACCTTTCGCGTGTGAGGCGAACGTGATAACCACTACACTACAGAAACAGATACCTACAGTTGATTTTTCTGTAATGAAACTGCTCCGAACTGGCTATTCCATGGGCCTCTGGCTTTAGATTTCTTTCATGCAACCTGCCCGACATCCCTAGCTGAACGCTCGTACATGCCATGCAAGACCAGATGTTTGGTATTAGCTCAGATTGGGCAGGGCTGAAGCATGAGACTCTAGCAAAGAATTATCCACTACTGCAAAGAAAAAATTGATGTTGGTTTTGAAACGCAAACTTCAAAACAACTTGAAAAGAGTACCAAGAAAAGGGCTCGTCCGGGATTTGAACCCGGGACCTCTCGCACCCAAAGCGAGAATCATACCCCTAGACCAACGAGCCCTCAAAATCCTCTTACCGCTCAAAAGCTAATACCGGCTCTAAGCCCGCAATGAAGATCATGCTGGTATCTTTATGATGCTTGGTCTGTGAATACGCATGAAAGTCAGTCTCAACTTACCCTTTCTCAAACGATAGCACTATCATTTACAAGTGTCTCCTTTTATTCCGTCCCAGCTTTGGACACGTCTTACAGGAAGTCAGCCCTTATTTATATATTTCTGCAGTGGCTGAAGCTTAATGAGAAAGAGTAACAAGTTGTTCATAATAACATAAGAAACACATTGTGCATTTTCTCTCAAATACTCCTTCACTTTGTGCCAAAAGAAATACCAAGGTGAATACCTAGGCCACAGATTCAAGCTAAAGATCTTCCTGGTGAAGGCAAGGCGCAATAAAAACTGCATATCGCTGGACTAAAGCATTCCTTGCATAGCCTCTAACATCATAACATAACTGAGCTGCTAGCAGCAAGCTAACCAATACCTTTCTGAAATGAGAATGACATGTGCTTATCTGCTCAATCAGTGCTCAATCAGGCGAGATTTAGAAAAGGTGGAAAGGGTCCAAGTGGATGCCCCTTCCTTTTTAGGGTGGGTCCTGCTGACTATCATAGGATTGCTTGTAAAAGTGGTCAGGGTCAGAGGAAAAGCTGCCAACACTTCTTAGCGTTCTCTATAGATGCAGCCATTTTCTGTGACTGTAATTTCGGCCTTTTCCCAGAAGTCTCTATTCTGCCTATGCAAATTAACAAAAGCAGTGCTTATTCCTCACTTGCTCAAAGGTCCTTCCTGTCCAGAAAGCTCTGATTAAGCATGCTTATTTTCTTTTTCTGGGATATTTTAAATTGTTTCGCTGTCCAGTCTGTGGCAGTAGAAAGCTGCTTATGATGCCAGGTTTTGATGAATCCCCAAGGTACAAGTACAGAGGAATATATCTGTCTCTAGGATATGGAACTTTTAGCTAACACATCACAATATGTGATGCTTGCCAAGAAAACACTACATTCTGGAGCGCTGATGATCAGAACATTCTGCTCCTGAAGGATAGAAAAGACAGCTTGATTGAAATAAAGTCTGTTTATATTGACGCTCTCTCTCTCCCTATATATACATACATGCATACACACACACACACAGGTATGTCATGCATTTCTTCAGATTTGTTTCAACCATTTACCATTTATTGGAGAATCCCTACTTTTCAAGTGACTGCAAATGAAGTCATCTCTGGCACTTTTTGAGCAAAGTAAGAGACACACATGACACCTTTTTATAAAAGTCATCGGTTTCTTTGTTACTGTGTACTTTCAAAGCATGGGGCTTTCACACGTCAGGTAAACCTGATTACCACTACACAACAAAAGCAGATGCAGCTTTCTTATCTATGTCGTGATAGAACAGTTGTGAATTGAGTAGAAGAAGGGCCCTGATGTGATACTTATTACATGCAGCCTGTAAGATAGTCAAACATGCAGGCTAGGAAGGAAGATGCAAATATCAATGTATTAGAAAAACACCTAAAGGCGAGTGATATGCTTTCATTCATGCATGGCTAGGAAAAATCGCCATACTGTTGCAAACATTCTTACACCACCAACTGGAAATAAATGATTCTGACATTAAACGTAAAGGTGACAATGCATTTGTATCATCACCTTGAGAAGGATCATCTTGGAATTGAGCCGAGGGCCTCTGCACTCAAAGCCAGAAACACTCCACTAAAATAAGATTCCTGTTGGTGCCAACAATTCTCCATGTTAATGCTTGTTCTAGGTGAGCAGTGAACCGATTGCAGGGCTCTTTTGAAAGCAAGGTCTGAGAACCAACAGATACATCCACACGCCGATTACTTTAGTGTTTTGAGAGAATTCCCTTTCTTGGAACGAGATTGCATGAAATAATCTTCAGGGCTTGGACAATTCCATGGCAAAACGGCACCTATCAACATTGTAGCCAACACAATATAACAACTGTTTCTGCCCGGTTTCGAACCGGGGACCTTTCGCGTGTGAGGCGAACGTGATAACCACTACACTACAGAAACAGATACCTACAGTTGATTTTTCTGTAATGAAACTGCTCCGAACTGGCTATTCCATGGGCCTCTGGCTTTAGATTTCTTTCATGCAACCTGCCCGACATCCCTAGCTGAACGCTCGTACATGCCATGCAAGACCAGATGTTTGGTATTAGCTCAGATTGGGCAGGGCTGAAGCATGAGACTCTAGCAAAGAATTATCCACTACTGCAAAGAAAAAATTGATGTTGGTTTTGAAACGCAAACTTCAAAACAACTTGAAAAGAGTACCAAGAAAAGGGCTCGTCCGGGATTTGAACCCGGGACCTCTCGCACCCAAAGCGAGAATCATACCCCTAGACCAACGAGCCCTCAAAATCCTCTTACCGCTCAAAAGCTAATACCGGCTCTAAGCCCGCAATGAAGATCATGCTGGTATCTTTATGATGCTTGGTCTGTGAATACGCATGAAAGTCAGTCTCAACTTACCATTTCTCAAACGATAGCACTATCATTTACAAGTGTCTCCTTTTATTCCGTCCCAGCTTTGGACACGTCTTACAGGAAGTCAGCCCTTATTTATATATTTCTGCAGTGGCTGAAGCTTAATGAGAAAGAGTAACAAGTTGTTCATAATAACATAAGAAACACATTGTGCATTTTCTCTCAAATACTCCTTCACTTTGTGCCAAAAGAAATACCAAGGTGAATACCTAGGCCACAGATTCAAGCTAAAGATCTTCCTGGTGAAGGCAAGGCGCAATAAAAACTGCATATCGCTGGACTAAAGCATTCCTTGCATAGCCTCTAACATCATAACATAACTGAGCTGCTAGCAGCAAGCTAACCAATACCTTTCTGAAATGAGAATGACATGTGCTTATCTGCTCAATCAGTGCTCAATCAGGCGAGATTTAGAAAAGGTGGAAAGGGTCCAAGTGGATGCCCCTTCCTTTTTAGGGTGGGTCCTGCTGACTATCATAGGATTGCTTGTAAAAGTGGTCAGGGTCAGAGGAAAAGCTGCCAACACTTCTTAGCGTTCTCTATAGATGCAGCCATTTTCTGTGACTGTAATTTCGGCCTTTTCCCAGAAGTCTCTATTCTGCCTATGCAAATTAACAAAAGCAGTGCTTATTCCTCACTTGCTCAAAGGTCCTTCCTGTCCAGAAAGCTCTGATTAAGCATGCTTATTTTCTTTTTCTGGGATATTTTAAATTGTTTCGCTGTCCAGTCTGTGGCAGTAGAAAGCTGCTTATGATGCCAGGTTTTGATGAATCCCCAAGGTACAAGTACAGAGGAATATATCAGTCTCTAGGATATGGAACTTTTAGCTAACACATCACAATATGTGATGCTTGCCAAGAAAACACTACATTCTGGAGCGCTGATGATCAGAACATTCTGCTCCTGAAGGATAGAAAAGACAGCTTGATTGAAATAAAGTCTGTTTATATTGACGCTCTCTCTCTCCCTATATATACATACATGCGTACACACACACACACAGGTATGTCATGCATTTCTTCAGATTTGTTTCAACCATTTACCATTTATTGGAGAATCCCTACTTTTCAAGTGACTGCAAATGAAGTCATCTCTGGCACTTTTTGTGCAAAGTAAGAGACACACATGACACCTTTTTATAAAAGTCATCGGTTTCTTTGTTACTGTGTACTTTCAAAGCGTGGGGCTTTCACACGTCAGGTAAACCTGATTACCACTACACAACAAAAGCAGATGCAGCTTTCTTATCTATGTCGTGATAGAACAGTTGTGAATTGAGTAGAAGAAGGGCCCTGATGTGATACTTATTACATGCAGCCTGTAAGATAGTCAAACATGCAGGCTAAGAAGGAAGATGCAAATATCAATGTATTAGAAAAACACCTAAAGGCGAGTGATATGCTTTCATTCATGCATGGCTAGGAAAAATCGCCATACTGTTGCAAACATTCTTACACCACCAACTGGAAATAAATGATTCTGACATTAAACGTAAAGGTGACAATGCATTTGTATCATCACCTTGAGAAGGATCATCTTGGAATTGAGCCGAGGGCCTCTGCACTCAAAGCCAGAAACACTCCACTAAAATAAGATTCCTGTTGGTGCCAACAATTCTCCATGTTAATGCTTGTTCTAGGTGAGCAGTGAACCGATTGCAGGGCTCTTTTGAAAGCAAGGTCTGAGAACCAACAGATACATCCACACGCCGATTACTTTAGTGTTTTGAGAGAATTCCCTTTCTTGGAACGAGATTGCATGAAATAATCTTCAGGGCTTGGACAATTCCATGGCAAAACGGCACCTATCAACATTGTAGCCAACACAATATAACAACTGTTTCTGCCCGGTTTCGAACCGGGGACCTTTCGCGTGTGAGGCGAACGTGATAACCACTACACTACAGAAACAGATACCTACAGTTGATTTTTCTGTAATGAAACTGCTCCGAACTGGCTATTCCATGGGCCTCTGGCTTTAGATTTCTTTCATGCAACCTGCCCGACATCCCTAGCTGAACGCTCGTACATGCCATGCAAGACCAGATGTTTGGTATTAGCTCAGATTGGGCAGGGCTGAAGCATGAGACTCTAGCAAAGAATTATCCACTACTGCAAAGAAAAAATTGATGTTGGTTTTGAAACGCAAACTTCAAAACAACTTGAAAAGAGTACCAAGAAAAGGGCTCGTCCGGGATTTGAACCCGGGACCTCTCGCACCCAAAGCGAGAATCATACCCCGAGACCAACGAGCCCTCAAAATCCTCTTACCGCTCAAAAGCTAATACCGGCTCTAAGCCCGCAATGAAGATCATGCTGGTATCTTTATGATGCTTGGTCTGTGAATACGCATGAAAGTCAGTCTCAACTTACCCTTTCTCAAACGATAGCACTATCATTTACAAGTGTCTCCTTTTATTCCGTCCCAGCTTTGGACACGTCTTACAGGAAGTCAGCCCTTATTTATATATTTCTGCAGTGGCTGAAGCTTAATGAGAAAGAGTAACAAGTTGTTCATAATAACATAAGAAACACATTGTGCATTTTCTCTCAAATACTCCTTCACTTTGTGCCAAAAGAAATACCAAGGTGAATACCTAGGCCACAGATTCAAGCTAAAGATCTTCCTGGTGAAGGCAAGGCGCAATAAAAACTGCATATCGCTGGACTAAAGCATTCCTTGCATAGCCTCTAACATCATAACATAACTGAGCTGCTAGCAGCAAGCTAACCAATACCTTTCTGAAATGAGAATGACATGTGCTTATCTGCTCAATCAGTGCTCAATCAGGCGAGATTTAGAAAAGGTGGAAAGGGTCCAAGTGGATGCCCCTTCCTTTTTAGGGTGGGTCCTGCTGACTATCATAGGATTGCTTGTAAAAGTGGTCAGGGTCAGAGGAAAAGCTGCCAACACTTCTTAGCGTTCTCTATAGATGCAGCCATTTTCTGTGACTGTAATTTCGGCCTTTTCCCAGAAGTCTCTATTCTGCCTATGCAAATTAACAAAAGCAGTGCTTATTCCTCACTTGCTCAAAGGTCCTTCCTGTCCAGAAAGCTCTGATTAAGCATGCTTATTTTCTTTTTCTGGGATATTTTAAATTGTTTCGCTGTCCAGTCTGTGGCAGTAGAAAGCTGCTTATGATGCCAGGTTTTGATGAATCCCCAAGGTACAAGTACAGAGGAATATATCAGTCTCTAGGATATGGAACTTTTAGCTAACACATCACAATATGTGATGCTTGCCAAGAAAACACTACATTCTGGAGCGCTGATGATCAGAACATTCTGCTCCTGAAGGATAGAAAAGACAGCTTGATTGAAATAAAGTCTGTTTATATTGACGCTCTCTCTCTCCCTATATATACATACATGCGTACACACACACACACAGGTATGTCATGCATTTCTTCAGATTTGTTTCAACCATTTACCATTTATTGGAGAATCCCTACTTTTCAAGTGACTGCAAATGAAGTCATCTCTGGCACTTTTTGTGCAAAGTAAGAGACACACATGACACCTTTTTATAAAAGTCATCGGTTTCTTTGTTACTGTGTACTTTCAAAGCGTGGGGCTTTCACACGTCAGGTAAACCTGATTACCACTACACAACAAAAGCAGATGCAGCTTTCTTATCTATGTCGTGATAGAACAGTTGTGAATTGAGTAGAAGAAGGGCCCTGATGTGATACTTATTACATGCAGCCTGTAAGATAGTCAAACATGCAGGCTAGGAAGGAAGATGCAAATATCAATGTATTAGAAAAACACCTAAAGGCGAGTGATATGCTTTCATTCATGCATGGCTAGGAAAAATCGCCATACTGTTGCAAACATTCTTACACCACCAACTGGAAATAAATGATTCTGACATTAAACGTAAAGGTGACAATGCATTTGTATCATCACCTTGAGAAGGATCATCTTGGAATTGAGCCGAGGGCCTCTGCACTCAAAGCCAGAAACACTCCACTAAAATAAGATTCCTGTTGGTGCCAACAATTCTCCATGTTAATGCTTGTTCTAGGTGAGCAGTGAACCGATTGCAGGGCTCTTTTGAAAGCAAGGTCTGAGAACCAACAGATACATCCACACGCCGATTACTTTAGTGTTTTGAGAGAATTCCCTTTCTTGGAACGAGATTGCATGAAATAATCTTCAGGGCTTGGACAATTCCATGGCAAAACGGCACCTATCAACATTGTAGCCAACACAATATAACAACTGTTTCTGCCCGGTTTCGAACCGGGGACCTTTCGCGTGTGAGGCGAACGTGATAACCACTACACTACAGAAACAGATACCTACAGTTGATTTTTCTGTAATGAAACTGCTCCGAACTGGCTATTCCATGGGCCTCTGGCTTTAGATTTCTTTCATGCAACCTGCCCGACATCCCTAGCTGAACGCTCGTACATGCCATGCAAGACCAGATGTTTGGTATTAGCTCAGATTGGGCAGGGCTGAAGCATGAGACTCTAGCAAAGAATTATCCACTACTGCAAAGAAAAAATTGATGTTGGTTTTGAAACGCAAACTTCAAAACAACTTGAAAAGAGTACCAAGAAAAGGGCTCGTCCGGGATTTGAACCCGGGACCTCTCGCACCCAAAGCGAGAATCATACCCCGAGACCAACGAGCCCTCAAAATCCTCTTACCGCTCAAAAGCTAATACCGGCTCTAAGCCCGCAATGAAGATCATGCTGGTATCTTTATGATGCTTGGTCTGTGAATACGCATGAAAGTCAGTCTCAACTTACCCTTTCTCAAACGATAGCACTATCATTTACAAGTGTCTCCTTTTATTCCGTCCCAGCTTTGGACACGTCTTACAGGAAGTCAGCCCTTATTTATATATTTCTGCAGTGGCTGAAGCTTAATGAGAAAGAGTAACAAGTTGTTCATAATAACATAAGAAACACATTGTGCATTTTCTCTCAAATACTCCTTCACTTTGTGCCAAAAGAAATACCAAGGTGAATACCTAGGCCACAGATTCAAGCTAAAGATCTTCCTGGTGAAGGCAAGGCGCAATAAAAACTGCATATCGCTGGACTAAAGCATTCCTTGCATAGCCTCTAACATCATAACATAACTGAGCTGCTAGCAGCAAGCTAACCAATACCTTTCTGAAATGAGAATGACATGTGCTTATCTGCTCAATCAGTGCTCAATCAGGCGAGATTTAGAAAAGGTGGAAAGGGTCCAAGTGGATGCCCCTTCCTTTTTAGGGTGGGTCCTGCTGACTATCATAGGATTGCTTGTAAAAGTGGTCAGGGTCAGAGGAAAAGCTGCCAACACTTCTTAGCGTTCTCTATAGATGCAGCCATTTTCTGTGACTGTAATTTCGGCCTTTTCCCAGAAGTCTCTATTCTGCCTATGCAAATTAACAAAAGCAGTGCTTATTCCTCACTTGCTCAAAGGTCCTTCCTGTCCAGAAAGCTCTGATTAAGCATGCTTATTTTCTTTTTCTGGGATATTTTAAATTGTTTCGCTGTCCAGTCTGTGGCAGTAGAAAGCTGCTTATGATGCCAGGTTTTGATGAATCCCCAAGGTACAAGTACAGAGGAATATATCAGTCTCTAGGATATGGAACTTTTAGCTAACACATCACAATATGTGATGCTTGCCAAGAAAACACTACATTCTGGAGCGCTGATGATCAGAACATTCTGCTCCTGAAGGATAGAAAAGACAGCTTGATTGAAATAAAGTCTGTTTATATTGACGCTCTCTCTCTCCCTATATATACATACATGCGTACACACACACACACAGGTATGTCATGCATTTCTTCAGATTTGTTTCAACCATTTACCATTTATTGGAGAATCCCTACTTTTCAAGTGACTGCAAATGAAGTCATCTCTGGCACTTTTTGTGCAAAGTAAGAGACACACATGACACCTTTTTATAAAAGTCATCGGTTTCTTTGTTACTGTGTACTTTCAAAGCGTGGGGCTTTCACACGTCAGGTAAACCTGATTACCACTACACAACAAAAGCAGATGCAGCTTTCTTATCTATGTCGTGATAGAACAGTTGTGAATTGAGTAGAAGAAGGGCCCTGATGTGATACTTATTACATGCAGCCTGTAAGATAGTCAAACATGCAGGCTAGGAAGGAAGATGCAAATATCAATGTATTAGAAAAACACCTAAAGGCGAGTGATATGCTTTCATTCATGCATGGCTAGGAAAAATCGCCATACTGTTGCAAACATTCTTACACCACCAACTGGAAATAAATGATTCTGACATTAAACGTAAAGGTGACAATGCATTTGTATCATCACCTTGAGAAGGATCATCTTGGAATTGAGCCGAGGGCCTCTGCACTCAAAGCCAGAAACACTCCACTAAAATAAGATTCCTGTTGGTGCCAACAATTCTCCATGTTAATGCTTGTTCTAGGTGAGCAGCGAACCGATTGCAGGGCTCTTTTGAAAGCAAGGTCTGAGAACCAACAGATACATCCACACGCCGATTACTTTAGTGTTTTGAGAGAATTCCCTTTCTTGGAACGAGATTGCATGAAATAATCTTCAGGGCTTGGACAATTCCATGGCAAAACGGCACCTATCAACATTGTAGCCAACACAATATAACAACTGTTTCTGCCCGGTTTCGAACCGGGGACCTTTCGCGTGTGAGGCGAACGTGATAACCACTACACTACAGAAACAGATACCTACAGTTGATTTTTCTGTAATGAAACTGCTCCGAACTGGCTATTCCATGGGCCTCTGGCTTTAGATTTCTTTCATGCAACCTGCCCGACATCCCTAGCTGAACGCTCGTACATGCCATGCAAGACCAGATGTTTGGTATTAGCTCAGACTGGGCAGGGCTGAAGCATGAGACTCTAGCAAAGAATTATCCACTACTGCAAAGAAAAAATTGATGTTGGTTTTGAAACGCAAACTTCAAAACAACTTGAAAAGAGTACCAAGAAAAGGGCTCGTCCGGGATTTGAACCCGGGACCTCTCGCACCCAAAGCGAGAATCATACCCCTAGACCAACGAGCCCTCAAAATCCTCTTACCTCTCAAAAGCTAATACCGGCTCTAAGCCCGCAATGAAGATCATGCTGGTATCTTTATGATGCTTGGTCTGTGAATACGCATGAAAGTCAGTCTCAACTTACCCTTTCTCAAACGATAGCACTATCATTTACAAGTGTCTCCTTTTATTCCGTCCCAGCTTTGGACACGTCTTACAGGAAGTCAGCCCTTATTTATATATTTCTGCAGTGGCTGAAGCTTAATGAGAAAGAGTAACAAGTTGTTCATAACAACATAAGAAACACATTGTGCATTTTCTCTCAAATACTCCTTCACTTTGTGCCAAAAGAAATACCAAGGTGAATACCTAGGCCACAGATTCAAGCTAAAGATCTTCCTGCTGAATGCAAGGCGCAATAAAAACTGCATATCGCTGGACTAAAGCATTCCTTGCATAGCCTCTAACATCATAACATAACTGAGCTGCTAGCAGCAAGCTAACCAATACCTTTCTGAAATGAGAATGACATGTGCTTATCTGCTCAATCAGTGCTCAATCAGGCTCGATCAGGCGAGATTTAGAAAAGGTGGAAAGGGTCCAAGTGGATGCCCCTTCCTTTTTAGGGTGGGTCCTGCTCACTATCATAGGATTGCTTGTAAAAGTGGCCAGGGTCAGAGGAAAAGCTGCCAACACTTCTTAGCGTTCTCTATAGATGCAGCCATTTTCTGTGACTGTAATTTCGGCCTTTTCCCAGAAGTCTCTATTCTGCCTATGCAAATTAACAAAAGCAGTGCTTATTCCTCACTTGCTCAAATGTCCTTCCTGTCCAGAAAGCTCTGATTAAGCATGCTTATTTTCTTTTTCTGGGATATTTTAAATTGTTTCGCTGTCCAGTCTGTGGCAGTAGAAAGCTGCTTATGATGCCAGGTTTTGATGAATCCCCAAGGTACAAGTACAGAGGAATATATCAGTCTCTAGGATATGGAACTTTTAGCTAACACATCACAATATGTGATGCTTGCCAAGAAAACACTACATTCTGGAGCGCTGATGATCAGAACATTCTGCTCCTGAAGGATAGAAAAGACAGCTTGATTGAAATAAAGTCTGTTTATATTGACGCTCTCTCTCTCCCTATATATACATACATGCGTACACACACACACACAGGTATGTCATGCATTTCTTCAGATTTGTTTCAACCATTTACCATTTATTGGAGAATCCCTACTTTTCAAGTGACTGCAAATGAAGTCATCTCTGGCACTTTTTGTGCAAAGTAAGAGACACACATGACACCTTTTTATAAAAGTCATCGGTTTCTTTGTTACTGTGTACTTTCAAAGCATGGGGCTTTCACACGTCAGGTAAACCTGATTACCACTACACAACAAAAGCAGATGCAGCTTTCTTATCTATGTCGTGATAGAACAGTTGTGAATTGAGTAGAAGAAGGGCCCTGATGTGATACTTATTACATGCAGCCTGTAAGATAGTCAAACATGCAGGCTAGGAAGGAAGATGCAAATATCAATGTATTAGAAAAACACCTAAAGGCGAGTGATATGCTTTCATTCATGCATGGCTAGGAAAAATCGCCATACTGTTGCAAACATTCTTACACCACCAACTGGAAATAAATGATTCTGACATTAAACGTAAAGGTGACAATGCATTTGTATCATCACCTTGAGAAGGATCATCTTGGAATTGAGCCGAGGGCCTCTGCACTCAAAGCCAGAAACACTCCACTAAAATAAGATTCCTGTTGGTGCCAACAATTCTCCATGTTAATGCTTGTTCTAGGTGAGCAGTGAACCGATTGCAGGGCTCTTTTGAAAGCAAGGTCTGAGAACCAACAGATACATCCACACGCCGATTACTTTAGTGTTTTGAGAGAATTCCCTTTCTTGGAACGAGATTGCATGAAATAATCTTCAGGGCTTGGACAATTCCATGGCAAAACGGCACCTATCAACATTGTAGCCAACACAATATAACAACTGTTTCTGCCCGGTTTCGAACCGGGGACCTTTCGCGTGTGAGGCAAACGGATAACCACTACACTACAGAAACAGATACCTACAGTTGATTTTTCTGTAATGAAACTGCTCCGAACTGGCTATTCCATGGGCCTCTGGCTTTAGATTTCTTTCATGCAACCTGCCCGACATCCCTAGCTGAACGCTCGTACATGCCATGCAAGACCAGATGTTTGGTATTAGCTCAGACTGGGCAGGGCTGAAGCATGAGACTCTAGCAAAGAATTATCCACTACTGCAAAGAAAAAATTGATGTTGGTTTTGAAACGCAAACTTCAAAACAACTTGAAAAGAGTACCAAGAAAAGGGCTCGTCCGGGATTTGAACCCGGGACCTCTCGCACCCAAAGCGAGAATCATACCCCTAGACCAACGAGCCCTCAAAATCCTCTTACCTCTCAAAAGCTAATACCGGCTCTAAGCCCGCAATGAAGATCATGCTGGAATCTTTATGATGCTTGGTCTGTGAATACGCATGAAAGTCAGTCTCAACTTACCCTTTCTCAAACGATAGCACTATCATTTACAAGTGTCTCCTTTTATTCCGTCCCAGCTTTGGACACGTCTTACAGGAAGTCAGCCCTTATTTATATATTTCTTCAGTGGCTGAAGCTTAATGAGAAAGAGTAACAAGTTGTTCATAACAACATAAGAAACACATTGTGCATTTCCTCTCAAATACTCCTTCACTTTGTGCCAAAAGAAATACCAAGGTGAATACCTAGGCCACAGATTCAAGCTAAAGATCTTCCTGCTGAATGCAAGGCGCAATAAAAACTGCATATCGCTGGACTAAAGCATTCCTTGCATAGCCTCTAACATCATAACATAACTGAGCTGCTAGCAGCAAGCTAACCAATACCTTTCTGAAATGAGAATGACATGTGCTTATCTGCTCAATCAGTGCTCAATCAGGCGAGATTTAGAAAAGGTGGAAAGGGTCCAAGTGGATGCCCCTTCCTTTTTAGGGTGGGTCCTGCTGACTATCATAGGATTGCTTGTAAAAGTGGTCAGGGTCAGAGGAAAAGCTGCCAACACTTCTTAGCGTTCTCTATAGATGCAGCCATTTTCTGTGACTGTAATTTCGGCCTTTTCCCAGAAGTCTCTATTCTGCCTATGCAAATTAACAAAAGCAGTGCTTATTCCTCACTTGCTCAAAGGTCCTTCCTGTCCAGAAAGCTCTGATTAAGCATGCTTATTTTCTTTTTCTGGGATATTTTAAATTGTTTCGCTGTCCAGTCTGTGGCAGTAGAAAGCTGCTTATGATGCCAGGTTTTGATGAATCCCCAAGGTACAAGTACAGAGGAATATATCTGTCTCTAGGATATGGAACTTTTAGCTAACACATCACAATATGTGATGCTTGCCAAGAAAACACTACATTCTGGAGCGCTGATGATCAGAACATTCTGCTCCTGAAGGATAGAAAAGACAGCTTGATTGAAATAAAGTCTGTTTATATTGACGCTCTCTCTCTCCCTATATATACATACATGCATACACACACACACACAGGTATGTCATGCATTTCTTCAGATTTGTTTCAACCATTTACCATTTATTGGAGAATCCCTACTTTTCAAGTGACTGCAAATGAAGTCATCTCTGGCACTTTTTGAGCAAAGTAAGAGACACACATGACACCTTTTTATAAAAGTCATCGGTTTCTTTGTTACTGTGTACTTTCAAAGCATGGGGCTTTCACACGTCAGGTAAACCTGATTACCACTACACAACAAAAGCAGATGCAGCTTTCTTATCTATGTCGTGATAGAACAGTTGTGAATTGAGTAGAAGAAGGGCCCTGATGTGATACTTATTACATGCAGCCTGTAAGATAGTCAAACATGCAGGCTAGGAAGGAAGATGCAAATATCAATGTATTAGAAAAACACCTAAAGGCGAGTGATATGCTTTCATTCATGCATGGCTAGGAAAAATCGCCATACTGTTGCAAACATTCTTACACCACCAACTGGAAATAAATGATTCTGACATTAAACGTAAAGGTGACAATGCATTTGTATCATCACCTTGAGAAGGATCATCTTGGAATTGAGCCGAGGGCCTCTGCACTCAAAGCCAGAAACACTCCACTAAAATAAGATTCCTGTTGGTGCCAACAATTCTCCATGTTAATGCTTGTTCTAGGTGAGCAGTGAACCGATTGCAGGGCTCTTTTGAAAGCAAGGTCTGAGAACCAACAGATACATCCACACGCCGATTACTTTAGTGTTTTGAGAGAATTCCCTTTCTTGGAACGAGATTGCATGAAATAATCTTCAGGGCTTGGACAATTCCATGGCAAAACGGCACCTATCAACATTGTAGCCAACACAATATAACAACTGTTTCTGCCCGGTTTCGAACCGGGGACCTTTCGCGTGTGAGGCGAACGTGATAACCACTACACTACAGAAACAGATACCTACAGTTGATTTTTCTGTAATGAAACTGCTCCGAACTGGCTATTCCATGGGCCTCTGGCTTTAGATTTCTTTCATGCAACCTGCCCGACATCCCTAGCTGAACGCTCGTACATGCCATGCAAGACCAGATGTTTGGTATTAGCTCAGATTGGGCAGGGCTGAAGCATGAGACTCTAGCAAAGAATTATCCACTACTGCAAAGAAAAAATTGATGTTGGTTTTGAAACGCAAACTTCAAAACAACTTGAAAAGAGTACCAAGAAAAGGGCTCGTCCGGGATTTGAACCCGGGACCTCTCGCACCCAAAGCGAGAATCATACCCCTAGACCAACGAGCCCTCAAAATCCTCTTACCGCTCAAAAGCTAATACCGGCTCTAAGCCCGCAATGAAGATCATGCTGGTATCTTTATGATGCTTGGTCTGTGAATACGCATGAAAGTCAGTCTCAACTTACCCTTTCTCAAACGATAGCACTATCATTTACAAGTGTCTCCTTTTATTCCGTCCCAGCTTTGGACACGTCTTACAGGAAGTCAGCCCTTATTTATATATTTCTGCAGTGGCTGAAGCTTAATGAGAAAGAGTAACAAGTTGTTCATAATAACATAAGAAACACATTGTGCATTTTCTCTCAAATACTCCTTCACTTTGTGCCAAAAGAAATACCAAGGTGAATACCTAGGCCACAGATTCAAGCTAAAGATCTTCCTGGTGAAGGCAAGGCGCAATAAAAACTGCATATCGCTGGACTAAAGCATTCCTTGCATAGCCTCTAACATCATAACATAACTGAGCTGCTAGCAGCAAGCTAACCAATACCTTTCTGAAATGAGAATGACATGTGCTTATCTGCTCAATCAGTGCTCAATCAGGCGAGATTTAGAAAAGGTGGAAAGGGTCCAAGTGGATGCCCCTTCCTTTTTAGGGTGGGTCCTGCTGACTATCATAGGATTGCTTGTAAAAGTGGTCAGGGTCAGAGGAAAAGCTGCCAACACTTCTTAGCGTTCTCTATAGATGCAGCCATTTTCTGTGACTGTAATTTCGGCCTTTTCCCAGAAGTCTCTATTCTGCCTATGCAAATTAACAAAAGCAGTGCTTATTCCTCACTTGCTCAAAGGTCCTTCCTGTCCAGAAAGCTCTGATTAAGCATGCTTATTTTCTTTTTCTGGGATATTTTAAATTGTTTCGCTGTCCAGTCTGTGGCAGTAGAAAGCTGCTTATGATGCCAGGTTTTGATGAATCCCCAAGGTACAAGTACAGAGGAATATATCAGTCTCTAGGATATGGAACTTTTAGCTAACACATCACAATATGTGATGCTTGCCAAGAAAACACTACATTCTGGAGCGCTGATGATCAGAACATTCTGCTCCTGAAGGATAGAAAAGACAGCTTGATTGAAATAAAGTCTGTTTATATTGACGCTCTCTCTCTCCCTATATATACATACATGCGTACACACACACACACAGGTATGTCATGCATTTCTTCAGATTTGTTTCAACCATTTACCATTTATTGGAGAATCCCTACTTTTCAAGTGACTGCAAATGAAGTCATCTCTGGCACTTTTTGTGCAAAGTAAGAGACACACATGACACCTTTTTATAAAAGTCATCGGTTTCTTTGTTACTGTGTACTTTCAAAGCGTGGGGCTTTCACACGTCAGGTAAACCTGATTACCACTACACAACAAAAGCAGATGCAGCTTTCTTATCTATGTCGTGATAGAACAGTTGTGAATTGAGTAGAAGAAGGGCCCTGATGTGATACTTATTACATGCAGCCTGTAAGATAGTCAAACATGCAGGCTAAGAAGGAAGATGCAAATATCAATGTATTAGAAAAACACCTAAAGGCGAGTGATATGCTTTCATTCATGCATGGCTAGGAAAAATCGCCATACTGTTGCAAACATTCTTACACCACCAACTGGAAATAAATGATTCTGACATTAAACGTAAAGGTGACAATGCATTTGTATCATCACCTTGAGAAGGATCATCTTGGAATTGAGCCGAGGGCCTCTGCACTCAAAGCCAGAAACACTCCACTAAAATAAGATTCCTGTTGGTGCCAACAATTCTCCATGTTAATGCTTGTTCTAGGTGAGCAGTGAACCGATTGCAGGGCTCTTTTGAAAGCAAGGTCTGAGAACCAACAGATACATCCACACGCCGATTACTTTAGTGTTTTGAGAGAATTCCCTTTCTTGGAACGAGATTGCATGAAATAATCTTCAGGGCTTGGACAATTCCATGGCAAAACGGCACCTATCAACATTGTAGCCAACACAATATAACAACTGTTTCTGCCCGGTTTCGAACCGGGGACCTTTCGCGTGTGAGGCGAACGTGATAACCACTACACTACAGAAACAGATACCTACAGTTGATTTTTCTGTAATGAAACTGCTCCGAACTGGCTATTCCATGGGCCTCTGGCTTTAGATTTCTTTCATGCAACCTGCCCGACATCCCTAGCTGAACGCTCGTACATGCCATGCAAGACCAGATGTTTGGTATTAGCTCAGATTGGGCAGGGCTGAAGCATGAGACTCTAGCAAAGAATTATCCACTACTGCAAAGAAAAAATTGATGTTGGTTTTGAAACGCAAACTTCAAAACAACTTGAAAAGAGTACCAAGAAAAGGGCTCGTCCGGGATTTGAACCCGGGACCTCTCGCACCCAAAGCGAGAATCATACCCCTAGACCAACGAGCCCTCAAAATCCTCTTACCGCTCAAAAGCTAATACCGGCTCTAAGCCCGCAATGAAGATCATGCTGGTATCTTTATGATGCTTGGTCTGTGAATACGCATGAAAGTCAGTCTCAACTTACCCTTTCTCAAACGATAGCACTATCATTTACAAGTGTCTCCTTTTATTCCGTCCCAGCTTTGGACACGTCTTACAGGAAGTCAGCCCTTATTTATATATTTCTGCAGTGGCTGAAGCTTAATGAGAAAGAGTAACAAGTTGTTCATAACAGCATAAGAAACACATTGTGCATTTTCTCTCAAATACTCCTTCACTTTGTGCCAAAAGAAATACCAAGGTGAATACCTAGGCCACAGATTCAAGCTAAAGATCTTCCTGCTGAATGCAAGGCGCAATAAAAACTGCATATCGCTGGACTAAAGCATTCCTTGCATAGCCTCTAACATCATAACATAACTGAGCTGCTAGCAGCAAGCTAACCAATACCTTTCTGAAATGAGAATGACATGTGCTTATCTGCTCAATCAGTGCTCAATTGGCTCGATCAGGCGAGATTTAGAAAAGGTGGAAAGGGTCCAAGTGGATGCCCCTTCCTTTTTAGGGTGGGTCCTGCTGACTATCATAGGATTGCTTGTAAAAGTGGCCAGGGTCAGAGGAAAAGCTGCCAACACTTCTTAGCGTTCTCTATAGATGCAGCCATTTTCTGTGACTGTAATTTCGGCCTTTTCCCAGAAATCTCTATTCTGCCTATGCAAATTAACAAAAGCAGTGCTTATTCCTCACTTGCTCAAATGTCCTTCCTGTCCAGAAAGCTCTGATTAAGCATGCTTATTTTCTTTTTCTGGGATATTTTAAATTGTTTCGCTGTCCAGTCTGTGGCAGTAGAAAGCTGCTTATGATGCCAGGTTTTGATGAATCCCCAAGGTACAAGTACAGAGGAATATATCAGTCTCTAGGATATGGAACTTTTAGCTAACACATCACAATATGTGATGCTTGCCAAGAAAACACTACATTCTGGAGCGCTGATGATCAGAACATTCTGCTCCTGAAGGATAGAAAAGACAGCTTGATTGAAATAAAGTCTGTTTATATTGACGCTCTCTCTCTCCCTATATATACATACATGCGTACACACACACACACAGGTATGTCATGCATTTCTTCAGATTTGTTTCAACCATTTACCATTTATTGGAGAATCCCTACTTTTCAAGTGACTGCAAATGAAGTCATCTCTGGCACTTTTTGTGCAAAGTAAGAGACACACATGACACCTTTTTATAAAAGTCATCGGTTTCTTTGTTACTGTGTACTTTCAAAGCATGGGGCTTTCACACGTCAGGTAAACCTGATTACCACTACACAACAAAAGCAGATGCAGCTTTCTTATCTATGTCGTGATAGAACAGTTGTGAATTGAGTAGAAGAAGGGCCCTGATGTGATACTTATTACATGCAGCCTGTAAGATAGTCAAACATGCAGGCTAAGAAGGAAGATGCAAATATCAATGTATTAGAAAAACACCTAAAGGCGAGTGATATGCTTTCATTCATGCATGGCTAGGAAAAATCGCCATACTGTTGCAAACATTCTTACACCACCAACTGGAAATAAATGATTCTGACATTAAACGTAAAGGTGACAATGCATTTGTATCATCACCTTGAGAAGGATCATCTTGGAATTGAGCCGAGGGCCTCTGCACTCAAAGCCAGAAACACTCCACTAAAATAAGATTCCTGTTGGTGCCAACAATTCTCCATGTTAATGCTTGTTCTAGGTGAGCAGTGAACCGATTGCAGGGCTCTTTTGAAAGCAAGGTCTGAGAACCAACAGATACATCCACACGCCGATTACTTTAGTGTTTTGAGAGAATTCCCTTTCTTGGAACGAGATTGCATGAAATAATCTTCAGGGCTTGGACAATTCCATGGCAAAACGGCACCTATCAACATTGTAGCCAACACAATATAACAACTGTTTCTGCCCGGTTTCGAACCGGGGACCTTTCGCGTGTGAGGCGAACGTGATAACCACTACACTACAGAAACAGATACCTACAGTTGATTTTTCTGTAATGAAACTGCTCCGAACTGGCTATTCCATGGGCCTCTGGCTTTAGATTTCTTTCATGCAACCTGCCCGACATCCCTAGCTGAACGCTCGTACATGCCATGCAAGACCAGATGTTTGGTATTAGCTCAGACTGGGCAGGGCTGAAGCATGAGACTCTAGCAAAGAATTATCCACTACTGCAAAGAAAAAATTGATGTTGGTTTTGAAACGCAAACTTCAAAACAACTTGAAAAGAGTACCAAGAAAAGGGCTCGTCCGGGATTTGAACCCAGGACCTCTCGCACCCAAAGCGAGAATCATACCCCTAGACCAACGAGCCCTCAAAATCCTCTTACCTCTCAAAAGCTAATACCGGCTCTAAGCCCGCAATGAAGATCATGCTGGTATCTTTATGATGCTTGGTCTGTGAATACGCATGAAAGTCAGTCTCAACTTACCCTTTCTCAAACGATAGCACTATCATTTACAAGTGTCTCCTTTTATTCCGTCCCAGCTTTGGACACGTCTTACAGGAAGTCAGCCCTTATTTATATATTTCTGCAGTGGCTGAAGCTTAATGAGAAAGAGTAACAAGTTGTTCATAACAACATAAGAAACACATTGTGCATTTTCTCTCAAATACTCCTTCACTTTGTGCCAAAAAAAATACCAAGGTGAATACCTAGGCCACAGATTCAAGCTAAAGATCTTCCTGCTGAATGCAAGGCGCAAAAAAAACTGCATATCGCTGGACTAAAGCATTCCTTGCATAGCCTCTAACATCATAACATAACTGAGCTGCTAGCAGCAAGCTAACCAATACCTTTCTGAAATGAGAATGACATGTGCTTATCTGCTCAATCAGTGCTCAATCAGGCTCGATCAGGCGAGATTTAGAAAAGGTGGAAAGGGTCCAAGTGGATGCCCCTTCCTTTTTAGGGTGGGTCCTGCTGACTATCATAGGATTGCTTGTAAAAGTGGCCAGGGTCAGAGGAAAAGCTGCCAACACTTCTTAGCATTCTCTATAGATGCAGCCATTTTCTGTGACTGTAATTTCGGCCTTTTCCCAGAAGTCTCTATTCTGCCTATGCAAATTAACAAAAGCAGTGCTTATTCCTCACTTGCTCAAATGTCCTTCCTGTCCAGAAAGCTCTGATTAAGCATGCTTATTTTCTTTTTCTGGGATATTTTAAATTGTTTCGCTGTCCAGTCTGTGGCAGTAGAAAGCTGCTTATGATGCCAGGTTTTGATGAATTCCCAAGGTACAAGTACAGAGGAATATATCAGTCTCTAGGATATGGAACTTTTAGCTAACACATCACAATATGTGATGCTTGCCAAGAAAACACTACATTCTGGAGCGCTGATGATCAGAACATTCTGCTCCTGAAGGATAGAAAAGACAGCTTGATTGAAATAAAGTCTGTTTATATTGACGCTCTCTCTCTCCCTATATATACATACATGCGTACACACACACACACACAGGTATGTCATGCATTTCTTCAGATTTGTTTCAACCATTTACCATTTATTGGAGAATCCCTACTTTTCAAGTGACTGCAAATGAAGTCATCTCTGGCACTTTTTGTGCAAAGTAAGAGACACACATGACACCTTTTTATAAAAGTCATCGGTTTCTTTGTTACTGTGTACTTTCAAAGCATGGGGCTTTCACACGTCAGGTAAACCTGATTACCACTACACAACAAAAGCAGATGCAGCTTTCTTATCTATGTCGTGATAGAACAGTTGTGAATTGAGTAGAAGAAGGGCCCTGATGTGATACTTATTACATGCAGCCTGTAAGATAGTCAAACATGCAGGCTAGGAAGGAAGATGCAAATATCAATGTATTAGAAAAACACCTAAAGGCGAGTGATATGCTTTCATTCATGCATGGCTAGGAAAAATCGCCATACTGTTGCAAACATTCTTACACCACCAACTGGAAATAAATGATTCTGACATTAAACGTAAAGGTGACAATGCATTTGTATCATCACCTTGAGAAGGATCATCTTGGAATTGAGCCGAGGGCCTCTGCACTCAAAGCCAGAAACACTCCACTAAAATAAGATTCCTGTTGGTGCCAACAATTCTCCATGTTAATGCTTGTTCTAGGTGAGCAGTGAACCGATTGCAGGGCTCTTTTGAAAGCAAGGTCTGAGAACCAACAGATACATCCACACGCCGATTACTTTAGTGTTTTGAGAGAATTCCCTTTCTTGGAACGAGATTGCATGAAATAATCTTCAGGGCTTGGACAATTCCATGGCAAAACGGCACCTATCAACATTGTAGCCAACACAATATAACAACTGTTTCTGCCCGGTTTCGAACCGGGGACCTTTCGCGTGTGAGGCGAACGTGATAACCACTACACTACAGAAACAGATACCTACAGTTGATTTTTCTGTAATGAAACTGCTCCGAACTGGCTATTCCATGGGCCTCTGGCTTTAGATTTCTTTCATGCAACCTGCCCGACATCCCTAGCTGAACGCTCGTACATGCCATGCAAGACCAGATGTTTGGTATTAGCTCAGACTGGGCAGGGCTGAAGCATGAGACTCTAGCAAAGAATTATCCACTACTGCAAAGAAAAAATTGATGTTGGTTTTGAAACGCAAACTTCAAAACAACTTGAAAAGAGTACCAAGAAAAGGGCTCGTCCGGGATTTGAACCCGGGACCTCTCGCACCCAAAGCGAGAATCATACCCCTAGACCAACGAGCCCTCAAAATCCTCTTACCTCTCAAAAGCTAATACCGGCTCTAAGCCCGCAATGAAGATCATGCTGGTATCTTTATGATGCTTGGTCTGTGAATACGCATGAAAGTCAGTCTCAACTTACCCTTTCTCAAACGATAGCACTATCATTTACAAGTGTCTCCTTTTATTCCGTCCCAGCTTTGGACACGTCTTACAGGAAGTCAGCCCTTATTTATATATTTCTGCAGTGGCTGAAGCTTAATGAGAAAGAGTAACAAGTTGTTCATAACAACATAAGAAACACATTGTGCATTTTCTCTCAAATACTCCTTCACTTTGTGCCAAAAGAAATACCAAGGTGAATACCTAGGCCACAGATTCAAGCTAAAGATCTTCCTGCTGAATGCAAGGCGCAATAAAAACTGCATATCGCTGGACTAAAGCATTCCTTGCATAGCCTCTAACATCATAACATAACTGAGCTGCTAGCAGCAAGCTAACCAATACCTTTCTGAAATGAGAATGACATGTGCTTATCTGCTCAATCAGTGCTCAATCAGGCGAGATTTAGAAAAGGTGGAAAGGGTCCAAGTGGATGCCCCTTCCTTTTTAGGGTGGGTCCTGCTGACTATCATAGGATTGCTTGTAAAAGTGGTCAGGGTCAGAGGAAAAGCTGCCAACACTTCTTAGCGTTCTCTATAGATGCAGCCATTTTCTGTGACTGTAATTTCGGCCTTTTCCCAGAAGTCTCTATTCTGCCTATGCAAATTAACAAAAGCAGTGCTTATTCCTCACTTGCTCAAATGTCCTTCCTGTCCAGAAAGCTCTGATTAAGCATGCTTATTTTCTTTTTCTGGGATATTTTAAATTGTTTCGCTGTCCAGTCTGTGGCAGTAGAAAGCTGCTTATGATGCCAGGTTTTGATGAATCCCCAAGGTACAAGTACAGAGGAATATATCTGTCTCTAGGATATGGAACTTTTAGCTAACACATCACAATATGTGATGCTTGCCAAGAAAACACTACATTCTGGAGCGCTGATGATCAGAACATTCTGCTCCTGAAGGATAGAAAAGACAGCTTGATTGAAATAAAGTCTGTTTATATTGACGCTCTCTCTCTCCCTATATATACATACATGCATACACACACACACACAGGTATGTCATGCATTTCTTCAGATTTGTTTCAACCATTTACCATTTATTGGAGAATCCCTACTTTTCAAGTGACTGCAAATGAAGTCATCTCTGGCACTTTTTGAGCAAAGTAAGAGACACACATGACACCTTTTTATAAAAGTCATCGGTTTCTTTGTTACTGTGTACTTTCAAAGCATGGGGCTTTCACACGTCAGGTAAACCTGATTACCACTACACAACAAAAGCAGATGCAGCTTTCTTATCTATGTCGTGATAGAACAGTTGTGAATTGAGTAGAAGAAGGGCCCTGATGTGATACTTATTACATGCAGCCTGTAAGATAGTCAAACATGCAGGCTAGGAAGGAAGATGCAAATATCAATGTATTAGAAAAACACCTAAAGGCGAGTGATATGCTTTCATTCATGCATGGCTAGGAAAAATCGCCATACTGTTGCAAACATTCTTACACCACCAACTGGAAATAAATGATTCTGACATTAAACGTAAAGGTGACAATGCATTTGTATCATCACCTTGAGAAGGATCATCTTGGAATTGAGCCGAGGGCCTCTGCACTCAAAGCCAGAAACACTCCACTAAAATAAGATTCCTGTTGGTGCCAACAATTCTCCATGTTAATGCTTGTTCTAGGTGAGCAGTGAACCGATTGCAGGGCTCTTTTGAAAGCAAGGTCTGAGAACCAACAGATACATCCACACGCCGATTACTTTAGTGTTTTGAGAGAATTCCCTTTCTTGGAACGAGATTGCATGAAATAATCTTCAGGGCTTGGACAATTCCATGGCAAAACGGCACCTATCAACATTGTAGCCAACACAATATAACAACTGTTTCTGCCCGGTTTCGAACCGGGGACCTTTCGCGTGTGAGGCGAACGTGATAACCACTACACTACAGAAACAGATACCTACAGTTGATTTTTCTGTAATGAAACTGCTCCGAACTGGCTATTCCATGGGCCTCTGGCTTTAGATTTCTTTCATGCAACCTGCCCGACATCCCTAGCTGAACGCTCGTACATGCCATGCAAGACCAGATGTTTGGTATTAGCTCAGATTGGGCAGGGCTGAAGCATGAGACTCTAGCAAAGAATTATCCACTACTGCAAAGAAAAAATTGATGTTGGTTTTGAAACGCAAACTTCAAAACAACTTGAAAAGAGTACCAAGAAAAGGGCTCGTCCGGGATTTGAACCCGGGACCTCTCGCACCCAAAGCGAGAATCATACCCCTAGACCAACGAGCCCTCAAAATCCTCTTACCGCTCAAAAGCTAATACCGGCTCTAAGCCCGCAATGAAGATCATGCTGGTATCTTTATGATGCTTGGTCTGTGAATACGCATGAAAGTCAGTCTCAACTTACCCTTTCTCAAACGATAGCACTATCATTTACAAGTGTCTCCTTTTATTCCGTCCCAGCTTTGGACACGTCTTACAGGAAGTCAGCCCTTATTTATATATTTCTGCAGTGGCTGAAGCTTAATGAGAAAGAGTAACAAGTTGTTCATAATAACATAAGAAACACATTGTGCATTTGCTCTCAAATACTCCTTCACTTTGTGCCAAAAGAAATACCAAGGTGAATACCTAGGCCACAGATTCAAGCTAAAGATCTTCCTGGTGAAGGCAAGGCGCAATAAAAACTGCATATCGCTGGACTAAAGCATTCCTTGCATAGCCTCTAACATCATAACATAACTGAGCTGCTAGCAGCAAGCTAACCAATACCTTTCTGAAATGAGAATGACATGTGCTTATCTGCTCAATCAGTGCTCAATCAGGCGAGATTTAGAAAAGGTGGAAAGGGTCCAAGTGGATGCCCCTTCCTTTTTAGGGTGGGTCCTGCTGACTATCATAGGATTGCTTGTAAAAGTGGCCAGGGTCAGAGGAAAAGCTGCCAACACTTCTTAGCATTCTCTATAGATGCAGCCATTTTCTGTGACTGTAATTTCGGCCTTTTCCCAGAAGTCTCTATTCTGCCTATGCAAATTAACAAAAGCAGTGCTTATTCCTCACTTGCTCAAATGTCCTTCCTGTCCAGAAAGCTCTGATTAAGCATGCTTATTTTCTTTTTCTGGGATATTTTAAATTGTTTCGCTGTCCAGTCTGTGGCAGTAGAAAGCTGCTTATGATGCCAGGTTTTGATGAATTCCCAAGGTACAAGTACAGAGGAATATATCAGTCTCTAGGATATGGAACTTTTAGCTAACACATCACAATATGTGATGCTTGCCAAGAAAACACTACATTCTGGAGCGCTGATGATCAGAACATTCTGCTCCTGAAGGATAGAAAAGACAGCTTGATTGAAATAAAGTCTGTTTATATTGACGCTCTCTCTCTCCCTATATATACATACATGCGTACACACACACACACACAGGTATGTCATGCATTTCTTCAGATTTGTTTCAACCATTTACCATTTATTGGAGAATCCCTACTTTTCAAGTGACTGCAAATGAAGTCATCTCTGGCACTTTTTGTGCAAAGTAAGAGACACACATGACACCTTTTTATAAAAGTCATCGGTTTCTTTGTTACTGTGTACTTTCAAAGCATGGGGCTTTCACACGTCAGGTAAACCTGATTACCACTACACAACAAAAGCAGATGCAGCTTTCTTATCTATGTCGTGATAGAACAGTTGTGAATTGAGTAGAAGAAGGGCCCTGATGTGATACTTATTACATGCAGCCTGTAAGATAGTCAAACATGCAGGCTAGGAAGGAAGATGCAAATATCAATGTATTAGAAAAACACCTAAAGGCGAGTGATATGCTTTCATTCATGCATGGCTAGGAAAAATCGCCATACTGTTGCAAACATTCTTACACCACCAACTGGAAATAAATGATTCTGACATTAAACGTAAAGGTGACAATGCATTTGTATCATCACCTTGAGAAGGATCATCTTGGAATTGAGCCGAGGGCCTCTGCACTCAAAGCCAGAAACACTCCACTAAAATAAGATTCCTGTTGGTGCCAACAATTCTCCATGTTAATGCTTGTTCTAGGTGAGCAGTGAACCGATTGCAGGGCTCTTTTGAAAGCAAGGTCTGAGAACCAACAGATACATCCACACGCCGATTACTTTAGTGTTTTGAGAGAATTCCCTTTCTTGGAACGAGATTGCATGAAATAATCTTCAGGGCTTGGACAATTCCATGGCAAAACGGCACCTATCAACATTGTAGCCAACACAATATAACAACTGTTTCTGCCCGGTTTCGAACCGGGGACCTTTCGCGTGTGAGGCGAACGTGATAACCACTACACTACAGAAACAGATACCTACAGTTGATTTTTCTGTAATGAAACTGCTCCGAACTGGCTATTCCATGGGCCTCTGGCTTTAGATTTCTTTCATGCAACCTGCCCGACATCCCTAGCTGAACGCTCGTACATGCCATGCAAGACCAGATGTTTGGTATTAGCTCAGACTGGGCAGGGCTGAAGCATGAGACTCTAGCAAAGAATTATCCACTACTGCAAAGAAAAAATTGATGTTGGTTTTGAAACGCAAACTTCAAAACAACTTGAAAAGAGTACCAAGAAAAGGGCTCGTCCGGGATTTGAACCCGGGACCTCTCGCACCCAAAGCGAGAATCATACCCCTAGACCAACGAGCCCTCAAAATCCTCTTACCTCTCAAAAGCTAATACCGGCTCTAAGCCCGCAATGAAGATCATGCTGGTATCTTTATGATGCTTGGTCTGTGAATACGCATGAAAGTCAGTCTCAACTTACCCTTTCTCAAACGATAGCACTATCATTTACAAGTGTCTCCTTTTATTCCGTCCCAGCTTTGGACACGTCTTACAGGAAGTCAGCCCTTATTTATATATTTCTGCAGTGGCTGAAGCTTAATGAGAAAGAGTAACAAGTTGTTCATAACAACATAAGAAACACATTGTGCATTTTCTCTCAAATACTCCTTCACTTTGTGCCAAAAGAAATACCAAGGTGAATACCTAGGCCACAGATTCAAGCTAAAGATCTTCCTGCTGAATGCAAGGCGCAATAAAAACTGCATATCGCTGGACTAAAGCATTCCTTGCATAGCCTCTAACATCATAACATAACTGAGCTGCTAGCAGCAAGCTAACCAATACCTTTCTGAAATGAGAATGACATGTGCTTATCTGCTCAATCAGTGCTCAATTGGCTCGATCAGGCGAGATTTAGAAAAGGTGGAAAGGGTCCAAGTGGATGCCCCTTCCTTTTTAGGGTGGGTCCTGCTGACTATCATAGGATTGCTTGTAAAAGTGGCCAGGGTCAGAGGAAAAGCTGCCAACACTTCTTAGCGTTCTCTATAGATGCAGCCATTTTCTGTGACTGTAATTTCGGCCTTTTCCCAGAAATCTCTATTCTGCCTATGCAAATTAACAAAAGCAGTGCTTATTCCTCACTTGCTCAAATGTCCTTCCTGTCCAGAAAGCTCTGATTAAGCATGCTTATTTTCTTTTTCTGGGATATTTTAAATTGTTTCGCTGTCCAGTCTGTGGCAGTAGAAAGCTGCTTATGATGCCAGGTTTTGATGAATCCCCAAGGTACAAGTACAGAGGAATATATCAGTCTCTAGGATATGGAACTTTTAGCTAACACATCACAATATGTGATGCTTGCCAAGAAAACACTACATTCTGGAGCGCTGATGATCAGAACATTCTGCTCCTGAAGGATAGAAAAGACAGCTTGATTGAAATAAAGTCTGTTTATATTGACGCTCTCTCTCTCCCTATATATACATACATGCGTACACACACACACACAGGTATGTCATGCATTTCTTCAGATTTGTTTCAACCATTTACCATTTATTGGAGAATCCCTACTTTTCAAGTGACTGCAAATGAAGTCATCTCTGGCACTTTTTGTGCAAAGTAAGAGACACACATGACACCTTTTTATAAAAGTCATCGGTTTCTTTGTTACTGTGTACTTTCAAAGCATGGGGCTTTCACACGTCAGGTAAACCTGATTACCACTACACAACAAAAGCAGATGCAGCTTTCTTATCTATGTCGTGATAGAACAGTTGTGAATTGAGTAGAAGAAGGGCCCTGATGTGATACTTATTACATGCAGCCTGTATGATAGTCAAACATGCAGGCTAAGAAGGAAGATGCAAATATCAATGTATTAGAAAAACACCTAAAGGCGAGTGATATGCTTTCATTCATGCATGGCTAGGAAAAATCGCCATACTGTTGCAAACATTCTTACACCACCAACTGGAAATAAATGATTCTGACATTAAACGTAAAGGTGACAATGCATTTGTATCATCACCTTGAGAAGGATCATCTTGGAATTGAGCCGAGGGCCTCTGCACTCAAAGCCAGAAACACTCCACTAAAATAAGATTCCTGTTGGTGCCAACAATTCTCCATGTTAATGCTTGTTCTAGGTGAGCAGTGAACCGATTGCAGGGCTCTTTTGAAAGCAAGGTCTGAGAACCAACAGATACATCCACACGCCGATTACTTTAGTGTTTTGAGAGAATTCCCTTTCTTGGAACGAGATTGCATGAAATAATCTTCAGGGCTTGGACAATTCCATGGCAAAACGGCACCTATCAACATTGTAGCCAACACAATATAACAACTGTTTCTGCCCGGTTTCGAACCGGGGACCTTTCGCGTGTGAGGCGAACGTGATAACCACTACACTACAGAAACAGATACCTACAGTTGATTTTTCTGTAATGAAACTGCTCCGAACTGGCTATTCCATGGGCCTCTGGCTTTAGATTTCTTTCATGCAACCTGCCCGACATCCCTAGCTGAACGCTCGTACATGCCATGCAAGACCAGATGTTTGGTATTAGCTCAGACTGGGCAGGGCTGAAGCATGAGACTCTAGCAAAGAATTATCCACTACTGCAAAGAAAAAATTGATGTTGGTTTTGAAACGCAAACTTCAAAACAACTTGAAAAGAGTACCAAGAAAAGGGCTCGTCCGGGATTTGAACCCAGGACCTCTCGCACCCAAAGCGAGAATCATACCCCTAGACCAACGAGCCCTCAAAATCCTCTTACCTCTCAAAAGCTAATACCGGCTCTAAGCCCGCAATGAAGATCATGCTGGTATCTTTATGATGCTTGGTCTGTGAATACGCATGAAAGTCAGTCTCAACTTACCCTTTCTCAAACGATAGCACTATCATTTACAAGTGTCTCCTTTTATTCCGTCCCAGCTTTGGACACGTCTTACAGGAAGTCAGCCCTTATTTATATATTTCTGCAGTGGCTGAAGCTTAATGAGAAAGAGTAACAAGTTGTTCATAACAACATAAGAAACACATTGTGCATTTTCTCTCAAATACTCCTTCACTTTGTGCCAAAAAAAATACCAAGGTGAATACCTAGGCCACAGATTCAAGCTAAAGATCTTCCTGCTGAATGCAAGGCGCAAAAAAAACTGCATATCGCTGGACTAAAGCATTCCTTGCATAGCCTCTAACATCATAACATAACTGAGCTGCTAGCAGCAAGCTAACCAATACCTTTCTGAAATGAGAATGACATGTGCTTATCTGCTCAATCAGTGCTCAATCAGGCTCGATCAGGCGAGATTTAGAAAAGGTGGAAAGGGTCCAAGTGGATGCCCCTTCCTTTTTAGGGTGGGTCCTGCTGACTATCATAGGATTGCTTGTAAAAGTGGCCAGGGTCAGAGGAAAAGCTGCCAACACTTCTTAGCATTCTCTATAGATGCAGCCATTTTCTGTGACTGTAATTTCGGCCTTTTCCCAGAAGTCTCTATTCTGCCTATGCAAATTAACAAAAGCAGTGCTTATTCCTCACTTGCTCAAATGTCCTTCCTGTCCAGAAAGCTCTGATTAAGCATGCTTATTTTCTTTTTCTGGGATATTTTAAATTGTTTCGCTGTCCAGTCTGTGGCAGTAGAAAGCTGCTTATGATGCCAGGTTTTGATGAATTCCCAAGGTACAAGTACAGAGGAATATATCAGTCTCTAGGATATGGAACTTTTAGCTAACACATCACAATATGTGATGCTTGCCAAGAAAACACTACATTCTGGAGCGCTGATGATCAGAACATTCTGCTCCTGAAGGATAGAAAAGACAGCTTGATTGAAATAAAGTCTGTTTATATTGACGCTCTCTCTCTCCCTATATATACATACATGCGTACACACACACACACACAGGTATGTCATGCATTTCTTCAGATTTGTTTCAACCATTTACCATTTATTGGAGAATCCCTACTTTTCAAGTGACTGCAAATGAAGTCATCTCTGGCACTTTTTGTGCAAAGTAAGAGACACACATGACACCTTTTTATAAAAGTCATCGGTTTCTTTGTTACTGTGTACTTTCAAAACATGGGGCTTTCACACGTCAGGTAAACCTGATTACCACTACACAACAAAAGCAGATGCAGCTTTCTTATCTATGTCGTGATAGAACAGTTGTGAATTGAGTAGAAGAAGGGCCCTGATGTGATACTTATTACATGCAGCCTGTAAGATAGTCAAACATGCAGGCTAGGAAGGAAGATGCAAATATCAATGTATTAGAAAAACACCTAAAGGCGAGTGATATGCTTTCATTCATGCATGGCTAGGAAAAATCGCCATACTGTTGCAAACATTCTTACACCACCAACTGGAAATAAATGATTCTGACATTAAACGTAAAGGTGACAATGCATTTGTATCATCACCTTGAGAAGGATCATCTTGGAATTGAGCCGAGGGCCTCTGCACTCAAAGCCAGAAACACTCCACTAAAATAAGATTCCTGTTGGTGCCAACAATTCTCCATGTTAATGCTTGTTCTAGGTGAGCAGTGAACCGATTGCAGGGCTCTTTTGAAAGCAAGGTCTGAGAACCAACAGATACATCCACACGCCGATTACTTTAGTGTTTTGAGAGAATTCCCTTTCTTGGAACGAGATTGCATGAAATAATCTTCAGGGATTGGACAATTCCATGGCAAAACGGCACCTATCAACATTGTAGCCAACACAATATAACAACTGTTTCTGCCCGGTTTCGAACCGGGGACCTTTCGCGTGTGAGGCGAACGTGATAACCACTACACTACAGAAACAGATACCTACAGTTGATTTTTCTGTAATGAAACTGCTCCGAACTGGCTATTCCATGGGCCTCTGGCTTTAGATTTCTTTCATGCAACCTGCCCGACATCCCTAGCTGAACGCTCGTACATGCCATGCAAGACCAGATGTTTGGTATTAGCTCAGACTGGGCAGGGCTGAAGCATGAGACTCTAGCAAAGAATTATCCACTACTGCAAAGAAAAAATTGATGTTGGTTTTGAAACGCAAACTTCAAAACAACTTGAAAAGAGTACCAAGAAAAGGGCTCGTCCGGGATTTGAACCCGGGACCTCTCGCACCCAAAGCGAGAATCATACCCCTAGACCAACGAGCCCTCAAAATCCTCTTACCTCTCAAAAGCTAATACCGGCTCTAAGCCCGCAATGAAGATCATGCTGGTATCTTTATGATGCTTGGTCTGTGAATACGCATGAAAGTCAGTCTCAACTTACCCTTTCTCAAACGATAGCACTATCATTTACAAGTGTCTCCTTTTATTCCGTCCCAGCTTTGGACACGTCTTACAGGAAGTCAGCCCTTATTTATATATTTCTGCAGTGGCTGAAGCTTAATGAGAAAGAGTAACAAGTTGTTCATAACAACATAAGAAACACATTGTGCATTTTCTCTCAAATACTCCTTCACTTTGTGCCAAAAGAAATACCAAGGTGAATACCTAGGCCACAGATTCAAGCTAAAGATCTTCCTGCTGAATGCAAGGCGCAATAAAAACTGCATATCGCTGGACTAAAGCATTCCTTGCATAGCCTCTAACATCATAACATAACTGAGCTGCTAGCAGCAAGCTAACCAATACCTTTCTGAAATGAGAATGACATGTGCTTATCTGCTCAATCAGTGCTCAATCAGGCGAGATTTAGAAAAGGTGGAAAGGGTCCAAGTGGATGCCCCTTCCTTTTTAGGGTGGGTCCTGCTGACTATCATAGGATTGCTTGTAAAAGTGGTCAGGGTCAGAGGAAAAGCTGCCAACACTTCTTAGCGTTCTCTATAGATGCAGCCATTTTCTGTGACTGTAATTTCGGCCTTTTCCCAGAAGTCTCTATTCTGCCTATGCAAATTAACAAAAGCAGTGCTTATTCCTCACTTGCTCAAATGTCCTTCCTGTCCAGAAAGCTCTGATTAAGCATGCTTATTTTCTTTTTCTGGGATATTTTAAATTGTTTCGCTGTCCAGTCTGTGGCAGTAGAAAGCTGCTTATGATGCCAGGTTTTGATGAATCCCCAAGGTACAAGTACAGAGGAATATATCTGTCTCTAGGATATGGAACTTTTAGCTAACACATCACAATATGTGATGCTTGCCAAGAAAACACTACATTCTGGAGCGCTGATGATCAGAACATTCTGCTCCTGAAGGATAGAAAAGACAGCTTGATTGAAATAAAGTCTGTTTATATTGACGCTCTCTCTCTCCCTATATATACATACATGCATACACACACACACACAGGTATGTCATGCATTTCTTCAGATTTGTTTCAACCATTTACCATTTATTGGAGAATCCCTACTTTTCAAGTGACTGCAAATGAAGTCATCTCTGGCACTTTTTGAGCAAAGTAAGAGACACACATGACACCTTTTTATAAAAGTCATCGGTTTCTTTGTTACTGTGTACTTTCAAAGCATGGGGCTTTCACACGTCAGGTAAACCTGATTACCACTACACAACAAAAGCAGATGCAGCTTTCTTATCTATGTCGTGATAGAACAGTTGTGAATTGAGTAGAAGAAGGGCCCTGATGTGATACTTATTACATGCAGCCTGTAAGATAGTCAAACATGCAGGCTAGGAAGGAAGATGCAAATATCAATGTATTAGAAAAACACCTAAAGGCGAGTGATATGCTTTCATTCATGCATGGCTAGGAAAAATCGCCATACTGTTGCAAACATTCTTACACCACCAACTGGAAATAAATGATTCTGACATTAAACGTAAAGGTGACAATGCATTTGTATCATCACCTTGAGAAGGATCATCTTGGAATTGAGCCGAGGGCCTCTGCACTCAAAGCCAGAAACACTCCACTAAAATAAGATTCCTGTTGGTGCCAACAATTCTCCATGTTAATGCTTGTTCTAGGTGAGCAGTGAACCGATTGCAGGGCTCTTTTGAAAGCAAGGTCTGAGAACCAACAGATACATCCACACGCCGATTACTTTAGTGTTTTGAGAGAATTCCCTTTCTTGGAACGAGATTGCATGAAATAATCTTCAGGGCTTGGACAATTCCATGGCAAAACGGCACCTATCAACATTGTAGCCAACACAATATAACAACTGTTTCTGCCCGGTTTCGAACCGGGGACCTTTCGCGTGTGAGGCGAACGTGATAACCACTACACTACAGAAACAGATACCTACAGTTGATTTTTCTGTAATGAAACTGCTCCGAACTGGCTATTCCATGGGCCTCTGGCTTTAGATTTCTTTCATGCAACCTGCCCGACATCCCTAGCTGAACGCTCGTACATGCCATGCAAGACCAGATGTTTGGTATTAGCTCAGATTGGGCAGGGCTGAAGCATGAGACTCTAGCAAAGAATTATCCACTACTGCAAAGAAAAAATTGATGTTGGTTTTGAAACGCAAACTTCAAAACAACTTGAAAAGAGTACCAAGAAAAGGGCTCGTCCGGGATTTGAACCCGGGACCTCTCGCACCCAAAGCGAGAATCATACCCCTAGACCAACGAGCCCTCAAAATCCTCTTACCGCTCAAAAGCTAATACCGGCTCTAAGCCCGCAATGAAGATCATGCTGGTATCTTTATGATGCTTGGTCTGTGAATACGCATGAAAGTCAGTCTCAACTTACCCTTTCTCAAACGATAGCACTATCATTTACAAGTGTCTCCTTTTATTCCGTCCCAGCTTTGGACACGTCTTACAGGAAGTCAGCCCTTATTTATATATTTCTGCAGTGGCTGAAGCTTAATGAGAAAGAGTAACAAGTTGTTCATAATAACATAAGAAACACATTGTGCATTTGCTCTCAAATACTCCTTCACTTTGTGCCAAAAGAAATACCAAGGTGAATACCTAGGCCACAGATTCAAGCTAAAGATCTTCCTGGTGAAGGCAAGGCGCAATAAAAACTGCATATCGCTGGACTAAAGCATTCCTTGCATAGCCTCTAACATCATAACATAACTGAGCTGCTAGCAGCAAGCTAACCAATACCTTTCTGAAATGAGAATGACATGTGCTTATCTGCTCAATCAGTGCTCAATCAGGCGAGATTTAGAAAAGGTGGAAAGGGTCCAAGTGGATGCCCCTTCCTTTTTAGGGTGGGTCCTGCTGACTATCATAGGATTGCTTGTAAAAGTGGCCAGGGTCAGAGGAAAAGCTGCCAACACTTCTTAGCATTCTCTATAGATGCAGCCATTTTCTGTGACTGTAATTTCGGCCTTTTCCCAGAAGTCTCTATTCTGCCTATGCAAATTAACAAAAGCAGTGCTTATTCCTCACTTGCTCAAATGTCCTTCCTGTCCAGAAAGCTCTGATTAAGCATGCTTATTTTCTTTTTCTGGGATATTTTAAATTGTTTCGCTGTCCAGTCTGTGGCAGTAGAAAGCTGCTTATGATGCCAGGTTTTGATGAATTCCCAAGGTACAAGTACAGAGGAATATATCAGTCTCTAGGATATGGAACTTTTAGCTAACACATCACAATATGTGATGCTTGCCAAGAAAACACTACATTCTGGAGCGCTGATGATCAGAACATTCTGCTCCTGAAGGATAGAAAAGACAGCTTGATTGAAATAAAGTCTGTTTATATTGACGCTCTCTCTCTCCCTATATATACATACATGCGTACACACACACACACACAGGTATGTCATGCATTTCTTCAGATTTGTTTCAACCATTTACCATTTATTGGAGAATCCCTACTTTTCAAGTGACTGCAAATGAAGTCATCTCTGGCACTTTTTGTGCAAAGTAAGAGACACACATGACACCTTTTTATAAAAGTCATCGGTTTCTTTGTTACTGTGTACTTTCAAAGCATGGGGCTTTCACACGTCAGGTAAACCTGATTACCACTACACAACAAAAGCAGATGCAGCTTTCTTATCTATGTCGTGATAGAACAGTTGTGAATTGAGTAGAAGAAGGGCCCTGATGTGATACTTATTACATGCAGCCTGTAAGATAGTCAAACATGCAGGCTAGGAAGGAAGATGCAAATATCAATGTATTAGAAAAACACCTAAAGGCGAGTGATATGCTTTCATTCATGCATGGCTAGGAAAAATCGCCATACTGTTGCAAACATTCTTACACCACCAACTGGAAATAAATGATTCTGACATTAAACGTAAAGGTGACAATGCATTTGTATCATCACCTTGAGAAGGATCATCTTGGAATTGAGCCGAGGGCCTCTGCACTCAAAGCCAGAAACACTCCACTAAAATAAGATTCCTGTTGGTGCCAACAATTCTCCATGTTAATGCTTGTTCTAGGTGAGCAGTGAACCGATTGCAGGGCTCTTTTGAAAGCAAGGTCTGAGAACCAACAGATACATCCACACGCCGATTACTTTAGTGTTTTGAGAGAATTCCCTTTCTTGGAACGAGATTGCATGAAATAATCTTCAGGGCTTGGACAATTCCATGGCAAAACGGCACCTATCAACATTGTAGCCAACACAATATAACAACTGTTTCTGCCCGGTTTCGAACCGGGGACCTTTCGCGTGTGAGGCGAACGTGATAACCACTACACTACAGAAACAGATACCTACAGTTGATTTTTCTGTAATGAAACTGCTCCGAACTGGCTATTCCATGGGCCTCTGGCTTTAGATTTCTTTCATGCAACCTGCCCGACATCCCTAGCTGAACGCTCGTACATGCCATGCAAGACCAGATGTTTGGTATTAGCTCAGACTGGGCAGGGCTGAAGCATGAGACTCTAGCAAAGAATTATCCACTACTGCAAAGAAAAAATTGATGTTGGTTTTGAAACGCAAACTTCAAAACAACTTGAAAAGAGTACCAAGAAAAGGGCTCGTCCGGGATTTGAACCCGGGACCTCTCGCACCCAAAGCGAGAATCATACCCCTAGACCAACGAGCCCTCAAAATCCTCTTACCTCTCAAAAGCTAATACCGGCTCTAAGCCCGCAATGAAGATCATGCTGGTATCTTTATGATGCTTGGTCTGTGAATACGCATGAAAGTCAGTCTCAACTTACCCTTTCTCAAACGATAGCACTATCATTTACAAGTGTCTCCTTTTATTCCGTCCCAGCTTTGGACACGTCTTACAGGAAGTCAGCCCTTATTTATATATTTCTGCAGTGGCTGAAGCTTAATGAGAAAGAGTAACAAGTTGTTCATAACAACATAAGAAACACATTGTGCATTTTCTCTCAAATACTCCTTCACTTTGTGCCAAAAGAAATACCAAGGTGAATACCTAGGCCACAGATTCAAGCTAAAGATCTTCCTGCTGAATGCAAGGCGCAATAAAAACTGCATATCGCTGGACTAAAGCATTCCTTGCATAGCCTCTAACATCATAACATAACTGAGCTGCTAGCAGCAAGCTAACCAATACCTTTCTGAAATGAGAATGACATGTGCTTATCTGCTCAATCAGTGCTCAATCAGGCGAGATTTAGAAAAGGTGGAAAGGGTCCAAGTGGATGCCCCTTCCTTTTTAGGGTGGGTCCTGCTGACTATCATAGGATTGCTTGTAAAAGTGGTCAGGGTCAGAGGAAAAGCTGCCAACACTTCTTAGCGTTCTCTATAGATGCAGCCATTTTCTGTGACTGTAATTTCGGCCTTTTCCCAGAAGTCTCTATTCTGCCTATGCAAATTAACAAAAGCAGTGCTTATTCCTCACTTGCTCAAATGTCCTTCCTGTCCAGAAAGCTCTGATTAAGCATGCTTATTTTCTTTTTCTGGGATATTTTAAATTGTTTCGCTGTCCAGTCTGTGGCAGTAGAAAGCTGCTTATGATGCCAGGTTTTGATGAATCCCCAAGGTACAAGTACAGAGGAATATATCTGTCTCTAGGATATGGAACTTTTAGCTAACACATCACAATATGTGATGCTTGCCAAGAAAACACTACATTCTGGAGCGCTGATGATCAGAACATTCTGCTCCTGAAGGATAGAAAAGACAGCTTGATTGAAATAAAGTCTGTTTATATTGACGCTCTCTCTCTCCCTATATATACATACATGCATACACACACACACACAGGTATGTCATGCATTTCTTCAGATTTGTTTCAACCATTTACCATTTATTGGAGAATCCCTACTTTTCAAGTGACTGCAAATGAAGTCATCTCTGGCACTTTTTGAGCAAAGTAAGAGACACACATGACACCTTTTTATAAAAGTCATCGGTTTCTTTGTTACTGTGTACTTTCAAAGCATGGGGCTTTCACACGTCAGGTAAACCTGATTACCACTACACAACAAAAGCAGATGCAGCTTTCTTATCTATGTCGTGATAGAACAGTTGTGAATTGAGTAGAAGAAGGGCCCTGATGTGATACTTATTACATGCAGCCTGTAAGATAGTCAAACATGCAGGCTAGGAAGGAAGATGCAAATATCAATGTATTAGAAAAACACCTAAAGGCGAGTGATATGCTTTCATTCATGCATGGCTAGGAAAAATCGCCATACTGTTGCAAACATTCTTACACCACCAACTGGAAATAAATGATTCTGACATTAAACGTAAAGGTGACAATGCATTTGTATCATCACCTTGAGAAGGATCATCTTGGAATTGAGCCGAGGGCCTCTGCACTCAAAGCCAGAAACACTCCACTAAAATAAGATTCCTGTTGGTGCCAACAATTCTCCATGTTAATGCTTGTTCTAGGTGAGCAGTGAACCGATTGCAGGGCTCTTTTGAAAGCAAGGTCTGAGAACCAACAGATACATCCACACGCCGATTACTTTAGTGTTTTGAGAGAATTCCCTTTCTTGGAACGAGATTGCATGAAATAATCTTCAGGGCTTGGACAATTCCATGGCAAAACGGCACCTATCAACATTGTAGCCAACACAATATAACAACTGTTTCTGCCCGGTTTCGAACCGGGGACCTTTCGCGTGTGAGGCGAACGTGATAACCACTACACTACAGAAACAGATACCTACAGTTGATTTTTCTGTAATGAAACTGCTCCGAACTGGCTATTCCATGGGCCTCTGGCTTTAGATTTCTTTCATGCAACCTGCCCGACATCCCTAGCTGAACGCTCGTACATGCCATGCAAGACCAGATGTTTGGTATTAGCTCAGATTGGGCAGGGCTGAAGCATGAGACTCTAGCAAAGAATTATCCACTACTGCAAAGAAAAAATTGATGTTGGTTTTGAAACGCAAACTTCAAAACAACTTGAAAAGAGTACCAAGAAAAGGGCTCGTCCGGGATTTGAACCCGGGACCTCTCGCACCCAAAGCGAGAATCATACCCCTAGACCAACGAGCCCTCAAAATCCTCTTACCGCTCAAAAGCTAATACCGGCTCTAAGCCCGCAATGAAGATCATGCTGGTATCTTTATGATGCTTGGTCTGTGAATACGCATGAAAGTCAGTCTCAACTTACCCTTTCTCAAACGATAGCACTATCATTTACAAGTGTCTCCTTTTATTCCGTCCCAGCTTTGGACACGTCTTACAGGAAGTCAGCCCTTATTTATATATTTCTGCAGTGGCTGAAGCTTAATGAGAAAGAGTAACAAGTTGTTCATAATAACATAAGAAACACATTGTGCATTTGCTCTCAAATACTCCTTCACTTTGTGCCAAAAGAAATACCAAGGTGAATACCTAGGCCACAGATTCAAGCTAAAGATCTTCCTGGTGAAGGCAAGGCGCAATAAAAACTGCATATCGCTGGACTAAAGCATTCCTTGCATAGCCTCTAACATCATAACATAACTGAGCTGCTAGCAGCAAGCTAACCAATACCTTTCTGAAATGAGAATGACATGTGCTTATCTGCTCAATCAGTGCTCAATCAGGCGAGATTTAGAAAAGGTGGAAAGGGTCCAAGTGGATGCCCCTTCCTTTTTAGGGTGGGTCCTGCTGACTATCATAGGATTGCTTGTAAAAGTGGTCAGGGTCAGAGGAAAAGCTGCCAACACTTCTTAGCGTTCTCTATAGATGCAGCCATTTTCTGTGACTGTAATTTCGGCCTTTTCCCAGAAGTCTCTATTCTGCCTATGCAAATTAACAAAAGCAGTGCTTATTCCTCACTTGCTCAAAGGTCCTTCCTGTCCAGAAAGCTCTGATTAAGCATGCTTATTTTCTTTTTCTGGGATATTTTAAATTGTTTCGCTGTCCAGTCTGTGGCAGTAGAAAGCTGCTTATGATGCCAGGTTTTGATGAATCCCCAAGGTACAAGTACAGAGGAATATATCAGTCTCTAGGATATGGAACTTTTAGCTAACACATCACAATATGTGATGCTTGCCAAGAAAACACTACATTCTGGAGCGCTGATGATCAGAACATTCTGCTCCTGAAGGATAGAAAAGACAGCTTGATTGAAATAAAGTCTGTTTATATTGACGCTCTCTCTCTCCCTATATATACATACATGCGTACACACACACACACAGGTATGTCATGCATTTCTTCAGATTTGTTTCAACCATTTACCATTTATTGGAGAATCCCTACTTTTCAAGTGACTGCAAATGAAGTCATCTCTGGCACTTTTTGTGCAAAGTAAGAGACACACATGACACCTTTTTATAAAAGTCATCGGTTTCTTTGTTACTGTGTACTTTCAAAGCGTGGGGCTTTCACACGTCAGGTAAACCTGATTACCACTACACAACAAAAGCAGATGCAGCTTTCTTATCTATGTCGTGATAGAACAGTTGTGAATTGAGTAGAAGAAGGGCCCTGATGTGATACTTATTACATGCAGCCTGTAAGATAGTCAAACATGCAGGCTAGGAAGGAAGATGCAAATATCAATGTATTAGAAAAACACCTAAAGGCGAGTGATATGCTTTCATTCATGCATGGCTAGGAAAAATCGCCATACTGTTGCAAACATTCTTACACCACCAACTGGAAATAAATGATTCTGACATTAAACGTAAAGGTGACAATGCATTTGTATCATCACCTTGAGAAGGATCATCTTGGAATTGAGCCGAGGGCCTCTGCACTCAAAGCCAGAAACACTCCACTAAAATAAGATTCCTGTTGGTGCCAACAATTCTCCATGTTAATGCTTGTTCTAGGTGAGCAGTGAACCGATTGCAGGGCTCTTTTGAAAGCAAGGTCTGAGAACCAACAGATACATCCACACGCTGATTACTTTAGTGTTTTGAGAGAATTCCCTTTCTTGGAACGAGATTGCATGAAATAATCTTCAGGGCTTGGTCAATTCCATGGCAAAACGGCACCTATCAACATTGTAGCCAACACAATATAACAACTGTTTCTGCCCGGTTTCGAACCGGGGACCTTTCGCGTGTGAGGCGAACGTGATAACCACTACACTACAGAAACAGATACCTACAGTTGATTTTTCTGTAATGAAACTGCTCCGAACTGGCTATTCCATGGGCCTCTGGCTTTAGATTTCTTTCATGCAACCTGCCCGACATCCCTAGCTGAACGCTCGTACATGCCATGCAAGACCAGATGTTTGGTATTAGCTCAGACTGGGCAGGGCTGAAGCATGAGACTCTAGCAAAGAATTATCCACTACTGCAAAGAAAAAATTGATGTTGGTTTTGAAACGCAAACTTCAAAACAACTTGAAAAGAGTACCAAGAAAAGGGCTCGTCCGGGATTTGAACCCGGGACCTCTCGCACCCAAAGTGAGAATCATACCCCTAGACCAACGAGCCCTCAAAATCCTCTTACCTCTCAAAAGCTAATAACGGCTCTAAGCCCGCAATGAAGATCATGCTGGTATCTTTATGATGCTTGGTCTGTGAATACGCATGAAAGTCAGTCTCAACTTACCCTTTCTCAAACGATAGCACTATCATTTACAAGTGTCTCCTTTTATTCCGTCCCAGCTTTGGACACGTCTTACAGGAAGTCAGCCCTTATTTATATATTTCTGCAGTGGCTGAAGCTTAATGAGAAAGAGTAACAAGTTGTTCATAACAGCATAAGAAACACATTGTGCATTTTCTCTCAAATACTCCTTCACTTTGTGCCAAAAGAAATACCAAGGTGAATACCTAGGCCACAGATTCAAGCTAAAGATCTTCCTGCTGAATGCAAGGCGCAATAAAAACTGCATATCGCTGGACTAAAGCATTCCTTGCATAGCCTCTAACATCATAACATAACTGAGCTGCTAGCAGCAAGCTAACCAATACCTTTCTGAAATGAGAATGACATGTGCTTATCTGCTCAATCAGTGCTCAATCAGGCTCGATCAGGCGAGATTTAGAAAAGGTGGAAAGGGTCCAAGTGGATGCCCCTTCCTTTTTAGGGTGGGTCCTGCTGACTATCATAGGATTGCTTGTAAAAGTGGCCAGGGTCAGAGGAAAAGCTGCCAACACTTCTTAGCGTTCTCTATAGATGCAGCCATTTTCTGTGACTGTAATTTCGGCCTTTTCCCAGAAGTCTCTATTCTGCCTATGCAAATTAACAAAAGCAGTGCTTATTCCTCACTTGCTCAAATGTCCTTCCTGTCCAGAAAGCTCTGATTAAGCATGCTTATTTTCTTTTTCTGGGATATTTTAAATTGTTTCGCTGTCCAGTCTGTGGCAGTAGAAAGCTGCTTATGATGCCAGGTTTTGATGAATCCCCAAGGTACAAGTACAGAGGAATATATCAGTCTCTAGGATATGGAACTTTTAGCTAACACATCACAATATGTGATGCTTGCCAAGAAAACACTACATTCTGGAGCGCTGATGATCAGAACATTCTGCTCCTGAAGGATAGAAAAGACAGCTTGATTGAAATAAAGTCTGTTTATATTGACGCTCTCTCTCTCCCTATATATACATACATGCGTACACACACACACACAGGTATGTCATGCATTTCTTCAGATTTGTTTCAACCATTTACCATTTATTGGAGAATCCCTACTTTTCAAGTGACTGCAAATGAAGTCATCTCTGGCACTTTTTGTGCAAAGTAAGAGACACACATGACACCTTTTTATAAAAGTCATCGGTTTCTTTGTTACTGTGTACTTTCAAAGCATGGGGCTTTCACACGTCAGGTAAACCTGATTACCACTACACAACAAAAGCAGATGCAGCTTTCTTATCTATGTCGTGATAGAACAGTTGTGAATTGAGTAGAAGAAGGGCCCTGATGTGATACTTATTACATGCAGCCTGTAAGATAGTCAAACATGCAGGCTAGGAAGGAAGATGCAAATATCAATGTATTAGAAAAACACCTAAAGGCGAGTGATATGCGTTCATTCATGCATGGCTAGGAAAAATCGCCATACTGTTGCAAACATTCTTACACCACCAACTGGAAATAAATGATTCTGACATTAAACGTAAAGGTGACAATGCATTTGTATCATCACCTTGAGAAGGATCATCTTGGAATTGAGCCGAGGGCCTCTGCACTCAAAGCCAGAAACACTCCACTAAAATAAGATTCCTGTTGGTGCCAACAATTCTCCATGTTAATGCTTGTTCTAGGTGAGCAGTGAACCGATTGCAGGGCTCTTTTGAAAGCAAGGTCTGAGAACCAACAGATACATCCACACGCCGATTACTTTAGTGTTTTGAGAGAATTCCCTTTCTTGGAACGAGATTGCATGAAATAATCTTCAGGGCTTGGACAATTCCATGGCAAAACGGCACCTATCAACATTGTAGCCAACACAATATAACAACTGTTTCTGCCCGGTTTCAAACCGGGGACCTTTCGCGTGTGAGGCAAACGTGATAACCACTACACTACAGAAACAGATACCTACAGTTGATTTTTCTGTAATGAAACTGCTCCGAACTGGCTATTCCATGGGCCTCTGGCTTTAGATTTCTTTCATGCAACCTGCCCGACATCCCTAGCTGAACGCTCGTACATGCCATGCAAGACCAGATGTTTGGTATTAGCTCAGACTGGGCAGGGCTGAAGCATGAGACTCTAGCAAAGAATTATCCACTACTGCAAAGAAAAAATTGATGTTGGTTTTGAAACGCAAACTTCAAAACAACTTGAAAAGAGTACCAAGAAAAGGGCTCGTCCGGGATTTGAACCCGGGACCTCTCGCACCCAAAGCGAGAATCATACCCCTAGACCAACGAGCCCTCAAAATCCTCTTACCTCTCAAAAGCTAATACCGGCTCTAAGCCCGCAATGAAGATCATGCTGGTATCTTTATGATGCTTGGTCTGTGAATACGCATGAAAGTCAGTCTCAACTTACCCTTTCTCAAACGATAGCACTATCATTTACAAGTGTCTCCTTTTATTCCGTCCCAGCTTTGGACACGTCTTACAGGAAGTCAGCCCTTATTTATATATTTCTGCAGTGGCTGAAGCTTAATGAGAAAGAGTAACAAGTTGTTCATAACAACATAAGAAACACATTGTGCATTTTCTCTCAAATACTCCTTCACTTTGTGCCAAAAGAAATACCAAGGTGAATACCTAGGCCACAGATTCAAGCTAAAGATCTTCCTGCTGAATGCAAGGCGCAATAAAAACTGCATATCGCTGGACTAAAGCATTCCTTGCATAGCCTCTAACATCATAACATAACTGAGCTGCTAGCAGCAAGCTAACCAATACCTTTCTGAAATGAGAATGACATGTGCTTATCTGCTCAATCAGTGCTCAATCAGTGCTCAATCAGGCGAGATTTAGAAAAGGTGGAAAGGGTCCAAGTGGATGCCCCTTCCTTTTTAGGGTGGGTCCTGCTGACTATCATAGGATTGCTTGTAAAAGTGGTCAGGGTCAGAGGAAAAGCTGCCAACACTTCTTAGCGTTCTCTATAGATGCAGCCATTTTCTGTGACTGTAATTTCGGCCTTTTCCCAGAAGTCTCTATTCTGCCTATGCAAATTAACAAAAGCAGTGCTTATTCCTCACTTGCTCAAAGGTCCTTCCTGTCCAGAAAGCTCTGATTAAGCATGCTTATTTTCTTTTTCTGGGATATTTTAAATTGTTTCGCTGTCCAGTCTGTGGCAGTAGAAAGCTGCTTATGATGCCAGGTTTTGATGAATCCCCAAGGTACAAGTACAGAGGAATATATCAGTCTCTAGGATATGGAACTTTTAGCTAACACATCACAATATGTGATGCTTGCCAAGAAAACACTACATTCTGGAGCGCTGATGATCAGAACATTCTGCTCCTGAAGGATAGAAAAGACAGCTTGATTGAAATAAAGTCTGTTTATATTGACGCTCTCTCTCTCCCTATATATACATACATGCGTACACACACACACACAGGTATGTCATGCATTTCTTCAGATTTGTTTCAACCATTTACCATTTATTGGAGAATCCCTACTTTTCAAGTGACTGCAAATGAAGTCATCTCTGGCACTTTTTGTGCAAAGTAAGAGACACACATGACACCTTTTTATAAAAGTCATCGGTTTCTTTGTTACTGTGTACTTTCAAAGCATGGGGCTTTCACACGTCAGGTAAACCTGATTACCACTACACAACAAAAGCAGATGCAGCTTTCTTATCTATGTCGTGATAGAACAGTTGTGAATTGAGTAGAAGAAGGGCCCTGATGTGATACTTATTACATGCAGCCTGTAAGATAGTCAAACATGCAGGCTAGGAAGGAAGATGCAAATATCAATGTATTAGAAAAACACCTAAAGGCGAGTGATATGCTTTCATTCATGCATGGCTAGGAAAAATCGCCATACTGTTGCAAACATTCTTACACCACCAACTGGAAATAAATGATTCTGACATTAAACGTAAAGGTGACAATGCATTTGTATCATCACCTTGAGAAGGATCATCTTGGAATTGAGCCGAGGGCCTCTGCACTCAAAGCCAGAAACACTCCACTAAAATAAGATTCCTGTTGGTGCCAACAATTCTCCATGTTAATGCTTGTTCTAGGTGAGCAGTGAACCGATTGCAGGGCTCTTTTGAAAGCAAGGTCTGAGAACCAACAGATACATCCACACGCCGATTACTTTAGTGTTTTGAAAGAATTCCCTTTCTTGGAACGAGATTGCATGAAATAATCTTCAGGGCTTGGACAATTCCATGGCAAAACGGCACCTATCAACATTGTAGCCAACACAATATAACAACTGTTTCTGCCCGGTTTCGAACCGGGGACCTTTCGCGTGTGAGGCAAACGTGATAACCACTACACTACAGAAACAGATACCTACAGTTGATTTTTCTGTAATGAAACTGCTCCGAACTGGCTATTCCATGGGCCTCTGGCTTTAGATTTCTTTCATGCAACCTGCCCGACATCCCTAGCTGAACGCTCGTACATGCCATGCAAGACCAGATGTTTGGTATTAGCTCAGACTGGGCAGGGCTGAAGCATGAGACTCTAGCAAAGAATTATCCACTACTGCAAAGAAAAAATTGATGTTGGTTTTGAAACGCAAACTTCAAAACAACTTGAAAGAGTACCAAGAAAAGGGCTCGTCCGGGATTTGAACCCGGGACCTCTCGCACCCAAAGCGAGAATCATACCCCTAGACCAACGAGCCCTCAAAATCCTCTTACCTCTCAAAAGCTAATACCGGCTCTAAGCCCGCAATGAAGATCATGCTGGAATCTTTATGATGCTTGGTCTGTGAATACGCATGAAAGTCAGTCTCAACTTACCCTTTCTCAAACGATAGCACTATCATTTACAAGTGTCTCCTTTTATTCCGTCCCAGCTTTGGACACGTCTTACAGGAAGTCAGCCCTTATTTATATATTTCTTCAGTGGCTGAAGCTTAATGAGAAAGAGTAACAAGTTGTTCATAACAACATAAGAAACACATTGTGCATTTTCTCTCAAATACTCCTTCACTTTGTGCCAAAAGAAATACCAAGGTGAATACCTAGGCCACAGATTCAAGCTAAAGATCTTCCTGCTGAATGCAAGGCGCAATAAAAACTGCATATCGCTGGACTAAAGCATTCCTTGCATAGCCTCTAACATCATAACATAACTGAGCTGCTAGCAGCAAGCTAACCAATACCTTTCTGAAATGAGAATGACATGTGCTTATCTGCTCAATCAGTGCTCAATCAGGCGAGATTTAGAAAAGGTGGAAAGGGTCCAAGTGGATGCCCCTTCCTTTTTAGGGTGGGTCCTGCTGACTATCATAGGATTGCTTGTAAAAGTGGTCAGGGTCAGAGGAAAAGCTGCCAACACTTCTTAGCGTTCTCTATAGATGCAGCCATTTTCTGTGACTGTAATTTCGGCCTTTTCCCAGAAGTCTCTATTCTGCCTATGCAAATTAACAAAAGCAGTGCTTATTCCTCACTTGCTCAAATGTCCTTCCTGTCCAGAAAGCTCTGATTAAGCATGCTTATTTTCTTTTTCTGGGATATTTTAAATTGTTTCGCTGTCCAGTCTGTGGCAGTAGAAAGCTGCTTATGATGCCAGGTTTTGATGAATCCCCAAGGTACAAGTACAGAGGAATATATCTGTCTCTAGGATATGGAACTTTTAGCTAACACATCACAATATGTGATGCTTGCCAAGAAAACACTACATTCTGGAGCGCTGATGATCAGAACATTCTGCTCCTGAAGGATAGAAAAGACAGCTTGATTGAAATAAAGTCTGTTTATATTGACGCTCTCTCTCTCCCTATATATACATACATGCATACACACACACACACAGGTATGTCATGCATTTCTTCAGATTTGTTTCAACCATTTACCATTTATTGGAGAATCCCTACTTTTCAAGTGACTGCAAATGAAGTCATCTCTGGCACTTTTTGAGCAAAGTAAGAGACACACATGACACCTTTTTATAAAAGTCATCGGTTTCTTTGTTACTGTGTACTTTCAAAGCATGGGGCTTTCACACGTCAGGTAAACCTGATTACCACTACACAACAAAAGCAGATGCAGCTTTCTTATCTATGTCGTGATAGAACAGTTGTGAATTGAGTAGAAGAAGGGCCCTGATGTGATACTTATTACATGCAGCCTGTAAGATAGTCAAACATGCAGGCTAGGAAGGAAGATGCAAATATCAATGTATTAGAAAAACACCTAAAGGCGAGTGATATGCTTTCATTCATGCATGGCTAGGAAAAATCGCCATACTGTTGCAAACATTCTTACACCACCAACTGGAAATAAATGATTCTGACATTAAACGTAAAGGTGACAATGCATTTGTATCATCACCTTGAGAAGGATCATCTTGGAATTGAGCCGAGGGCCTCTGCACTCAAAGCCAGAAACACTCCACTAAAATAAGATTCCTGTTGGTGCCAACAATTCTCCATGTTAATGCTTGTTCTAGGTGAGCAGTGAACCGATTGCAGGGCTCTTTTGAAAGCAAGGTCTGAGAACCAACAGATACATCCACACGCCGATTACTTTAGTGTTTTGAGAGAATTCCCTTTCTTGGAACGAGATTGCATGAAATAATCTTCAGGGCTTGGACAATTCCATGGCAAAACGGCACCTATCAACATTGTAGCCAACACAATATAACAACTGTTTCTGCCCGGTTTCGAACCGGGGACCTTTCGCGTGTGAGGCGAACGTGATAACCACTACACTACAGAAACAGATACCTACACTTGATTTTTCTGTAATGAAACTGCTCCGAACTGGCTATTCCATGGGCCTCTGGCTTTAGATTTCTTTCATGCAACCTGCCCGACATCCCTAGCTGAACGCTCGTACATGCCATGCAAGACCAGATGTTTGGTATTAGCTCAGATTGGGCAGGGCTGAAGCATGAGACTCTAGCAAAGAATTATCCACTACTGCAAAGAAAAAATTGATGTTGGTTTTGAAACGCAAACTTCAAAACAACTTGAAAAGAGTACCAAGAAAAGGGCTCGTCCGGGATTTGAACCCGGGACCTCTCGCACCCAAAGCGAGAATCATACCCCTAGACCAACGAGCCCTCAAAATCCTCTTACCGCTCAAAAGCTAATACCGGCTCTAAGCCCGCAATGAAGATCATGCTGGTATCTTTATGATGCTTGGTCTGTGAATACGCATGAAAGTCAGTCTCAACTTACCCTTTCTCAAACGATAGCACTATCATTTACAAGTGTCTCCTTTTATTCCGTCCCAGCTTTGGACACGTCTTACAGGAAGTCAGCCCTTATTTATATATTTCTGCAGTGGCTGAAGCTTAATGAGAAAGAGTAACAAGTTGTTCATAATAACATAAGAAACACATTGTGCATTTGCTCTCAAATACTCCTTCACTTTGTGCCAAAAGAAATACCAAGGTGAATACCTAGGCCACAGATTCAAGCTAAAGATCTTCCTGGTGAAGGCAAGGCGCAATAAAAACTGCATATCGCTGGACTAAAGCATTCCTTGCATAGCCTCTAACATCATAACATAACTGAGCTGCTAGCAGCAAGCTAACCAATACCTTTCTGAAATGAGAATGACATGTGCTTATCTGCTCAATCAGTGCTCGATCAGGCGAGATTTAGAAAAGGTGGAAAGGGTCCAAGTGGATGCCCCTTCCTTTTTAGGGTGGGTCCTGCTGACTATCATAGGATTGCTTGTAAAAGTGGTCAGGGTCAGAGGAAAAGCTGCCAACACTTCTTAGCGTTCTCTATAGATGCAGCCATTTTCTGTGACTGTAATTTCGGCCTTTTCCCAGAAGTCTCTATTCTGCCTATGCAAATTAACAAAAGCAGTGCTTATTCCTCACTTGCTCAAAGGTCCTTCCTGTCCAGAAAGCTCTGATTAAGCATGCTTATTTTCTTTTTCTGGGATATTTTAAATTGTTTCGCTGTCCAGTCTGTGGCAGTAGAAAGCTGCTTATGATGCCAGGTTTTGATGAATCCCCAAGGTACAAGTACAGAGGAATATATCAGTCTCTAGGATATGGAACTTTTAGCTAACACATCACAATATGTGATGCTTGCCAAGAAAACACTACATTCTGGAGCGCTGATGATCAGAACATTCTGCTCCTGAAGGATAGAAAAGACAGCTTGATTGAAATAAAGTCTGTTTATATTGACGCTCTCTCTCTCCCTATATATACATACATGCGTACACACACACACACAGGTATGTCATGCATTTCTTCAGATTTGTTTCAACCATTTACCATTTATTGGAGAATCCCTACTTTTCAAGTGACTGCAAATGAAGTCATCTCTGGCACTTTTTGTGCAAAGTAAGAGACACACATGACACCTTTTTATAAAAGTCATCGGTTTCTTTGTTACTGTGTACTTTCAAAGCGTGGGGCTTTCACACGTCAGGTAAACCTGATTACCACTACACAACAAAAGCAGATGCAGCTTTCTTATCTATGTCGTGATAGAACAGTTGTGAATTGAGTAGAAGAAGGGCCCTGATGTGATACTTATTACATGCAGCCTGTAAGATAGTCAAACATGCAGGCTAGGAAGGAAGATGCAAATATCAATGTATTAGAAAAACACCTAAAGGCGAGTGATATGCGTTCATTCATGCATGGCTAGGAAAAATCGCCATACTGTTGCAAACATTCTTACACCACCAACTGGAAATAAATGATTCTGACATTAAACGTAAAGGTGACAATGCATTTGTATCATCACCTTGAGAAGGATCATCTTGGAATTGAGCCGAGGGCCTCTGCACTCAAAGCCAGAAACACTCCACTAAAATAAGATTCCTGTTGGTGCCAACAATTCTCCATGTTAATGCTTGTTCTAGGTGAGCAGTGAACCGATTGCAGGGCTCTTTTGAAAGCAAGGTCTGAGAACCAACAGATACATCCACACGCCGATTACTTTAGTGTTTTGAGAGAATTCCCTTTCTTGGAACGAGATTGCATGAAATAATCTTCAGGGCTTGGACAATTCCATGGCAAAACGGCACCTATCAACATTGTAGCCAACACAATATAACAACTGTTTCTGCCCGGTTTCAAACCGGGGACCTTTCGCGTGTGAGGCAAACGTGATAACCACTACACTACAGAAACAGATACCTACAGTTGATTTTTCTGTAATGAAACTGCTCCGAACTGGCTATTCCATGGGCCTCTGGCTTTAGATTTCTTTCATGCAACCTGCCCGACATCCCTAGCTGAACGCTCGTACATGCCATGCAAGACCAGATGTTTGGTATTAGCTCAGACTGGGCAGGGCTGAAGCATGAGACTCTAGCAAAGAATTATCCACTACTGCAAAGAAAAAATTGATGTTGGTTTTGAAACGCAAACTTCAAAACAACTTGAAAAGAGTACCAAGAAAAGGGCTCGTCCGGGATTTGAACCCGGGACCTCTCGCACCCAAAGCGAGAATCATACCCCTAGACCAACGAGCCCTCAAAATCCTCTTACCTCTCAAAAGCTAATACCGGCTCTAAGCCCGCAATGAAGATCATGCTGGTATCTTTATGATGCTTGGTCTGTGAATACGCATGAAAGTCAGTCTCAACTTACCCTTTCTCAAACGATAGCACTATCATTTACAAGTGTCTCCTTTTATTCCGTCCCAGCTTTGGACACGTCTTACAGGAAGTCAGCCCTTATTTATATATTTCTGCAGTGGCTGAAGCTTAATGAGAAAGAGTAACAAGTTGTTCATAACAACATAAGAAACACATTGTGCATTTTCTCTCAAATACTCCTTCACTTTGTGCCAAAAGAAATACCAAGGTGAATACCTAGGCCACAGATTCAAGCTAAAGATCTTCCTGCTGAATGCAAGGCGCAATAAAAACTGCATATCGCTGGACTAAAGCATTCCTTGCATAGCCTCTAACATCATAACATAACTGAGCTGCTAGCAGCAAGCTAACCAATACCTTTCTGAAATGAGAATGACATGTGCTTATCTGCTCAATCAGTGCTCAATCAGTGCTCAATCAGGCGAGATTTAGAAAAGGTGGAAAGGGTCCAAGTGGATGCCCCTTCCTTTTTAGGGTGGGTCCTGCTGACTATCATAGGATTGCTTGTAAAAGTGGTCAGGGTCAGAGGAAAAGCTGCCAACACTTCTTAGCGTTCTCTATAGATGCAGCCATTTTCTGTGACTGTAATTTCGGCCTTTTCCCAGAAGTCTCTATTCTGCCTATGCAAATTAACAAAAGCAGTGCTTATTCCTCACTTGCTCAAAGGTCCTTCCTGTCCAGAAAGCTCTGATTAAGCATGCTTATTTTCTTTTTCTGGGATATTTTAAATTGTTTCGCTGTCCAGTCTGTGGCAGTAGAAAGCTGCTTATGATGCCAGGTTTTGATGAATCCCCAAGGTACAAGTACAGAGGAATATATCAGTCTCTAGGATATGGAACTTTTAGCTAACACATCACAATATGTGATGCTTGCCAAGAAAACACTACATTCTGGAGCGCTGATGATCAGAACATTCTGCTCCTGAAGGATAGAAAAGACAGCTTGATTGAAATAAAGTCTGTTTATATTGACGCTCTCTCTCTCCCTATATATACATACATGCGTACACACACACACACAGGTATGTCATGCATTTCTTCAGATTTGTTTCAACCATTTACCATTTATTGGAGAATCCCTACTTTTCAAGTGACTGCAAATGAAGTCATCTCTGGCACTTTTTGTGCAAAGTAAGAGACACACATGACACCTTTTTATAAAAGTCATCGGTTTCTTTGTTACTGTGTACTTTCAAAGCATGGGGCTTTCACACGTCAGGTAAACCTGATTACCACTACACAACAAAAGCAGATGCAGCTTTCTTATCTATGTCGTGATAGAACAGTTGTGAATTGAGTAGAAGAAGGGCCCTGATGTGATACTTATTACATGCAGCCTGTAAGATAGTCAAACATGCAGGCTAGGAAGGAAGATGCAAATATCAATGTATTAGAAAAACACCTAAAGGCGAGTGATATGCTTTCATTCATGCATGGCTAGGAAAAATCGCCATACTGTTGCAAACATTCTTACACCACCAACTGGAAATAAATGATTCTGACATTAAACGTAAAGGTGACAATGCATTTGTATCATCACCTTGAGAAGGATCATCTTGGAATTGAGCCGAGGGCCTCTGCACTCAAAGCCAGAAACACTCCACTAAAATAAGATTCCTGTTGGTGCCAACAATTCTCCATGTTAATGCTTGTTCTAGGTGAGCAGTGAACCGATTGCAGGGCTCTTTTGAAAGCAAGGTCTGAGAACCAACAGATACATCCACACGCCGATTACTTTAGTGTTTTGAAAGAATTCCCTTTCTTGGAACGAGATTGCATGAAATAATCTTCAGGGCTTGGACAATTCCATGGCAAAACGGCACCTATCAACATTGTAGCCAACACAATATAACAACTGTTTCTGCCCGGTTTCGAACCGGGGACCTTTCGCGTGTGAGGCAAACGTGATAACCACTACACTACAGAAACAGATACCTACAGTTGATTTTTCTGTAATGAAACTGCTCCGAACTGGCTATTCCATGGGCCTCTGGCTTTAGATTTCTTTCATGCAACCTGCCCGACATCCCTAGCTGAACGCTCGTACATGCCATGCAAGACCAGATGTTTGGTATTAGCTCAGACTGGGCAGGGCTGAAGCATGAGACTCTAGCAAAGAATTATCCACTACTGCAAAGAAAAAATTGATGTTGGTTTTGAAACGCAAACTTCAAAACAACTTGAAAGAGTACCAAGAAAAGGGCTCGTCCGGGATTTGAACCCGGGACCTCTCGCACCCAAAGCGAGAATCATACCCCTAGACCAACGAGCCCTCAAAATCCTCTTACCTCTCAAAAGCTAATACCGGCTCTAAGCCCGCAATGAAGATCATGCTGGAATCTTTATGATGCTTGGTCTGTGAATACGCATGAAAGTCAGTCTCAACTTACCCTTTCTCAAACGATAGCACTATCATTTACAAGTGTCTCCTTTTATTCCGTCCCAGCTTTGGACACGTCTTACAGGAAGTCAGCCCTTATTTATATATTTCTTCAGTGGCTGAAGCTTAATGAGAAAGAGTAACAAGTTGTTCATAACAACATAAGAAACACATTGTGCATTTTCTCTCAAATACTCCTTCACTTTGTGCCAAAAGAAATACCAAGGTGAATACCTAGGCCACAGATTCAAGCTAAAGATCTTCCTGCTGAATGCAAGGCGCAATAAAAACTGCATATCGCTGGACTAAAGCATTCCTTGCATAGCCTCTAACATCATAACATAACTGAGCTGCTAGCAGCAAGCTAACCAATACCTTTCTGAAATGAGAATGACATGTGCTTATCTGCTCAATCAGTGCTCAATCAGGCGAGATTTAGAAAAGGTGGAAAGGGTCCAAGTGGATGCCCCTTCCTTTTTAGGGTGGGTCCTGCTGACTATCATAGGATTGCTTGTAAAAGTGGTCAGGGTCAGAGGAAAAGCTGCCAACACTTCTTAGCGTTCTCTATAGATGCAGCCATTTTCTGTGACTGTAATTTCGGCCTTTTCCCAGAAGTCTCTATTCTGCCTATGCAAATTAACAAAAGCAGTGCTTATTCCTCACTTGCTCAAATGTCCTTCCTGTCCAGAAAGCTCTGATTAAGCATGCTTATTTTCTTTTTCTGGGATATTTTAAATTGTTTCGCTGTCCAGTCTGTGGCAGTAGAAAGCTGCTTATGATGCCAGGTTTTGATGAATCCCCAAGGTACAAGTACAGAGGAATATATCTGTCTCTAGGATATGGAACTTTTAGCTAACACATCACAATATGTGATGCTTGCCAAGAAAACACTACATTCTGGAGCGCTGATGATCAGAACATTCTGCTCCTGAAGGATAGAAAAGACAGCTTGATTGAAATAAAGTCTGTTTATATTGACGCTCTCTCTCTCCCTATATATACATACATGCATACACACACACACACAGGTATGTCATGCATTTCTTCAGATTTGTTTCAACCATTTACCATTTATTGGAGAATCCCTACTTTTCAAGTGACTGCAAATGAAGTCATCTCTGGCACTTTTTGAGCAAAGTAAGAGACACACATGACACCTTTTTATAAAAGTCATCGGTTTCTTTGTTACTGTGTACTTTCAAAGCATGGGGCTTTCACACGTCAGGTAAACCTGATTACCACTACACAACAAAAGCAGATGCAGCTTTCTTATCTATGTCGTGATAGAACAGTTGTGAATTGAGTAGAAGAAGGGCCCTGATGTGATACTTATTACATGCAGCCTGTAAGATAGTCAAACATGCAGGCTAGGAAGGAAGATGCAAATATCAATGTATTAGAAAAACACCTAAAGGCGAGTGATATGCTTTCATTCATGCATGGCTAGGAAAAATCGCCATACTGTTGCAAACATTCTTACACCACCAACTGGAAATAAATGATTCTGACAATAAACGTAAAGGTGACAATGCATTTGTATCATCACCTTGAGAAGGATCATCTTGGAATTGAGCCGAGGGCCTCTGCACTCAAAGCCAGAAACACTCCACTAAAATAAGATTCCTGTTGGTGCCAACAATTCTCCATGTTAATGCTTGTTCTAGGTGAGCAGTGAACCGATTGCAGGGCTCTTTTGAAAGCAAGGTCTGAGAACCAACAGATACATCCACACGCCGATTACTTTAGTGTTTTGAGAGAATTCCCTTTCTTGGAACGAGATTGCATGAAATAATCTTCAGGGCTTGGACAATTCCATGGCAAAACGGCACCTATCAACATTGTAGCCAACACAATATAACAACTGTTTCTGCCCGGTTTCGAACCGGGGACCTTTCGCGTGTGAGGCGAACGTGATAACCACTACACTACAGAAACAGATACCTACACTTGATTTTTCTGTAATGAAACTGCTCCGAACTGGCTATTCCATGGGCCTCTGGCTTTAGATTTCTTTCATGCAACCTGCCCGACATCCCTAGCTGAACGCTCGTACATGCCATGCAAGACCAGATGTTTGGTATTAGCTCAGATTGGGCAGGGCTGAAGCATGAGACTCTAGCAAAGAATTATCCACTACTGCAAAGAAAAAATTGATGTTGGTTTTGAAACGCAAACTTCAAAACAACTTGAAAAGAGTACCAAGAAAAGGGCTCGTCCGGGATTTGAACCCGGGACCTCTCGCACCCAAAGCGAGAATCATACCCCTAGACCAACGAGCCCTCAAAATCCTCTTACCGCTCAAAAGCTAATACCGGCTCTAAGCCCGCAATGAAGATCATGCTGGTATCTTTATGATGCTTGGTCTGTGAATACGCATGAAAGTCAGTCTCAACTTACCCTTTCTCAAACGATAGCACTATCATTTACAAGTGTCTCCTTTTATTCCGTCCCAGCTTTGGACACGTCTTACAGGAAGTCAGCCCTTATTTATATATTTCTGCAGTGGCTGAAGCTTAATGAGAAAGAGTAACAAGTTGTTCATAATAACATAAGAAACACATTGTGCATTTGCTCTCAAATACTCCTTCACTTTGTGCCAAAAGAAATACCAAGGTGAATACCTAGGCCACAGATTCAAGCTAAAGATCTTCCTGGTGAAGGCAAGGCGCAATAAAAACTGCATATCGCTGGACTAAAGCATTCCTTGCATAGCCTCTAACATCATAACATAACTGAGCTGCTAGCAGCAAGCTAACCAATACCTTTCTGAAATGAGAATGACATGTGCTTATCTGCTCAATCAGTGCTCAATCAGGCGAGATTTAGAAAAGGTGGAAAGGGTCCAAGTGGATGCCCCTTCCTTTTTAGGGTGGGTCCTGCTGACTATCATAGGATTGCTTGTAAAAGTGGTCAGGGTCAGAGGAAAAGCTGCCAACACTTCTTAGCGTTCTCTATAGATGCAGCCATTTTCTGTGACTGTAATTTCGGCCTTTTCCCAGAAGTCTCTATTCTGCCTATGCAAATTAACAAAAGCAGTGCTTATTCCTCACTTGCTCAAAGGTCCTTCCTGTCCAGAAAGCTCTGATTAAGCATGCTTATTTTCTTTTTCTGGGATATTTTAAATTGTTTCGCTGTCCAGTCTGTGGCAGTAGAAAGCTGCTTATGATGCCAGGTTTTGATGAATCCCCAAGGTACAAGTACAGAGGAATATATCAGTCTCTAGGATATGGAACTTTTAGCTAACACATCACAATATGTGATGCTTGCCAAGAAAACACTACATTCTGGAGCGCTGATGATCAGAACATTCTGCTCCTGAAGGATAGAAAAGACAGCTTGATTGAAATAAAGTCTGTTTATATTGACGCTCTCTCTCTCCCTATATATACATACATGCGTACACACACACACACAGGTATGTCATGCATTTCTTCAGATTTGTTTCAACCATTTACCATTTATTGGAGAATCCCTACTTTTCAAGTGACTGCAAATGAAGTCATCTCTGGCACTTTTTGTGCAAAGTAAGAGACACACATGACACCTTTTTATAAAAGTCATCGGTTTCTTTGTTACTGTGTACTTTCAAAGCGTGGGGCTTTCACACGTCAGGTAAACCTGATTACCACTACACAACAAAAGCAGATGCAGCTTTCTTATCTATGTCGTGATAGAACAGTTGTGAATTGAGTAGAAGAAGGGCCCTGATGTGATACTTATTACATGCAGCCTGTAAGATAGTCAAACATGCAGGCTAGGAAGGAAGATGCAAATATCAATGTATTAGAAAAACACCTAAAGGCGAGTGATATGCTTTCATTCATGCATGGCTAGGAAAAATCGCCATACTGTTGCAAACATTCTTACACCACCAACTGGAAATAAATGATTCTGACATTAAACGTAAAGGTGACAATGCATTTGTATCATCACCTTGAGAAGGATCATCTTGGAATTGAGCCGAGGGCCTCTGCACTCAAAGCCAGAAACACTCCACTAAAATAAGATTCCTGTTGGTGCCAACAATTCTCCATGTTAATGCTTGTTCTAGGTGAGCAGTGAACCGATTGCAGGGCTCTTTTGAAAGCAAGGTCTGAGAACCAACAGATACATCCACACGCTGATTACTTTAGTGTTTTGAGAGAATTCCCTTTCTTGGAACGAGATTGCATGAAATAATCTTCAGGGCTTGGACAATTCCATGGCAAAACGGCACCTATCAACATTGTAGCCAACACAATATAACAACTGTTTCTGCCCGGTTTCGAACCGGGGACCTTTCGCGTGTGAGGCGAACGTGATAACCACTACACTACAGAAACAGATACCTACAGTTGATTTTTCTGTAATGAAACTGCTCCGAACTGGCTATTCCATGGGCCTCTGGCTTTAGATTTCTTTCATGCAACCTGCCCGACATCCCTAGCTGAACGCTCGTACATGCCATGCAAGACCAGATGTTTGGTATTAGCTCAGACTGGGCAGGGCTGAAGCATGAGACTCTAGCAAAGAATTATCCACTACTGCAAAGAAAAAATTGATGTTGGTTTTGAAACGCAAACTTCAAAACAACTTGAAAAGAGTACCAAGAAAAGGGCTCGTCCGGGATTTGAACCCGGGACCTCTCGCACCCAAAGTGAGAATCATACCCCTAGACCAACGAGCCCTCAAAATCCTCTTACCTCTCAAAAGCTAATAACGGCTCTAAGCCCGCAATGAAGATCATGCTGGTATCTTTATGATGCTTGGTCTGTGAATACGCATGAAAGTCAGTCTCAACTTACCCTTTCTCAAACGATAGCACTATCATTTACAAGTGTCTCCTTTTATTCCGTCCCAGCTTTGGACACGTCTTACAGGAAGTCAGCCCTTATTTATATATTTCTGCAGTGGCTGAAGCTTAATGAGAAAGAGTAACAAGTTGTTCATAACAGCATAAGAAACACATTGTGCATTTTCTCTCAAATACTCCTTCACTTTGTGCCAAAAGAAATACCAAGGTGAATACCTAGGCCACAGATTCAAGCTAAAGATCTTCCTGCTGAATGCAAGGCGCAATAAAAACTGCATATCGCTGGACTAAAGCATTCCTTGCATAGCCTCTAACATCATAACATAACTGAGCTGCTAGCAGCAAGCTAACCAATACCTTTCTGAAATGAGAATGACATGTGCTTATCTGCTCAATCAGTGCTCAATCAGGCTCGATCAGGCGAGATTTAGAAAAGGTGGAAAGGGTCCAAGTGGATGCCCCTTCCTTTTTAGGGTGGGTCCTGCTGACTATCATAGGATTGCTTGTAAAAGTGGCCAGGGTCAGAGGAAAAGCTGCCAACACTTCTTAGCGTTCTCTATAGATGCAGCCATTTTCTGTGACTGTAATTTCGGCCTTTTCCCAGAAGTCTCTATTCTGCCTATGCAAATTAACAAAAGCAGTGCTTATTCCTCACTTGCTCAAATGTCCTTCCTGTCCAGAAAGCTCTGATTAAGCATGCTTATTTTCTTTTTCTGGGATATTTTAAATTGTTTCGCTGTCCAGTCTGTGGCAGTAGAAAGCTGCTTATGATGCCAGGTTTTGATGAATCCCCAAGGTACAAGTACAGAGGAATATATCAGTCTCTAGGATATGGAACTTTTAGCTAACACATCACAATATGTGATGCTTGCCAAGAAAACACTACATTCTGGAGCGCTGATGATCAGAACATTCTGCTCCTGAAGGATAGAAAAGACAGCTTGATTGAAATAAAGTCTGTTTATATTGACGCTCTCTCTCTCCCTATATATACATACATGCGTACACACACACACACAGGTATGTCATGCATTTCTTCAGATTTGTTTCAACCATTTACCATTTATTGGAGAATCCCTACTTTTCAAGTGACTGCAAATGAAGTCATCTCTGGCACTTTTTGTGCAAAGTAAGAGACACACATGACACCTTTTTATAAAAGTCATCGGTTTCTTTGTTACTGTGTACTTTCAAAGCATGGGGCTTTCACACGTCAGGTAAACCTGATTACCACTACACAACAAAAGCAGATGCAGCTTTCTTATCTATGTCGTGATAGAACAGTTGTGAATTGAGTAGAAGAAGGGCCCTGATGTGATACTTATTACATGCAGCCTGTAAGATAGTCAAACATGCAGGCTAGGAAGGAAGATGCAAATATCAATGTATTAGAAAAACACCTAAAGGCGAGTGATATGCGTTCATTCATGCATGGCTAGGAAAAATCGCCATACTGTTGCAAACATTCTTACACCACCAACTGGAAATAAATGATTCTGACATTAAACGTAAAGGTGACAATGCATTTGTATCATCACCTTGAGAAGGATCATCTTGGAATTGAGCCGAGGGCCTCTGCACTCAAAGCCAGAAACACTCCACTAAAATAAGATTCCTGTTGGTGCCAACAATTCTCCATGTTAATGCTTGTTCTAGGTGAGCAGTGAACCGATTGCAGGGCTCTTTTGAAAGCAAGGTCTGAGAACCAACAGATACATCCACACGCCGATTACTTTAGTGTTTTGAGAGAATTCCCTTTCTTGGAACGAGATTGCATGAAATAATCTTCAGGGCTTGGACAATTCCATGGCAAAACGGCACCTATCAACATTGTAGCCAACACAATATAACAACTGTTTCTGCCCGGTTTCAAACCGGGGACCTTTCGCGTGTGAGGCAAACGTGATAACCACTACACTACAGAAACAGATACCTACAGTTGATTTTTCTGTAATGAAACTGCTCCGAACTGGCTATTCCATGGGCCTCTGGCTTTAGATTTCTTTCATGCAACCTGCCCGACATCCCTAGCTGAACGCTCGTACATGCCATGCAAGACCAGATGTTTGGTATTAGCTCAGACTGGGCAGGGCTGAAGCATGAGACTCTAGCAAAGAATTATCCACTACTGCAAAGAAAAAATTGATGTTGGTTTTGAAACGCAAACTTCAAAACAACTTGAAAAGAGTACCAAGAAAAGGGCTCGTCCGGGATTTGAACCCGGGACCTCTCGCACCCAAAGCGAGAATCATACCCCTAGACCAACGAGCCCTCAAAATCCTCTTACCTCTCAAAAGCTAATACCGGCTCTAAGCCCGCAATGAAGATCATGCTGGTATCTTTATGATGCTTGGTCTGTGAATACGCATGAAAGTCAGTCTCAACTTACCCTTTCTCAAACGATAGCACTATCATTTACAAGTGTCTCCTTTTATTCCGTCCCAGCTTTGGACACGTCTTACAGGAAGTCAGCCCTTATTTATATATTTCTGCAGTGGCTGAAGCTTAATGAGAAAGAGTAACAAGTTGTTCATAACAACATAAGAAACACATTGTGCATTTTCTCTCAAATACTCCTTCACTTTGTGCCAAAAGAAATACCAAGGTGAATACCTAGGCCACAGATTCAAGCTAAAGATCTTCCTGCTGAATGCAAGGCGCAATAAAAACTGCATATCGCTGGACTAAAGCATTCCTTGCATAGCCTCTAACATCATAACATAACTGAGCTGCTAGCAGCAAGCTAACCAATACCTTTCTGAAATGAGAATGACATGTGCTTATCTGCTCAATCAGTGCTCAATCAGTGCTCAATCAGGCGAGATTTAGAAAAGGTGGAAAGGGTCCAAGTGGATGCCCCTTCCTTTTTAGGGTGGGTCCTGCTGACTATCATAGGATTGCTTGTAAAAGTGGCCAGGGTCAGAGGAAAAGCTGCCAACACTTCTTAGCGTTCTCTATAGATGCAGCCATTTTCTGTGACTGTAATTTCGGCCTTTTCCCAGAAGTCTCTATTCTGCCTATGCAAATTAACAAAAGCAGTGCTTATTCCTCACTTGCTCAAAGGTCCTTCCTGTCCAGAAAGCTCTGATTAAGCATGCTTATTTTCTTTTTCTGGGATATTTTAAATTGTTTCGCTGTCCAGTCTGTGGCAGTAGAAAGCTGCTTATGATGCCAGGTTTTGATGAATCCCCAAGGTACAAGTACAGAGGAATATATCAGTCTCTAGGATATGGAACTTTTAGCTAACACATCACAATATGTGATGCTTGCCAAGAAAACACTACATTCTGGAGCGCTGATGATCAGAACATTCTGCTCCTGAAGGATAGAAAAGACAGCTTGATTGAAATAAAGTCTGTTTATATTGACGCTCTCTCTCTCCCTATATATACATACATGCGTACACACACACACACAGGTATGTCATGCATTTCTTCAGATTTGTTTCAACCATTTACCATTTATTGGAGAATCCCTACTTTTCAAGTGACTGCAAATGAAGTCATCTCTGGCACTTTTTGTGCAAAGTAAGAGACACACATGACACCTTTTTATAAAAGTCATCGGTTTCTTTGTTACTGTGTACTTTCAAAGCATGGGGCTTTCACACGTCAGGTAAACCTGATTACCACTACACAACAAAAGCAGATGCAGCTTTCTTATCTATGTCGTGATAGAACAGTTGTGAATTGAGTAGAAGAAGGGCCCTGATGTGATACTTATTACATGCAGCCTGTAAGATAGTCAAACATGCAGGCTAGGAAGGAAGATGCAAATATCAATGTATTAGAAAAACACCTAAAGGCGAGTGATATGCGTTCATTCATGCATGGCTAGGAAAAATCGCCATACTGTTGCAAACATTCTTACACCACCAACTGGAAATAAATGATTCTGACATTAAACGTAAAGGTGACAATGCATTTGTATCATCACCTTGAGAAGGATCATCTTGGAATTGAGCCGAGGGCCTCTGCACTCAAAGCCAGAAACACTCCACTAAAATAAGATTCCTGTTGGTGCCAACAATTCTCCATGTTAATGCTTGTTCTAGGTGAGCAGTGAACCGATTGCAGGGCTCTTTTGAAAGCAAGGTCTGAGAACCAACAGATACATCCACACGCCGATTACTTTAGTGTTTTGAGAGAATTCCCTTTCTTGGAACGAGATTGCATGAAATAATCTTCAGGGCTTGGACAATTCCATGGCAAAACAGCACCTATCAACATTGTAGCCAACACAATATAACAACTGTTTCTGCCCGGTTTCAAACCGGGGACCTTTCGCGTGTGAGGCAAACGTGATAACCACTACACTACAGAAACAGATACCTACAGTTGATTTTTCTGTAATGAAACTGCTCCGAACTGGCTATTCCATGGGCCTCTGGCTTTAGATTTCTTTCATGCAACCTGCCCGACATCCCTAGCTGAACGCTCGTACATGCCATGCAAGACCAGATGTTTGGTATTAGCTCAGACTGGGCAGGGCTGAAGCATGAGACTCTAGCAAAGAATTATCCACTACTGCAAAGAAAAAATTGATGTTGGTTTTGAAACGCAAACTTCAAAACAACTTGAAAAGAGTACCAAGAAAAGGGCTCGTCCGGGATTTGAACCCGGGACCTCTCGCACCCAAAGCGAGAATCATACCCCTAGACCAACGAGCCCTCAAAATCCTCTTACCTCTCAAAAGCTAATACCGGCTCTAAGCCCGCAATGAAGATCATGCTGGTATCTTTATGATGCTTGGTCTGTGAATACGCATGAAAGTCAGTCTCAACTTACCCTTTCTCAAACGATAGCACTATCATTTACAAGTGTCTCCTTTTATTCCGTCCCAGCTTTGGACACGTCTTACAGGAAGTCAGCCCTTATTTATATATTTCTGCAGTGGCTGAAGCTTAATGAGAAAGAGTAACAAGTTGTTCATAACAACATAAGAAACACATTGTGCATTTTCTCTCAAATACTCCTTCACTTTGTGCCAAAAGAAATACCAAGGTGAATACCTAGGCCACAGATTCAAGCTAAAGATCTTCCTGCTGAATGCAAGGCGCAATAAAAACTGCATATCGCTGGACTAAAGCATTCCTTGCATAGCCTCTAACATCATAACATAACTGAGCTGCTAGCAGCAAGCTAACCAATTCCTTTCTGAAATGAGAATGACATGTGCTTATCTGCTCAATCAGTGCTCAATCAGTGCTCAATCAGGCGAGATTTAGAAAAGGTGGAAAGGGTCCAAGTGGATGCCCCTTCCTTTTTAGGGTGGGTCCTGCTGACTATCATAGGATTGCTTGTAAAAGTGGCCAGGGTCAGAGGAAAAGCTGCCAACACTTCTTAGCGTTCTCTATAGATGCAGCCATTTTCTGTGACTGTAATTTCGGCCTTTTCCCAGAAGTCTCTATTCTGCCTATGCAAATTAACAAAAGCAGTGCTTATTCCTCACTTGCTCAAAGGTCCTTCCTGTCCAGAAAGCTCTGATTAAGCATGCTTATTTTCTTTTTCTGGGATATTTTAAATTGTTTCGCTGTCCAGTCTGTGGCAGTAGAAAGCTGCTTATGATGCCAGGTTTTGATGAATCCCCAAGGTACAAGTACAGAGGAATATATCAGTCTCTAGGATATGGAACTTTTAGCTAACACATCACAATATGTGATGCTTGCCAAGAAAACACTACATTCTGGAGCGCTGATGATCAGAACATTCTGCTCCTGAAGGATAGAAAAGACAGCTTGATTGAAATAAAGTCTGTTTATATTGACGCTCTCTCTCTCCCTATATATACATACATGCGTACACACACACACACAGGTATGTCATGCATTTCTTCAGATTTGTTTCAACCATTTACCATTTATTGGAGAATCCCTACTTTTCAAGTGACTGCAAATGAAGTCATCTCTGGCACTTTTTGTGCAAAGTAAGAGACACACATGACACCTTTTTATAAAAGTCATCGGTTTCTTTGTTACTGTGTACTTTCAAAGCATGGGGCTTTCACACGTCAGGTAAACCTGATTACCACTACACAACAAAAGCAGATGCAGCTTTCTTATCTATGTCGTGATAGAACAGTTGTGAATTGAGTAGAAGAAGGGCCCTGATGTGATACTTATTACATGCAGCCTGTAAGATAGTCAAACATGCAGGCTAGGAAGGAAGATGCAAATATCAATGTATTAGAAAAACACCTAAAGGCGAGTGATATGCTTTCATTCATGCATGGCTAGGAAAAATCGCCATACTGTTGCAAACATTCTTACACCACCAACTGGAAATAAATGATTCTGACATTAAACGTAAAGGTGACAATGCATTTGTATCATCACCTTGAGAAGGATCATCTTGGAATTGAGCCGAGGGCCTCTGCACTCAAAGCCAGAAACACTCCACTAAAATAAGATTCCTGTTGGTGCCAACAATTCTCCATGTTAATGCTTGTTCTAGGTGAGCAGTGAACCGATTGCAGGGCTCTTTTGAAAGCAAGGTCTGAGAACCAACAGATACATCCACACGCCGATTACTTTAGTGTTTTGAAAGAATTCCCTTTCTTGGAACGAGATTGCATGAAATAATCTTCAGGGCTTGGACAATTCCATGGCAAAACGGCACCTATCAACATTGTAGCCAACACAATATAACAACTGTTTCTGCCCGGTTTCGAACCGGGGACCTTTCGCGTGTGAGGCAAACGTGATAACCACTACACTACAGAAACAGATACCTACAGTTGATTTTTCTGTAATGAAACTGCTCCGAACTGGCTATTCCATGGGCCTCTGGCTTTAGATTTCTTTCATGCAACCTGCCCGACATCCCTAGCTGAACGCTCGTACATGCCATGCAAGACCAGATGTTTGGTATTAGCTCAGACTGGGCAGGGCTGAAGCATGAGACTCTAGCAAAGAATTATCCACTACTGCAAAGAAAAAATTGATGTTGGTTTTGAAACGCAAACTTCAAAACAACTTGAAAAGAGTACCAAGAAAAGGGCTCGTCCGGGATTTGAACCCGGGACCTCTCGCACCCAAAGCGAGAATCATACCCCTAGACCAACGAGCCCTCAAAATCCTCTTACCTCTCAAAAGCTAATACCGGCTCTAAGCCCGCAATGACGATCATGCTGGAATCTTTATGATGCTTGGTCTGTGAATACGCATGAAAGTCAGTCTCAACTTACCCTTTCTCAAACGATAGCACTATCATTTACAAGTGTCTCCTTTTATTCCGTCCCAGCTTTGGACACGTCTTACAGGAAGTCAGCCCTTATTTATATATTTCTTCAGTGGCTGAAGCTTAATGAGAAAGAGTAACAAGTTGTTCATAACAACATAAGAAACACATTGTGCATTTTCTCTCAAATACTCCTTCACTTTGTGCCAAAAGAAATACCAAGGTGAATACCTAGGCCACAGATTCAAGCTAAAGATCTTCCTGCTGAATGCAAGGCGCAATAAAAACTGCATATCGCTGGACTAAAGCATTCCTTGCATAGCCTCTAACATCATAACATAACTGAGCTGCTAGCAGCAAGCTAACCAATACCTTTCTGAAATGAGAATGACATGTGCTTATCTGCTCAATCAGTGCTCAATCAGGCGAGATTTAGAAAAGGTGGAAAGGGTCCAAGTGGATGCCCCTTCCTTTTTAGGGTGGGTCCTGCTGACTATCATAGGATTGCTTGTAAAAGTGGTCAGGGTCAGAGGAAAAGCTGCCAACACTTCTTAGCGTTCTCTATAGATGCAGCCATTTTCTGTGACTGTAATTTCGGCCTTTTCCCAGAAGTCTCTATTCTGCCTATGCAAATTAACAAAAGCAGTGCTTATTCCTCACTTGCTCAAATGTCCTTCCTGTCCAGAAAGCTCTGATTAAGCATGCTTATTTTCTTTTTCTGGGATATTTTAAATTGTTTCGCTGTCCAGTCTGTGGCAGTAGAAAGCTGCTTATGATGCCAGGTTTTGATGAATCCCCAAGGTACAAGTACAGAGGAATATATCTGTCTCTAGGATATGGAACTTTTAGCTAACACATCACAATATGTGATGCTTGCCAAGAAAACACTACATTCTGGAGCGCTGATGATCAGAACATTCTGCTCCTGAAGGATAGAAAAGACAGCTTGATTGAAATAAAGTCTGTTTATATTGACGCTCTCTCTCTCCCTATATATACATACATGCATACACACACACACACAGGTATGTCATGCATTTCTTCAGATTTGTTTCAACCATTTACCATTTATTGGAGAATCCCTACTTTTCAAGTGACTGCAAATGAAGTCATCTCTGGCACTTTTTGAGCAAAGTAAGAGACACACATGACACCTTTTTATAAAAGTCATCGGTTTCTTTGTTACTGTGTACTTTCAAAGCATGGGGCTTTCACACGTCAGGTAAACCTGATTACCACTACACAACAAAAGCAGATGCAGCTTTCTTATCTATGTCGTGATAGAACAGTTGTGAATTGAGTAGAAGAAGGGCCCTGATGTGATACTTATTACATGCAGCCTGTAAGATAGTCAAACATGCAGGCTAGGAAGGAAGATGCAAATATCAATGTATTAGAAAAACACCTAAAGGCGAGTGATATGCTTTCATTCATGCATGGCTAGGAAAAATCGCCATACTGTTGCAAACATTCTTACACCACCAACTGGAAATAAATGATTCTGACATTAAACGTAAAGGTGACAATGCATTTGTATCATCACCTTGAGAAGGATCATCTTGGAATTGAGCCGAGGGCCTCTGCACTCAAAGCCAGAAACACTCCACTAAAATAAGATTCCTGTTGGTGCCAACAATTCTCCATGTTAATGCTTGTTCTAGGTGAGCAGTGAACCGATTGCAGGGCTCTTTTGAAAGCAAGGTCTGAGAACCAACAGATACATCCACACGCCGATTACTTTAGTGTTTTGAGAGAATTCCCTTTCTTGGAACGAGATTGCATGAAATAATCTTCAGGGCTTGGACAATTCCATGGCAAAACGGCACCTATCAACATTGTAGCCAACACAATATAACAACTGTTTCTGCCCAGTTTCGAACCGGGGACCTTTCGCGTGTGAGGCGAACGTGATAACCACTACACTACAGAAACAGATACCTACACTTGATTTTTCTGTAATGAAACTGCTCCGAACTGGCTATTCCATGGGCCTCTGGCTTTAGATTTCTTTCATGCAACCTGCCCGACATCCCTAGCTGAACGCTCGTACATGCCATGCAAGACCAGATGTTTGGTATTAGCTCAGATTGGGCAGGGCTGAAGCATGAGACTCTAGCAAAGAATTATCCACTACTGCAAAGAAAAAATTGATGTTGGTTTTGAAACGCAAACTTCAAAACAACTTGAAAAGAGTACCAAGAAAAGGGCTCGTCCGGGATTTGAACCCGGGACCTCTCGCACCCAAAGCGAGAATCATACCCCTAGACCAACGAGCCCTCAAAATCCTCTTACCGCTCAAAAGCTAATACCGGCTCTAAGCCCGCAATGAAGATCATGCTGGTATCTTTATGATGCTTGGTCTGTGAATACGCATGAAAGTCAGTCTCAACTTACCCTTTCTCAAACGATAGCACTATCATTTACAAGTGTCTCCTTTTATTCCGTCCCAGCTTTGGACACGTCTTACAGGAAGTCAGCCCTTATTTATATATTTCTGCAGTGGCTGAAGCTTAATGAGAAAGAGTAACAAGTTGTTCATAATAACATAAGAAACACATTGTGCATTTGCTCTCAAATACTCCTTCACTTTGTGCCAAAAGAAATACCAAGGTGAATACCTAGGCCACAGATTCAAGCTAAAGATCTTCCTGGTGAAGGCAAGGCGCAATAAAAACTGCATATCGCTGGACTAAAGCATTCCTTGCATAGCCTCTAACATCATAACATAACTGAGCTGCTAGCAGCAAGCTAACCAATACCTTTCTGAAATGAGAATGACATGTGCTTATCTGCTCAATCAGTGCTCAATCAAGCGAGATTTAGAAAAGGTGGAAAGGGTCCAAGTGGATGCCCCTTCCTTTTTAGGGTGGGTCCTGCTGACTATCATAGGATTGCTTGTAAAAGTGGTCAGGGTCAGAGGAAAAGCTGCCAACACTTCTTAGCGTTCTCTATAGATGCAGCCATTTTCTGTGACTGTAATTTCGGCCTTTTCCCAGAAGTCTCTATTCTGCCTATGCAAATTAACAAAAGCAGTGCTTATTCCTCACTTGCTCAAAGGTCCTTCCTGTCCAGAAAGCTCTGATTAAGCATGCTTATTTTCTTTTTCTGGGATATTTTAAATTGTTTCGCTGTCCAGTCTGTGGCAGTAGAAAGCTGCTTATGATGCCAGGTTTTGATGAATCCCCAAGGTACAAGTACAGAGGAATATATCAGTCTCTAGGATATGGAACTTTTAGCTAACACATCACAATATGTGATGCTTGCCAAGAAAACACTACATTCTGGAGCGCTGATGATCAGAACATTCTGCTCCTGAAGGATAGAAAAGACAGCTTGATTGAAATAAAGTCTGTTTATATTGACGCTCTCTCTCTCCCTATATATACATACATGCGTACACACACACACACAGGTATGTCATGCATTTCTTCAGATTTGTTTCAACCATTTACCATTTATTGGAGAATCCCTACTTTTCAAGTGACTGCAAATGAAGTCATCTCTGGCACTTTTTGTGCAAAGTAAGAGACACACATGACACCTTTTTATAAAAGTCATCGGTTTCTTTGTTACTGTGTACTTTCAAAGCGTGGGGCTTTCACACGTCAGGTAAACCTGATTACCACTACACAACAAAAGCAGATGCAGCTTTCTTATCTATGTCGTGATAGAACAGTTGTGAATTGAGTAGAAGAAGGGCCCTGATGTGATACTTATTACATGCAGCCTGTAAGATAGTCAAACATGCAGGCTAGGAAGGAAGATGCAAATATCAATGTATTAGAAAAACACCTAAAGGCGAGTGATATGCTTTCATTCATGCATGGCTAGGAAAAATCGCCATACTGTTGCAAACATTCTTACACCACCAACTGGAAATAAATGATTCTGACATTAAACGTAAAGGTGACAATGCATTTGTATCATCACCTTGAGAAGGATCATCTTGGAATTGAGCCGAGGGCCTCTGCACTCAAAGCCAGAAACACTCCACTAAAATAAGATTCCTGTTGGTGCCAACAATTCTCCATGTTAATGCTTGTTCTAGGTGAGCAGTGAACCGATTGCAGGGCTCTTTTGAAAGCAAGGTCTGAGAACCAACAGATACATCCACACGCTGATTACTTTAGTGTTTTGAGAGAATTCCCTTTCTTGGAACGAGATTGCATGAAATAATCTTCAGGGCTTGGACAATTCCATGGCAAAACGGCACCTATCAACATTGTAGCCAACACAATATAACAACTGTTTCTGCCCGGTTTCGAACCGGGGACCTTTCGCGTGTGAGGCGAACGTGATAACCACTACACTACAGAAACAGATACCTACAGTTGATTTTTCTGTAATGAAACTGCTCCGAACTGGCTATTCCATGGGCCTCTGGCTTTAGATTTCTTTCATGCAACCTGCCCGACATCCCTAGCTGAACGCTCGTACATGCCATGCAAGACCAGATGTTTGGTATTAGCTCAGACTGGGCAGGGCTGAAGCATGAGACTCTAGCAAAGAATTATCCACTACTGCAAAGAAAAAATTGATGTTGGTTTTGAAACGCAAACTTCAAAACAACTTGAAAAGAGTACCAAGAAAAGGGCTCGTCCGGGATTTGAACCCGGGACCTCTCGCACCCAAAGTGAGAATCATACCCCTAGACCAACGAGCCCTCAAAATCCTCTTACCTCTCAAAAGCTAATAACGGCTCTAAGCCCGCAATGAAGATCATGCTGGTATCTTTATGATGCTTGGTCTGTGAATACGCATGAAAGTCAGTCTCAACTTACCCTTTCTCAAACGATAGCACTATCATTTACAAGTGTCTCCTTTTATTCCGTCCCAGCTTTGGACACGTCTTACAGGAAGTCAGCCCTTATTTATATATTTCTGCAGTGGCTGAAGCTTAATGAGAAAGAGTAACAAGTTGTTCATAATAACATAAGAAACACATTGTGCATTTGCTCTCAAATACTCCTTCACTTTGTGCCAAAAGAAATACCAAGGTGAATACCTAGGCCACAGATTCAAGCTAAAGATCTTCCTGGTGAAGGCAAGGCGCAATAAAAACTGCATATCGCTGGACTAAAGCATTCCTTGCATAGCCTCTAACATCATAACATAACTGAGCTGCTAGCAGCAAGCTAACCAATACCTTTCTGAAATGAGAATGACATGTGCTTATCTGCTCAATCAGTGCTCAATCAGGCGAGATTTAGAAAAGGTGGAAAGGGTCCAAGTGGATGCCCCTTCCTTTTTAGGGTGGGTCCTGCTGACTATCATAGGATTGCTTGTAAAAGTGGTCAGGGTCAGAGGAAAAGCTGCCAACACTTCTTAGCGTTCTCTATAGATGCAGCCATTTTCTGTGACTGTAATTTCGGCCTTTTCCCAGAAGTCTCTATTCTGCCTATGCAAATTAACAAAAGCAGTGCTTATTCCTCACTTGCTCAAAGGTCCTTCCTGTCCAGAAAGCTCTGATTAAGCATGCTTATTTTCTTTTTCTGGGATATTTTAAATTGTTTCGCTGTCCAGTCTGTGGCAGTAGAAAGCTGCTTATGATGCCAGGTTTTGATGAATCCCCAAGGTACAAGTACAGAGGAATATATCAGTCTCTAGGATATGGAACTTTTAGCTAACACATCACAATATGTGATGCTTGCCAAGAAAACACTACATTCTGGAGCGCTGATGATCAGAACATTCTGCTCCTGAAGGATAGAAAAGACAGCTTGATTGAAATAAAGTCTGTTTATATTGACGCTCTCTCTCTCCCTATATATACATACATGCGTACACACACACACACAGGTATGTCATGCATTTCTTCAGATTTGTTTCAACCATTTACCATTTATTGGAGAATCCCTACTTTTCAAGTGACTGCAAATGAAGTCATCTCTGGCACTTTTTGTGCAAAGTAAGAGACACACATGACACCTTTTTATAAAAGTCATCGGTTTCTTTGTTACTGTGTACTTTCAAAGCGTGGGGCTTTCACACGTCAGGTAAACCTGATTACCACTACACAACAAAAGCAGATGCAGCTTTCTTATCTATGTCGTGATAGAACAGTTGTGAATTGAGTAGAAGAAGGGCCCTGATGTGATACTTATTACATGCAGCCTGTAAGATAGTCAAACATGCAGGCTAGGAAGGAAGATGCAAATATCAATGTATTAGAAAAACACCTAAAGGCGAGTGATATGCTTTCATTCATGCATGGCTAGGAAAAATCGCCATACTGTTGCAAACATTCTTACACCACCAACTGGAAATAAATGATTCTGACATTAAACGTAAAGGTGACAATGCATTTGTATCATCACCTTGAGAAGGATCATCTTGGAATTGAGCCGAGGGCCTCTGCACTCAAAGCCAGAAACACTCCACTAAAATAAGATTCCTGTTGGTGCCAACAATTCTCCATGTTAATGCTTGTTCTAGGTGAGCAGTGAACCGATTGCAGGGCTCTTTTGAAAGCAAGGTCTGAGAACCAACAGATACATCCACACGCTGATTACTTTAGTGTTTTGAGAGAATTCCCTTTCTTGGAACGAGATTGCATGAAATAATCTTCAGGGCTTGGACAATTCCATGGCAAAACGGCACCTATCAACATTGTAGCCAACACAATATAACAACTGTTTCTGCCCGGTTTCGAACCGGGGACCTTTCGCGTGTGAGGCGAACGTGATAACCACTACACTACAGAAACAGATACCTACAGTTGATTTTTCTGTAATGAAACTGCTCCGAACTGGCTATTCCATGGGCCTCTGGCTTTAGATTTCTTTCATGCAACCTGCCCGACATCCCTAGCTGAACGCTCGTACATGCCATGCAAGACCAGATGTTTGGTATTAGCTCAGACTGGGCAGGGCTGAAGCATGAGACTCTAGCAAAGAATTATCCACTACTGCAAAGAAAAAATTGATGTTGGTTTTGAAACGCAAACTTCAAAACAACTTGAAAAGAGTACCAAGAAAAGGGCTCGTCCGGGATTTGAACCCGGGACCTCTCGCACCCAAAGTGAGAATCATACCCCTAGACCAACGAGCCCTCAAAATCCTCTTACCTCTCAAAAGCTAATAACGGCTCTAAGCCCGCAATGAAGATCATGCTGGTATCTTTATGATGCTTGGTCTGTGAATACGCATGAAAGTCAGTCTCAACTTACCCTTTCTCAAACGATAGCACTATCATTTACAAGTGTCTCCTTTTATTCCGTCCCAGCTTTGGACACGTCTTACAGGAAGTCAGCCCTTATTTATATATTTCTGCAGTGGCTGAAGCTTAATGAGAAAGAGTAACAAGTTGTTCATAACAGCATAAGAAACACATTGTGCATTTTCTCTCAAATACTCCTTCACTTTGTGCCAAAAGAAATACCAAGGTGAATACCTAGGCCACAGATTCAAGCTAAAGATCTTCCTGCTGAATGCAAGGCGCAATAAAAACTGCATATCGCTGGACTAAAGCATTCCTTGCATAGCCTCTAACATCATAACATAACTGAGCTGCTAGCAGCAAGCTAACCAATACCTTTCTGAAATGAGAATGACATGTGCTTATCTGCTCAATCAGTGCTCAATCAGGCTCGATCAGGCGAGATTTAGAAAAGGTGGAAAGGGTCCAAGTGGATGCCCCTTCCTTTTTAGGGTGGGTCCTGCTGACTATCATAGGATTGCTTGTAAAAGTGGCCAGGGTCAGAGGAAAAGCTGCCAACACTTCTTAGCGTTCTCTATAGATGCAGCCATTTTCTGTGACTGTAATTTCGGCCTTTTCCCAGAAGTCTCTATTCTGCCTATGCAAATTAACAAAAGCAGTGCTTATTCCTCACTTGCTCAAATGTCCTTCCTGTCCAGAAAGCTCTGATTAAGCATGCTTATTTTCTTTTTCTGGGATATTTTAAATTGTTTCGCTGTCCAGTCTGTGGCAGTAGAAAGCTGCTTATGATGCCAGGTTTTGATGAATCCCCAAGGTACAAGTACAGAGGAATATATCAGTCTCTAGGATATGGAACTTTTAGCTAACACATCACAATATGTGATGCTTGCCAAGAAAACACTACATTCTGGAGCGCTGATGATCAGAACATTCTGCTCCTGAAGGATAGAAAAGACAGCTTGATTGAAATAAAGTCTGTTTATATTGACGCTCTCTCTCTCCCTATATATACATACATGCGTACACACACACACACAGGTATGTCATGCATTTCTTCAGATTTGTTTCAACCATTTACCATTTATTGGAGAATCCCTACTTTTCAAGTGACTGCAAATGAAGTCATCTCTGGCACTTTTTGTGCAAAGTAAGAGACACACATGACACCTTTTTATAAAAGTCATCGGTTTCTTTGTTACTGTGTACTTTCAAAGCATGGGGCTTTCACACGTCAGGTAAACCTGATTACCACTACACAACAAAAGCAGATGCAGCTTTCTTATCTATGTCGTGATAGAACAGTTGTGAATTGAGTAGAAGAAGGGCCCTGATGTGATACTTATTACATGCAGCCTGTAAGATAGTCAAACATGCAGGCTAGGAAGGAAGATGCAAATATCAATGTATTAGAAAAACACCTAAAGGCGAGTGATATGCGTTCATTCATGCATGGCTAGGAAAAATCGCCATACTGTTGCAAACATTCTTACACCACCAACTGGAAATAAATGATTCTGACATTAAACGTAAAGGTGACAATGCATTTGTATCATCACCTTGAGAAGGATCATCTTGGAATTGAGCCGAGGGCCTCTGCACTCAAAGCCAGAAACACTCCACTAAAATAAGATTCCTGTTGGTGCCAACAATTCTCCATGTTAATGCTTGTTCTAGGTGAGCAGTGAACCGATTGCAGGGCTCTTTTGAAAGCAAGGTCTGAGAACCAACAGATACATCCACACGCCGATTACTTTAGTGTTTTGAGAGAATTCCCTTTCTTGGAACGAGATTGCATGAAATAATCTTCAGGGCTTGGACAATTCCATGGCAAAACGGCACCTATCAACATTGTAGCCAACACAATATAACAACTGTTTCTGCCCGGTTTCAAACCGGGGACCTTTCGCGTGTGAGGCAAACGTGATAACCACTACACTACAGAAACAGATACCTACAGTTGATTTTTCTGTAATGAAACTGCTCCGAACTGGCTATTCCATGGGCCTCTGGCTTTAGATTTCTTTCATGCAACCTGCCCGACATCCCTAGCTGAACGCTCGTACATGCCATGCAAGACCAGATGTTTGGTATTAGCTCAGACTGGGCAGGGCTGAAGCATGAGACTCTAGCAAAGAATTATCCACTACTGCAAAGAAAAAATTGATGTTGGTTTTGAAACGCAAACTTCAAAACAACTTGAAAAGAGTACCAAGAAAAGGGCTCGTCCGGGATTTGAACCCGGGACCTCTCGCACCCAAAGCGAGAATCATACCCCTAGACCAACGAGCCCTCAAAATCCTCTTACCTCTCAAAAGCTAATACCGGCTCTAAGCCCGCAATGAAGATCATGCTGGTATCTTTATGATGCTTGGTCTGTGAATACGCATGAAAGTCAGTCTCAACTTACCCTTTCTCAAACGATAGCACTATCATTTACAAGTGTCTCCTTTTATTCCGTCCCAGCTTTGGACACGTCTTACAGGAAGTCAGCCCTTATTTATATATTTCTGCAGTGGCTGAAGCTTAATGAGAAAGAGTAACAAGTTGTTCATAACAACATAAGAAACACATTGTGCATTTTCTCTCAAATACTCCTTCACTTTGTGCCAAAAGAAATACCAAGGTGAATACCTAGGCCACAGATTCAAGCTAAAGATCTTCCTGCTGAATGCAAGGCGCAATAAAAACTGCATATCGCTGGACTAAAGCATTCCTTGCATAGCCTCTAACATTATAACATAACTGAGCTGCTAGCAGCAAGCTAACCAATACCTTTCTGAAATGAGAATGACATGTGCTTATCTGCTCAATCAGTGCTCAATCAGTGCTCAATCAGGCGAGATTTAGAAAAGGTGGAAAGGGTCCAAGTGGATGCCCCTTCCTTTTTAGGGTGGGTCCTGCTGACTATCATAGGATTGCTTGTAAAAGTGGCCAGGGTCAGAGGAAAAGCTGCCAACACTTCTTAGCGTTCTCTATAGATGCAGCCATTTTCTGTGACTGTAATTTCGGCCTTTTCCCAGAAGTCTCTATTCTGCCTATGCAAATTAACAAAAGCAGTGCTTATTCCTCACTTGCTCAAAGGTCCTTCCTGTCCAGAAAGCTCTGATTAAGCATGCTTATTTTCTTTTTCTGGGATATTTTAAATTGTTTCGCTGTCCAGTCTGTGGCAGTAGAAAGCTGCTTATGATGCCAGGTTTTGATGAATCCCCAAGGTACAAGTACAGAGGAATATATCAGTCTCTAGGATATGGAACTTTTAGCTAACACATCACAATATGTGATGCTTGCCAAGAAAACACTACATTCTGGAGCGCTGATGATCAGAACATTCTGCTCCTGAAGGATAGAAAAGACAGCTTGATTGAAATAAAGTCTGTTTATATTGACGCTCTCTCTCTCCCTATATATACATACATGCGTACACACACACACACAGGTATGTCATGCATTTCTTCAGATTTGTTTCAACCATTTACCATTTATTGGAGAATCCCTACTTTTCAAGTGACTGCAAATGAAGTCATCTCTGGCACTTTTTGTGCAAAGTAAGAGACACACATGACACCTTTTTATAAAAGTCATCGGTTTCTTTGTTACTGTGTACTTTCAAAGCGTGGGGCTTTCACACGTCAGGTAAACCTGATTACCACTACACAACAAAAGCAGATGCAGCTTTCTTATCTATGTCGTGATAGAACAGTTGTGAATTGAGTAGAAGAAGGGCCCTGATGTGATACTTATTACATGCAGCCTGTAAGATAGTCAAACATGCAGGCTAGGAAGGAAGATGCAAATATCAATGTATTAGAAAAACACCTAAAGGCGAGTGATATGCTTTCATTCATGCATGGCTAGGAAAAATCGCCATACTGTTGCAAACATTCTTACACCACCAACTGGAAATAAATGATTCTGACATTAAACGTAAAGGTGACAATGCATTTGTATCATCACCTTGAGAAGGATCATCTTGGAATTGAGCCGAGGGCCTCTGCACTCAAAGCCAGAAACACTCCACTAAAATAAGATTCCTGTTGGTGCCAACAATTCTCCATGTTAATGCTTGTTCTAGGTGAGCAGTGAACCGATTGCAGGGCTCTTTTGAAAGCAAGGTCTGAGAACCAACAGATACATCCACACGCTGATTACTTTAGTGTTTTGAGAGAATTCCCTTTCTTGGAACGAGATTGCATGAAATAATCTTCAGGGCTTGGACAATTCCATGGCAAAACGGCACCTATCAACATTGTAGCCAACACAATATAACAACTGTTTCTGCCCGGTTTCGAACCGGGGACCTTTCGCGTGTGAGGCGAACGTGATAACCACTACACTACAGAAACAGATACCTACAGTTGATTTTTCTGTAATGAAACTGCTCCGAACTGGCTATTCCATGGGCCTCTGGCTTTAGATTTCTTTCATGCAACCTGCCCGACATCCCTAGCTGAACGCTCGTACATGCCATGCAAGACCAGATGTTTGGTATTAGCTCAGACTGGGCAGGGCTGAAGCATGAGACTCTAGCAAAGAATTATCCACTACTGCAAAGAAAAAATTGATGTTGGTTTTGAAACGCAAACTTCAAAACAACTTGAAAAGAGTACCAAGAAAAGGGCTCGTCCGGGATTTGAACCCGGGACCTCTCGCACCCAAAGTGAGAATCATACCCCTAGACCAACGAGCCCTCAAAATCCTCTTACCTCTCAAAAGCTAATAACGGCTCTAAGCCCGCAATGAAGATCATGCTGGTATCTTTATGATGCTTGGTCTGTGAATACGCATGAAAGTCAGTCTCAACTTACCCTTTCTCAAACGATAGCACTATCATTTACAAGTGTCTCCTTTTATTCCGTCCCAGCTTTGGACACGTCTTACAGGAAGTCAGCCCTTATTTATATATTTCTGCAGTGGCTGAAGCTTAATGAGAAAGAGTAACAAGTTGTTCATAACAGCATAAGAAACACATTGTGCATTTTCTCTCAAATACTCCTTCACTTTGTGCCAAAAGAAATACCAAGGTGAATACCTAGGCCACAGATTCAAGCTAAAGATCTTCCTGCTGAATGCAAGGCGCAATAAAAACTGCATATCGCTGGACTAAAGCATTCCTTGCATAGCCTCTAACATCATAACATAACTGAGCTGCTAGCAGCAAGCTAACCAATACCTTTCTGAAATGAGAATGACATGTGCTTATCTGCTCAATCAGTGCTCAATCAGGCTCGATCAGGCGAGATTTAGAAAAGGTGGAAAGGGTCCAAGTGGATGCCCCTTCCTTTTTAGGGTGGGTCCTGCTGACTATCATAGGATTGCTTGTAAAAGTGGCCAGGGTCAGAGGAAAAGCTGCCAACACTTCTTAGCGTTCTCTATAGATGCAGCCATTTTCTGTGACTGTAATTTCGGCCTTTTCCCAGAAGTCTCTATTCTGCCTATGCAAATTAACAAAAGCAGTGCTTATTCCTCACTTGCTCAAATGTCCTTCCTGTCCAGAAAGCTCTGATTAAGCATGCTTATTTTCTTTTTCTGGGATATTTTAAATTGTTTCGCTGTCCAGTCTGTGGCAGTAGAAAGCTGCTTATGATGCCAGGTTTTGATGAATCCCCAAGGTACAAGTACAGAGGAATATATCAGTCTCTAGGATATGGAACTTTTAGCTAACACATCACAATATGTGATGCTTGCCAAGAAAACACTACATTCTGGAGCGCTGATGATCAGAACATTCTGCTCCTGAAGGATAGAAAAGACAGCTTGATTGAAATAAAGTCTGTTTATATTGACGCTCTCTCTCTCCCTATATATACATACATGCGTACACACACACACACAGGTATGTCATGCATTTCTTCAGATTTGTTTCAACCATTTACCATTTATTGGAGAATCCCTACTTTTCAAGTGACTGCAAATGAAGTCATCTCTGGCACTTTTTGTGCAAAGTAAGAGACACACATGACACCTTTTTATAAAAGTCATCGGTTTCTTTGTTACTGTGTACTTTCAAAGCATGGGGCTTTCACACGTCAGGTAAACCTGATTACCACTACACAACAAAAGCAGATGCAGCTTTCTTATCTATGTCGTGATAGAACAGTTGTGAATTGAGTAGAAGAAGGGCCCTGATGTGATACTTATTACATGCAGCCTGTAAGATAGTCAAACATGCAGGCTAGGAAGGAAGATGCAAATATCAATGTATTAGAAAAACACCTAAAGGCGAGTGATATGCGTTCATTCATGCATGGCTAGGAAAAATCGCCATACTGTTGCAAACATTCTTACACCACCAACTGGAAATAAATGATTCTGACATTAAACGTAAAGGTGACAATGCATTTGTATCATCACCTTGAGAAGGATCATCTTGGAATTGAGCCGAGGGCCTCTGCACTCAAAGCCAGAAACACTCCACTAAAATAAGATTCCTGTTGGTGCCAACAATTCTCCATGTTAATGCTTGTTCTAGGTGAGCAGTGAACCGATTGCAGGGCTCTTTTGAAAGCAAGGTCTGAGAACCAACAGATACATCCACACGCCGATTACTTTAGTGTTTTGAGAGAATTCCCTTTCTTGGAACGAGATTGCATGAAATAATCTTCAGGGCTTGGACAATTCCATGGCAAAACGGCACCTATCAACATTGTAGCCAACACAATATAACAACTGTTTCTGCCCGGTTTCAAACCGGGGACCTTTCGCGTGTGAGGCAAACGTGATAACCACTACACTACAGAAACAGATACCTACAGTTGATTTTTCTGTAATGAAACTGCTCCGAACTGGCTATTCCATGGGCCTCTGGCTTTAGATTTCTTTCATGCAACCTGCCCGACATCCCTAGCTGAACGCTCGTACATGCCATGCAAGACCAGATGTTTGGTATTAGCTCAGACTGGGCAGGGCTGAAGCATGAGACTCTAGCAAAGAATTATCCACTACTGCAAAGAAAAAATTGATGTTGGTTTTGAAACGCAAACTTCAAAACAACTTGAAAAGAGTACCAAGAAAAGGGCTCGTCCGGGATTTGAACCCGGGACCTCTCGCACCCAAAGCGAGAATCATACCCCTAGACCAACGAGCCCTCAAAATCCTCTTACCTCTCAAAAGCTAATACCGGCTCTAAGCCCGCAATGAAGATCATGCTGGTATCTTTATGATGCTTGGTCTGTGAATACGCATGAAAGTCAGTCTCAACTTACCCTTTCTCAAACGATAGCACTATCATTTACAAGTGTCTCCTTTTATTCCGTCCCAGCTTTGGACACGTCTTACAGGAAGTCAGCCCTTATTTATATATTTCTGCAGTGGCTGAAGCTTAATGAGAAAGAGTAACAAGTTGTTCATAACAACATAAGAAACACATTGTGCATTTTCTCTCAAATACTCCTTCACTTTGTGCCAAAAGAAATACCAAGGTGAATACCTAGGCCACAGATTCAAGCTAAAGATCTTCCTGCTGAATGCAAGGCGCAATAAAAACTGCATATCGCTGGACTAAAGCATTCCTTGCATAGCCTCTAACATCATAACATAACTGAGCTGCTAGCAGCAAGCTAACCAATACCTTTCTGAAATGAGAATGACATGTGCTTATCTGCTCAATCAGTGCTCAATCAGTGCTCAATCAGGCGAGATTTAGAAAAGGTGGAAAGGGTCCAAGTGGATGCCCCTTCCTTTTTAGGGTGGGTCCTGCTGACTATCATAGGATTGCTTGTAAAAGTGGTCAGGGTCAGAGGAAAAGCTGCCAACACTTCTTAGCGTTCTCTATAGATGCAGCCATTTTCTGTGACTGTAATTTCGGCCTTTTCCCAGAAGTCTCTATTCTGCCTATGCAAATTAACAAAAGCAGTGCTTATTCCTCACTTGCTCAAAGGTCCTTCCTGTCCAGAAAGCTCTGATTAAGCATGCTTATTTTCTTTTTCTGGGATATTTTAAATTGTTTCGCTGTCCAGTCTGTGGCAGTAGAAAGCTGCTTATGATGCCAGGTTTTGATGAATCCCCAAGGTACAAGTACAGAGGAATATATCAGTCTCTAGGATATGGAACTTTTAGCTAACACATCACAATATGTGATGCTTGCCAAGAAAACACTACATTCTGGAGCGCTGATGATCAGAACATTCTGCTCCTGAAGGATAGAAAAGACAGCTTGATTGAAATAAAGTCTGTTTATATTGACGCTCTCTCTCTCCCTATATATACATACATGCGTACACACACACACACAGGTATGTCATGCATTTCTTCAGATTTGTTTCAACCATTTACCATTTATTGGAGAATCCCTACTTTTCAAGTGACTGCAAATGAAGTCATCTCTGGCACTTTTTGTGCAAAGTAAGAGACACACATGACACCTTTTTATAAAAGTCATCGGTTTCTTTGTTACTGTGTACTTTCAAAGCATGGGGCTTTCACACGTCAGGTAAACCTGATTACCACTACACAACAAAAGCAGATGCAGCTTTCTTATCTATGTCGTGATAGAACAGTTGTGAATTGAGTAGAAGAAGGGCCCTGATGTGATACTTATTACATGCAGCCTGTAAGATAGTCAAACATGCAGGCTAGGAAGGAAGATGCAAATATCAATGTATTAGAAAAACACCTAAAGGCGAGTGATATGCTTTCATTCATGCATGGCTAGGAAAAATCGCCATACTGTTGCAAACATTCTTACACCACCAACTGGAAATAAATGATTCTGACATTAAACGTAAAGGTGACAATGCATTTGTATCATCACCTTGAGAAGGATCATCTTGGAATTGAGCCGAGGGCCTCTGCACTCAAAGCCAGAAACACTCCACTAAAATAAGATTCCTGTTGGTGCCAACAATTCTCCATGTTAATGCTTGTTCTAGGTGAGCAGTGAACCGATTGCAGGGCTCTTTTGAAAGCAAGGTCTGAGAACCAACAGATACATCCACACGCCGATTACTTTAGTGTTTTGAAAGAATTCCCTTTCTTGGAACGAGATTGCATGAAATAATCTTCAGGGCTTGGACAATTCCATGGCAAAACGGCACCTATCAACATTGTAGCCAACACAATATAACAACTGTTTCTGCCCGGTTTCGAACCGGGGACCTTTCGCGTGTGAGGCAAACGTGATAACCACTACACTACAGAAACAGATACCTACAGTTGATTTTTCTGTAATGAAACTGCTCCGAACTGGCTATTCCATGGGCCTCTGGCTTTAGATTTCTTTCATGCAACCTGCCCGACATCCCTAGCTGAACGCTCGTACATGCCATGCAAGACCAGATGTTTGGTATTAGCTCAGACTGGGCAGGGCTGAAGCATGAGACTCTAGCAAAGAATTATCCACTACTGCAAAGAAAAAATTGATGTTGGTTTTGAAACGCAAACTTCAAAACAACTTGAAAAGAGTACCAAGAAAAGGGCTCGTCCGGGATTTGAACCCGGGACCTCTCGCACCCAAAGCGAGAATCATACCCCTAGACCAACGAGCCCTCAAAATCCTCTTACCTCTCAAAAGCTAATACCGGCTCTAAGCCCGCAATGAAGATCATGCTGGAATCTTTATGATGCTTGGTCTGTGAATACGCATGAAAGTCAGTCTCAACTTACCCTTTCTCAAACGATAGCACTATCATTTACAAGTGTCTCCTTTTATTCCGTCCCAGCTTTGGACACGTCTTACAGGAAGTCAGCCCTTATTTATATATTTCTTCAGTGGCTGAAGCTTAATGAGAAAGAGTAACAAGTTGTTCATAACAACATAAGAAACACATTGTGCATTTTCTCTCAAATACTCCTTCACTTTGTGCCAAAAGAAATACCAAGGTGAATACCTAGGCCACAGATTCAAGCTAAAGATCTTCCTGCTGAATGCAAGGCGCAATAAAAACTGCATATCGCTGGACTAAAGCATTCCTTGCATAGCCTCTAACATCATAACATAACTGAGCTGCTAGCAGCAAGCTAACCAATACCTTTCTGAAATGAGAATGACATGTGCTTATCTGCTCAATCAGTGCTCAATCAGGCGAGATTTAGAAAAGGTGGAAAGGGTCCAAGTGGATGCCCCTTCCTTTTTAGGGTGGGTCCTGCTGACTATCATAGGATTGCTTGTAAAAGTGGTCAGGGTCAGAGGAAAAGCTGCCAACACTTCTTAGCATTCTCTATAGATGCAGCCATTTTCTGTGACTGTAATTTCGGCCTTTTCCCAGAAGTCTCTATTCTGCCTATGCAAATTAACAAAAGCAGTGCTTATTCCTCACTTGCTCAAATGTCCTTCCTGTCCAGAAAGCTCTGATTAAGCATGCTTATTTTCTTTTTCTGGGATATTTTAAATTGTTTCGCTGTCCAGTCTGTGGCAGTAGAAAGCTGCTTATGATGCCAGGTTTTGATGAATCCCCAAGGTACAAGTACAGAGGAATATATCTGTCTCTAGGATATGGAACTTTTAGCTAACACATCACAATATGTGATGCTTGCCAAGAAAACACTACATTCTGGAGCGCTGATGATCAGAACATTCTGCTCCTGAAGGATAGAAAAGACAGCTTGATTGAAATAAAGTCTGTTTATATTGACGCTCTCTCTCTCCCTATATATACATACATGCATACACACACACACACAGGTATGTCATGCATTTCTTCAGATTTGTTTCAACCATTTACCATTTATTGGAGAATCCCTACTTTTCAAGTGACTGCAAATGAAGTCATCTCTGGCACTTTTTGAGCAAAGTAAGAGACACACATGACACCTTTTTATAAAAGTCATCGGTTTCTTTGTTACTGTGTACTTTCAAAGCATGGGGCTTTCACACGTCAGGTAAACCTGATTACCACTACACAACAAAAGCAGATGCAGCTTTCTTATCTATGTCGTGATAGAACAGTTGTGAATTGAGTAGAAGAAGGGCCCTGATGTGATACTTATTACATGCAGCCTGTAAGATAGTCAAACATGCAGGCTAGGAAGGAAGATGCAAATATCAATGTATTAGAAAAACACCTAAAGGCGAGTGATATGCTTTCATTCATGCATGGCTAGGAAAAATCGCCATACTGTTGCAAACATTCTTACACCACCAACTGGAAATAAATGATTCTGACATTAAACGTAAAGGTGACAATGCATTTGTATCATCACCTTGAGAAGGATCATCTTGGAATTGAGCCGAGGGCCTCTGCACTCAAAGCCAGAAACACTCCACTAAAATAAGATTCCTGTTGGTGCCAACAATTCTCCATGTTAATGCTTGTTCTAGGTGAGTAGTGAACCGATTGCAGGGCTCTTTTGAAAGCAAGGTCTGAGAACCAACAGATACATCCACACGCTGATTACTTTAGTGTTTTGAGAGAATTCCCTTTCTTGGAACGAGATTGCATGAAATAATCTTCAGGGCTTGGACAATTCCATGGCAAAACGGCACCTATCAACATTGTAGCCAACACAATATAACAACTGTTTCTGCCCGGTTTCGAACCGGGGACCTTTCGCGTGTGAGGCGAACGTGATAACCACTACACTACAGAAACAGATACCTACAGTTGATTTTTCTGTAATGAAACTGCTCCGAACTGGCTATTCCATGGGCCTCTGGCTTTAGATTTCTTTCATGCAACCTGCCCGACATCCCTAGCTGAACGCTCGTACATGCCATGCAAGACCAGATGTTTGGTATTAGCTCAGACTGGGCAGGGCTGAAGCATGAGACTCTAGCAAAGAATTATCCACTACTGCAAAGAAAAAATTGATGTTGGTTTTGAAACGCAAACTTCAAAACAACTTGAAAAGAGTACCAAGAAAAGGGCTCGTCCGGGATTTGAACCCGGGACCTCTCGCACCCAAAGTGAGAATCATACCCCTAGACCAACGAGCCCTCAAAATCCTCTTACCTCTCAAAAGCTAATAACGGCTCTAAGCCCGCAATGAAGATCATGCTGGTATCTTTATGATGCTTGGTCTGTGAATACGCATGAAAGTCAGTCTCAACTTACCCTTTCTCAAACGATAGCACTATCATTTACAAGTGTCTCCTTTTATTCCGTCCCAGCTTTGGACACGTCTTACAGGAAGTCAGCCCTTATTTATATATTTCTGCAGTGGCTGAAGCTTAATGAGAAAGAGTAACAAGTTGTTCATAACAGCATAAGAAACACATTGTGCATTTTCTCTCAAATACTCCTTCACTTTGTGCCAAAAGAAATACCAAGGTGAATACCTAGGCCACAGATTCAAGCTAAAGATCTTCCTGCTGAATGCAAGGCGCAATAAAAACTGCATATCGCTGGACTAAAGCATTCCTTGCATAGCCTCTAACATCATAACATAACTGAGCTGCTAGCAGCAAGCTAACCAATACCTTTCTGAAATGAGAATGACATGTGCTTATCTGCTCAATCAGTGCTCAATCAGGCTCGATCAGGCGAGATTTAGAAAAGGTGGAAAGGGTCCAAGTGGATGCCCCTTCCTTTTTAGGGTGGGTCCTGCTGACTATCATAGGATTGCTTGTAAAAGTGGCCAGGGTCAGAGGAAAAGCTGCCAACACTTCTTAGCGTTCTCTATAGATGCAGCCATTTTCTGTGACTGTAATTTCGGCCTTTTCCCAGAAGTCTCTATTCTGCCTATGCAAATTAACAAAAGCAGTGCTTATTCCTCACTTGCTCAAATGTCCTTCCTGTCCAGAAAGCTCTGATTAAGCATGCTTATTTTCTTTTTCTGGGATATTTTAAATTGTTTCGCTGTCCAGTCTGTGGCAGTAGAAAGCTGCTTATGATGCCAGGTTTTGATGAATCCCCAAGGTACAAGTACAGAGGAATATATCAGTCTCTAGGATATGGAACTTTTAGCTAACACATCACAATATGTGATGCTTGCCAAGAAAACACTACATTCTGGAGCGCTGATGATCAGAACATTCTGCTCCTGAAGGATAGAAAAGACAGCTTGATTGAAATAAAGTCTGTTTATATTGACGCTCTCTCTCTCCCTATATATACATACATGCGTACACACACACACACAGGTATGTCATGCATTTCTTCAGATTTGTTTCAACCATTTACCATTTATTGGAGAATCCCTACTTTTCAAGTGACTGCAAATGAAGTCATCTCTGGCACTTTTTGTGCAAAGTAAGAGACACACATGACACCTTTTTATAAAAGTCATCGGTTTCTTTGTTACTGTGTACTTTCAAAGCATGGGGCTTTCACACGTCAGGTAAACCTGATTACCACTACACAACAAAAGCAGATGCAGCTTTCTTATCTATGTCGTGATAGAACAGTTGTGAATTGAGTAGAAGAAGGGCCCTGATGTGATACTTATTACATGCAGCCTGTAAGATAGTCAAACATGCAGGCTAGGAAGGAAGATGCAAATATCAATGTATTAGAAAAACACCTAAAGGCGAGTGATATGCGTTCATTCATGCATGGCTAGGAAAAATCGCCATACTGTTGCAAACATTCTTACACCACCAACTGGAAATAAATGATTCTGACATTAAACGTAAAGGTGACAATGCATTTGTATCATCACCTTGAGAAGGATCATCTTGGAATTGAGCCGAGGGCCTCTGCACTCAAAGCCAGAAACACTCCACTAAAATAAGATTCCTGTTGGTGCCAACAATTCTCCATGTTAATGCTTGTTCTAGGTGAGCAGTGAACCGATTGCAGGGCTCTTTTGAAAGCAAGGTCTGAGAACCAACAGATACATCCACACGCCGATTACTTTAGTGTTTTGAGAGAATTCCCTTTCTTGGAACGAGATTGCATGAAATAATCTTCAGGGCTTGGACAATTCCATGGCAAAACGGCACCTATCAACATTGTAGCCAACACAATATAACAACTGTTTCTGCCCGGTTTCAAACCGGGGACCTTTCGCGTGTGAGGCAAACGTGATAACCACTACACTACAGAAACAGATACCTACAGTTGATTTTTCTGTAATGAAACTGCTCCGAACTGGCTATTCCATGGGCCTCTGGCTTTAGATTTCTTTCATGCAACCTGCCCGACATCCCTAGCTGAACGCTCGTACATGCCATGCAAGACCAGATGTTTGGTATTAGCTCAGACTGGGCAGGGCTGAAGCATGAGACTCTAGCAAAGAATTATCCACTACTGCAAAGAAAAAATTGATGTTGGTTTTGAAACGCAAACTTCAAAACAACTTGAAAAGAGTACCAAGAAAAGGGCTCATCCGGGATTTGAACCCGGGACCTCTCGCACCCAAAGGGAGAATCATACCCCTAGACCAACGAGCCCTCAAAATCCTCTTACCTCTCGAAAGCTAATACCGGCTCTAAGCCCGCAATGAAGATCATGCTGGTATCTTTATGATGCTTGGTCTGTGAATACGCATGAAAGTCAGTCTCAACTTACCCTTTCTCAAACGATAGCACTATCATTTACAAGTGTCTCCTTTTATTCCGTCCCAGCTTTGGACACGTCTTACAGGAAGTCAGCCCTTATTTATATATTTCTGCAGTGGCTGAAGCTTAATGAGAAAGAGTAACAAGTTGTTCATAACAACATAAGAAACACATTGTGCATTTTCTCTCAAATACTCCTTCACTTTGTGCCAAAAGAAATACCAAGGTGAATACCTAGGCCACAGATTCAAGCTAAAGATCTTCCTGCTGAATGCAAGGCGCAATAAAAACTGCATATCGCTGGACTAAAGCATTCCTTGCATAGCCTCTAACATCATAACATAACTGAGCTGCTAGCAGCAAGCTAACCAATACCTTTCTGAAATGAGAATGACATGTGCTTATCTGCTCAATCAGTGCTCAATCAGTGCTCAATCAGGCGAGATTTAGAAAAGGTGGAAAGGGTCCAAGTGGATGCCCCTTCCTTTTTAGGGTGGGTCCTGCTGACTATCATAGGATTGCTTGTAAAAGTGGCCAGGGTCAGAGGAAAAGCTGCCAACACTTCTTAGCGTTCTCTATAGATGCAGCCATTTTCTGTGACTGTAATTTCGGCCTTTTCCCAGAAGTCTCTATTCTGCCTATGCAAATTAACAAAAGCAGTGCTTATTCCTCACTTGCTCAAAGGTCCTTCCTGTCCAGAAAGCTCTGATTAAGCATGCTTATTTTCTTTTTCTGGGATATTTTAAATTGTTTCGCTGTCCAGTCTGTGGCAGTAGAAAGCTGCTTATGATGCCAGGTTTTGATGAATCCCCAAGGTACAAGTACAGAGGAATATATCAGTCTCTAGGATATGGAACTTTTAGCTAACACATCACAATATGTGATGCTTGCCAAGAAAACACTACATTCTGGAGCGCTGATGATCAGAACATTCTGCTCCTGAAGGATAGAAAAGACAGCTTGATTGAAATAAAGTCTGTTTATATTGACGCTCTCTCTCTCCCTATATATACATACATGCGTACACACACACACACAGGTATGTCATGCATTTCTTCAGATTTGTTTCAACCATTTACCATTTATTGGAGAATCCCTACTTTTCAAGTGACTGCAAATGAAGTCATCTCTGGCACTTTTTGTGCAAAGTAAGAGACACACATGACACCTTTTTATAAAAGTCATCGGTTTCTTTGTTACTGTGTACTTTCAAAGCATGGGGCTTTCACACGTCAGGTAAACCTGATTACCACTACACAACAAAAGCAGATGCAGCTTTCTTATCTATGTCGTGATAGAACAGTTGTGAATTGAGTAGAAGAAGGGCCCTGATGTGATACTTATTACATGCAGCCTGTAAGATAGTCAAACATGCAGGCTAGGAAGGAAGATGCAAATATCAATGTATTAGAAAAACACCTAAAGGCGAGTGATATGCGTTCATTCATGCATGGCTAGGAAAAATCGCCATACTGTTGCAAACATTCTTACACCACCAACTGGAAATAAATGATTCTGACATTAAACGTAAAGGTGACAATGCATTTGTATCATCACCTTGAGAAGGATCATCTTGGAATTGAGCCGAGGGCCTCTGCACTCAAAGCCAGAAACACTCCACTAAAATAAGATTCCTGTTGGTGCCAACAATTCTCCATGTTAATGCTTGTTCTAGGTGAGCAGTGAACCGATTGCAGGGCTCTTTTGAAAGCAAGGTCTGAGAACCAACAGATACATCCACACGCCGATTACTTTAGTGTTTTGAGAGAATTCCCTTTCTTGGAACGAGATTGCATGAAATAATCTTCAGGGCTTGGACAATTCCATGGCAAAACAGCACCTATCAACATTGTAGCCAACACAATATAACAACTGTTTCTGCCCGGTTTCAAACCGGGGACCTTTCGCGTGTGAGGCAAACGTGATAACCACTACACTACAGAAACAGATACCTACAGTTGATTTTTCTGTAATGAAACTGCTCCGAACTGGCTATTCCATGGGCCTCTGGCTTTAGATTTCTTTCATGCAACCTGCCCGACATCCCTAGCTGAACGCTCGTACATGCCATGCAAGACCAGATGTTTGGTATTAGCTCAGACTGGGCAGGGCTGAAGCATGAGACTCTAGCAAAGAATTATCCACTACTGCAAAGAAAAAATTGATGTTGGTTTTGAAACGCAAACTTCAAAACAACTTGAAAAGAGTACCAAGAAAAGGGCTCGTCCGGGATTTGAACCCGGGACCTCTCGCACCCAAAGCGAGAATCATACCCCTAGACCAACGAGCCCTCAAAATCCTCTTACCTCTCAAAAGCTAATACCGGCTCTAAGCCCGCAATGAAGATCATGCTGGTATCTTTATGATGCTTGGTCTGTGAATACGCATGAAAGTCAGTCTCAACTTACCCTTTCTCAAACGATAGCACTATCATTTACAAGTGTCTCCTTTTATTCCGTCCCAGCTTTGGACACGTCTTACAGGAAGTCAGCCCTTATTTATATATTTCTGCAGTGGCTGAAGCTTAATGAGAAAGAGTAACAAGTTGTTCATAACAACATAAGAAACACATTGTGCATTTTCTCTCAAATACTCCTTCACTTTGTGCCAAAAGAAATACCAAGGTGAATACCTAGGCCACAGATTCAAGCTAAAGATCTTCCTGCTGAATGCAAGGCGCAATAAAAACTGCATATCGCTGGACTAAAGCATTCCTTGCATAGCCTCTAACATCATAACATAACTGAGCTGCTAGCAGCAAGCTAACCAATACCTTTCTGAAATGAGAATGACATGTGCTTATCTGCTCAATCAGTGCTCAATCAGGCGAGATTTAGAAAAGGTGGAAAGGGTCCAAGTGGATGCCCCTTCCTTTTTAGGGTGGGTCCTGCTGACTATCATAGGATTGCTTGTAAAAGTGGCCAGGGTCAGAGGAAAAGCTGCCAACACTTCTTAGCGTTCTCTATAGATGCAGCCATTTTCTGTGACTGTAATTTCGGCCTTTTCCCAGAAGTCTCTATTCTGCCTATGCAAATTAACAAAAGCAGTGCTTATTCCTCACTTGCTCAAAGGTCCTTCCTGTCCAGAAAGCTCTGATTAAGCATGCTTATTTTCTTTTTCTGGGATATTTTAAATTGTTTCGCTGTCCAGTCTGTGGCAGTAGAAAGCTGCTTATGATGCCAGGTTTTGATGAATCCCCAAGGTACAAGTACAGAGGAATATATCAGTCTCTAGGATATGGAACTTTTAGCTAACACATCACAATATGTGATGCTTGCCAAGAAAACACTACATTCTGGAGCGCTGATGATCAGAACATTCTGCTCCTGAAGGATAGAAAAGACAGCTTGATTGAAATAAAGTCTGTTTATATTGACGCTCTCTCTCTCCCTATATATACATACATGCGTACACACACACACACAGGTATGTCATGCATTTCTTCAGATTTGTTTCAACCATTTACCATTTATTGGAGAATCCCTACTTTTCAAGTGACTGCAAATGAAGTCATCTCTGGCACTTTTTGTGCAAAGTAAGAGACACACATGACACCTTTTTATAAAAGTCATCGGTTTCTTTGTTACTGTGTACTTTCAAAGCATGGGGCTTTCACACGTCAGGTAAACCTGATTACCACTACACAACAAAAGCAGATGCAGCTTTCTTATCTATGTCGTGATAGAACAGTTGTGAATTGAGTAGAAGAAGGGCCCTGATGTGATACTTATTACATGCAGCCTGTAAGATAGTCAAACATGCAGGCTAGGAAGGAAGATGCAAATATCAATGTATTAGAAAAACACCTAAAGGCGAGTGATATGCTTTCATTCATGCATGGCTAGGAAAAATCGCCATACTGTTGCAAACATTCTTACACCACCAACTGGAAATAAATGATTCTGACATTAAACGTAAAGGTGACAATGCATTTGTATCATCACCTTGAGAAGGATCATCTTGGAATTGAGCCGAGGGCCTCTGCACTCAAAGCCAGAAACACTCCACTAAAATAAGATTCCTGTTGGTGCCAACAATTCTCCATGTTAATGCTTGTTCTAGGTGAGCAGTGAACCGATTGCAGGGCTCTTTTGAAAGCAAGGTCTGAGAACCAACAGATACATCCACACGCCGATTACTTTAGTGTTTTGAAAGAATTCCCTTTCTTGGAACGAGATTGCATGAAATAATCTTCAGGGCTTGGACAATTCCATGGCAAAACGGCACCTATCAACATTGTAGCCAACACAATATAACAACTGTTTCTGCCCGGTTTCGAACCGGGGACCTTTCGCGTGTGAGGCAAACGTGATAACCACTACACTACAGAAACAGATACCAACAGTTGATTTTTCTGTAATGAAACTGCTCCGAACTGGCTATTCCATGGGCCTCTGGCTTTAGATTTCTTTCATGCAACCTGCCCGACATCCCTAGCTGAACGCTCGTACATGCCATGCAAGACCAGATGTTTGGTATTAGCTCAGACTGGGCAGGGCTGAAGCATGAGACTCTAGCAAAGAATTATCCACTACTGCAAAGAAAAAATTGATGTTGGTTTTGAAACGCAAACTTCAAAACAACTTGAAAAGAGTACCAAGAAAAGGGCTCGTCCGGGATTTGAACCCGGGACCTCTCGCACCCAAAGCGAGAATCATACCCCTAGACCAACGAGCCCTCAAAATCCTCTTACCTCTCAAAAGCTAATACCGGCTCTAAGCCCGCAATGAAGATCATGCTGGAATCTTTATGATGCTTGGTCTGTGAATACGCATGAAAGTCAGTCTCAACTTACCCTTTCTCAAACGATAGCACTATCATTTACAAGTGTCTCCTTTTATTCCGTCCCAGCTTTGGACACGTCTTACAGGAAGTCAGCCCTTATTTATATATTTCTTCAGTGGCTGAAGCTTAATGAGAAAGAGTAACAAGTTGTTCATAACAACATAAGAAACACATTGTGCATTTTCTCTCAAATACTCCTTCACTTTGTGCCAAAAGAAATACCAAGGTGAATACCTAGGCCACAGATTCAAGCTAAAGATCTTCCTGCTGAATGCAAGGCGCAATAAAAACTGCATATCGCTGGACTAAAGCATTCCTTGCATAGCCTCTAACATCATAACATAACTGAGCTGCTAGCAGCAAGCTAACCAATACCTTTCTGAAATGAGAATGACATGTGCTTATCTGCTCAATCAGTGCTCAATCAGGCGAGATTTAGAAAAGGTGGAAAGGGTCCAAGTGGATGCCCCTTCCTTTTTAGGGTGGGTCCTGCTGACTATCATAGGATTGCTTGTAAAAGTGGTCAGGGTCAGAGGAAAAGCTGCCAACACTTCTTAGCGTTCTCTATAGATGCAGCCATTTTCTGTGACTGTAATTTCGGCCTTTTCCCAGAAGTCTCTATTCTGCCTATGCAAATTAACAAAAGCAGTGCTTATTCCTCACTTGCTCAAATGTCCTTCCTGTCCAGAAAGCTCTGATTAAGCATGCTTATTTTCTTTTTCTGGGATATTTTAAATTGTTTCGCTGTCCAGTCTGTGGCAGTAGAAAGCTGCTTATGATGCCAGGTTTTGATGAATCCCCAAGGTACAAGTACAGAGGAATATATCTGTCTCTAGGATATGGAACTTTTAGCTAACACATCACAATATGTGATGCTTGCCAAGAAAACACTACATTCTGGAGCGCTGATGATCAGAACATTCTGCTCCTGAAGGATAGAAAAGACAGCTTGATTGAAATAAAGTCTGTTTATATTGACGCTCTCTCTCTCCCTATATATACATACATGCATACACACACACACACAGGTATGTCATGCATTTCTTCAGATTTGTTTCAACCATTTACCATTTATTGGAGAATCCCTACTTTTCAAGTGACTGCAAATGAAGTCATCTCTGGCACTTTTTGAGCAAAGTAAGAGACACACATGACACCTTTTTATAAAAGTCATCGGTTTCTTTGTTACTGTGTACTTTCAAAGCATGGGGCTTTCACACGTCAGGTAAACCTGATTACCACTACACAACAAAAGCAGATGCAGCTTTCTTATCTATGTCGTGATAGAACAGTTGTGAATTGAGTAGAAGAAGGGCCCTGATGTGATACTTATTACATGCAGCCTGTAAGATAGTCAAACATGCAGGCTAGGAAGGAAGATGCAAATATCAATGTATTAGAAAAACACCTAAAGGCGAGTGATATGCTTTCATTCATGCATGGCTAGGAAAAATCGCCATACTGTTGCAAACATTCTTACACCACCAACTGGAAATAAATGATTCTGACATTAAACGTAAAGGTGACAATGCATTTGTATCATCACCTTGAGAAGGATCATCTTGGAATTGAGCCGAGGGCCTCTGCACTCAAAGCCAGAAACACTCCACTAAAATAAGATTCCTGTTGGTGCCAACAATTCTCCATGTTAATGCTTGTTCTAGGTGAGCAGTGAACCGATTGCAGGGCTCTTTTGAAAGCAAGGTCTGAGAACCAACAGATACATCCACACGCCGATTACTTTAGTGTTTTGAGAGAATTCCCTTTCTTGGAACGAGATTGCATGAAATAATCTTCAGGGCTTGGACAATTCCATGGCAAAACGGCACCTATCAACATTGTAGCCAACACAATATAACAACTGTTTCTGCCCGGTTTCGAACCGGGGACCTTTCGCGTGTGAGGCGAACGTGATAACCACTACACTACAGAAACAGATACCTACACTTGATTTTTCTGTAATGAAACTGCTCCGAACTGGCTATTCCATGGGCCTCTGGCTTTAGATTTCTTTCATGCAACCTGCCCGACATCCCTAGCTGAACGCTCGTACATGCCATGCAAGACCAGATGTTTGGTATTAGCTCAGATTGGGCAGGGCTGAAGCATGAGACTCTAGCAAAGAATTATCCACTACTGCAAAGAAAAAATTGATGTTGGTTTTGAAACGCAAACTTCAAAACAACTTGAAAAGAGTACCAAGAAAAGGGCTCGTCCGGGATTTGAACCCGGGACCTCTCGCACCCAAAGCGAGAATCATACCCCTAGACCAACGAGCCCTCAAAATCCTCTTACCGCTCAAAAGCTAATACCGGCTCTAAGCCCGCAATGAAGATCATGCTGGTATCTTTATGATGCTTGGTCTGTGAATACGCATGAAAGTCAGTCTCAACTTACCCTTTCTCAAACGATAGCACTATCATTTACAAGTGTCTCCTTTTATTCCGTCCCAGCTTTGGACACGTCTTACAGGAAGTCAGCCCTTATTTATATATTTCTGCAGTGGCTGAAGCTTAATGAGAAAGAGTAACAAGTTGTTCATAATAACATAAGAAACACATTGTGCATTTGCTCTCAAATACTCCTTCACTTTGTGCCAAAAGAAATACCAAGGTGAATACCTAGGCCACAGATTCAAGCTAAAGATCTTCCTGGTGAAGGCAAGGCGCAATAAAAACTGCATATCGCTGGACTAAAGCATTCCTTGCATAGCCTCTAACATCATAACATAACTGAGCTGCTAGCAGCAAGCTAACCAATACCTTTCTGAAATGAGAATGACATGTGCTTATCTGCTCAATCAGTGCTCAATCAGGCGAGATTTAGAAAAGGTGGAAAGGGTCCAAGTGGATGCCCCTTCCTTTTTAGGGTGGGTCCTGCTGACTATCATAGGATTGCTTGTAAAAGTGGTCAGGGTCAGAGGAAAAGCTGCCAACACTTCTTAGCGTTCTCTATAGATGCAGCCATTTTCTGTGACTGTAATTTCGGCCTTTTCCCAGAAGTCTCTATTCTGCCTATGCAAATTAACAAAAGCAGTGCTTATTCCTCACTTGCTCAAAGGTCCTTCCTGTCCAGAAAGCTCTGATTAAGCATGCTTATTTTCTTTTTCTGGGATATTTTAAATTGTTTCGCTGTCCAGTCTGTGGCAGTAGAAAGCTGCTTATGATGCCAGGTTTTGATGAATCCCCAAGGTACAAGTACAGAGGAATATATCAGTCTCTAGGATATGGAACTTTTAGCTAACACATCACAATATGTGATGCTTGCCAAGAAAACACTACATTCTGGAGCGCTGATGATCAGAACATTCTGCTCCTGAAGGATAGAAAAGACAGCTTGATTGAAATAAAGTCTGTTTATATTGACGCTCTCTCTCTCCCTATATATACATACATGCGTACACACACACACACAGGTATGTCATGCATTTCTTCAGATTTGTTTCAACCATTTACCATTTATTGGAGAATCCCTACTTTTCAAGTGACTGCAAATGAAGTCATCTCTGGCACTTTTTGTGCAAAGTAAGAGACACACATGACACCTTTTTATAAAAGTCATCGGTTTCTTTGTTACTGTGTACTTTCAAAGCGTGGGGCTTTCACACGTCAGGTAAACCTGATTACCACTACACAACAAAAGCAGATGCAGCTTTCTTATCTATGTCGTGATAGAACAGTTGTGAATTGAGTAGAAGAAGGGCCCTGATGTGATACTTATTACATGCAGCCTGTAAGATAGTCAAACATGCAGGCTAGGAAGGAAGATGCAAATATCAATGTATTAGAAAAACACCTAAAGGCGAGTGATATGCTTTCATTCATGCATGGCTAGGAAAAATCGCCATACTGTTGCAAACATTCTTACACCACCAACTGGAAATAAATGATTCTGACATTAAACGTAAAGGTGACAATGCATTTGTATCATCACCTTGAGAAGGATCATCTTGGAATTGAGCCGAGGGCCTCTGCACTCAAAGCCAGAAACACTCCACTAAAATAAGATTCCTGTTGGTGCCAACAATTCTCCATGTTAATGCTTGTTCTAGGTGAGCAGTGAACCGATTGCAGGGCTCTTTTGAAAGCAAGGTCTGAGAACCAACAGATACATCCACACGCTGATTACTTTAGTGTTTTGAGAGAATTCCCTTTCTTGGAACGAGATTGCATGAAATAATCTTCAGGGCTTGGACAATTCCATGGCAAAACGGCACCTATCAACATTGTAGCCAACACAATATAACAACTGTTTCTGCCCGGTTTCGAACCGGGGACCTTTCGCGTGTGAGGCGAACGTGATAACCACTACACTACAGAAACAGATACCTACAGTTGATTTTTCTGTAATGAAACTGCTCCGAACTGGCTATTCCATGGGCCTCTGGCTTTAGATTTCTTTCATGCAACCTGCCCGACATCCCTAGCTGAACGCTCGTACATGCCATGCAAGACCAGATGTTTGGTATTAGCTCAGACTGGGCAGGGCTGAAGCATGAGACTCTAGCAAAGAATTATCCACTACTGCAAAGAAAAAATTGATGTTGGTTTTGAAACGCAAACTTCAAAACAACTTGAAAAGAGTACCAAGAAAAGGGCTCGTCCGGGATTTGAACCCGGGACCTCTCGCACCCAAAGTGAGAATCATACCCCTAGACCAACGAGCCCTCAAAATCCTCTTACCTCTCAAAAGCTAATAACGGCTCTAAGCCCGCAATGAAGATCATGCTGGTATCTTTATGATGCTTGGTCTGTGAATACGCATGAAAGTCAGTCTCAACTTACCCTTTCTCAAACGATAGCACTATCATTTACAAGTGTCTCCTTTTATTCCGTCCCAGCTTTGGACACGTCTTACAGGAAGTCAGCCCTTATTTATATATTTCTGCAGTGGCTGAAGCTTAATGAGAAAGAGTAACAAGTTGTTCATAATAACATAAGAAACACATTGTGCATTTGCTCTCAAATACTCCTTCACTTTGTGCCAAAAGAAATACCAAGGTGAATACCTAGGCCACAGATTCAAGCTAAAGATCTTCCTGGTGAAGGCAAGGCGCAATAAAAACTGCATATCGCTGGACTAAAGCATTCCTTGCATAGCCTCTAACATCATAACATAACTGAGCTGCTAGCAGCAAGCTAACCAATACCTTTCTGAAATGAGAATGACATGTGCTTATCTGCTCAATCAGTGCTCAATCAGGCGAGATTTAGAAAAGGTGGAAAGGGTCCAAGTGGATGCCCCTTCCTTTTTAGGGTGGGTCCTGCTGACTATCATAGGATTGCTTGTAAAAGTGGTCAGGGTCAGAGGAAAAGCTGCCAACACTTCTTAGCGTTCTCTATAGATGCAGCCATTTTCTGTGACTGTAATTTCGGCCTTTTCCCAGAAGTCTCTATTCTGCCTATGCAAATTAACAAAAGCAGTGCTTATTCCTCACTTGCTCAAAGGTCCTTCCTGTCCAGAAAGCTCTGATTAAGCATGCTTATTTTCTTTTTCTGGGATATTTTAAATTGTTTCGCTGTCCAGTCTGTGGCAGTAGAAAGCTGCTTATGATGCCAGGTTTTGATGAATCCCCAAGGTACAAGTACAGAGGAATATATCAGTCTCTAGGATATGGAACTTTTAGCTAACACATCACAATATGTGATGCTTGCCAAGAAAACACTACATTCTGGAGCGCTGATGATCAGAACATTCTGCTCCTGAAGGATAGAAAAGACAGCTTGATTGAAATAAAGTCTGTTTATATTGACGCTCTCTCTCTCCCTATATATACATACATGCGTACACACACACACACAGGTATGTCATGCATTTCTTCAGATTTGTTTCAACCATTTACCATTTATTGGAGAATCCCTACTTTTCAAGTGACTGCAAATGAAGTCATCTCTGGCACTTTTTGTGCAAAGTAAGAGACACACATGACACCTTTTTATAAAAGTCATCGGTTTCTTTGTTACTGTGTACTTTCAAAGCGTGGGGCTTTCACACGTCAGGTAAACCTGATTACCACTACACAACAAAAGCAGATGCAGCTTTCTTATCTATGTCGTGATAGAACAGTTGTGAATTGAGTAGAAGAAGGGCCCTGATGTGATACTTATTACATGCAGCCTGTAAGATAGTCAAACATGCAGGCTAGGAAGGAAGATGCAAATATCAATGTATTAGAAAAACACCTAAAGGCGAGTGATATGCTTTCATTCATGCATGGCTAGGAAAAATCGCCATACTGTTGCAAACATTCTTACACCACCAACTGGAAATAAATGATTCTGACATTAAACGTAAAGGTGACAATGCATTTGTATCATCACCTTGAGAAGGATCATCTTGGAATTGAGCCGAGGGCCTCTGCACTCAAAGCCAGAAACACTCCACTAAAATAAGATTCCTGTTGGTGCCAACAATTCTCCATGTTAATGCTTGTTCTAGGTGAGCAGTGAACCGATTGCAGGGCTCTTTTGAAAGCAAGGTCTGAGAACCAACAGATACATCCACACGCTGATTACTTTAGTGTTTTGAGAGAATTCCCTTTCTTGGAACGAGATTGCATGAAATAATCTTCAGGGCTTGGACAATTCCATGGCAAAACGGCACCTATCAACATTGTAGCCAACACAATATAACAACTGTTTCTGCCCGGTTTCGAACCGGGGACCTTTCGCGTGTGAGGCGAACGTGATAACCACTACACTACAGAAACAGATACCTACAGTTGATTTTTCTGTAATGAAACTGCTCCGAACTGGCTATTCCATGGGCCTCTGGCTTTAGATTTCTTTCATGCAACCTGCCCGACATCCCTAGCTGAACGCTCGTACATGCCATGCAAGACCAGATGTTTGGTATTAGCTCAGACTGGGCAGGGCTGAAGCATGAGACTCTAGCAAAGAATTATCCACTACTGCAAAGAAAAAATTGATGTTGGTTTTGAAACGCAAACTTCAAAACAACTTGAAAAGAGTACCAAGAAAAGGGCTCGTCCGGGATTTGAACCCGGGACCTCTCGCACCCAAAGTGAGAATCATACCCCTAGACCAACGAGCCCTCAAAATCCTCTTACCTCTCAAAAGCTAATAACGGCTCTAAGCCCGCAATGAAGATCATGCTGGTATCTTTATGATGCTTGGTCTGTGAATACGCATGAAAGTCAGTCTCAACTTACCCTTTCTCAAACGATAGCACTATCATTTACAAGTGTCTCCTTTTATTCCGTCCCAGCTTTGGACACGTCTTACAGGAAGTCAGCCCTTATTTATATATTTCTGCAGTGGCTGAAGCTTAATGAGAAAGAGTAACAAGTTGTTCATAACAGCATAAGAAACACATTGTGCATTTTCTCTCAAATACTCCTTCACTTTGTGCCAAAAGAAATACCAAGGTGAATACCTAGGCCACAGATTCAAGCTAAAGATCTTCCTGCTGAATGCAAGGCGCAATAAAAACTGCATATCGCTGGACTAAAGCATTCCTTGCATAGCCTCTAACATCATAACATAACTGAGCTGCTAGCAGCAAGCTAACCAATACCTTTCTGAAATGAGAATGACATGTGCTTATCTGCTCAATCAGTGCTCAATCAGGCTCGATCAGGCGAGATTTAGAAAAGGTGGAAAGGGTCCAAGTGGATGCCCCTTCCTTTTTAGGGTGGGTCCTGCTGACTATCATAGGATTGCTTGTAAAAGTGGCCAGGGTCAGAGGAAAAGCTGCCAACACTTCTTAGCGTTCTCTATAGATGCAGCCATTTTCTGTGACTGTAATTTCGGCCTTTTCCCAGAAGTCTCTATTCTGCCTATGCAAATTAACAAAAGCAGTGCTTATTCCTCACTTGCTCAAATGTCCTTCCTGTCCAGAAAGCTCTGATTAAGCATGCTTATTTTCTTTTTCTGGGATATTTTAAATTGTTTCGCTGTCCAGTCTGTGGCAGTAGAAAGCTGCTTATGATGCCAGGTTTTGATGAATCCCCAAGGTACAAGTACAGAGGAATATATCAGTCTCTAGGATATGGAACTTTTAGCTAACACATCACAATATGTGATGCTTGCCAAGAAAACACTACATTCTGGAGCGCTGATGATCAGAACATTCTGCTCCTGAAGGATAGAAAAGACAGCTTGATTGAAATAAAGTCTGTTTATATTGACGCTCTCTCTCTCCCTATATATACATACATGCGTACACACACACACACAGGTATGTCATGCATTTCTTCAGATTTGTTTCAACCATTTACCATTTATTGGAGAATCCCTACTTTTCAAGTGACTGCAAATGAAGTCATCTCTGGCACTTTTTGTGCAAAGTAAGAGACACACATGACACCTTTTTATAAAAGTCATCGGTTTCTTTGTTACTGTGTACTTTCAAAGCATGGGGCTTTCACACGTCAGGTAAACCTGATTACCACTACACAACAAAAGCAGATGCAGCTTTCTTATCTATGTCGTGATAGAACAGTTGTGAATTGAGTAGAAGAAGGGCCCTGATGTGATACTTATTACATGCAGCCTGTAAGATAGTCAAACATGCAGGCTAGGAAGGAAGATGCAAATATCAATGTATTAGAAAAACACCTAAAGGCGAGTGATATGCGTTCATTCATGCATGGCTAGGAAAAATCGCCATACTGTTGCAAACATTCTTACACCACCAACTGGAAATAAATGATTCTGACATTAAACGTAAAGGTGACAATGCATTTGTATCATCACCTTGAGAAGGATCATCTTGGAATTGAGCCGAGGGCCTCTGCACTCAAAGCCAGAAACACTCCACTAAAATAAGATTCCTGTTGGTGCCAACAATTCTCCATGTTAATGCTTGTTCTAGGTGAGCAGTGAACCGATTGCAGGGCTCTTTTGAAAGCAAGGTCTGAGAACCAACAGATACATCCACACGCCGATTACTTTAGTGTTTTGAGAGAATTCCCTTTCTTGGAACGAGATTGCATGAAATAATCTTCAGGGCTTGGACAATTCCATGGCAAAACGGCACCTATCAACATTGTAGCCAACACAATATAACAACTGTTTCTGCCCGGTTTCAAACCGGGGACCTTTCGCGTGTGAGGCAAACGTGATAACCACTACACTACAGAAACAGATACCTACAGTTGATTTTTCTGTAATGAAACTGCTCCGAACTGGCTATTCCATGGGCCTCTGGCTTTAGATTTCTTTCATGCAACCTGCCCGACATCCCTAGCTGAACGCTCGTACATGCCATGCAAGACCAGATGTTTGGTATTAGCTCAGACTGGGCAGGGCTGAAGCATGAGACTCTAGCAAAGAATTATCCACTACTGCAAAGAAAAAATTGATGTTGGTTTTGAAACGCAAACTTCAAAACAACTTGAAAAGAGTACCAAGAAAAGGGCTCGTCCGGGATTTGAACCCGGGACCTCTCGCACCCAAAGCGAGAATCATACCCCTAGACCAACGAGCCCTCAAAATCCTCTTACCTCTCAAAAGCTAATACCGGCTCTAAGCCCGCAATGAAGATCATGCTGGTATCTTTATGATGCTTGGTCTGTGAATACGCATGAAAGTCAGTCTCAACTTACCCTTTCTCAAACGATAGCACTATCATTTACAAGTGTCTCCTTTTATTCCGTCCCAGCTTTGGACACGTCTTACAGGAAGTCAGCCCTTATTTATATATTTCTGCAGTGGCTGAAGCTTAATGAGAAAGAGTAACAAGTTGTTCATAACAACATAAGAAACACATTGTGCATTTTCTCTCAAATACTCCTTCACTTTGTGCCAAAAGAAATACCAAGGTGAATACCTAGGCCACAGATTCAAGCTAAAGATCTTCCTGCTGAATGCAAGGCGCAATAAAAACTGCATATCGCTGGACTAAAGCATTCCTTGCATAGCCTCTAACATCATAACATAACTGAGCTGCTAGCAGCAAGCTAACCAATACCTTTCTGAAATGAGAATGACATGTGCTTATCTGCTCAATCAGTGCTCAATCAGTGCTCAATCAGGCGAGATTTAGAAAAGGTGGAAAGGGTCCAAGTGGATGCCCCTTCCTTTTTAGGGTGGGTCCTGCTGACTATCATAGGATTGCTTGTAAAAGTGGCCAGGGTCAGAGGAAAAGCTGCCAACACTTCTTAGCGTTCTCTATAGATGCAGCCATTTTCTGTGACTGTAATTTCGGCCTTTTCCCAGAAGTCTCTATTCTGCCTATGCAAATTAACAAAAGCAGTGCTTATTCCTCACTTGCTCAAAGGTCCTTCCTGTCCAGAAAGCTCTGATTAAGCATGCTTATTTTCTTTTTCTGGGATATTTTAAATTGTTTCGCTGTCCAGTCTGTGGCAGTAGAAAGCTGCTTATGATGCCAGGTTTTGATGAATCCCCAAGGTACAAGTACAGAGGAATATATCAGTCTCTAGGATATGGAACTTTTAGCTAACACATCACAATATGTGATGCTTGCCAAGAAAACACTACATTCTGGAGCGCTGATGATCAGAACATTCTGCTCCTGAAGGTTAGAAAAGACAGCTTGATTGAAATAAAGTCTGTTTATATTGACGCTCTCTCTCTCCCTATATATACATACATGCGTACACACACACACACAGGTATGTCATGCATTTCTTCAGATTTGTTTCAACCATTTACCATTTATTGGAGAATCCCTACTTTTCAAGTGACTGCAAATGAAGTCATCTCTGGCACTTTTTGTGCAAAGTAAGAGACACACATGACACCTTTTTATAAAAGTCATCGGTTTCTTTGTTACTGTGTACTTTCAAAGCATGGGGCTTTCACACGTCAGGTAAACCTGATTACCACTACACAACAAAAGCAGATGCAGCTTTCTTATCTATGTCGTGATAGAACAGTTGTGAATTGAGTAGAAGAAGGGCCCTGATGTGATACTTATTACATGCAGCCTGTAAGATAGTCAAACATGCAGGCTAGGAAGGAAGATGCAAATATCAATGTATTAGAAAAACACCTAAAGGCGAGTGATATGCGTTCATTCATGCATGGCTAGGAAAAATCGCCATACTGTTGCAAACATTCTTACACCACCAACTGGAAATAAATGATTCTGACATTAAACGTAAAGGTGACAATGCATTTGTATCATCACCTTGAGAAGGATCATCTTGGAATCGAGCCGAGGGCCTCTGCACTCAAAGCCAGAAACACTCCACTAAAATAAGATTCCTGTTGGTGCCAACAATTCTCCATGTTAATGCTTGTTCTAGGTGAGCAGTGAACCGATTGCAGGGCTCTTTTGAAAGCAAGGTCTGAGAACCAACAGATACATCCACACGCCGATTACTTTAGTGTTTTGAGAGAATTCCCTTTCTTGGAACGAGATTGCATGAAATAATCTTCAGGGCTTGGACAATTCCATGGCAAAACGGCACCTATCAACATTGTAGCCAACACAATATAACAACTGTTTCTGCCCGGTTTCAAACCGGGGACCTTTCACGTGTGAGGCAAACGTGATAACCACTACACTACAGAAACAGATACCTACAGTTGATTTTTCTGTAATGAAACTGCTCCGAACTGGCTATTCCATGGGCCTCTGGCTTTAGATTTCTTTCATGCAACCTGCCCGACATCCCTAGCTGAACGCTCGTACATGCCATGCAAGACCAGATGTTTGGTATTAGCTCAGACTGGGCAGGGCTGAAGCATGAGACTCTAGCAAAGAATTATCCACTACTGCAAAGAAAAAATTGATGTTGGTTTTGAAACGCAAACTTCAAAACAACTTGAAAAGAGTACCAAGAAAAGGGCTCGTCCGGGATTTGAACCCGGGACCTCTCGCACCCAAAGCGAGAATCATACCCCTAGACCAACGAGCCCTCAAAATCCTCTTACCTCTCAAAAGCTAATACCGGCTCTAAGCCCGCAATGAAGATCATGCTGGTATCTTTATGATGCTTGGTCTGTGAATACGCATGAAAGTCAGTCTCAACTTACCCTTTCTCAAACGATAGCACTATCATTTACAAGTGTCTCCTTTTATTCCGTCCCAGCTTTGGACACGTCTTACAGGAAGTCAGCCCTTATTTATATATTTCTGCAGTGGCTGAAGCTTAATGAGAAAGAGTAACAAGTTGTTCATAACAACATAAGAAACACATTGTGCATTTTCTCTCAAATACTCCTTCACTTTGTGCCAAAAGAAATACCAAGGTGAATACCTAGGCCACAGATTCAAGCTAAAGATCTTCCTGCTGAATGCAAGGCGCAATAAAAACTGCATATCGCTGGACTAAAGCATTCCTTGCATAGCCTCTAACATCATAACATAACTGAGCTGCTAGCAGCAAGCTAACCAATACCTTTCTGAAATGAGAATGACATGTGCTTATCTGCTCAATCAGTGCTCAATCAGTGCTCAATCAGGCGAGATTTAGAAAAGGTGGAAAGGGTCCAAGTGGATGCCCCTTCCTTTTTAGGGTGGGTCCTGCTGACTATCATAGGATTGCTTGTAAAAGTGGCCAGGGTCAGAGGAAAAGCTGCCAACACTTCTTAGCGTTCTCTATAGATGCAGCCATTTTCTGTGACTGTAATTTCGGCCTTTTCCCAGAAGTCTCTATTCTGCCTATGCAAATTAACAAAAGCAGTGCTTATTCCTCACTTGCTCAAAGGTCCTTCCTGTCCAGAAAGCTCTGATTAAGCATGCTTATTTTCTTTTTCTGGGATATTTTAAATTGTTTCGCTGTCCAGTCTGTGGCAGTAGAAAGCTGCTTATGATGCCAGGTTTTGATGAATCCCCAAGGTACAAGTACAGAGGAATATATCAGTCTCTAGGATATGGAACTTTTAGCTAACACATCACAATATGTGATGCTTGCCAAGAAAACACTACATTCTGGAGCGCTGATGATCAGAACATTCTGCTCCTGAAGGATAGAAAAGACAGCTTGATTGAAATAAAGTCTGTTTATATTGACGCTCTCTCTCTCCCTATATATACATACATGCGTACACACACACACACAGGTATGTCATGCATTTCTTCAGATTTGTTTCAACCATTTACCATTTATTGGAGAATCCCTACTTTTCAAGTGACTGCAAATGAAGTCATCTCTGGCACTTTTTGTGCAAAGTAAGAGACACACATGACACCTTTTTATAAAAGTCATCGGTTTCTTTGTTACTGTGTACTTTCAAAGCATGGGGCTTTCACACGTCAGGTAAACCTGATTACCACTACACAACAAAAGCAGATGCAGCTTTCTTATCTATGTCGTGATAGAACAGTTGTGAATTGAGTAGAAGAAGGGCCCTGATGTGATACTTATTACATGCAGCCTGTAAGATAGTCAAACATGCAGGCTAGGAAGGAAGATGCAAATATCAATGTATTAGAAAAACACCTAAAGGCGAGTGATATGCGTTCATTCATGCATGGCTAGGAAAAATCGCCATACTGTTGCAAACATTCTTACACCACCAACTGGAAATAAATGATTCTGACATTAAACGTAAAGGTGACAATGCATTTGTATCATCACCTTGAGAAGGATCATCTTGGAATTGAGCCGAGGGCCTCTGCACTCAAAGCCAGAAACACTCCACTAAAATAAGATTCCTGTTGGTGCCAACAATTCTCCATGTTAATGCTTGTTCTAGGTGAGCAGTGAACCGATTGCAGGGCTCTTTTGAAAGCAAGGTCTGAGAACCAACAGATACATCCACACGCCGATTACTTTAGTGTTTTGAGAGAATTCCCTTTCTTGGAACGAGATTGCATGAAATAATCTTCAGGGCTTGGACAATTCCATGGCAAAACGGCACCTATCAACATTGTAGCCAACACAATATAACAACTGTTTCTGCCCGGTTTCAAACCGGGGACCTTTCGCGTGTGAGGCAAACGTGATAACCACTACACTACAGAAACAGATACCTACAGTTGATTTTTCTGTAATGAAACTGCTCCGAACTGGCTATTCCATGGGCCTCTGGCTTTAGATTTCTTTCATGCAACCTGCCCGACATCCCTAGCTGAACGCTCGTACATGCCATGCAAGACCAGATGTTTGGTATTAGCTCAGACTGGGCAGGGCTGAAGCATGAGACTCTAGCAAAGAATTATCCACTACTGCAAAGAAAAAATTGATGTTGGTTTTGAAACGCAAACTTCAAAACAACTTGAAAAGAGTACCAAGAAAAGGGCTCGTCCGGGATTTGAACCCGGGACCTCTCGCACCCAAAGCGAGAATCATACCCCTAGACCAACGAGCCCTCAAAATCCTCTTACCTCTCAAAAGCTAATACCGGCTCTAAGCCCGCAATGAAGATCATGCTGGTATCTTTATGATGCTTGGTCTGTGAATACGCATGAAAGTCAGTCTCAACTTACCCTTTCTCAAACGATAGCACTATCATTTACAAGTGTCTCCTTTTATTCCGTCCCAGCTTTGGACACGTCTTACAGGAAGTCAGCCCTTATTTATATATTTCTGCAGTGGCTGAAGCTTAATGAGAAAGAGTAACAAGTTGTTCATAACAACATAAGAAACACATTGTGCATTTTCTCTCAAATACTCCTTCACTTTGTGCCAAAAGAAATACCAAGGTGAATACCTAGGCCACAGATTCAAGCTAAAGATCTTCCTGCTGAATGCAAGGCGCAATAAAAACTGCATATCGCTGGACTAAAGCATTCCTTGCATAGCCTCTAACATCATAACATAACTGAGCTGCTAGCAGCAAGCTAACCAATACCTTTCTGAAATGAGAATGACATGTGCTTATCTGCTCAATCAGTGCTCAATCAGGCTCGATCAGGCGAGATTTAGAAAAGGTGGAAAGGGTCCAAGTGGATGCCCCTTCCTTTTTAGGGTGGGTCCTGCTCACTATCATAGGATTGCTTGTAAAAGTGGCCAGGGTCAGAGGAAAAGCTGCCAACACTTCTTAGCGTTCTCTATAGATGCAGCCATTTTCTGTGACTGTAATTTCGGCCTTTTCCCAGAAGTCTCTATTCTGCCTATGCAAATTAACAAAAGCAGTGCTTATTCCTCACTTGCTCAAATGTCCTTCCTGTCCAGAAAGCTCTGATTAAGCATGCTTATTTTCTTTTTCTGGGATATTTTAAATTGTTTCGCTGTCCAGTCTGTGGCAGTAGAAAGCTGCTTATGATGCCAGGTTTTGATGAATCCCCAAGGTACAAGTACAGAGGAATATATCAGTCTCTAGGATATGGAACTTTTAGCTAACACATCACAATATGTGATGCTTGCCAAGAAAACACTACATTCTGGAGCGCTGATGATCAGAACATTCTGCTCCTGAAGGATAGAAAAGACAGCTTGATTGAAATAAAGTCTGTTTATATTGACGCTCTCTCTCTCCCTATATATACATACATGCGTACACACACACACACAGGTATGTCATGCATTTCTTCAGATTTGTTTCAACCATTTACCATTTATTGGAGAATCCCTACTTTTCAAGTGACTGCAAATGAAGTCATCTCTGGCACTTTTTGTGCAAAGTAAGAGACACACATGACACCTTTTTATAAAAGTCATCGGTTTCTTTGTTACTGTGTACTTTCAAAGCATGGGGCTTTCACACGTCAGGTAAACCTGATTACCACTACACAACAAAAGCAGATGCAGCTTTCTTATCTATGTCGTGATAGAACAGTTGTGAATTGAGTAGAAGAAGGGCCCTGATGTGATACTTATTACATGCAGCCTGTAAGATAGTCAAACATGCAGGCTAGGAAGGAAGATGCAAATATCAATGTATTAGAAAAACACCTAAAGGCGAGTGATATGCTTTCATTCATGCATGGCTAGGAAAAATCGCCATACTGTTGCAAACATTCTTACACCACCAACTGGAAATAAATGATTCTGACATTAAACGTAAAGGTGACAATGCATTTGTATCATCACCTTGAGAAGGATCATCTTGGAATTGAGCCGAGGGCCTCTGCACTCAAAGCCAGAAACACTCCACTAAAATAAGATTCCTGTTGGTGCCAACAATTCTCCATGTTAATGCTTGTTCTAGGTGAGCAGTGAACCGATTGCAGGGCTCTTTTGAAAGCAAGGTCTGAGAACCAACAGATACATCCACACGCTGATTACTTTAGTGTTTTGAGAGAATTCCCTTTCTTGGAACGAGATTGCATGAAATAATCTTCAGGGCTTGGACAATTCCATGGCAAAACGGCACCTATCAACATTGTAGCCAACACAATATAACAACTGTTTCTGCCCGGTTTCGAACCGGGGACCTTTCGCGTGTGAGGCGAACGTGATAACCACTACACTACAGAAACAGATACCTACAGTTGATTTTTCTGTAATGAAACTGCTCCGAACTGGCTATTCCATGGGCCTCTGGCTTTAGATTTCTTTCATGCAACCTGCCCGACATCCCTAGCTGAACGCTCGTACATGCCATGCAAGACCAGATGTTTGGTATTAGCTCAGACTGGGCAGGGCTGAAGCATGAGACTCTAGCAAAGAATTATCCACTACTGCAAAGAAAAAATTGATGTTGGTTTTGAAACGCAAACTTCAAAACAACTTGAAAAGAGTACCAAGAAAAGGGCTCGTCCGGGATTTGAACCCGGGACCTCTCGCACCCAAAGTGAGAATCATACCCCTAGACCAACGAGCCCTCAAAATCCTCTTACCTCTCAAAAGCTAATACCGGCTCTAAGCCCGCAATGAAGATCATGCTGGTATCTTTATGATGCTTGGTCTGTGAATACGCATGAAAGTCAGTCTCAACTTACCCTTTCTCAAACGATAGCACTATCATTTACAAGTGTCTCCTTTTATTCCGTCCCAGCTTTGGACACGTCTTACAGGAAGTCAGCCCTTATTTATATATTTCTGCAGTGGCTGAAGCTTAATGAGAAAGAGTAACAAGTTGTTCATAACAGCATAAGAAACACATTGTGCATTTTCTCTCAAATACTCCTTCACTTTGTGCCAAAAGAAATACCAAGGTGAATACCTAGGCCACAGATTCAAGCTAAAGATCTTCCTGCTGAATGCAAGGCGCAATAAAAACTGCATATCGCTGGACTAAAGCATTCCTTGCATAGCCTCTAACATCATAACATAACTGAGCTGCTAGCAGCAAGCTAACCAATACCTTTCTGAAATGAGAATGACATGTGCTTATCTGCTCAATCAGTGCTCAATCAGTGCTCAATCAGGCGAGATTTAGAAAAGGTGGAAAGGGTCCAAGTGGATGCCCCTTCCTTTTTAGGGTGGGTCCTGCTGACTATCATAGGATTGCTTGTAAAAGTGGTCAGGGTCAGAGGAAAAGCTGCCAACACTTCTTAGCGTTCTCTATAGATGCAGCCATTTTCTGTGACTGTAATTTCGGCCTTTTCCCAGAAGTCTCTATTCTGCCTATGCAAATTAACAAAAGCAGTGCTTATTCCTCACTTGCTCAAAGGTCCTTCCTGTCCAGAAAGCTCTGATTAAGCATGCTTATTTTCTTTTTCTGGGATATTTTAAATTGTTTCGCTGTCCAGTCTGTGGCAGTAGAAAGCTGCTTATGATGCCAGGTTTTGATGAATCCCCAAGGTACAAGTACAGAGGAATATATCAGTCTCTAGGATATGGAACTTTTAGCTAACACATCACAATATGTGATGCTTGCCAAGAAAACACTACATTCTGGAGCGCTGATGATCAGAACATTCTGCTCCTGAAGGATAGAAAAGACAGCTTGATTGAAATAAAGTCTGTTTATATTGACGCTCTCTCTCTCCCTATATATACATACATGCGTACACACACACACACAGGTATGTCATGCATTTCTTCAGATTTGTTTCAACCATTTACCATTTATTGGAGAATCCCTACTTTTCAAGTGACTGCAAATGAAGTCATCTCTGGCACTTTTTGTGCAAAGTAAGAGACACACATGACACCTTTTTATAAAAGTCATCGGTTTCTTTGTTACTGTGTACTTTCAAAGCATGGGGCTTTCACACGTCAGGTAAACCTGATTACCACTACACAACAAAAGCAGATGCAGCTTTCTTATCTATGTCGTGATAGAACAGTTGTGAATTGAGTAGAAGAAGGGCCCTGATGTGATACTTATTACATGCAGCCTGTAAGATAGTCAAACATGCAGGCTAGGAAGGAAGATGCAAATATCAATGTATTAGAAAAACACCTAAAGGCGAGTGATATGCTTTCATTCATGCATGGCTAGGAAAAATCGCCATACTGTTGCAAACATTCTTACACCACCAACTGGAAATAAATGATTCTGACATTAAACGTAAAGGTGACAATGCATTTGTATCATCACCTTGAGAAGGATCATCTTGGAATTGAGCCGAGGGCCTCTGCACTCAAAGCCAGAAACACTCCACTAAAATAAGATTCCTGTTGGTGCCAACAATTCTCCATGTTAATGCTTGTTCTAGGTGAGCAGTGAACCGATTGCAGGGCTCTTTTGAAAGCAAGGTCTGAGAACCAACAGATACATCCACACGCTGATTACTTTAGTGTTTTGAGAGAATTCCCTTTCTTGGAACGAGATTGCATGAAATAATCTTCAGGGCTTGGACAATTCCATGGCAAAACGGCACCTATCAACATTGTAGCCAACACAATATAACAACTGTTTCTGCCCGGTTTCGAACCGGGGACCTTTCGCGTGTGAGGCGTACGTGATAACCACTACACTACAGAAACAGATACCTACAGTTGATTTTTCTGTAATGAAACTGCTCCGAACTGGCTATTCCATGGGCCTCTGGCTTTAGATTTCTTTCATGCAACCTGCCCGACATCCCTAGCTGAACGCTCGTACATGCCATGCAAGACCAGATGTTTGGTATTAGCTCAGACTGGGCAGGGCTGAAGCATGAGACTCTAGCAAAGAATTATCCACTACTGCAAAGAAAAAATTGATGTTGGTTTTGAAACGCAAACTTCAAAACAACTTGAAAAGAGTACCAAGAAAAGGGCTCGTCCGGGATTTGAACCCGGGACCTCTCGCACCCAAAGTGAGAATCATACCCCTAGACCAACGAGCCCTCAAAATCCTCTTACCTCTCAAAAGCTAATACCGGCTCTAAGCCCGCAATGAAGATCATGCTGGTATCTTTATGATGCTTGGTCTGTGAATACGCATGAAAGTCAGTCTCAACTTACCCTTTCTCAAACGATAGCACTATCATTTACAAGTGTCTCCTTTTATTCCGTCCCAGCTTTGGACACGTCTTACAGGAAGTCAGCCCTTATTTATATATTTCTGCAGTGGCTGAAGCTTAATGAGAAAGAGTAACAAGTTGTTCATAACAGCATAAGAAACACATTGTGCATTTTCTCTCAAATACTCCTTCACTTTGTGCCAAAAGAAATACCAAGGTGAATACCTAGGCCACAGATTCAAGCTAAAGATCTTCCTGCTGAATGCAAGGCGCAATAAAAACTGCATATCGCTGGACTAAAGCATTCCTTGCATAGCCTCTAACATCATAACATAACTGAGCTGCTAGCAGCAAGCTAACCAATACCTTTCTGAAATGAGAATGACATGTGCTTATCTGCTCAATCAGTGCTCAATCAGTGCTCAATCAGGCGAGATTTAGAAAAGGTGGAAAGGGTCCAAGTGGATGCCCCTTCCTTTTTAGGGTGGGTCCTGCTGACTATCATAGGATTGCTTGTAAAAGTGGTCAGGGTCAGAGGAAAAGCTGCCAACACTTCTTAGCGTTCTCTATAGATGCAGCCATTTTCTGTGACTGTAATTTCGGCCTTTTCCCAGAAGTCTCTATTCTGCCTATGCAAATTAACAAAAGCAGTGCTTATTCCTCACTTGCTCAAAGGTCCTTCCTGTCCAGAAAGCTCTGATTAAGCATGCTTATTTTCTTTTTCTGGGATATTTTAAATTGTTTCGCTGTCCAGTCTGTGGCAGTAGAAAGCTGCTTATGATGCCAGGTTTTGATGAATCCCCAAGGTACAAGTACAGAGGAATATATCAGTCTCTAGGATATGGAACTTTTAGCTAACACATCACAATATGTGATGCTTGCCAAGAAAACACTACATTCTGGAGCGCTGATGATCAGAACATTCTGCTCCTGAAGGATAGAAAAGACAGCTTGATTGAAATAAAGTCTGTTTATATTGACGCTCTCTCTCTCCCTATATATACATACATGCGTACACACACACACACAGGTATGTCATGCATTTCTTCAGATTTGTTTCAACCATTTACCATTTATTGGAGAATCCCTACTTTTCAAGTGACTGCAAATGAAGTCATCTCTGGCACTTTTTGTGCAAAGTAAGAGACACACATGACACCTTTTTATAAAAGTCATCGGTTTCTTTGTTACTGTGTACTTTCAAAGCATGGGGCTTTCACACGTCAGGTAAACCTGATTACCACTACACAACAAAAGCAGATGCAGCTTTCTTATCTATGTCGTGATAGAACAGTTGTGAATTGAGTAGAAGAAGGGCCCTGATGTGATACTTATTACATGCAGCCTGTAAGATAGTCAAACATGCAGGCTAGGAAGGAAGATGCAAATATCAATGTATTAGAAAAACACCTAAAGGCGAGTGATATGCTTTCATTCATGCATGGCTAGGAAAAATCGCCATACTGTTGCAAACATTCTTACACCACCAACTGGAAATAAATGATTCTGACATTAAACGTAAAGGTGACAATGCATTTGTATCATCACCTTGAGAAGGATCATCTTGGAATTGAGCCGAGGGCCTCTGCACTCAAAGCCAGAAACACTCCACTAAAATAAGATTCCTGTTGGTGCCAACAATTCTCCATGTTAATGCTTGTTCTAGGTGAGCAGTGAACCGATTGCAGGGCTCTTTTGAAAGCAAGGTCTGAGAACCAACAGATACATCCACACGCCGATTACTTTAGTGTTTTGAGAGAATTCCCTTTCTTGGAACGAGATTGCATGAAATAATCTTCAGGGCTTGGACAATTCCATGGCAAAACGGCACCTATCAACATTGTAGCCAACACAATATAACAACTGTTTCTGCCCGGTTTCAAACCGGGGACCTTTCGCGTGTGAGGCAAACGTGATAACCACTACACTACAGAAACAGATACCTACAGTTGATTTTTCTGTAATGAAACTGCTCCGAACTGGCTATTCCATGGGCCTCTGGCTTTAGATTTCTTTCATGCAACCTGCCCGACATCCCTAGCTGAACGCTCGTACATGCCATGCAAAACCAGATGTTTGATATTAGCTCAGACTGGGCAGGGCTGAAGCATGAGACTCTAGCAAAGAATTATCCACTACTGCAAAGAAAAAATTGATGTTGGTTTTGAAACGCAAACTTCAAAACAACTTGAAAAGAGTACCAAGAAAAGGGCTCGTCCGGGATTTGAACCCGGGACCTCTCGCACCCAAAGCGAGAATCATACCCCTAGACCAACGAGCCCTCAAAATCCTCTTACCTCTCAAAAGCTAATACCGGCTCTAAGCCCGCAATGAAGATCATGCTGGTATCTTTATGATGCTTGGTCTGTGAATACGCATGAAAGTCAGTCTCAACTTACCCTTTCTCAAACGATAGCACTATCATTTACAAGTGTCTCCTTTTATTCCGTCCCAGCTTTGGACACGTCTTACAGGAAGTCAGCCCTTATTTATATATTTCTGCAGTGGCTGAAGCTTAATGAGAAAGAGTAACAAGTTGTTCATAACAACATAAGAAACACATTGTGCATTTTCTCTCAAATACTCCTTCACTTTGTGCCAAAAGAAATACCAAGGTGAATACCTAGGCCACAGATTCAAGCTAAAGATCTTCCTGCTGAATGCAAGGCGCAATAAAAACTGCATATCGCTGGACTAAAGCATTCCTTGCATATCCTCTAACATCATAACATAACTGAGCTGCTAGCAGCAAGCTAACCAATACCTTTCTGAAATGAGAATGACATGTGCTCAATCAGTGCTCAATCAGTGCTCAATCAGGCGAGATTTAGAAAAGGTGGAAAGGGTCCAAGTGGATGCCCCTTCCTTTTTAGGGTGGGTCCTGCTGACTATCATAGGATTGCTTGTAAAAGTGGTCAGGGTCAGAGGAAAAGCTGCCAACACTTCTTAGCGTTCTCTATAGATGCAGCCATTTTCTGTGACTGTAATTTCGGCCTTTTCCCAGAAGTCTCTATTCTGCCTATGCAAATTAACAAAAGCAGTGCTTATTCCTCACTTGCTCAAAGGTCCTTCCTGTCCAGAAAGCTCTGATTAAGCATGCTTATTTTCTTTTTCTGGGATATTTTAAATTGTTTCGCTGTCCAGTCTGTGGCAGTAGAAAGCTGCTTATGATGCCAGGTTTTGATGAATCCCCAAGGTACAAGTACAGAGGAATATATCAGTCTCTAGGATATGGAACTTTTAGCTAACACATCACAATATGTGATGCTTGCCAAGAAAACACTACATTCTGGAGCGCTGATGATCAGAACATTCTGCTCCTGAAGGATAGAAAAGACAGCTTGATTGAAATAAAGTCTGTTTATATTGACGCTCTCTCTCTCCCTATATATACATACATGCGTACACACACACACACAGGTATGTCATGCATTTCTTCAGATTTGTTTCAACCATTTACCATTTATTGGAGAATCCCTACTTTTCAAGTGACTGCAAATGAAGTCATCTCTGGCACTTTTTGTGCAAAGTAAGAGACACACATGACACCTTTTTATAAAAGTCATCGGTTTCTTTGTTACTGTGTACTTTCAAAGCATGGGGCTTTCACACGTCAGGTAAACCTGATTACCACTACACAACAAAAGCAGATGCAGCTTTCTTATCTATGTCGTGATAGAACAGTTGTGAATTGAGTAGAAGAAGGGCCCTGATGTGATACTTATTACATGCAGCCTGTAAGATAGTCAAACATGCAGGCTAGGAAGGAAGATGCAAATATCAATGTATTAGAAAAACACCTAAAGGCGAGTGATATGCTTTCATTCATGCATGGCTAGGAAAAATCGCCATACTGTTGCAAACATTCTTACACCACCAACTGGAAATAAATGATTCTGACATTAAACGTAAAGGTGACAATGCATTTGTATCATCACCTTGAGAAGGATCATCTTGGAATTGAGCCGAGGGCCTCTGCACTCAAAGCCAGAAACACTCCACTAAAATAAGATTCCTGTTGGTGCCAACAATTCTCCATGTTAATGCTTGTTCTAGGTGAGCAGTGAACCGATTGCAGGGCTCTTTTGAAAGCAAGGTCTGAGAACCAACAGATACATCCACACGCCGATTACTTTAGTGTTTTGAGAGAATTCCCTTTCTTGGAACGAGATTGCATGAAATAATCTTCAGGGCTTGGACAATTCCATGGCAAAACGGCACCTATCAACATTGTAGCCAACACAATATAACAACTGTTTCTGCCCGGTTTCAAACCGGGGACCTTTCGCGTGTGAGGCAAACGTGATAACCACTACACTACAGAAACAGATACCTACAGTTGATTTTTCTGTAATGAAACTGCTCCGAACTGGCTATTCCATGGGCCTCTGGCTTTAGATTTCTTTCATGCAACCTGCCCGACATCCCTAGCTGAACGCTCGTACATGCCATGCAAGACCAGATGTTTGGTATTAGCTCAGACTGGGCAGGGCTGAAGCATGAGACTCTAGCAAAGAATTATCCACTACTGCAAAGAAAAAATTGATGTTGGTTTTGAAACGCAAACTTCAAAACAACTTGAAAAGAGTACCAAGAAAAGGGCTCGTCCGGGATTTGAACCCGGGACCTCTCGCACCCAAAGCGAGAATCATACCCCTAGACCAACGAGCCCTCAAAATCCTCTTACCTCTCAAAAGCTAATACCGGCTCTAAGCCCGCAATGAAGATCATGCTGGTATCTTTATGATGCTTGGTCTGTGAATACGCATGAAAGTCAGTCTCAACTTACCCTTTCTCAAACGATAGCACTATCATTTACAAGTGTCTCCTTTTATTCCGTCCCAGCTTTGGACACGTCTTACAGGAAGTCAGCCCTTATTTATATATTTCTGCAGTGGCTGAAGCTTAATGAGAAAGAGTAACAAGTTGTTCATAACAACATAAGAAACACATTGTGCATTTTCTCTCAAATACTCCTTCACTTTGTGCCAAAAGAAATACCAAGGTGAATACCTAGGCCACAGATTCAAGCTAAAGATCTTCCTGCTGAATGCAAGGCGCAATAAAAACTGCATATCGCTGGACTAAAGCATTCCTTGCATAGCCTCTAACATCATAACATAACTGAGCTGCTAGCAGCAAGCTAACCAATACCTTTCTGAAATGAGAATGACATGTGCTTATCTGCTCAATCAGTGCTCAATCAGTGCTCAATCAGGCGAGATTTAGAAAAGGTGGAAAGGGTCCAAGTGGATGCCCCTTCCTTTTTAGGGTGGGTCCTGCTGACTATCATAGGATTGCTTGTAAAAGTGGTCAGGGTCAGAGGAAAAGCTGCCAACACTTCTTAGCGTTCTCTATAGATGCAGCCATTTTCTGTGACTGTAATTTCGGCCTTTTCCCAGAAGTCTCTATTCTGCCTATGCAAATTAACAAAAGCAGTGCTTATTCCTCACTTGCTCAAAGGTCCTTCCTGTCCAGAAAGCTCTGATTAAGCATGCTTATTTTCTTTTTCTGGGATATTTTAAATTGTTTCGCTGTCCAGTCTGTGGCAGTAGAAAGCTGCTTATGATGCCAGGTTTTGATGAATCCCCATGGTACAAGTACAGAGGAATATATCAGTCTCTAGGATATGGAACTTTTAGCTAACACATCACAATATGTGATGCTTGCCAAGAAAACACTACATTCTGGAGCGCTGATGATCAGAACATTCTGCTCCTGAAGGATAGAAAAGACAGCTTGATTGAAATAAAGTCTGTTTATATTGACGCTCTCTCTCTCCCTATATATACATACATGCGTACACACACACACACAGGTATGTCATGCATTTCTTCAGATTTGTTTCAACCATTTACCATTTATTGGAGAATCCCTACTTTTCAAGTGACTGCAAATGAAGTCATCTCTGGCACTTTTTGTGCAAAGTAAGAGACACACATGACACCTTTTTATAAAAGTCATCGGTTTCTTTGTTACTGTGTACTTTCAAAGCATGGGGCTTTCACACGTCAGGTAAACCTGATTACCACTACACAACAAAAGCAGATGCAGCTTTCTTATCTATGTCGTGATAGAACAGTTGTGAATTGAGTAGAAGAAGGGCCCTGATGTGATACTTATTACATGCAGCCTGTAAGATAGTCAAACATGCAGGCTAAGAAGGAAGATGCAAATATCAATGTATTAGAAAAACACCTAAAGGCGAGTGATATGCTTTCATTCATGCATGGCTAGGAAAAATCGCCATACTGTTGCAAACATTCTTACACCACCAACTGGAAATAAATGATTCTGACATTAAACGTAAAGGTGACAATGCATTTGTATCATCACCTTGAGAAGGATCATCTTGGAATTGAGCCGAGGGCCTCTGCACTCAAAGCCAGAAACACTCCACTAAAATAAGATTCCTGTTGGTGCCAACAATTCTCCATGTTAATGCTTGTTCTAGGTGAGCAGTGAACCGATTGCAGGGCTCTTTTGAAAGCAAGGTCTGAGAACCAACAGATACATCCACACGCCGATTACTTTAGTGTTTTGAGAGAATTCCCTTTCTTGGAACGAGATTGCATGAAATAATCTTCAGGGCTTGGACAATTCCATGGCAAAACGGCACCTATCAACATTGTAGCCAACACAATATAACAACTGTTACTGCCCGGTTTCGAACTGGGGACCTTTCGCGTGTGAGGCGAACGTGATAACCACTACACTACAGAAACAGATACCTACAGTTGATTTTTCTGTAATGAAACTGCTCCGAACTGGCTATTCCATGGGCCTCTGGCTTTAGATTTCTTTCATGCAACCTGCCCGACATCCCTAGCTGAACGCTCGTACATGCCATGCAAGACCAGATGTTTGGTATTAGCTCAGACTGGGCAGGGCTGAAGCATGAGACTCTAGCAAAGAATTATCCACTACTGCAAAGAAAAAATTGATGTTGGTTTTGAAACGCAAACTTCAAAACAACTTGAAAAGAGTACCAAGAAAAGGGCTCGTCCGGGATTTGAACCCGGGACCTCTCGCACCCAAAGCGAGAATCATACCCCTAGACAAACGAGCCCTCAAAATCCTCTTACCTCTCAAAAGCTAATACCGGCTCTAAGCCCGCAATGAAGATCATGCTGGTATCTTTATGATGCTTGGTCTGTGAATACGCATGAAAGTCAGTCTCAACTTACCCTTTCTCAAACGATAGCACTATCATTTACAAGTGTCTCCTTTTATTCCGTCCCAGCTTTGGACACGTCTTACAGGAAGTCAGCCCTTATTTATATATTTCTTCAGTGGCTGAAGCTTAATGAGAAAGAGTAACAAGTTGTTCATAATAACATAAGAAACACATTGTGCATTTGCTCTCAAATACTCCTTCACTTTGTGCCAAAAGAAATACCAAGGTGAATACCTAGGCCACAGATTCAAGCTGAAGATCTTCCTGGTGAAGGCAAGGCGCAATAAAAACTGCATATCGCTGGACTAAAGCATTCCTTGCATAGCCTCTAACATCATAACATAACTGAGCTGCTAGCAGCAAGCTAACCAATACCTTTCTGAAATGAGAATGACATGTGCTTATCTGCTCAATCAGTGCTCAATCAGGCGAGATTTAGAAAAGGTGGAAAGGGTCCAAGTGGATGCCCCTTCCTTTTTAGGGTGGGTCCTGCTGACTATCATAGGATTGCTTGTAAAAGTGGTCAGGGTCAGAGGAAAAGCTGCCAACACTTCTTAGCGTTCTCTATAGATGCAGCCATTTTCTGTGACTGTAATTTCGGCCTTTTCCCAGAAGTCTCTATTCTGCCTATGCAAATTAACAAAAGCAGTGCTTATTCCTCACTTGCTCAAAGGTCCTTCCTGTCCAGAAAGCTCTGATTAAGCATGCTTATTTTCTTTTTCTGGGATATTTTAAATTGTTTCGCTGTCCAGTCTGTGGCAGTAGAAAGCTGCTTATGATGCCAGGTTTTGATGAATCCCCAAGGTACAAGTACAGAGGAATATATCAGTCTCTAGGATATGGAACTTTTAGCTAACACATCACAATATGTGATGCTTGCCAAGAAAACACTACATTCTGGAGCGCTGATGATCAGAACATTCTGCTCCTGAAGGATAGAAAAGACAGCTTGATTGAAATAAAGTCTGTTTATATTGACGCTCTCTCTCTCCCTATATATACATACATGCGTACACACACACACACAGGTATGTCATGCATTTCTTCAGATTTGTTTCAACCATTTACCATTTATTGGAGAATCCCTACTTTTCAAGTGACTGCAAATGAAGTCATCTCTGGCACTTTTTGTGCAAAGTAAGAGACACACATGACACCTTTTTATAAAAGTCATCGGTTTCTTTGTTACTGTGTACTTTCAAAGCGTGGGGCTTTCACACGTCAGGTAAACCTGATTACCACTACACAACAAAAGCAGATGCAGCTTTCTTATCTATGTCGTGATAGAACAGTTGTGAATTGAGTAGAAGAAGGGCCCTGATGTGATACTTATTACATGCAGCCTGTAAGATAGTCAAACATGCAGGCTAGGAAGGAAGATGCAAATATCAATGTATTAGAAAAACACCTAAAGGCGAGTGATATGCTTTCATTCATGCATGGCTAGGAAAAATCGCCATACTGTTGCAAACATTCTTACACCACCAACTGGAAATAAATGATTCTGACATTAAACGTAAAGGTGACAATGCATTTGTATCATCACCTTGAGAAGGATCATCTTGGAATTGAGCCGAGGGCCTCTGCACTCAAAGCCAGAAACACTCCACTAAAATAAGATTCCTGTTGGTGCCAACAATTCTCCATGTTAATGCTTGTTCTAGGTGAGCAGTGAACCGATTGCAGGGCTCTTTTGAAAGCAAGGTCTGAGAACCAACAGATACATCCACACGCTGATTACTTTAGTGTTTTGAGAGAATTCCCTTTCTTGGAACGAGATTGCATGAAATAATCTTCAGGGCTTGGACAATTCCATGGCAAAACGGCACCTATCAACATTGTAGCCAACACAATATAACAACTGTTTCTGCCCGGTTTCGAACCGGGGACCTTTCGCGTGTGAGGCGAACGTGATAACCACTACACTACAGAAACAGATACCTACAGTTGATTTTTCTGTAATGAAACTGCTCCGAACTGGCTATTCCATGGGCCTCTGGCTTTAGATTTCTTTCATGCAACCTGCCCGACATCCCTAGCTGAACGCTCGTACATGCCATGCAAGACCAGATGTTTGGTATTAGCTCAGACTGGGCAGGGCTGAAGCATGAGACTCTAGCAAAGAATTATCCACTACTGCAAAGAAAAAATTGATGTTGGTTTTGAAACGCAAACTTCAAAACAACTTGAAAAGAGTACCAAGAAAAGGGCTCGTCCGGGATTTGAACCCGGGACCTCTCGCACCCAAAGTGAGAATCATACCCCTAGACCAACGAGCCCTCAAAATCCTCTTACCTCTCAAAAGTTAATAACGGCTCTAAGCCCGCAATGAAGATCATGCTGGTATCTTTATGATGCTTGGTCTGTGAATACGCATGAAAGTCAGTCTCAACTTACCCTTTCTCAAACGATAGCACTATCATTTACAAGTGTCTCCTTTTATTCCGTCCCAGCTTTGGACACGTCTTACAGGAAGTCAGCCCTTATTTATATATTTCTGCAGTGGCTGAAGCTTAATGAGAAAGAGTAACAAGTTGTTCATAACAGCATAAGAAACACATTGTGCATTTTCTCTCAAATACTCCTTCACTTTGTGCCAAAAGAAATACCAAGGTGAATACCTAGGCCACAGATTCAAGCTAAAGATCTTCCTGCTGAATGCAAGGCGCAATAAAAACTGCATATCGCTGGACTAAAGCATTCCTTGCATATCCTCTAACATCATAACATAACTGAGCTGCTAGCAGCAAGCTAACCAATACCTTTCTGAAATGAGAATGACATGTGCTCAATCAGTGCTCAATCAGTGCTCAATCAGGCGAGATTTAGAAAAGGTGGAAAGGGTCCAAGTGGATGCCCCTTCCTTTTTAGGGTGGGTCCTGCTGACTATCATAGGATTGCTTGTAAAAGTGGTCAGGGTCAGAGGAAAAGCTGCCAACACTTCTTAGCGTTCTCTATAGATGCAGCCATTTTCTGTGACTGTAATTTCGGCCTTTTCCCAGAAGTCTCTATTCTGCCTATGCAAATTAACAAAAGCAGTGCTTATTCCTCACTTGCTCAAAGGTCCTTCCTGTCCAGAAAGCTCTGATTAAGCATGCTTATTTTCTTTTTCTGGGATATTTTAAATTGTTTCGCTGTCCAGTCTGTGGCAGTAGAAAGCTGCTTATGATGCCAGGTTTTGATGAATCCCCAAGGTACAAGTACAGAGGAATATATCAGTCTCTAGGATATGGAACTTTTAGCTAACACATCACAATATGTGATGCTTGCCAAGAAAACACTACATTCTGGAGCGCTGATGATCAGAACATTCTGCTCCTGAAGGATAGAAAAGACAGCTTGATTGAAATAAAGTCTGTTTATATTGACGCTCTCTCTCTCCCTATATATACATACATGCGTACACACACACACACAGGTATGTCATGCATTTCTTCAGATTTGTTTCAACCATTTACCATTTATTGGAGAATCCCTACTTTTCAAGTGACTGCAAATGAAGTCATCTCTGGCACTTTTTGTGCAAAGTAAGAGACACACATGACACCTTTTTATAAAAGTCATCGGTTTCTTTGTTACTGTGTACTTTCAAAGCATGGGGCTTTCACACGTCAGGTAAACCTGATTACCACTACACAACAAAAGCAGATGCAGCTTTCTTATCTATGTCGTGATAGAACAGTTGTGAATTGAGTAGAAGAAGGGCCCTGATGTGATACTTATTACATGCAGCCTGTAAGATAGTCAAACATGCAGGCTAGGAAGGAAGATGCAAATATCAATGTATTAGAAAAACACCTAAAGGCGAGTGATATGCTTTCATTCATGCATGGCTAGGAAAAATCGCCATACTGTTGCAAACATTCTTACACCACCAACTGGAAATAAATGATTCTGACATTAAACGTAAAGGTGACAATGCATTTGTATCATCACCTTGAGAAGGATCATCTTGGAATTGAGCCGAGGGCCTCTGCACTCAAAGCCAGAAACACTCCACTAAAATAAGATTCCTGTTGGTGCCAACAATTCTCCATGTTAATGCTTGTTCTAGGTGAGCAGTGAACCGATTGCAGGGCTCTTTTGAAAGCAAGGTCTGAGAACCAACAGATACATCCACACGCCGATTACTTTAGTGTTTTGAGAGAATTCCCTTTCTTGGAACGAGATTGCATGAAATAATCTTCAGGGCTTGGACAATTCCATGGCAAAACGGCACCTATCAACATTGTAGCCAACACAATATAACAACTGTTTCTGCCCGGTTTCAAACCGGGGACCTTTCGCGTGTGAGGCAAACGTGATAACCACTACACTACAGAAACAGATACCTACAGTTGATTTTTCTGTAATGAAACTGCTCCGAACTGGCTATTCCATGGGCCTCTGGCTTTAGATTTCTTTCATGCAACCTGCCCGACATCCCTAGCTGAACGCTCGTACATGCCATGCAAGACCAGATGTTTGGTATTAGCTCAGACTGGGCAGGGCTGAAGCATGAGACTCTAGCAAAGAATTATCCACTACTGCAAAGAAAAAATTGATGTTGGTTTTGAAACGCAAACTTCAAAACAACTTGAAAAGAGTACCAAGAAAAGGGCTCGTCCGGGATTTGAACCCGGGACCTCTCGCACCCAAAGCGAGAATCATACCCCTAGACCAACGAGCCCTCAAAATCCTCTTACCTCTCAAAAGCTAATACCGGCTCTAAGCCCGCAATGAAGATCATGCTGGTATCTTTATGATGCTTGGTCTGTGAATACGCATGAAAGTCAGTCTCAACTTACCCTTTCTCAAACGATAGCACTATCATTTACAAGTGTCTCCTTTTATTCCGTCCCAGCTTTGGACACGTCTTACAGGAAGTCAGCCCTTATTTATATATTTCTGCAGTGGCTGAAGCTTAATGAGAAAGAGTAACAAGTTGTTCATAACAACATAAGAAACACATTGTGCATTTTCTCTCAAATACTCCTTCACTTTGTGCCAAAAGAAATACCAAGGTGAATACCTAGGCCACAGATTCAAGCTAAAGATCTTCCTGCTGAATGCAAGGCGCAATAAAAACTGCATATCGCTGGACTAAAGCATTCCTTGCATAGCCTCTAACATCATAACATAACTGAGCTGCTAGCAGCAAGCTAACCAATACCTTTCTGAAATGAGAATGACATGTGCTTATCTGCTCAATCAGTGCTCAATCAGTGCTCAATCAGGCGAGATTTAGAAAAGGTGGAAAGGGTCCAAGTGGATGCCCCTTCCTTTTTAGGGTGGGTCCTGCTGACTATCATAGGATTGCTTGTAAAAGTGGTCAGGGTCAGAGGAAAAGCTGCCAACACTTCTTAGCGTTCTCTATAGATGCAGCCATTTTCTGTGACTGTAATTTCGGCCTTTTCCCAGAAGTCTCTATTCTGCCTATGCAAATTAACAAAAGCAGTGCTTATTCCTCACTTGCTCAAAGGTCCTTCCTGTCCAGAAAGCTCTGATTAAGCATGCTTATTTTCTTTTTCTGGGATATTTTAAATTGTTTCGCTGTCCAGTCTGTGGCAGTAGAAAGCTGCTTATGATGCCAGGTTTTGATGAATCCCCAAGGTACAAGTACAGAGGAATATATCAGTCTCTAGGATATGGAACTTTTAGCTAACACATCACAATATGTGATGCTTGCCAAGAAAACACTACATTCTGGAGCGCTGATGATCAGAACATTCTGCTCCTGAAGGATAGAAAAGACAGCTTGATTGAAATAAAGTCTGTTTATATTGACGCTCTCTCTCTCCCTATATATACATACATGCGTACACACACACACACAGGTATGTCATGCATTTCTTCAGATTTGTTTCAACCATTTACCATTTATTGGAGAATCCCTACTTTTCAAGTGACTGCAAATGAAGTCATCTCTGGCACTTTTTGTGCAAAGTAAGAGACACACATGACACCTTTTTATAAAAGTCATCGGTTTCTTTGTTACTGTGTACTTTCAAAGCATGGGGCTTTCACACGTCAGGTAAACCTGATTACCACTACACAACAAAAGCAGATGCAGCTTTCTTATCTATGTCGTGATAGAACAGTTGTGAATTGAGTAGAAGAAGGGCCCTGATGTGATACTTATTACATGCAGCCTGTAAGATAGTCAAACATGCAGGCTAAGAAGGAAGATGCAAATATCAATGTATTAGAAAAACACCTAAAGGCGAGTGATATGCTTTCATTCATGCATGGCTAGGAAAAATCGCCATACTGTTGCAAACATTCTTACACCACCAACTGGAAATAAATGATTCTGACATTAAACGTAAAGGTGACAATGCATTTGTATCATCACCTTGAGAAGGATCATCTTGGAATTGAGCCGAGGGCCTCTGCACTCAAAGCCAGAAACACTCCACTAAAATAAGATTCCTGTTGGTGCCAACAATTCTCCATGTTAATGCTTGTTCTAGGTGAGCAGTGAACCGATTGCAGGGCTCTTTTGAAAGCAAGGTCTGAGAACCAACAGATACATCCACACGCCGATTACTTTAGTGTTTTGAGAGAATTCCCTTTCTTGGAACGAGATTGCATGAAATAATCTTCAGGGCTTGGACAATTCCATGGCAAAACGGCACCTATCAACATTGTAGCCAACACAATATAACAACTGTTTCTGCCCGGTTTCGAACTGGGGACCTTTCGCGTGTGAGGCGAACGTGATAACCACTACACTACAGAAACAGATACCTACAGTTGATTTTTCTGTAATGAAACTGCTCCGAACTGGCTATTCCATGGGCCTCTGGCTTTAGATTTCTTTCATGCAACCTGCCCGACATCCCTAGCTGAACGCTCGTACATGCCATGCAAGACCAGATGTTTGGTATTAGCTCAGACTGGGCAGGGCTGAAGCATGAGACTCTAGCAAAGAATTATCCACTACTGCAAAGAAAAAATTGATGTTGGTTTTGAAACGCAAACTTCAAAACAACTTGAAAAGAGTACCAAGAAAAGGGCTCGTCCGGGATTTGAACCCGGGACCTCTCGCACCCAAAGCGAGAATCATACCCCTAGACAAACGAGCCCTCAAAATCCTCTTACCTCTCAAAAGCTAATACCGGCTCTAAGCCCGCAATGAAGATCATGCTGGTATCTTTATGATGCTTGGTCTGTGAATACGCATGAAAGTCAGTCTCAACTTACCCTTTCTCAAACGATAGCACTATCATTTACAAGTGTCTCCTTTTATTACGTCCCAGCTTTGGACACGTCTTACAGGAAGTCAGCCCTTATTTATATATTTCTTCAGTGGCTGAAGCTTAATGAGAAAGAGTAACAAGTTGTTCATAACAACATAAGAAACACATTGTGCATTTTCTCTCAAATACTCCTTCACTTTGTGCCAAAAGAAATACCAAGGTGAATACCTAGGCCACAGATTCAAGCTAAAGATCTTCCTGGTGAAGGCAAGGCGCAATAAAAACTGCATATCGCTGGACTAAAGCATTCCTTGCATAGCCTCTAACATCATAACATAACTGAGCTGCTAGCAGCAAGCTAACCAATACCTTTCTGAAATGAGAATGACATGTGCTTATCTGCTCAATCAGTGCTCAATCAGGCGAGATTTAGAAAAGGTGGAAAGGGTCCAAGTGGATGCCCCTTCCTTTTTAGGGTGGGTCCTGCTGACTATCATAGGATTGCTTGTAAAAGTGGTCAGGGTCAGAGGAAAAGCTGCCAACACTTCTTAGCGTTCTCTATAGATGCAGCCATTTTCTGTGACTGTAATTTCGGCCTTTTCCCAGAAGTCTCTATTCTGCCTATGCAAATTAACAAAAGCAGTGCTTATTCCTCACTTGCTCAAAGGTCCTTCCTGTCCAGAAAGCTCTGATTAAGCATGCTTATTTTCTTTTTCTGGGATATTTTAAATTGTTTCGCTGTCCAGTCTGTGGCAGTAGAAAGCTGCTTATGATGCCAGGTTTTGATGAATCCCCAAGGTACAAGTACAGAGGAATATATCAGTCTCTAGGATATGGAACTTTTAGCTAACACATCACAATATGTGATGCTTGCCAAGAAAACACTACATTCTGGAGCGCTGATGATCAGAACATTCTGCTCCTGAAGGATAGAAAAGACAGCTTGATTGAAATAAAGTCTGTTTATATTGACGCTCTCTCTCTCCCTATATATACATACATGCGTACACACACACACACAGGTATGTCATGCATTTCTTCAGATTTGTTTCAACCATTTACCATTTATTGGAGAATCCCTACTTTTCAAGTGACTGCAAATGAAGTCATCTCTGGCACTTTTTGTGCAAAGTAAGAGACACACATGACACCTTTTTATAAAAGTCATCGGTTTCTTTGTTACTGTGTACTTTCAAAGCGTGGGGCTTTCACACGTCAGGTAAACCTGATTACCACTACACAACAAAAGCAGATGCAGCTTTCTTATCTATGTCGTGATAGAACAGTTGTGAATTGAGTAGAAGAAGGGCCCTGATGTGATACTTATTACATGCAGCCTGTAAGATAGTCAAACATGCAGGCTAGGAAGGAAGATGCAAATATCAATGTATTAGAAAAACACCTAAAGGCGAGTGATATGCTTTCATTCATGCATGGCTAGGAAAAATCGCCATACTGTTGCAAACATTCTTACACCACCAACTGGAAATAAATGATTCTGACATTAAACGTAAAGGTGACAATGCATTTGTATCATCACCTTGAGAAGGATCATCTTGGAATTGAGCCGAGGGCCTCTGCACTCAAAGCCAGAAACACTCCACTAAAATAAGATTCCTGTTGGTGCCAACAATTCTCCATGTTAATGCTTGTTCTAGGTGAGCAGTGAACCGATTGCAGGGCTCTTTTGAAAGCAAGGTCTGAGAACCAACAGATACATCCACACGCTGATTACTTTAGTGTTTTGAGAGAATTCCCTTTCTTGGAACGAGATTGCATGAAATAATCTTCAGGGCTTGGACAATTCCATGGCAAAACGGCACCTATCAACATTGTAGCCAACACAATATAACAACTGTTTCTGCCCGGTTTCGAACCGGGGACCTTTCGCGTGTGAGGCGAACGTGATAACCACTACACTACAGAAACAGATACCTACAGTTGATTTTTCTGTAATGAAACTGCTCCGAACTGGCTATTCCATGGGCCTCTGGCTTTAGATTTCTTTCATGCAACCTGCCCGACATCCCTAGCTGAACGCTCGTACATGCCATGCAAGACCAGATGTTTGGTATTAGCTCAGACTGGGCAGGGCTGAAGCATGAGACTCTAGCAAAGAATTATCCACTACTGCAAAGAAAAAATTGATGTTGGTTTTGAAACGCAAACTTCAAAACAACTTGAAAAGAGTACCAAGAAAAGGGCTCGTCCGGGATTTGAACCCGGGACCTCTCGCACCCAAAGTGAGAATCATACCCCTAGACCAACGAGCCCTCAAAATCCTCTTACCTCTCAAAAGCTAATAACGGCTCTAAGCCCGCAATGAAGATCATGCTGGTATCTTTATGATGCTTGGTCTGTGAATACGCATGAAAGTCAGTCTCAACTTACCCTTTCTCAAACGATAGCACTATCATTTACAAGTGTCTCCTTTTATTCCGTCCCAGCTTTGGACACGTCTTACAGGAAGTCAGCCCTTATTTATATATTTCTGCAGTGGCTGAAGCTTAATGAGAAAGAGTAACAAGTTGTTCATAACAACATAAGAAACACATTGTGCATTTTCTCTCAAATACTCCTTCACTTTGTGCCAAAAGAAATACCAAGGTGAATACCTAGGCCACAGATTCAAGCTAAAGATCTTCCTGCTGAATGCAAGGCGCAATAAAAACTGCATATCGCTGGACTAAAGCATTCCTTGCATAGCCTCTAACATCATAACATAACTGAGCTGCTAGCAGCAAGCTAACCAATACCTTTCTGAAATGAGAATGACATGTGCTTATCTGCTCAATCAGTGCTCAATCAGGCGAGATTTAGAAAAGGTGGAAAGGGTCCAAGTGGATGCCCCTTCCTTTTTAGGGTGGGTCCTGCTGACTATCATAGGATTGCTTGTAAAAGTGGCCAGGGTCAGAGGAAAAGCTGCCAACACTTCTTAGCGTTCTCTATAGATGCAGCCATTTTCTGTGACTGTAATTTCGGCCTTTTCCCAGAAGTCTCTATTCTGCCTATGCAAATTAACAAAAGCAGTGCTTATTCCTCACTTGCTCAAATGTCCTTCCTGTCCAGAAAGCTCTGATTAAGCATGCTTATTTTCTTTTTCTGGGATATTTTAAATTGTTTCGCTGTCCAGTCTGTGGCAGTAGAAAGCTGCTTATGATGCCAGGTTTTGATGAATCCCCAAGGTACAAGTACAGAGGAATATATCAGTCTCTAGGATATGGAACTTTTAGCTAACACATCACAATATGTGATGCTTGCCAAGAAAACACTACATTCTGGAGCGCTGATGATCAGAACATTCTGCTCCTGAAGGATAGAAAAGACAGCTTGATTGAAATAAAGTCTGTTTATATTGACGCTCTCTCTCTCCCTATATATACATACATGCGTACACACACACACACAGGTATCTCATGCATTTCTTCAGATTTGTTTCAACCATTTACCATTTATTGGAGAATCCCTACTTTTCAAGTGACTGCAAATGAAGTCATCTCTGGCACTTTTTGTGCAAAGTAAGAGACACACATGACACCTTTTTATAAAAGTCATCGGTTTCTTTGTTACTGTGTACTTTCAAAGCATGGGGCTTTCACACGTCAGGTAAACCTGATTACCACTACACAACAAAAGCAGATGCAGCTTTCTTATCTATGTCGTGATAGAACAGTTGTGAATTGAGTAGAAGAAGGGCCCTGATGTGATACTTATTACATGCAGCCTGTAAGATAGTCAAACATGCAGGCTAGGAAGGAAGATGCAAATATCAATGTATTAGAAAAACACCTAAAGGCGAGTGATATGCGTTCATTCATGCATGGCTAGGAAAAATCGCCATACTGTTGCAAACATTCTTACACCACCAACTGGAAATAAATGATTCTGACATTAAACGTAAAGGTGACAATGCATTTGTATCATCACCTTGAGAAGGATCATCTTGGAATTGAGCCGAGGGCCTCTGCACTCAAAGCCAGAAACACTCCACTAAAATAAGATTCCTGTTGGTGCCAACAATTCTCCATGTTAATGCTTGTTCTAGGTGAGCAGTGAACCGATTGCAGGGCTCTTTTGAAAGCAAGGTCTGAGAACCAACAGATACATCCACACGCCGATTACTTTAGTGTTTTGAGAGAATTCCCTTTCTTGGAACGAGATTGCATGAAATAATCTTCAGGGCTTGGACAATTCCATGGCAAAACGGCACCTATCAACATTGTAGCCAACACAATATAACAACTGTTTCTGCCCGGTTTCAAACCGGGGACCTTTCGCGTGTGAGGCAAACGTGATAACCACTACACTACAGAAACAGATACCTACAGTTGATTTTTCTGTAATGAAACTGCTCCGAACTGGCTATTCCATGGGCCTCTGGCTTTAGATTTCTTTCATGCAACCTGCCCGACATCCCTAGCTGAACGCTCGTACATGCCATGCAAGACCAGATGTTTGGTATTAGCTCAGACTGGGCAGGGCTGAAGCATGAGACTCTAGCAAAGAATTATCCACTACTGCAAAGAAAAAATTGATGTTGGTTTTGAAACGCAAACTTCAAAACAACTTGAAAAGAGTACCAAGAAAAGGGCTCGTCCGGGATTTGAACCCGGGACCTCTCGCACCCAAAGCGAGAATCATACCCCTAGACCAACGAGCCCTCAAAATCCTCTTACCTCTCAAAAGCTAATACCGGCTCTAAGCCCGCAATGAAGATCATGCTGGTATCTTTATGATGCTTGGTCTGTGAATACGCATGAAAGTCAGTCTCAACTTACCCTTTCTCAAACGATAGCACTATCATTTACAAGTGTCTCCTTTTATTCCGTCCCAGCTTTGGACACGTCTTACAGGAAGTCAGCCCTTATTTATATATTTCTGCAGTGGCTGAAGCTTAATGAGAAAGAGTAACAAGTTGTTCATAACAACATAAGAAACACATTGTGCATTTTCTCTCAAATACTCCTTCACTTTGTGCCAAAAGAAATACCAAGGTGAATACCTAGGCCACAGATTCAATCTAAAGATCTTCCTGCTGAATGCAAGGCGCAATAAAAACTGCATATCGCTGGACTAAAGCATTCCTTGCATAGCCTCTAACATCATAACATAACTGAGCTGCTAGCAGCAAGCTAACCAATACCTTTCTGAAATGAGAATGACATGTGCTCAATCAGTGCTCAATCAGTGCTCAATCAGGCGAGATTTAGAAAAGGTGGAAAGGGTCCAAGTGGATGCCCCTTCCTTTTTAGGGTGGGTCCTGCTGACTATCATAGGATTGCTTGTAAAAGTGGTCAGGGTCAGAGGAAAAGCTGCCAACACTTCTTAGCGTTCTCTATAGATGCAGCCATTTTCTGTGACTGTAATTTCGGCCTTTTCCCAGAAGTCTCTATTCTGCCTATGCAAATTAACAAAAGCAGTGCTTATTCCTCACTTGCTCAAAGGTCCTTCCTGTCCAGAAAGCTCTGATTAAGCATGCTTATTTTCTTTTTCTGGGATATTTTAAATTGTTTCGCTGTCCAGTCTGTGGCAGTAGAAAGCTGCTTATGATGCCAGGTTTTGATGAATCCCCAAGGTACAAGTACAGAGGAATATATCAGTCTCTAGGATATGGAACTTTTAGCTAACACATCACAATATGTGATGCTTGCCAAGAAAACACTACATTCTGGAGCGCTGATGATCAGAACATTCTGCTCCTGAAGGATAGAAAAGACAGCTTGATTGAAATAAAGTCTGTTTATATTGACGCTCTCTCTCTCCCTATATATACATACATGCGTACACACACACACACAGGTATGTCATGCATTTCTTCAGATTTGTTTCAACCATTTACCATTTATTGGAGAATCCCTACTTTTCAAGTGACTGCAAATGAAGTCATCTCTGGCACTTTTTGTGCAAAGTAAGAGACACACATGACACCTTTTTATAAAAGTCATCGGTTTCTTTGTTACTGTGTACTTTCAAAGCATGGGGCTTTCACACGTCAGGTAAACCTGATTACCACTACACAACAAAAGCAGATGCAGCTTTCTTATCTATGTCGTGATAGAACAGTTGTGAATTGAGTAGAAGAAGGGCCCTGATGTGATACTTATTACATGCAGCCTGTAAGATAGTCAAACATGCAGGCTAGGAAGGAAGATGCAAATATCAATGCATTAGAAAAACACCTAAAGGCGAGTGATATGCGTTCATTCATGCATGGCTAGGAAAAATCGCCATACTGTTGCAAACATTCTTACACCACCAACTGGAAATAAATGATTCTGACATTAAACGTAAAGGTGACAATGCATTTGTATCATCACCTTGAGAAGGATCATCTTGGAATTGAGCCGAGGGCCTCTGCACTCAAAGCCAGAAACACTCCACTAAAATAAGATTCCTGTTGGTGCCAACAATTCTCCATGTTAATGCTTGTTCTAGGTGAGCAGTGAACCGATTGCAGGGCTCTTTTGAAAGCAAGGTCTGAGAACCAACAGATACATCCACACGCCGATTACTTTAGTGTTTTGAGAGAATTCCCTTTCTTGGAACGAGATTGCATGAAATAATCTTCAGGGCTTGGACAATTCCATGGCAAAACGGCACCTATCAACATTGTAGCCAACACAATATAACAACTGTTTCTGCCCGGTTTCAAACCGGGGACCTTTCGCGTGTGAGGCAAACGTGATAACCACTACACTACAGAAACAGATACCTACAGTTGATTTTTCTGTAATGAAACTGCTCCGAACTGGCTATTCCATGGGCCTCTGGCTTTAGATTTCTTTCATGCAACCTGCCCGACATCCCTAGCTGAACGCTCGTACATGCCATGCAAGACCAGATGTTTGGTATTAGCTCAGACTGGGCAGGGCTGAAGCATGAGACTCTAGCAAAGAATTATCCACTACTGCAAAGAAAAAATTGATGTTGGTTTTGAAACGCAAACTTCAAAACAACTTGAAAAGAGTACCAAGAAAAGGGCTCGTCCGGGATTTGAACCCGGGACCTCTCGCACCCAAAGCGAGAATCATACCCCTAGACCAACGAGCCCTCAAAATCCTCTTACCTCTCAAAAGCTAATACCGGCTCTAAGCCCGCAATGAAGATCATGCTGGTATCTTTATGATGCTTGGTCTGTGAATACGCATGAAAGTCAGTCTCAACTTACCCTTTCTCAAACGATAGCACTATCATTTACAAGTGTCTCCTTTTATTCCGTCCCAGCTTTGGACACGTCTTACAGGAAGTCAGCCCTTATTTATATATTTCTGCAGTGGCTGAAGCTTAATGAGAAAGAGTAACAAGTTGTTCATAACAACATAAGAAACACATTGTGCATTTTCTCTCAAATACTCCTTCACTTTGTGCCAAAAGAAATACCAAGGTGAATACCTAGGCCACAGATTCAAGCTAAAGATCTTCCTGCTGAATGCAAGGCGCAATAAAAACTGCATATCGCTGGACTAAAGCATTCCTTGCATAGCCTCTAACATCATAACATAACTGAGCTGCTAGCAGCAAGCTAACCAATACCTTTCTGAAATGAGAATGACATGTGCTTATCTGCTCAATCAGTGCTCAATCAGTGCTCAATCAGGCGAGATTTAGAAAAGGTGGAAAGGGTCCAAGTGGATGCCCCTTCCTTTTTAGGGTGGGTCCTGCTGACTATCATAGGATTGCTTGTAAAAGTGGTCAGGGTCAGAGGAAAAGCTGCCAACACTTCTTAGCGTTCTCTATAGATGCAGCCATTTTCTGTGACTGTAATTTCGGCCTTTTCCCAGAAGTCTCTATTCTGCCTATGCAAATTAACAAAAGCAGTGCTTATTCCTCACTTGCTCAAAGGTCCTTCCTGTCCAGAAAGCTCTGATTAAGCATGCTTATTTTCTTTTTCTGGGATATTTTAAATTGTTTCGCTGTCCAGTCTGTGGCAGTAGAAAGCTGCTTATGATGCCAGGTTTTGATGAATCCCCAAGGTACAAGTACAGAGGAATATATCAGTCTCTAGGATATGGAACTTTTAGCTAACACATCACAATATGTGATGCTTGCCAAGAAAACACTACATTCTGGAGCGCTGATGATCAGAACATTCTGCTCCTGAAGGATAGAAAAGACAGCTTGATTGAAATAAAGTCTGTTTATATTGACGCTCTCTCTCTCCCTATATATACATACATGCGTACACACACACACACAGGTATGTCATGCATTTCTTCAGATTTGTTTCAACCATTTACCATTTATTGGAGAATCCCTACTTTTCAAGTGACTGCAAATGAAGTCATCTCTGGCACTTTTTGTGCAAAGTAAGAGACACACATGACACCTTTTTATAAAAGTCATCGGTTTCTTTGTTACTGTGTACTTTCAAAGCATGGGGCTTTCACACGTCAGGTAAACCTGATTACCACTACACAACAAAAGCAGATGCAGCTTTCTTATCTATGTCGTGATAGAACAGTTGTGAATTGAGTAGAAGAAGGGCCCTGATGTGATACTTATTACATGCAGCCTGTAAGATAGTCAAACATGCAGGCTAGGAAGGAAGATGCAAATATCAATGTATTAGAAAAACACCTAAAGGCGAGTGATATGCTTTCATTCATGCATGGCTAGGAAAAATCGCCATACTGTTGCAAACATTCTTACACCACCAACTGGAAATAAATGATTCTGACATTAAACGTAAAGGTGACAATGCATTTGTATCATCACCTTGAGAAGGATCATCTTGGAATTGAGCCGAGGGCCTCTGCACTCAAAGCCAGAAACACTCCACTAAAATAAGATTCCTGTTGGTGCCAACAATTCTCCATGTTAATGCTTGTTCTAGGTGAGCAGTGAACCGATTGCAGGGCTCTTTTGAAAGCAAGGTCTGAGAACCAACAGATACATCCACACGCCGATTACTTTAGTGTTTTGAGAGAATTCCCTTTCTTGGAACGAGATTGCATGAAATAATCTTCAGGGCTTGGACAATTCCATGGCAAAACGGCACCTATCAACATTGTAGCCAACACAATATAACAACTGTTTCTGCCCGGTTTCAAACCGGGGACCTTTCGCGTGTGAGGCAAACGTGATAACCACTACACTACAGAAACAGATACCTACAGTTGATTTTTCTGTAATGAAACTGCTCCGAACTGGCTATTCCATGGGCCTCTGGCTTTAGATTTCTTTCATGCAACCTGCCCGACATCCCTAGCTGAACGCTCGTACATGCCATGCAAGACCAGATGTTTGGTATTAGCTCAGACTGGGCAGGGCTGAAGCATGAGACTCTAGCAAAGAATTATCCACTACTGCAAAGAAAAAATTGATGTTGGTTTTGAAACGCAAACTTCAAAACAACTTGAAAAGAGTACCAAGAAAAGGGCTCGTCCGGGATTTGAACCCGGGACCTCTCGCACCCAAAGCGAGAATCATACCCCTAGACCAACGAGCCCTCAAAATCCTCTTACCTCTCAAAAGCTAATACCGGCTCTAAGCCCGCAATGAAGATCATGCTGGTATCTTTATGATGCTTGGTCTGTGAATACGCATGAAAGTCAGTCTCAACTTACCCTTTCTCAAACGATAGCACTATCATTTACAAGTGTCTCCTTTTATTCCGTCCCAGCTTTGGACACGTCTTACAGGAAGTCAGCCCTTATTTATATATTTCTGCAGTGGCTGAAGCTTAATGAGAAAGAGTAACAAGTTGTTCATAACAACATAAGAAACACATTGTGCATTTTCTCTCAAATACTCCTTCACTTTGTGCCAAAAGAAATACCAAGGTGAATACCTAGGCCACAGATTCAAGCTAAAGATCTTCCTGCTGAATGCAAGGCGCAATAAAAACTGCATATCGCTGGACTAAAGCATTCCTTGCATAGCCTCTAACATCATAACATAACTGAGCTGCTAGCAGCAAGCTAACCAATACCTTTCTGAAATGAGAATGACATGTGCTCAATCAGTGCTCAATCAGGCGAGATTTAGAAAAGGTGGAAAGGGTCCAAGTGGATGCCCCTTCCTTTTTAGGGTGGGTCCTGCTGACTATCATAGGATTGCTTGTAAAAGTGGTCAGGGTCAGAGGAAAAGCTGCCAACACTTCTTAGCGTTCTCTATAGATGCAGCCATTTTCTGTGACTGTAATTTCGGCCTTTTCCCAGAAGTCTCTATTCTGCCTATGCAAATTAACAAAAGCAGTGCTTATTCCTCACTTGCTCAAAGGTCCTTCCTGTCCAGAAAGCTCTGATTAAGCATGCTTATTTTCTTTTTCTGGGATATTTTAAATTGTTTCGCTGTCCAGTCTGTGGCAGTAGAAAGCTGCTTATGATGCCAGGTTTTGATGAATCCCCAAGGTACAAGTACAGAGGAATATATCAGTCTCTAGGATATGGAACTTTTAGCTAACACATCACAATATGTGATGCTTGCCAAGAAAACACTACATTCTGGAGCGCTGATGATCAGAACATTCTGCTCCTGAAGGATAGAAAAGACAGCTTGATTGAAATAAAGTCTGTTTATATTGACGCTCTCTCTCTCCCTATATATACATACATGCGTACACACACACACACAGGTATGTCATGCATTTCTTCAGATTTGTTTCAACCATTTACCATTTATTGGAGAATCCCTACTTTTCAAGTGACTGCAAATGAAGTCATCTCTGGCACTTTTTGTGCAAAGTAAGAGACACACATGACACCTTTTTATAAAAGTCATCGGTTTCTTTGTTACTGTGTACTTTCAAAGCATGGGGCTTTCACACGTCAGGTAAACCTGATTACCACTACACAACAAAAGCAGATGCAGCTTTCTTATCTATGTCGTGATAGAACAGTTGTGAATTGAGTAGAAGAAGGGCCCTGATGTGATACTTATTACATGCAGCCTGTAAGATAGTCAAACATGCAGGCTAGGAAGGAAGATGCAAATATCAATGCATTAGAAAAACACCTAAAGGCGAGTGATATGCTTTCATTCATGCATGGCTAGGAAAAATCGCCATACTGTTGCAAACATTCTTACACCACCAACTGGAAATAAATGATTCTGACATTAAACGTAAAGGTGACAATGCATTTGTATCATCACCTTGAGAAGGATCATCTTGGAATTGAGCCGAGGGCCTCTGCACTCAAAGCCAGAAACACTCCACTAAAATAAGATTCCTGTTGGTGCCAACAATTCTCCATGTTAATGCTTGTTCTAGGTGAGCAGTGAACCGATTGCAGGGCTCTTTTGAAAGCAAGGTCTGAGAACCAACAGATACATCCACACGCCGATTACTTTAGTGTTTTGAGAGAATTCCCTTTCTTGGAACGAGATTGCATGAAATAATCTTCAGGGCTTGGACAATTCCATGGCAAAACGGCACCTATCAACATTGTAGCCAACACAATATAACAACTGTTTCTGCCCGGTTTCAAACCGGGGACCTTTCGCGTGTGAGGCAAACGTGATAACCACTACACTACAGAAACAGATACCTACAGTTGATTTTTCTGTAATGAAACTGCTCCGAACTGGCTATTCCATGGGCCTCTGGCTTTAGATTTCTTTCATGCAACCTGCCCGACATCCCTAGCTGAACGCTCGTACATGCCATGCAAGACCAGATGTTTGGTATTAGCTCAGACTGGGCAGGGCTGAAGCATGAGACTCTAGCAAAGAATTATCCACTACTGCAAAGAAAAAATTGATGTTGGTTTTGAAACGCAAACTTCAAAACAACTTGAAAAGAGTACCAAGAAAAGGGCTCGTCCGGGATTTGAACCCGGGACCTCTCGCACCCAAAGCGAGAATCATACCCCTAGACCAACGAGCCCTCAAAATCCTCTTACCTCTCAAAAGCTAATACCGGCTCTAAGCCCGCAATGAAGATCATGCTGGTATCTTTATGATGCTTGGTCTGTGAATACGCATGAAAGTCAGTCTCAACTTACCCTTTCTCAAACGATAGCACTATCATTTACAAGTGTCTCCTTTTATTCCGTCCCAGCTTTGGACACGTCTTACAGGAAGTCAGCCCTTATTTATATATTTCTGCAGTGGCTGAAGCTTAATGAGAAAGAGTAACAAGTTGTTCATAACAACATAAGAAACACATTGTGCATTTTCTCTCAAATACTCCTTCACTTTGTGCCAAAAAAAATACCAAGGTGAATACCTAGGCCACAGATTCAAGCTAAAGATCTTCCTGCTGAATGCAAGGCGCAATAAAAACTGCATATCGCTGGGCTAAAGCATTCCTTGCATAGCCTCTAACATCATAACATAACTGAGCTGCTAGCAGCAAGCTAACCAATACCTTTCTGAAATGAGAATGACATGTGCTTATCTGCTCAATCAGTGCTCGATCAGGCGAGATTTAGAAAAGGTGGAAAGGGTCCAAGTGGATGCCCCTTCCTTTTTAGGGTGGGTCCTGCTGACTATCATAGGATTGCTTGTAAAAGTGGCCAGGGTCAGAGGAAAAGCTGCCAACACTTCTTAGCGTTCTCTATAGATGCAGCCATTTTCTGTGACTGTAATTTCGGCCTTTTCCCAGAAGTCTCTATTCTGCCTATGCAAATTAACAAAAGCAGTGCTTATTCCTCACTTGCTCAAATGTCCTTCCTGTCCAGAAAGCTCTGATTAAGCATGCTTATTTTCTTTTTCTGGGATATTTTAAATTGTTTCGCTGTCCAGTCTGTGGCAGTAGAAAGCTGCTTATGATGCCAGGTTTTGATGAATCCCCAAGGTACAAGTACAGAGGAATATATCAGTCTCTAGGATATGGAACTTTTAGCTAACACATCACAATATGTGATGCTTGCCAAGAAAACACTACATTCTGGAGCGCTGATGATCAGAACATTCTGCTCCTGAAGGATAGAAAAGACAGCTTGATTGAAATAAAGTCTGTTTATATTGACGCTCTCTCTCTCCCTATATATACATACATGCGTACACACACACACACAGGTATGTCATGCATTTCTTCAGATTTGTTTCAACCATTTACCATTTATTGGAGAATCCCTACTTTTCAAGTGACTGCAAATGAAGTCATCTCTGGCACTTTTTGTGCAAAGTAAGAGACACACATGACACCTTTTTATAAAAGTCATCGGTTTCTTTGTTACTGTGTACTTTCAAAGCATGGGGCTTTCACACGTCAGGTAAACCTGATTACCACTACACAACAAAAGCAGATGCAGCTTTCTTATCTATGTCGTGATAGAACAGTTGTGAATTGAGTAGAAGAAGGGCCCTGATGTGATACTTATTACATGCAGCCTGTAAGATAGTCAAACATGCAGGCTAGGAAGGAAGATGCAAATATCAATGTATTAGAAAAACACCTAAAGGCGAGTGATATGCTTTCATTCATGCATGGCTAGGAAAAATCGCCATACTGTTGCAAACATTCTTACACCACCAACTGGAAATAAATGATTCTGACATTAAACGTAAAGGTGACAATGCATTTGTATCATCACCTTGAGAAGGATCATCTTGGAATTGAGCCGAGGGCCTCTGCACTCAAAGCCAGAAACACTCCACTAAAATAAGATTCCTGTTGGTGCCAACAATTCTCCATGTTAATGCTTGTTCTAGGTGAGCAGTGAACCGATTGCAGGGCTCTTTTGAAAGCAAGGTCTGAGAACCAACAGATACATCCACACGCCGATTACTTTAGTGTTTTGAGAGAATTCCCTTTCTTGGAACGAGATTGCATGAAATAATCTTCAGGGCTTGGACAATTCCATGGCAAAACGGCACCTATCAACATTGTAGCCAACACAATATAACAACTGTTTCTGCCCGGTTTCAAACCGGGGACCTTTCGCGTGTGAGGCAAACGTGATAACCACTACACTACAGAAACAGATACCTACAGTTGATTTTTCTGTAATGAAACTGCTCCGAACTGGCTATTCCATGGGCCTCTGGCTTTAGATTTCTTTCATGCAACCTGCCCGACATCCCTAGCTGAACGCTCGTACATGCCATGCAAGACCAGATGTTTGGTATTAGCTCAGACTGGGCAGGGCTGAAGCATGAGACTCTAGCAAAGAATTATCCACTACTGCAAAGAAAAATTGATGTTGGTTTTGAAACACAAACTTCAAAACAACTTGAAAAGAGTACCAAGAAAAGGGCTCATCCGGGATTTGAACCCGGGACCTCTCGCACCCAAAGCGAGAATCATACCCCTAGACCAACGAGCCCTCAAAATCCTCTTACCTCTCAAAAGCTAATACCGGCTCTAAGCCCGCAATGAAGATCATGCTGGTATCTTTATGATGCTTGGTCTGTGAATACGCATGAAAGTCAGTCTCAACTTACCCTTTCTCAAACGATAGCACTATCATTTACAAGTGTCTCCTTTTATTCCGTCCCAGCTTTGGACACGTCTTACAGGAAGTCAGCCCTTATTTATATATTTCTGCAGTGGCTGAAGCTTAATGAGAAAGAGTAACAAGTTGTTCATAACAACATAAGAAACACATTGTGCATTTTCTCTCAAATACTCCTTCACTTTGTGCCAAAAGAAATACCAAGGTGAATACCTAGGCCACAGATTCAAGCTAAAGATCTTCCTGCTGAATGCAAGGCGCAATAAAAACTGCATATCGCTGGACTAAAGCATTCCTTGCATAGCCTCTAACATTATAACATAACTGAGCTGCTAGCAGCAAGCTAACCAATACCTTTCTGAAATGAGAATGACATGTGCTTATCTGCTCAATCAGTGCTCAATCAGTGCTCAATCAGGCGAGATTTAGAAAAGGTGGAAAGGGTCCAAGTGGATGCCCCTTCCTTTTTAGGGTGGGTCCTGCTGACTATCATAGGATTGCTTGTAAAAGTGGCCAGGGTCAGAGGAAAAGCTGCCAACACTTCTTAGCGTTCTCTATAGATGCAGCCATTTTCTGTGACTGTAATTTCGGCCTTTTCCCAGAAGTCTCTATTCTGCCTATGCAAATTAACAAAAGCAGTGCTTATTCCTCACTTGCTCAAAGGTCCTTCCTGTCCAGAAAGCTCTGATTAAGCATGCTTATTTTCTTTTTCTGGGATATTTTAAATTGTTTCGCTGTCCAGTCTGTGGCAGTAGAAAGCTGCTTATGATGCCAGGTTTTGATGAATCCCCAAGGTACAAGTACAGAGGAATATATCAGTCTCTAGGATATGGAACTTTTAGCTAACACATCACAATATGTGATGCTTGCCAAGAAAACACTACATTCTGGAGCGCTGATGATCAGAACATTCTGCTCCTGAAGGATAGAAAAGACAGCTTGATTGAAATAAAGTCTGTTTATATTGACGCTCTCTCTCTCCCTATATATACATACATGCGTACACACACACACACAGGTATGTCATGCATTTCTTCAGATTTGTTTCAACCATTTACCATTTATTGGAGAATCCCTACTTTTCAAGTGACTGCAAATGAAGTCATCTCTGGCACTTTTTGTGCAAAGTAAGAGACACACATGACACCTTTTTATAAAAGTCATCGGTTTCTTTGTTACTGTGTACTTTCAAAGCATGGGGCTTTCACACGTCAGGTAAACCTGATTACCACTACACAACAAAAGCAGATGCAGCTTTCTTATCTATGTCGTGATAGAACAGTTGTGAATTGAGTAGAAGAAGGGCCCTGATGTGATACTTATTACATGCAGCCTGTAAGATAGTCAAACATGCAGGCTAGGAAGGAAGATGCAAATATCAATGTATTAGAAAAACACCTAAAGGCGAGTGATATGCTTTCATTCATGCATGGCTAGGAAAAATCGCCATACTGTTGCAAACATTCTTACACCACCAACTGGAAATAAATGATTCTGACATTAAACGTAAAGGTGACAATGCATTTGTATCATCACCTTGAGAAGGATCATCTTGGAATTGAGCCGAGGGCCTCTGCACTCAAAGCCAGAAACACTCCACTAAAATAAGATTCCTGTTGGTGCCAACAATTCTCCATGTTAATGCTTGTTCTAGGTGAGCAGTGAACCGATTGCAGGGCTCTTTTGAAAGCAAGGTCTGAGAACCAACAGATACATCCACACGCCGATTACTTTAGTGTTTTGAGAGAATTCCCTTTCTTGGAACGAGATTGCATGAAATAATCTTCAGGGCTTGGACAATTCCATGGCAAAACGGCACCTATCAACATTGTAGCCAACACAATATAACAACTGTTTCTGCCCGGTTTCAAACCGGGGACCTTTCGCGTGTGAGGCAAACGTGATAACCACTACACTACAGAAACAGATACCTACAGTTGATTTTTCTGTAATGAAACTGCTCCGAACTGGCTATTCCATGGGCCTCTGGCTTTAGATTTCTTTCATGCAACCTGCCCGACATCCCTAGCTGAACGCTCGTACATGCCATGCAAGACCAGATGTTTGGTATTAGCTCAGACTGGGCAGGGCTGAAGCATGAGACTCTAGCAAAGAATTATCCACTACTGCAAAGAAAAAATTGATGTTGGTTTTGAAACGCAAACTTCAAAACAACTTGAAAAGAGTACCAAGAAAAGGGCTCGTCCGGGATTTGAACCCGGGACCTCTCGCACCCAAAGCGAGAATCATACCCCTAGACCAACGAGCCCTCAAAATCCTCTTACCTCTCAAAAGCTAATACCGGCTCTAAGCCCGCAATGAAGATCATGCTGGTATCTTTATGATGCTTGGTCTGTGAATACGCATGAAAGTCAGTCTCAACTTACCCTTTCTCAAACGATAGCACTATCATTTACAAGTGTCTCCTTTTATTCCGTCCCAGCTTTGGACACGTCTTACAGGAAGTCAGCCCTTATTTATATATTTCTGCAGTGGCTGAAGCTTAATGAGAAAGAGTAACAAGTTGTTCATAACAACATAAGAAACACATTGTGCATTTTCTCTCAAATACTCCTTCACTTTGTGCCAAAAGAAATACCAAGGTGAATACCTAGGCCACAGATTCAAGCTAAAGATCTTCCTGCTGAATGCAAGGCGCAATAAAAACTGCATATCGCTGGACTAAAGCATTCCTTGCATAGCCTCTAACATCATAACATAACTGAGCTGCTAGCAGCAAGCTAACCAATACCTTTCTGAAATGAGAATGACATGTGCTCAATCAGTGCTCAATCAGGCGAGATTTAGAAAAGGTGGAAAGGGTCCAAGTGGATGCCCCTTCCTTTTTAGGGTGGGTCCTGCTGACTATCATAGGATTGCTTGTAAAAGTGGTCAGGGTCAGAGGAAAAGCTGCCAACACTTCTTAGCGTTCTCTATAGATGCAGCCATTTTCTGTGACTGTAATTTCGGCCTTTTCCCAGAAGTCTCTATTCTGCCTATGCAAATTAACAAAAGCAGTGCTTATTCCTCACTTGCTCAAAGGTCCTTCCTGTCCAGAAAGCTCTGATTAAGCATGCTTATTTTCTTTTTCTGGGATATTTTAAATTGTTTCGCTGTCCAGTCTGTGGCAGTAGAAAGCTGCTTATGATGCCAGGTTTTGATGAATCCCCAAGGTACAAGTACAGAGGAATATATCAGTCTCTAGGATATGGAACTTTTAGCTAACACATCACAATATGTGATGCTTGCCAAGAAAACACTACATTCTGGAGCGCTGATGATCAGAACATTCTGCTCCTGAAGGATAGAAAAGACAGCTTGATTGAAATAAAGTCTGTTTATATTGACGCTCTCTCTCTCCCTATATATACATACATGCGTACACACACACACACAGGTATGTCATGCATTTCTTCAGATTTGTTTCAACCATTTACCATTTATTGGAGAATCCCTACTTTTCAAGTGACTGCAAATGAAGTCATCTCTGGCACTTTTTGTGCAAAGTAAGAGACACACATGACACCTTTTTATAAAAGTCATCGGTTTCTTTGTTACTGTGTACTTTCAAAGCATGGGGCTTTCACACGTCAGGTAAACCTGATTACCACTACACAACAAAAGCAGATGCAGCTTTCTTATCTATGTCGTGATAGAACAGTTGTGAATTGAGTAGAAGAAGGGCCCTGATGTGATACTTATTACATGCAGCCTGTAAGATAGTCAAACATGCAGGCTAGGAAGGAAGATGCAAATATCAATGCATTAGAAAAACACCTAAAGGCGAGTGATATGCTTTCATTCATGCATGGCTAGGAAAAATCGCCATACTGTTGCAAACATTCTTACACCACCAACTGGAAATAAATGATTCTGACATTAAACGTAAAGGTGACAATGCATTTGTATCATCACCTTGAGAAGGATCATCTTGGAATTGAGCCGAGGGCCTCTGCACTCAAAGCCAGAAACACTCCACTAAAATAAGATTCCTGTTGGTGCCAACAATTCTCCATGTTAATGCTTGTTCTAGGTGAGCAGTGAACCGATTGCAGGGCTCTTTTGAAAGCAAGGTCTGAGAACCAACAGATACATCCACACGCCGATTACTTTAGTGTTTTGAGAGAATTCCCTTTCTTGGAACGAGATTGCATGAAATAATCTTCAGGGCTTGGACAATTCCATGGCAAAACGGCACCTATCAACATTGTAGCCAACACAATATAACAACTGTTTCTGCCCGGTTTCAAACCGGGGACCTTTCGCGTGTGAGGCAAACGTGATAACCACTACACTACAGAAACAGATACCTACAGTTGATTTTTCTGTAATGAAACTGCTCCGAACTGGCTATTCCATGGGCCTCTGGCTTTAGATTTCTTTCATGCAACCTGCCCGACATCCCTAGCTGAACGCTCGTACATGCCATGCAAGACCAGATGTTTGGTATTAGCTCAGACTGGGCAGGGCTGAAGCATGAGACTCTAGCAAAGAATTATCCACTACTGCAAAGAAAAAATTGATGTTGGTTTTGAAACACAAACTTCAAAACAACTTGAAAAGAGTACCAAGAAAAGGGCTCATCCGGGATTTGAACCCGGGACCTCTCGCACCCAAAGCGAGAATCATACCCCTAGACCAACGAGCCCTCAAAATCCTCTTACCTCTCAAAAGCTAATACCGGCTCTAAGCCCGCAATGAAGATCATGCTGGTATCTTTATGATGCTTGGTCTGTGAATACGCATGAAAGTCAGTCTCAACTTACCCTTTCTCAAACGATAGCACTATCATTTACAAGTGTCTCCTTTTATTCCGTCCCAGCTTTGGACACGTCTTACAGGAAGTCAGCCCTTATTTATATATTTCTGCAGTGGCTGAAGCTTAATGAGAAAGAGTAACAAGTTGTTCATAACAACATAAGAAACACATTGTGCATTTTCTCTCAAATACTCCTTCACTTTGTGCCAAAAGAAATACCAAGGTGAATACCTAGGCCACAGATTCAAGCTAAAGATCTTCCTGCTGAATGCAAGGCGCAATAAAAACTGCATATCGCTGGACTAAAGCATTCCTTGCATAGCCTCTAACATTATAACATAACTGAGCTGCTAGCAGCAAGCTAACCAATACCTTTCTGAAATGAGAATGACATGTGCTTATCTGCTCAATCAGTGCTCAATCAGTGCTCAATCAGGCGAGATTTAGAAAAGGTGGAAAGGGTCCAAGTGGATGCCCCTTCCTTTTTAGGGTGGGTCCTGCTGACTATCATAGGATTGCTTGTAAAAGTGGCCAGGGTCAGAGGAAAAGCTGCCAACACTTCTTAGCGTTCTCTATAGATGCAGCCATTTTCTGTGACTGTAATTTCGGCCTTTTCCCAGAAGTCTCTATTCTGCCTATGCAAATTAACAAAAGCAGTGCTTATTCCTCACTTGCTCAAAGGTCCTTCCTGTCCAGAAAGCTCTGATTAAGCATGCTTATTTTCTTTTTCTGGGATATTTTAAATTGTTTCGCTGTCCAGTCTGTGGCAGTAGAAAGCTGCTTATGATGCCAGGTTTTGATGAATCCCCAAGGTACAAGTACAGAGGAATATATCAGTCTCTAGGATATGGAACTTTTAGCTAACACATCACAATATGTGATGCTTGCCAAGAAAACACTACATTCTGGAGCGCTGATGATCAGAACATTCTGCTCCTGAAGGATAGAAAAGACAGCTTGATTGAAATAAAGTCTGTTTATATTGACGCTCTCTCTCTCCCTATATATACATACATGCGTACACACACACACACAGGTATGTCATGCATTTCTTCAGATTTGTTTCAACCATTTACCATTTATTGGAGAATCCCTACTTTTCAAGTGACTGCAAATGAAGTCATCTCTGGCACTTTTTGTGCAAAGTAAGAGACACACATGACACCTTTTTATAAAAGTCATCGGTTTCTTTGTTACTGTGTACTTTCAAAGCATGGGGCTTTCACACGTCAGGTAAACCTGATTACCACTACACAACAAAAGCAGATGCAGCTTTCTTATCTATGTCGTGATAGAACAGTTGTGAATTGAGTAGAAGAAGGGCCCTGATGTGATACTTATTACATGCAGCCTGTAAGATAGTCAAACATGCAGGCTAGGAAGGAAGATGCAAATATCAATGTATTAGAAAAACACCTAAAGGCGAGTGATATGCTTTCATTCATGCATGGCTAGGAAAAATCGCCATACTGTTGCAAACATTCTTACACCACCAACTGGAAATAAATGATTCTGACATTAAACGTAAAGGTGACAATGCATTTGTATCATCACCTTGAGAAGGATCATCTTGGAATTGAGCCGAGGGCCTCTGCACTCAAAGCCAGAAACACTCCACTAAAATAAGATTCCTGTTGGTGCCAACAATTCTCCATGTTAATGCTTGTTCTAGGTGAGCAGTGAACCGATTGCAGGGCTCTTTTGAAAGCAAGGTCTGAGAACCAACAGATACATCCACACGCCGATTACTTTAGTGTTTTGAGAGAATTCCCTTTCTTGGAACGAGATTGCATGAAATAATCTTCAGGGCTTGGACAATTCCATGGCAAAACGGCACCTATCAACATTGTAGCCAACACAATATAACAACTGTTTCTGCCCGGTTTCAAACCGGGGACCTTTCGCGTGTGAGGCAAACGTGATAACCACTACACTACAGAAACAGATACCTACAGTTGATTTTTCTGTAATGAAACTGCTCCGAACTGGCTATTCCATGGGCCTCTGGCTTTAGATTTCTTTCATGCAACCTGCCCGACATCCCTAGCTGAACGCTCGTACATGCCATGCAAGACCAGATGTTTGGTATTAGCTCAGACTGGGCAGGGCTGAAGCATGAGACTCTAGCAAAGAATTATCCACTACTGCAAAGAAAAAATTGATGTTGGTTTTGAAACGCAAACTTCAAAACAACTTGAAAAGAGTACCAAGAAAAGGGCTCGTCCGGGATTTGAACCCGGGACCTCTCGCACCCAAAGCGAGAATCATACCCCTAGACCAACGAGCCCTCAAAATCCTCTTACCTCTCAAAAGCTAATACCGGCTCTAAGCCCGCAATGAAGATCATGCTGGTATCTTTATGATGCTTGGTCTGTGAATACGCATGAAAGTCAGTCTCAACTTACCCTTTCTCAAACGATAGCACTATCATTTACAAGTGTCTCCTTTTATTCCGTCCCAGCTTTGGACACGTCTTACAGGAAGTCAGCCCTTATTTATATATTTCTGCAGTGGCTGAAGCTTAATGAGAAAGAGTAACAAGTTGTTCATAACAACATAAGAAACACATTGTGCATTTTCTCTCAAATACTCCTTCACTTTGTGCCAAAAGAAATACCAAGGTGAATACCTAGGCCACAGATTCAAGCTAAAGATCTTCCTGCTGAATGCAAGGCGCAATAAAAACTGCATATCGCTGGACTAAAGCATTCCTTGCATAGCCTCTAACATCATAACATAACTGAGCTGCTAGCAGCAAGCTAACCAATACCTTTCTGAAATGAGAATGACATGTGCTCAATCAGTGCTCAATCAGGCGAGATTTAGAAAAGGTGGAAAGGGTCCAAGTGGATGCCCCTTCCTTTTTAGGGTGGGTCCTGCTGACTATCATAGGATTGCTTGTAAAAGTGGTCAGGGTCAGAGGAAAAGCTGCCAACACTTCTTAGCGTTCTCTATAGATGCAGCCATTTTCTGTGACTGTAATTTCGGCCTTTTCCCAGAAGTCTCTATTCTGCCTATGCAAATTAACAAAAGCAGTGCTTATTCCTCACTTGCTCAAAGGTCCTTCCTGTCCAGAAAGCTCTGATTAAGCATGCTTATTTTCTTTTTCTGGGATATTTTAAATTGTTTCGCTGTCCAGTCTGTGGCAGTAGAAAGCTGCTTATGATGCCAGGTTTTGATGAATCCCCAAGGTACAAGTACAGAGGAATATATCAGTCTCTAGGATATGGAACTTTTAGCTAACACATCACAATATGTGATGCTTGCCAAGAAAACACTACATTCTGGAGCGCTGATGATCAGAACATTCTGCTCCTGAAGGATAGAAAAGACAGCTTGATTGAAATAAAGTCTGTTTATATTGACGCTCTCTCTCTCCCTATATATACATACATGCGTACACACACACACACAGGTATGTCATGCATTTCTTCAGATTTGTTTCAACCATTTACCATTTATTGGAGAATCCCTACTTTTCAAGTGACTGCAAATGAAGTCATCTCTGGCACTTTTTGTGCAAAGTAAGAGACACACATGACACCTTTTTATAAAAGTCATCGGTTTCTTTGTTACTGTGTACTTTCAAAGCATGGGGCTTTCACACGTCAGGTAAACCTGATTACCACTACACAACAAAAGCAGATGCAGCTTTCTTATCTATGTCGTGATAGAACAGTTGTGAATTGAGTAGAAGAAGGGCCCTGATGTGATACTTATTACATGCAGCCTGTAAGATAGTCAAACATGCAGGCTAGGAAGGAAGATGCAAATATCAATGCATTAGAAAAACACCTAAAGGCGAGTGATATGCTTTCATTCATGCATGGCTAGGAAAAATCGCCATACTGTTGCAAACATTCTTACACCACCAACTGGAAATAAATGATTCTGACATTAAACGTAAAGGTGACAATGCATTTGTATCATCACCTTGAGAAGGATCATCTTGGAATTGAGCCGAGGGCCTCTGCACTCAAAGCCAGAAACACTCCACTAAAATAAGATTCCTGTTGGTGCCAACAATTCTCCATGTTAATGCTTGTTCTAGGTGAGCAGTGAACCGATTGCAGGGCTCTTTTGAAAGCAAGGTCTGAGAACCAACAGATACATCCACACGCCGATTACTTTAGTGTTTTGAGAGAATTCCCTTTCTTGGAACGAGATTGCATGAAATAATCTTCAGGGCTTGGACAATTCCATGGCAAAACGGCACCTATCAACATTGTAGCCAACACAATATAACAACTGTTTCTGCCCGGTTTCAAACCGGGGACCTTTCGCGTGTGAGGCAAACGTGATAACCACTACACTACAGAAACAGATACCTACAGTTGATTTTTCTGTAATGAAACTGCTCCGAACTGGCTATTCCATGGGCCTCTGGCTTTAGATTTCTTTCATGCAACCTGCCCGACATCCCTAGCTGAACGCTCGTACATGCCATGCAAGACCAGATGTTTGGTATTAGCTCAGACTGGGCAGGGCTGAAGCATGAGACTCTAGCAAAGAATTATCCACTACTGCAAAGAAAAAATTGATGTTGGTTTTGAAACGCAAACTTCAAAACAACTTGAAAAGAGTACCAAGAAAAGGGCTCGTCCGGGATTTGAACCCGGGACCTCTCGCACCCAAAGCGAGAATCATACCCCTAGACCAACGAGCCCTCAAAATCCTCTTACCTCTCAAAAGCTAATACCGGCTCTAAGCCCGCAATGAAGATCATGCTGGTATCTTTATGATGCTTGGTCTGTGAATACGCATGAAAGTCAGTCTCAACTTACCCTTTCTCAAACGATAGCACTATCATTTACAAGTGTCTCCTTTTATTCCGTCCCAGCTTTGGACACGTCTTACAGGAAGTCAGCCCTTATTTATATATTTCTGCAGTGGCTGAAGCTTAATGAGAAAGAGTAACAAGTTGTTCATAACAACATAAGAAACACATTGTGCATTTTCTCTCAAATACTCCTTCACTTTGTGCCAAAAAAAATACCAAGGTGAATACCTAGGCCACAGATTCAAGCTAAAGATCTTCCTGCTGAATGCAAGGCGCAATAAAAACTGCATATCGCTGGGCTAAAGCATTCCTTGCATAGCCTCTAACATCATAACATAACTGAGCTGCTAGCAGCAAGCTAACCAATACCTTTCTGAAATGAGAATGACATGTGCTTATCTGCTCAATCAGTGCTCGATCAGGCGAGATTTAGAAAAGGTGGAAAGGGTCCAAGTGGATGCCCCTTCCTTTTTAGGGTGGGTCCTGCTGACTATCATAGGATTGCTTGTAAAAGTGGCCAGGGTCAGAGGAAAAGCTGCCAACACTTCTTAGCGTTCTCTATAGATGCAGCCATTTTCTGTGACTGTAATTTCGGCCTTTTCCCAGAAGTCTCTATTCTGCCTATGCAAATTAACAAAAGCAGTGCTTATTCCTCACTTGCTCAAATGTCCTTCCTGTCCAGAAAGCTCTGATTAAGCATGCTTATTTTCTTTTTCTGGGATATTTTAAATTGTTTCGCTGTCCAGTCTGTGGCAGTAGAAAGCTGCTTATGATGCCAGGTTTTGATGAATCCCCAAGGTACAAGTACAGAGGAATATATCAGTCTCTAGGATATGGAACTTTTAGCTAACACATCACAATATGTGATGCTTGCCAAGAAAACACTACATTCTGGAGCGCTGATGATCAGAACATTCTGCTCCTGAAGGATAGAAAAGACAGCTTGATTGAAATAAAGTCTGTTTATATTGACGCTCTCTCTCTCCCTATATATACATACATGCGTACACACACACACACAGGTATGTCATGCATTTCTTCAGATTTGTTTCAACCATTTACCATTTATTGGAGAATCCCTACTTTTCAAGTGACTGCAAATGAAGTCATCTCTGGCACTTTTTGTGCAAAGTAAGAGACACACATGACACCTTTTTATAAAAGTCATCGGTTTCTTTGTTACTGTGTACTTTCAAAGCATGGGGCTTTCACACGTCAGGTAAACCTGATTACCACTACACAACAAAAGCAGATGCAGCTTTCTTATCTATGTCGTGATAGAACAGTTGTGAATTGAGTAGAAGAAGGGCCCTGATGTGATACTTATTACATGCAGCCTGTAAGATAGTCAAACATGCAGGCTAGGAAGGAAGATGCAAATATCAATGTATTAGAAAAACACCTAAAGGCGAGTGATATGCTTTCATTCATGCATGGCTAGGAAAAATCGCCATACTGTTGCAAACATTCTTACACCACCAACTGGAAATAAATGATTCTGACATTAAACGTAAAGGTGACAATGCATTTGTATCATCACCTTGAGAAGGATCATCTTGGAATTGAGCCGAGGGCCTCTGCACTCAAAGCCAGAAACACTCCACTAAAATAAGATTCCTGTTGGTGCCAACAATTCTCCATGTTAATGCTTGTTCTAGGTGAGCAGTGAACCGATTGCAGGGCTCTTTTGAAAGCAAGGTCTGAGAACCAACAGATACATCCACACGCCGATTACTTTAGTGTTTTGAGAGAATTCCCTTTCTTGGAACGAGATTGCATGAAATAATCTTCAGGGCTTGGACAATTCCATGGCAAAACGGCACCTATCAACATTGTAGCCAACACAATATAACAACTGTTTCTGCCCGGTTTCAAACCGGGGACCTTTCGCGTGTGAGGCAAACGTGATAACCACTACACTACAGAAACAGATACCTACAGTTGATTTTTCTGTAATGAAACTGCTCCGAACTGGCTATTCCATGGGCCTCTGGCTTTAGATTTCTTTCATGCAACCTGCCCGACATCCCTAGCTGAACGCTCGTACATGCCATGCAAGACCAGATGTTTGGTATTAGCTCAGACTGGGCAGGGCTGAAGCATGAGACTCTAGCAAAGAATTATCCACTACTGCAAAGAAAAAATTGATGTTGGTTTTGAAACACAAACTTCAAAACAACTTGAAAAGAGTACCAAGAAAAGGGCTCATCCGGGATTTGAACCCGGGACCTCTCGCACCCAAAGCGAGAATCATACCCCTAGACCAACGAGCCCTCAAAATCCTCTTACCTCTCAAAAGCTAATACCGGCTCTAAGCCCGCAATGAAGATCATGCTGGTATCTTTATGATGCTTGGTCTGTGAATACGCATGAAAGTCAGTCTCAACTTACCCTTTCTCAAACGATAGCACTATCATTTACAAGTGTCTCCTTTTATTCCGTCCCAGCTTTGGACACGTCTTACAGGAAGTCAGCCCTTATTTATATATTTCTGCAGTGGCTGAAGCTTAATGAGAAAGAGTAACAAGTTGTTCATAACAACATAAGAAACACATTGTGCATTTTCTCTCAAATACTCCTTCACTTTGTGCCAAAAGAAATACCAAGGTGAATACCTAGGCCACAGATTCAAGCTAAAGATCTTCCTGCTGAATGCAAGGCGCAATAAAAACTGCATATCGCTGGACTAAAGCATTCCTTGCATAGCCTCTAACATCATACCATAACTGAGCTGCTAGCAGCAAGCTAACCAATACCTTTCTGAAATGAGAATGACATGTGCTCAATCTGTGCTCAATCAGTGCTCAATCAGGCGAGATTTAGAAAAGGTGGAAAGGGTCCAAGTGGATGCCCCTTCCTTTTTAGGGTGGGTCCTGCTGACTATCATAGGATTGCTTGTAAAAGTGGTCAGGGTCAGAGGAAAAGCTGCCAACACTTCTTAGCGTTCTCTATAGATGCAGCCATTTTCTGTGACTGTAATTTCGGCCTTTTCCCAGAAGTCTCTATTCTGCCTATGCAAATTAACAAAAGCAGTGCTTATTCCTCACTTGCTCAAAGGTCCTTCCTGTCCAGAAAGCTCTGATTAAGCATGCTTATTTTCTTTTTCTGGGATATTTTAAATTGTTTCGCTGTCCAGTCTGTGGCAGTAGAAAGCTGCTTATGATGCCAGGTTTTGATGAATCCCCAAGGTACAAGTACAGAGGAATATATCAGTCTCTAGGATATGGAACTTTTAGCTAACACATCACAATATGTGATGCTTGCCAAGAAAACACTACATTCTGGAGCGCTGATGATCAGAACATTCTGCTCCTGAAGGATAGAAAAGACAGCTTGATTGAAATAAAGTCTGTTTATATTGACGCTCTCTCTCTCCCTATATATACATACATGCGTACACACACACACACAGGTATGTCATGCATTTCTTCAGATTTGTTTCAACCATTTACCATTTATTGGAGAATCCCTACTTTTCAAGTGACTGCAAATGAAGTCATCTCTGGCACTTTTTGTGCAAAGTAAGAGACACACATGACACCTTTTTATAAAAGTCATCGGTTTCTTTGTTACTGTGTACTTTCAAAGCATGGGGCTTTCACACGTCAGGTAAACCTGATTACCACTACACAACAAAAGCAGATGCAGCTTTCTTATCTATGTCGTGATAGAACAGTTGTGAATTGAGTAGAAGAAGGGCCCTGATGTGATACTTATTACATGCAGCCTGTAAGATAGTCAAACATGCAGGCTAAGAAGGAAGATGCAAATATCAATGTATTAGAAAAACACCTAAAGGCGAGTGATATGCTTTCATTCATGCATGGCTAGGAAAAATCGCCATACTGTTGCAAACATTCTTACACCACCAACTGGAAATAAATGATTCTGACATTAAACGTAAAGGTGACAATGCATTTGTATCATCACCTTGAGAAGGATCATCTTGGAATTGAGCCGAGGGCCTCTGCACTCAAAGCCAGAAACACTCCACTAAAATAAGATTCCTGTTGGTGCCAACAATTCTCCATGTTAATGCTTGTTCTAGGTGAGCAGTGAACCGATTGCAGGGCTCTTTTGAAAGCAAGGTCTGAGAACCAACAGATACATCCACACGCCGATTACTTTAGTGTTTTGAGAGAATTCCCTTTCTTGGAACGAGATTGCATGAAATAATCTTCAGGGCTTAGACAATTCCATGGCAAAACGGCACCTATCAACATTGTAGCCAACACAATATAACAACTGTTTCTGCCCGGTTTCGAACTGGGGACCTTTCGCGTGTGAGGCGAACGTGATAACCACTACACTACAGAAACAGATACCTACAGTTGATTTTTCTGTAATGAAACTGCTCCGAACTGGCTATTCCATGGGCCTCTGGCTTTAGATTTCTTTCATGCAACCTGCCCGACATCCCTAGCTGAACGCTCGTACATGCCATGCAAGACCAGATGTTTGGTATTAGCTCAGACTGGGCAGGGCTGAAGCATGAGACTCTAGCAAAGAATTATCCACTACTGCAAAGAAAAAATTGATGTTGGTTTTGAAACGCAAACTTCAAAACAACTTGAAAAGAGTACCAAGAAAAGGGCTCATCCGGGATTTGAACCCGGGACCTCTCGCACCCAAAGCGAGAATCATACCCCTAGACAAACGAGCCCTCAAAATCCTCTTACCTCTCAAAAGCTAATACCGGCTCTAAGCCCGCAATGAAGATCATGCTGGTATCTTTATGATGCTTGGTCTGTGAATACGCATGAAAGTCAGTCTCAACTTACCCTTTCTCAAACGATAGCACTATCATTTACAAGTGTCTCCTTTTATTCCGTCCCAGCTTTGGACACGTCTTACAGGAAGTCAGCCCTTATTTATATATTTCTGCAGTGGCTGAAGCTTAATGAGAAAGAGTAACAAGTTGTTCATAACAACATAAGAAACACATTGTGCATTTTCTCTCAAATACTCCTTCACTTTGTGCCAAAAAAAATACCAAGGTGAATACCTAGGCCACAGATTCAAGCTAAAGATCTTCCTGCTGAATGCAAGGCGCAATAAAAACTGCATATCGCTGGGCTAAAGCATTCCTTGCATAGCCTCTAACATCATAACATAACTGAGCTGCTAGCAGCAAGCTAACCAATACCTTTCTGAAATGAGAATGACATGTGCTTATCTGCTCAATCAGTGCTCAATCAGGCTCGATCAGGCGAGATTTAGAAAAGGTGGAAAGGGTCCAAGTGGATGCCCCTTCCTTTTTAGGGTGGGTCCTGCTGACTATCATAGGATTGCTTGTAAAAGTGGCCAGGGTCAGAGGAAAAGCTGCCAACACTTCTTAGCGTTCTCTATAGATGCAGCCATTTTCTGTGACTGTAATTTCGGCCTTTTCCCAGAAGTCTCTATTCTGCCTATGCAAATTAACAAAAGCAGTGCTTATTCCTCACTTGCTCAAATGTCCTTCCTGTCCAGAAAGCTCTGATTAAGCATGCTTATTTTCTTTTTCTGGGATATTTTAAATTGTTTCGCTGTCCAGTCTGTGGCAGTAGAAAGCTGCTTATGATGCCAGGTTTTGATGAATCCCCAAGGTACAAGTACAGAGGAATATATCAGTCTCTAGGATATGGAACTTTTAGCTAACACATCACAATATGTGATGCTTGCCAAGAAAACACTACATTCTGGAGCGCTGATGATCAGAACATTCTGCTCCTGAAGGATAGAAAAGACAGCTTGATTGAAATAAAGTCTGTTTATATTGACGCTCTCTCTCTCCCTATATATACATACATGCGTACACACACACACACAGGTATGTCATGCATTTCTTCAGATTTGTTTCAACCATTTACCATTTATTGGAGAATCCCTACTTTTCAAGTGACTGCAAATGAAGTCATCTCTGGCACTTTTTGTGCAAAGTAAGAGACACACATGACACCTTTTTATAAAAGTCATCGGTTTCTTTGTTACTGTGTACTTTCAAAGCATGGGGCTTTCACACGTCAGGTAAACCTGATTACCACTACACAACAAAAGCAGATGCAGCTTTCTTATCTATGTCATGATAGAACAGTTGTGAATTGAGTAGAAGAAGGGCCCTGATGTGATACTTATTACATGCAGCCTGTAAGATAGTCAAACATGCAGGCTAGGAAGGAAGATGCAAATATCAATGTATTAGAAAAACACCTAAAGGCGAGTGATATGCTTTCATTCATGCATGGCTAGGAAAAATCGCCATACTGTTGCAAACATTCTTACACCACCAACTGGAAATAAATGATTCTGACATTAAACGTAAAGGTGACAATGCATTTGTATCATCACCTTGAGAAGGATCATCTTGGAATTGAGCCGAGGGCCTCTGCACTCAAAGCCAGAAACACTCCACTAAAATAAGATTCCTGTTGGTGCCAACAATTCTCCATGTTAATGCTTGTTCTAGGTGAGCAGTGAACCGATTGCAGGGCTCTTTTGAAAGCAAGGTCTGAGAACCAACAGATACATCCACACGCCGATTACTTTAGTGTTTTGAGAGAATTCCCTTTCTTGGAACGAGATTGCATGAAATAATCTTCAGGGCTTGGACAATTCCATGGCAAAACGGCACCTATCAACATTGTAGCCAACACAATATAACAACTGTGTCTGCCCGGTTTCAAACCGGGGACCTTTCGCGTGTGAGGCAAACGTGATAACCACTACACTACAGAAACAGATACCTACAGTTGATTTTTCTGTAATGAAACTGCTCCGAACTGGCTATTCCATGGGCCTCTGGCTTTAGATTTCTTTCATGCAACCTGCCCGACATCCCTAGCTGAACGCTCGTACATGCCATGCAAGACCAGATGTTTGGTATTAGCTCAGACTGGGCAGGGCTGAAGCATGAGACTCTAGCAAAGAATTATCCACTACTGCAAAGAAAAAATTGATGTTGGTTTTGAAACGCAAACTTCAAAACAACTTGAAAAGAGTACCAAGAAAAGGGCTCATCCGGGATTTGAACCCGGGACCTCTCGCACCCAAAGCGAGAATCATACCCCTAGACCAACGAGCCCTCAAAATCCTCTTACCTCTCAAAAGCTAATACCGGCTCTAAGCCCGCAATGAAGATCATGCTGGTATCTTTATGATGCTTGGTCTGTGAATACGCATGAAAGTCAGTCTCAACTTACCCTTTCTCAAACGATAGCACTATCATTTACAAGTGTCTCCTTTTATTCCGTCCCAGCTTTGGACACGTCTTACAGGAAGTCAGCCCTTATTTATATATTTCTGCAGTGGCTGAAGCTTAATGAGAAAGAGTAACAAGTTGTTCATAACAACATAAGAAACACATTGTGCATTTTCTCTCAAATACTCCTTCACTTTGTGCCAAAAGAAATACCAAGGTGAATACCTAGGCCACAGATTCAAGCTAAAGATCTTCCTGCTGAATGCAAGGCGCAATAAAAACTGCATATCGCTGGACTAAAGCATTCCTTGCATAGCCTCTAACATCATAACATAACTGAGCTGCTAGCAGCAAGCTAACCAATACCTTTCTGAAATGAGAATGACATGTGCTTATCAGGCTCGATCAGGCGAGATTTAGAAAAGGTGGAAAGGGTCCAAGTGGATGCCCCTTCCTTTTTAGGGTGGGTCCTGCTGACTATCATAGGATTGCTTGTAAAAGTGGCCAGGGTCAGAGGAAAAGCTGCCAACACTTCTTAGCGTTCTCTATAGATGCAGCCATTTTCTGTGACTGTAATTTCGGCCTTTTCCCAGAAGTCTCTATTCTGCCTATGCAAATTAACAAAAGCAGTGCTTATTCCTCACTTGCTCAAATGTCCTTCCTGTCCAGAAAGCTCTGATTAAGCATGCTTATTTTCTTTTTCTGGGATATTTTAAATTGTTTCGCTGTCCAGTCTGTGGCAGTAGAAAGCTGCTTATGATGCCAGGTTTTGATGAATCCCCAAGGTACAAGTACAGAGGAATATATCAGTCTCTAGGATATGGAACTTTTAGCTAACACATCACAATATGTGATGCTTGCCAAGAAAACACTACATTCTGGAGCGCTGATGATCAGAACATTCTGCTCCTGAAGGATAGAAAAGACAGCTTGATTGAAATAAAGTCTGTTTATATTGACGCTCTCTCTCTCCCTGTATATACATACATGCGTACACACACACACACAGGTATGTCATGCATTTCTTCAGATTTGTTTCAACCATTTACCATTTATTGGAGAATCCCTACTTTTCAAGTGACTGCAAATGAAGTCATCTCTGGCACTTTTTGTGCAAAGTAAGAGACACACATGACACCTTTTTATAAAAGTCATCGGTTTCTTTGTTACTGTGTACTTTCAAAGCATGGGGCTTTCACACGTCAGGTAAACCTGATTACCACTACACAACAAAAGCAGATGCAGCTTTCTTATCTATGTCGTGATAGAACAGTTGTGAATTGAGTAGAAGAAGGGCCCTGATGTGATACTTATTACATGCAGCCTGTAAGATAGTCAAACATGCAGGCTAGGAAGGAAGATGCAAATATCAATGTATTAGAAAAACACCTAAAGGCGAGTGATATGCTTTCATTCATGCATGGCTAGGAAAAATCGCCATACTGTTGCAAACATTCTTACACCACCAACTGGAAATAAATGATTCTGACATTAAACGTAAAGGTGACAATGCATTTGTATCATCACCTTGAGAAGGATCATCTTGGAATTGAGCCGAGGGCCTCTGCACTCAAAGCCAGAAACACTCCACTAAAATAAGATTCCTGTTGGTGCCAACAATTCTCCATGTTAATGCTTGTTCTAGGTGAGCAGTGAACCGATTGCAGGGCTCTTTTGAAAGCAAGGTCTGAGAACCAACAGATACATCCACACGCCGATTACTTTAGTGTTTTGAGAGAATTCCCTTTCTTGGAACGAGATTGCATGAAATAATCTTCAGGGCTTGGACAATTCCATGGCAAAACGGCACCTATCAACATTGTAGCCAACACAATATAACAACTGTTTCTGCCCGGTTTCGAACCGGGGACCTTTCGCGTGTGAGGCGAACGTGATAACCACTACACTACAGAAACAGATACCTACAGTTGATTTTTCTGTAATGAAACTGCTCCGAACTGGCTATTCCATGGGCCTCTGGCTTTAGATTTCTTTCATGCAACCTGCCCGACATCCCTAGCTGAACGCTCGTACATGCCATGCAAGACCAGATGTTTGGTATTAGCTCAGATTGGGCAGGGCTGAAGCATGAGACTCTAGCAAAGAATTATCCACTACTGCAAAGAAAAAATTGATGTTGGTTTTGAAACGCAAACTTCAAAACAACTTGAAAAGAGTACCAAGAAAAGGGCTCGTCCGGGATTTGAACCCGGGACCTCTCGCACCCAAAGCGAGAATCATACCCCTAGACCAACGAGCCCTCAAAATCCTCTTACCGCTCAAAAGCTAATACCGGCTCTAAGCCCGCAATGAAGATCATGCTGGTATCTTTATGATGCTTGGTCTGTGAATACGCATGAAAGTCAGTCTCAACTTACCCTTTCTCAAACGATAGCACTATCATTTACAAGTGTCTCCTTTTATTCCGTCCCAGCTTTGGACACGTCTTACAGGAAGTCAGCCCTTATTTATATATTTCTGCAGTGGCTGAAGCTTAATGAGAAAGAGTAACAAGTTGTTCATAATAACATAAGAAACACATTGTGCATTTTCTCTCAAATACTCCTTCACTTTGTGCCAAAAGAAATACCAAGGTGAATACCTAGGCCACAGATTCAAGCTAAAGATCTTCCTGGTGAAGGCAAGGCGCAATAAAAACTGCATATCGCTGGACTAAAGCATTCCTTGCATAGCCTCTAACATCATAACATAACTGAGCTGCTAGCAGCAAGCTAACCAATACCTTTCTGAAATGAGAATGACATGTGCTTATCTGCTCAATCAGTGCTCAATCAGGCGAGATTTAGAAAAGGTGGAAAGGGTCCAAGTGGATGCCCCTTCCTTTTTAGGGTGGGTCCTGCTGACTATCATAGGATTGCTTGTAAAAGTGGTCAGGGTCAGAGGAAAAGCTGCCAACACTTCTTAGCGTTCTCTATAGATGCAGCCATTTTCTGTGACTGTAATTTCGGCCTTTTCCCAGAAGTCTCTATTCTGCCTATGCAAATTAACAAAAGCAGTGCTTATTCCTCACTTGCTCAAAGGTCCTTCCTGTCCAGAAAGCTCTGATTAAGCATGCTTATTTTCTTTTTCTGGGATATTTTAAATTGTTTCGCTGTCCAGTCTGTGGCAGTAGAAAGCTGCTTATGATGCCAGGTTTTGATGAATCCCCAAGGTACAAGTACAGAGGAATATATCAGTCTCTAGGATATGGAACTTTTAGCTAACACATCACAATATGTGATGCTTGCCAAGAAAACACTACATTCTGGAGCGCTGATGATCAGAACATTCTGCTCCTGAAGGATAGAAAAGACAGCTTGATTGAAATAAAGTCTGTTTATATTGACGCTCTCTCTCTCCCTATATATACATACATGCGTACACACACACACACAGGTATGTCATGCATTTCTTCAGATTTGTTTCAACCATTTACCATTTATTGGAGAATCCCTACTTTTCAAGTGACTGCAAATGAAGTCATCTCTGGCACTTTTTGTGCAAAGTAAGAGACACACATGACACCTTTTTATAAAAGTCATCGGTTTCTTTGTTACTGTGTACTTTCAAAGCGTGGGGCTTTCACACGTCAGGTAAACCTGATTACCACTACACAACAAAAGCAGATGCAGCTTTCTTATCTATGTCGTGATAGAACAGTTGTGAATTGAGTAGAAGAAGGGCCCTGATGTGATACTTATTACATGCAGCCTGTAAGATAGTCAAACATGCAGGCTAGGAAGGAAGATGCAAATATCAATGTATTAGAAAAACACCTAAAGGCGAGTGATATGCTTATATTCATGCATGGCTAGGAAAAATCGCCATACTGTTGCAAACATTCTTACACCACCAACTGGAAATAAATGATTCTGACATTAAACGTAAAGGTGACAATGCATTTGTATCATCACCTTGAGAAGGATCATCTTGGAATTGAGCCGAGGGCCTCTGCACTCAAAGCCAGAAACACTCCACTAAAATAAGATTCCTGTTGGTGCCAACAATTCTCCATGTTAATGCTTGTTCTAGGTGAGCAGTGAACCGATTGCAGGGCTCTTTTGAAAGCAAGGTCTGAGAACCAACAGATACATCCACACGCTGATTACTTTAGTGTTTTGAGAGAATTCCCTTTCTTGGAACGAGATTGCATGAAATAATCTTCAGGGCTTGGACAATTCCATGGCAAAACGGCACCTATCAACATTGTAGCCAACACAATATAACAACTGTTTCTGCCCGGTTTCGAACCGGGGACCTTTCGCGTGTGAGGCGAACGTGATAACCACTACACTACAGAAACAGATACCTACAGTTGATTTTTCTGTAATGAAACTGCTCCGAACTGGCTATTCCATGGGCCTCTGGCTTTAGATTTCTTTCATGCAACCTGCCCGACATCCCTAGCTGAACGCTCGTACATGCCATGCAAGACCAGATGTTTGGTATTAGCTCAGACTGGGCAGGGCTGAAGCATGAGACTCTAGCAAAGAATTATCCACTACTGCAAAGAAAAAATTGATGTTGGTTTTGAAACGCAAACTTCAAAACAACTTGAAAAGAGTACCAAGAAAAGGGCTCGTCCGGGATTTGAACCCGGGACCTCTCGCACCCAAAGTGAGAATCATACCCCTAGACCAACGAGCCCTCAAAATCCTCTTACCTCTCAAAAGCTAATAACGGCTCTAAGCCCGCAATGAAGATCATGCTGGTATCTTTATGATGCTTGGTCTGTGAATACGCATGAAAGTCAGTCTCAACTTACCCTTTCTCAAACGATAGCACTATCATTTACAAGTGTCTCCTTTTATTCCGTCCCAGCTTTGGACACGTCTTACAGGAAGTCAGCCCTTATTTATATATTTCTGCAGTGGCTGAAGCTTAATGAGAAAGAGTAACAAGTTGTTCATAACAGCATAAGAAACACATTGTGCATTTTCTCTCAAATACTCCTTCACTTTGTGCCAAAAGAAATACCAAGGTGAATACCTAGGCCACAGATTCAAGCTAAAGATCTTCCTGCTGAATGCAAGGCGCAATAAAAACTGCATATCGCTGGACTAAAGCATTCCTTGCATAGCCTCTAACATCATAACATAACTGAGCTGCTAGCAGCAAGCTAACCAATACCTTTCTGAAATGAGAATGACATGTGCTTATCTGCTCAATCAGTGCTCAATTGGCTCGATCAGGCGAGATTTAGAAAAGGTGGAAAGGGTCCAAGTGGATGCCCCTTCCTTTTTAGGGTGGGTCCTGCTGACTATCATAGGATTGCTTGTAAAAGTGGCCAGGGTCAGAGGAAAAGCTGCCAACACTTCTTAGCGTTCTCTATAGATGCAGCCATTTTCTGTGACTGTAATTTCGGCCTTTTCCCAGAAATCTCTATTCTGCCTATGCAAATTAACAAAAGCAGTGCTTATTCCTCACTTGCTCAAATGTCCTTCCTGTCCAGAAAGCTCTGATTAAGCATGCTTATTTTCTTTTTCTGGGATATTTTAAATTGTTTCGCTGTCCAGTCTGTGGCAGTAGAAAGCTGCTTATGATGCCAGGTTTTGATGAATCCCCAAGGTACAAGTACAGAGGAATATATCAGTCTCTAGGATATGGAACTTTTAGCTAACACATCACAATATGTGATGCTTGCCAAGAAAACACTACATTCTGGAGCGCTGATGATCAGAACATTCTGCTCCTGAAGGATAGAAAAGACAGCTTGATTGAAATAAAGTCTGTTTATATTGACGCTCTCTCTCTCCCTATATATACATACATGCGTACACACACACACACAGGTATGTCATGCATTTCTTCAGATTTGTTTCAACCATTTACCATTTATTGGAGAATCCCTACTTTTCAAGTGACTGCAAATGAAGTCATCTCTGGCACTTTTTGTGCAAAGTAAGAGACACACATGACACCTTTTTATAAAAGTCATCGGTTTCTTTGTTACTGTGTACTTTCAAAGCATGGGGCTTTCACACGTCAGGTAAACCTGATTACCACTACACAACAAAAGCAGATGCAGCTTTCTTATCTATGTCGTGATAGAACAGTTGTGAATTGAGTAGAAGAAGGGCCCTGATGTGATACTTATTACATGCAGCCTGTAAGATAGTCAAACATGCAGGCTAGGAAGGAAGATGCAAATATAAATGTATTAGAAAAACACCTAAAGGCGAGTGATATGCTTTCATTCATGCATGGCTAGGAAAAATCGCCATACTGTTGCAAACATTCTTACACCACCAACTGGAAATAAATGATTCTGACATTAAACGTAAAGGTGACAATGCATTTGTATCATCACCTTGAGAAGGATCATCTTGGAATTGAGCCGAGGGCCTCTGCACTCAAAGCCAGAAACACTCCACTAAAATAAGATTCCTGTTGGTGCCAACAATTCTCCATGTTAATGCTTGTTCTAGGTGAGCAGTGAACCGATTGCAGGGCTCTTTTGAAAGCAAGGTCTGAGAACCAACAGATACATCCACACGCCGATTACTTTAGTGTTTTGAGAGAATTCCCTTTCTTGGAACGAGATTGCATGAAATAATCTTCAGGGCTTGGACAATTCCATGGCAAAACGGCACCTATCAACATTGTAGCCAACACAATATAACAACTGTTTCTGCCCGGTTTCGAACCGGGGACCTTTCGCGTGTGAGGCGAACGTGATAACCACTACACTACAGAAACAGATACCTACAGTTGATTTTTCTGTAATGAAACTGCTCCGAACTGGCTATTCCATGGGCCTCTGGCTTTAGATTTCTTTCATGCAACCTGCCCGACATCCCTAGCTGAACGCTCGTACATGCCATGCAAGACCAGATGTTTGGTATTAGCTCAGACTGGGCAGGGCTGAAGCATGAGACTCTAGCAAAGAATTATCCACTACTGCAAAGAAAAAATTGATGTTGGTTTTGAAACGCAAACTTCAAAACAACTTGAAAAGAGTACCAAGAAAAGGGCTCGTCCGGGATTTAAACCCAGGACCTCTCGCACCCAAAGCGAGAATCATACCCCTAGACCAACGAGCCCTCAAAATCCTCTTACCTCTCAAAAGCTAATACTGGCTCTAAGCCCGCAATGAAGATCATGCTGGTATCTTTATGATGCTTGGTCTGTGAATACGCATGAAAGTCAGTCTCAACTTACCCTTTCTCAAACGATAGCACTATCATTTACAAGTGTCTCCTTTTATTCCGTCCCAGCTTTGGACACGTCTTACAGGAAGTCAGCCCTTATTTATATATTTCTGCAGTGGCTGAAGCTTAATGAGAAAGAGTAACAAGTTGTTCATAACAACATAAGAAACACATTGTGCATTTTCTCTCAAATACTCCTTCACTTTGTGCCAAAAAAAATACCAAGGTGAATACCTAGGCCACAGATTCAAGCTAAAGATCTTCCTGCTGAATGCAAGGCGCAATAAAAACTGCATATCGCTGGACTAAAGCATTCCTTGCATAGCCTCTAACATCATAACATAACTGAGCTGCTAGCAGCAAGCTAACCAATACCTTTCTGAAATGAGAATGACATGTGCTTATCTGCTCAATCAGTGCTCAATCAGGCTCGATCAGGCGAGATTTAGAAAAGGTGGAAAGGGTCCAAGTGGATGCCCCTTCCTTTTTAGGGTGGGTCCTGCTGACTATCATAGGATTGCTTGTAAAAGTGGCCAGGGTCAGAGGAAAAGCTGCCAACACTTCTTAGCATTCTCTATAGATGCAGCCATTTTCTGTGACTGTAATTTCGGCCTTTTCCCAGAAGTCTCTATTCTGCCTATGCAAATTAACAAAAGCAGTGCTTATTCCTCACTTGCTCAAATGTCCTTCCTGTCCAGAAAGCTCTGATTAAGCATGCTTATTTTCTTTTTCTGGGATATTTTAAATTGTTTCGCTGTCCAGTCTGTGGCAGTAGAAAGCTGCTTATGATGCCAGGTTTTGATGAATCCCCAAGGTACAAGTACAGAGGAATATATCAGTCTCTAGGATATGGAACTTTTAGCTAACACATCACAATATGTGATGCTTGCCAAGAAAACACTACATTCTGGAGCGCTGATGATCAGAACATTCTGCTCCTGAAGGATAGAAAAGACAGCTTGATTGAAATAAAGTCTGTTTATATTGACGCTCTCTCTCTCCCTATATATACATACATGCGTACACACACACACACAGGTATGTCATGCATTTCTTCAGATTTGTTTCAACCATTTACCATTTATTGGAGAATCCCTACTTTTCAAGTGACTGCAAATGAAGTCATCTCTGGCACTTTTTGTGCAAAGTAAGAGACACACATGACACCTTTTTATAAAAGTCATCGGTTTCTTTGTTACTGTGTACTTTCAAAGCATGGGGCTTTCACACGTCAGGTAAACCTGATTACCACTACACAACAAAAGCAGATGCAGCTTTCTTATCTATGTCGTGATAGAACAGTTGTGAATTGAGTAGAAGAAGGGCCCTGATTTGATACTTATTACATGCAGCCTGTAAGATAGTCAAACATGCAGGCTAGGAAGGAAGATGCAAATATCAATGTATTAGAAAAACACCTAAAGGCGAGTGATATGCTTTCATTCATGCATGGCTAGGAAAAATCGCCATACTGTTGCAAACATTCTTACACCACCAACTGGAAATAAATGATTCTGACATTAAGCGTAAAGGTGACAATGCATTTGTATCATCACCTTGAGAAGGATCATCTTGGAATTGAGCCGAGGGCCTCTGCACTCAAAGCCAGAAACACTCCACTAAAATAAGATTCCTGTTGGTGCCAACAATTCTCCATGTTAATGCTTGTTCTAGGTGAGCAGTGAACCGATTGCAGGGCTCTTTTGAAAGCAAGGTCTGAGAACCAACAGATACATCCACACGCCGATTACTTTAGTGTTTTGAGAGAATTCCCTTTCTTGGAACGAGATTGCATGAAATAATCTTCAGGGCTTGGACAATTCCATGGCAAAACGGCACCTATCAACATTGTAGCCAACACAATATAACAACTGTTTCTGCCCGGTTTCGAACCGGGGACCTTTCGCGTGTGAGGCGAACGTGATAACCACTACACTACAGAAACAGATACCTACAGTTGATTTTTCTGTAATGAAACTGCTCCGAACTGGCTATTCCATGGGCCTCTGGCTTTAGATTTCTTTCATGCAACCTGCCCGACATCCCTAGCTGAACGCTCGTACATGCCATGCAAGACCAGATGTTTGGTATTAGCTCAGATTGGGCAGGGCTGAAGCATGAGACTCTAGCAAAGAATTATCCACTACTGCAAAGAAAAAATTGATGTTGGTTTTGAAACGCAAACTTCAAAACAACTTGAAAAGAGTACCAAGAAAAGGGCTCGTCCGGGATTTGAACCCGGGACCTCTCGCACCCAAAGCGAGAATCATACCCCTAGACCAACGAGCCCTCAAAATCCTCTTACCGCTCAAAAGCTAATACCGGCTCTAAGCCCGCAATGAAGATCATGCTGGTATCTTTATGATGCTTGGTCTGTGAATACGCATGAAAGTCAGTCTCAACTTACCCTTTCTCAAACGATAGCACTATCATTTACAAGTGTCTCCTTTTATTCCGTCCCAGCTTTGGACACGTCTTACAGGAAGTCAGCCCTTATTTATATATTTCTGCAGTGGCTGAAGCTTAATGAGAAAGAGTAACAAGTTGTTCATAATAACATAAGAAACACATTGTGCATTTTCTCTCAAATACTCCTTCACTTTGTGCCAAAAGAAATACCAAGGTGAATACCTAGGCCACAGATTCAAGCTAAAGATCTTCCTGGTGAAGGCAAGGCGCAATAAAAACTGCATATCGCTGGACTAAAGCATTCCTTGCATAGCCTCTAACATCATAACATAACTGAGCTGCTAGCAGCAAGCTAACCAATACCTTTCTGAAATGAGAATGACATGTGCTTATCTGCTCAATCAGTGCTCAATCAGGCGAGATTTAGAAAAGGTGGAAAGGGTCCAAGTGGATGCCCCTTCCTTTTTAGGGTGGGTCCTGCTGACTATCATAGGATTGCTTGTAAAAGTGGTCAGGGTCAGAGGAAAAGCTGCCAACACTTCTTAGCGTTCTCTATAGATGCAGCCATTTTCTGTGACTGTAATTTCGGCCTTTTCCCAGAAGTCTCTATTCTGCCTATGCAAATTAACAAAAGCAGTGCTTATTCCTCACTTGCTCAAAGGTCCTTCCTGTCCAGAAAGCTCTGATTAAGCATGCTTATTTTCTTTTTCTGGGATATTTTAAATTGTTTCGCTGTCCAGTCTGTGGCAGTAGAAAGCTGCTTATGATGCCAGGTTTTGATGAATCCCCAAGGTACAAGTACAGAGGAATATATCAGTCTCTAGGATATGGAACTTTTAGCTAACACATCACAATATGTGATGCTTGCCAAGAAAACACTACATTCTGGAGCGCTGATGATCAGAACATTCTGCTCCTGAAGGATAGAAAAGACAGCTTGATTGAAATAAAGTCTGTTTATATTGACGCTCTCTCTCTCCCTATATATACATACATGCGTACACACACACACACAGGTATGTCATGCATTTCTTCAGATTTGTTTCAACCATTTACCATTTATTGGAGAATCCCTACTTTTCAAGTGACTGCAAATGAAGTCATCTCTGGCACTTTTTGTGCAAAGTAAGAGACACACATGACACCTTTTTATAAAAGTCATCGGTTTCTTTGTTACTGTGTACTTTCAAAGCGTGGGGCTTTCACACGTCAGGTAAACCTGATTACCACTACACAACAAAAGCAGATGCAGCTTTCTTATCTATGTCGTGATAGAACAGTTGTGAATTGAGTAGAAGAAGGGCCCTGATGTGATACTTATTACATGCAGCCTGTAAGATAGTCAAACATGCAGGCTAGGAAGGAAGATGCAAATATCAATGTATTAGAAAAACACCTAAAGGCGAGTGATATGCTTATATTCATGCATGGCTAGGAAAAATCGCCATACTGTTGCAAACATTCTTACACCACCAACTGGAAATAAATGATTCTGACATTAAACGTAAAGGTGACAATGCATTTGTATCATCACCTTGAGAAGGATCATCTTGGAATTGAGCCGAGGGCCTCTGCACTCAAAGCCAGAAACACTCCACTAAAATAAGATTCCTGTTGGTGCCAACAATTCTCCATGTTAATGCTTGTTCTAGGTGAGCAGTGAACCGATTGCAGGGCTCTTTTGAAAGCAAGGTCTGAGAACCAACAGATACATCCACACGCTGATTACTTTAGTGTTTTGAGAGAATTCCCTTTCTTGGAACGAGATTGCATGAAATAATCTTCAGGGCTTGGACAATTCCATGGCAAAACGGCACCTATCAACATTGTAGCCAACACAATATAACAACTGTTTCTGCCCGGTTTCGAACCGGGGACCTTTCGCGTGTGAGGCGAACGTGATAACCACTACACTACAGAAACAGATACCTACAGTTGATTTTTCTGTAATGAAACTGCTCCGAACTGGCTATTCCATGGGCCTCTGGCTTTAGATTTCTTTCATGCAACCTGCCCGACATCCCTAGCTGAACGCTCGTACATGCCATGCAAGACCAGATGTTTGGTATTAGCTCAGACTGGGCAGGGCTGAAGCATGAGACTCTAGCAAAGAATTATCCACTACTGCAAAGAAAAAATTGATGTTGGTTTTGAAACGCAAACTTCAAAACAACTTGAAAAGAGTACCAAGAAAAGGGCTCGTCCGGGATTTGAACCCGGGACCTCTCGCACCCAAAGTGAGAATCATACCCCTAGACCAACGAGCCCTCAAAATCCTCTTACCTCTCAAAAGCTAATAACGGCTCTAAGCCCGCAATGAAGATCATGCTGGTATCTTTATGATGCTTGGTCTGTGAATACGCATGAAAGTCAGTCTCAACTTACCCTTTCTCAAACGATAGCACTATCATTTACAAGTGTCTCCTTTTATTCCGTCCCAGCTTTGGACACGTCTTACAGGAAGTCAGCCCTTATTTATATATTTCTGCAGTGGCTGAAGCTTAATGAGAAAGAGTAACAAGTTGTTCATAACAGCATAAGAAACACATTGTGCATTTTCTCTCAAATACTCCTTCACTTTGTGCCAAAAGAAATACCAAGGTGAATACCTAGGCCACAGATTCAAGCTAAAGATCTTCCTGCTGAATGCAAGGCGCAATAAAAACTGCATATCGCTGGACTAAAGCATTCCTTGCATAGCCTCTAACATCATAACATAACTGAGCTGCTAGCAGCAAGCTAACCAATACCTTTCTGAAATGAGAATGACATGTGCTTATCTGCTCAATCAGTGCTCAATTGGCTCGATCAGGCGAGATTTAGAAAAGGTGGAAAGGGTCCAAGTGGATGCCCCTTCCTTTTTAGGGTGGGTCCTGCTGACTATCATAGGATTGCTTGTAAAAGTGGCCAGGGTCAGAGGAAAAGCTGCCAACACTTCTTAGCGTTCTCTATAGATGCAGCCATTTTCTGTGACTGTAATTTCGGCCTTTTCCCAGAAATCTCTATTCTGCCTATGCAAATTAACAAAAGCAGTGCTTATTCCTCACTTGCTCAAATGTCCTTCCTGTCCAGAAAGCTCTGATTAAGCATGCTTATTTTCTTTTTCTGGGATATTTTAAATTGTTTCGCTGTCCAGTCTGTGGCAGTAGAAAGCTGCTTATGATGCCAGGTTTTGATGAATCCCCAAGGTACAAGTACAGAGGAATATATCAGTCTCTAGGATATGGAACTTTTAGCTAACACATCACAATATGTGATGCTTGCCAAGAAAACACTACATTCTGGAGCGCTGATGATCAGAACATTCTGCTCCTGAAGGATAGAAAAGACAGCTTGATTGAAATAAAGTCTGTTTATATTGACGCTCTCTCTCTCCCTATATATACATACATGCGTACACACACACACACAGGTATGTCATGCATTTCTTCAGATTTGTTTCAACCATTTACCATTTATTGGAGAATCCCTACTTTTCAAGTGACTGCAAATGAAGTCATCTCTGGCACTTTTTGTGCAAAGTAAGAGACACACATGACACCTTTTTATAAAAGTCATCGGTTTCTTTGTTACTGTGTACTTTCAAAGCATGGGGCTTTCACACGTCAGGTAAACCTGATTACCACTACACAACAAAAGCAGATGCAGCTTTCTTATCTATGTCGTGATAGAACAGTTGTGAATTGAGTAGAAGAAGGGCCCTGATGTGATACTTATTACATGCAGCCTGTAAGATAGTCAAACATGCAGGCTAGGAAGGAAGATGCAAATATAAATGTATTAGAAAAACACCTAAAGGCGAGTGATATGCTTTCATTCATGCATGGCTAGGAAAAATCGCCATACTGTTGCAAACATTCTTACACCACCAACTGGAAATAAATGATTCTGACATTAAACGTAAAGGTGACAATGCATTTGTATCATCACCTTGAGAAGGATCATCTTGGAATTGAGCCGAGGGCCTCTGCACTCAAAGCCAGAAACACTCCACTAAAATAAGATTCCTGTTGGTGCCAACAATTCTCCATGTTAATGCTTGTTCTAGGTGAGCAGTGAACCGATTGCAGGGCTCTTTTGAAAGCAAGGTCTGAGAACCAACAGATACATCCACACGCCGATTACTTTAGTGTTTTGAGAGAATTCCCTTTCTTGGAACGAGATTGCATGAAATAATCTTCAGGGCTTGGACAATTCCATGGCAAAACGGCACCTATCAACATTGTAGCCAACACAATATAACAACTGTTTCTGCCCGGTTTCGAACCGGGGACCTTTCGCGTGTGAGGCGAACGTGATAACCACTACACTACAGAAACAGATACCTACAGTTGATTTTTCTGTAATGAAACTGCTCCGAACTGGCTATTCCATGGGCCTCTGGCTTTAGATTTCTTTCATGCAACCTGCCCGACATCCCTAGCTGAACGCTCGTACATGCCATGCAAGACCAGATGTTTGGTATTAGCTCAGACTGGGCAGGGCTGAAGCATGAGACTCTAGCAAAGAATTATCCACTACTGCAAAGAAAAAATTGATGTTGGTTTTGAAACGCAAACTTCAAAACAACTTGAAAAGAGTACCAAGAAAAGGGCTCGTCCGGGATTTAAACCCAGGACCTCTCGCACCCAAAGCGAGAATCATACCCCTAGACCAACGAGCCCTCAAAATCCTCTTACCTCTCAAAAGCTAATACTGGCTCTAAGCCCGCAATGAAGATCATGCTGGTATCTTTATGATGCTTGGTCTGTGAATACGCATGAAAGTCAGTCTCAACTTACCCTTTCTCAAACGATAGCACTATCATTTACAAGTGTCTCCTTTTATTCCGTCCCAGCTTTGGACACGTCTTACAGGAAGTCAGCCCTTATTTATATATTTCTGCAGTGGCTGAAGCTTAATGAGAAAGAGTAACAAGTTGTTCATAACAACATAAGAAACACATTGTGCATTTTCTCTCAAATACTCCTTCACTTTGTGCCAAAAAAAATACCAAGGTGAATACCTAGGCCACAGATTCAAGCTAAAGATCTTCCTGCTGAATGCAAGGCGCAATAAAAACTGCATATCGCTGGACTAAAGCATTCCTTGCATAGCCTCTAACATCATAACATAACTGAGCTGCTAGCAGCAAGCTAACCAATACCTTTCTGAAATGAGAATGACATGTGCTTATCTGCTCAATCAGTGCTCAATCAGGCTCGATCAGGCGAGATTTAGAAAAGGTGGAAAGGGTCCAAGTGGATGCCCCTTCCTTTTTAGGGTGGGTCCTGCTGACTATCATAGGATTGCTTGTAAAAGTGGCCAGGGTCAGAGGAAAAGCTGCCAACACTTCTTAGCATTCTCTATAGATGCAGCCATTTTCTGTGACTGTAATTTCGGCCTTTTCCCAGAAGTCTCTATTCTGCCTATGCAAATTAACAAAAGCAGTGCTTATTCCTCACTTGCTCAAATGTCCTTCCTGTCCAGAAAGCTCTGATTAAGCATGCTTATTTTCTTTTTCTGGGATATTTTAAATTGTTTCGCTGTCCAGTCTGTGGCAGTAGAAAGCTGCTTATGATGCCAGGTTTTGATGAATCCCCAAGGTACAAGTACAGAGGAATATATCAGTCTCTAGGATATGGAACTTTTAGCTAACACATCACAATATGTGATGCTTGCCAAGAAAACACTACATTCTGGAGCGCTGATGATCAGAACATTCTGCTCCTGAAGGATAGAAAAGACAGCTTGATTGAAATAAAGTCTGTTTATATTGACGCTCTCTCTCTCCCTATATATACATACATGCGTACACACACACACACAGGTATGTCATGCATTTCTTCAGATTTGTTTCAACCATTTACCATTTATTGGAGAATCCCTACTTTTCAAGTGACTGCAAATGAAGTCATCTCTGGCACTTTTTGTGCAAAGTAAGAGACACACATGACACCTTTTTATAAAAGTCATCGGTTTCTTTGTTACTGTGTACTTTCAAAGCATGGGGCTTTCACACGTCAGGTAAACCTGATTACCACTACACAACAAAAGCAGATGCAGCTTTCTTATCTATGTCGTGATAGAACAGTTGTGAATTGAGTAGAAGAAGGGCCCTGATTTGATACTTATTACATGCAGCCTGTAAGATAGTCAAACATGCAGGCTAGGAAGGAAGATGCAAATATCAATGTATTAGAAAAACACCTAAAGGCGAGTGATATGCTTTCATTCATGCATGGCTAGGAAAAATCGCCATACTGTTGCAAACATTCTTACACCACCAACTGGAAATAAATGATTCTGACATTAAGCGTAAAGGTGACAATGCATTTGTATCATCACCTTGAGAAGGATCATCTTGGAATTGAGCCGAGGGCCTCTGCACTCAAAGCCAGAAACACTCCACTAAAATAAGATTCCTGTTGGTGCCAACAATTCTCCATGTTAATGCTTGTTCTAGGTGAGCAGTGAACCGATTGCAGGGCTCTTTTGAAAGCAAGGTCTGAGAACCAACAGATACATCCACACGCCGATTACTTTAGTGTTTTGAGAGAATTCCCTTTCTTGGAACGAGATTGCATGAAATAATCTTCAGGGCTTGGACAATTCCATGGCAAAACGGCACCAATCAACATTGTAGCCAACACAATATAACAACTGTTTCTGCCCGGTTTCGAACCGGGGACCTTTCGCGTGTGAGGCGAACGTGATAACCACTACACTACAGAAACAGATACCTGCAGTTGATTTTTCTGTAATGAAACTGCTCCGAACTGGCTATTCCATGGGCCTCTGGCTTTAGATTTCTTTCATGCAACCTGCCCGACATCCCTAGCTGAACGCTCGTACATGCCATGCAAGACCAGATGTTTGGTATTAGCTCAGACTGGGCAGGGCTGAAGCATGAGACTCTAGCAAAGAATTATCCACTACTGCAAAGAAAAAATTGATGTTGGTTTTGAAACGCAAACTTCAAAACAACTTGAAAAGAGTACCAAGAAAAGGGCTCGTCCGGGATTTGAACACGGGACCTCTCGCACCCAAAGCGAGAATCATACCCCTAGACCAACGAGCCCTCAAAATCCTCTTACCTCTCAAAAGCTAATACCGGCTCTAAGCCCGCAATGAAGATCATGCTGGTATCTTTATGATGCTTGGTCTGTGAATACGCATGAAAGTCAGTCTCAACTTACCCTTTCTCAAACGATAGCACTATCATTTACAAGTGTCTCCTTTTATTCCGTCCCAGCTTTGGACACGTCTTACAGGAAGTCAGCCCTTATTTATATATTTCTGCAGTGGCTGAAGCTTAATGAGAAAGAGTAACAAGTTGTTCATAACAACATAAGAAACACATTGTGCATTTTCTCTCAAATACTCCTTCACTTTGTGCCAAAAGAAATACCAAGGTGAATACCTAGGCCACAGATTCAAGCTAAAGATCTTCCTGCTGAATGCAAGGCGCAATAAAAACTGCATATCGCTGGACTAAAGCATTCCTTGCATAGCCTCTAACATCATAACATAACTGAGCTGCTAGCAGCAAGCTAACCAATACCTTTCTGAAATGAGAATGACATGTGCTTATCTGCTCAATCAGTGCTCAATCAGGCTCGATCAGGCGAGATTTAGAAAAGGTGGAAAGGGTCCAAGTGGATGCCCCTTCCTTTTTAGGGTGGGTCCTGCTCACTATCATAGGATTGCTTGTAAAAGTGGCCAGGGTCAGAGGAAAAGCTGCCAACACTTCTTAGCGTTCTCTATAGATGCAGCCATTTTCTGTGACTGTAATTTCGGCCTTTTCCCAGAAGTCTCTATTCTGCCTATGCAAATTAACAAAAGCAGTGCTTATTCCTCACTTGCTCAAATGTCCTTCCTGTCCAGAAAGCTCTGATTAAGCATGCTTATTTTCTTTTTCTGGGATATTTTAAATTGTTTCGCTGTCCAGTCTGTGGCAGTAGAAAGCTGCTTATGATGCCAGGTTTTGATGAATCCCCAAGGTACAAGTACAGAGGAATATATCAGTCTCTAGGATATGGAACTTTTAGCTAACACATCACAATATGTGATGCTTGCCAAGAAAACACTACATTCTGGAGCGCTGATGATCAGAACATTCTGCTCCTGAAGGATAGAAAAGACAGCTTGATTGAAATAAAGTCTGTTTATATTGACGCTCTCTCTCTCCCTATATATACATACATGCGTACACACACACACACAGGTATGTCATGCATTTCTTCAGATTTGTTTCAACCATTTACCATTTATTGGAGAATCCCTACTTTTCAAGTGACTGCAAATGAAGTCATCTCTGGCACTTTTTGCGCAAAGTAAGAGACACACATGACACCTTTTTATAAAAGTCATCGGTTTCTTTGTTACTGTGTACTTTCAAAGCATGGGGCTTTCACACGTCAGGTAAACCTGATTACCACTACACAACAAAAGCAGATGCAGCTTTCTTATCTATGTCGTGATAGAACAGTTGTGAATTGAGTAGAAGAAGGGCCCTGATGTGATACTTATTACATGCAGCCTGTAAGATAGTCAAACATGCAGGCTAGGAAGGAAGATGCAAATATCAATGTATTAGAAAAACACCTAAAGGCGAGTGATATGCTTTAATTCATGCATGGCTAGGAAAAATCGCCATACTGTTGCAAACATTCTTACACCACCAACTGGAAATAAATGATTCTGACATTAAACGTAAAGGTGACAATGCATTTGTATCATCACCTTGAGAAGGATCATCTTGGAATTGAGCCGAGGGCCTCTGCACTCAAAGCCAGAAACACTCCACTAAAATAAGATTCCTGTTGGTGCCAACAATTCTCCATGTTAATGCTTGTTCTAGGTGAGCAGTGAACCGATTGCAGGGCTCTTTTGAAAGCAAGGTCTGAGAACCAACAGATACATCCACACGCCGATTACTTTAGTGTTTTGAGAGAATTCCCTTTCTTGGAACGAGATTGCATGAAATAATCTTCAGGGCTTGGACAATTCCATGGCAAAACGGCACCTATCAACATTGTAGCCAACACAATATAACAACTGTTTCTGCCCGGTTTCGAACCGGTGACCTTTCGCGTGTGAGGCAAACGTGATAACCACTACACTACAGAAACAGATACCTACAGTTGATTTTTCTGTAATGAAACTGCTCCGAACTGGCTATTCCATGGGCCTCTGGCTTTAGATTTCTTTCATGCAACCTGCCCGACATCCCTAGCTGAACGCTCGTACATGCCATGCAAGACCAGATGTTTGGTATTAGCTCAGACTGGGCAGGGCTGAAGCATGAGACTCTAGCAAAGAATTATCCACTACTGCAAAGAAAAAATTGATGTTGGTTTTGAAACGCAAACTTCAAAACAACTTGAAAAGAGTACCAAGAAAAGGGCTCGTCCGGGATTTGAACCCGGGACCTCTCGCACCCAAAGCGAGAATCATACCCCTAGACCAACGAGCCCTCAAAATCCTCTTACCTCTCAAAAGCTAATACCGGCTCTAAGCCCGCAATGAAGATCATGCTGGAATCTTTATGATGCTTGGTCTGTGAATACGCATGAAAGTCAGTCTCAACTTACCCTTTCTCAAACGATAGCACTATCATTTACAAGTGTCTCCTTTTATTCCGTCCCAGCTTTGGACACGTCTTACAGGAAGTCAGCCCTTATTTATATATTTCTTCAGTGGCTGAAGCTTAATGAGAAAGAGTAACAAGTTGTTCATAACAACATAAGAAACACATTGTGCCTTTTCTCTCAAATACTCCTTCACTTTGTGCCAAAAGAAATACCAAGGTGAATACCTAGGCCACAGATTCAAGCTAAAGATCTTCCTGCTGAATGCAAGGCGCAATAAAAACTGCATATCGCTGGACTAAAGCATTCCTTGCATAGCCTCTAACATCATAACATAACTGAGCTGCTAGCAGCAAGCTAACCAATACCTTTCTGAAATGAGAATGACATGTGCTTATCTGCTCAATCAGTGCTCAATCAGGCGAGATTTAGAAAAGGTGGAAAGGGTCCAAGTGGATGCCCCTTCCTTTTTAGGGTGGGTCCTGCTGACTATCATAGGATTGCTTGTAAAAGTGGTCAGGGTCAGAGGAAAAGCTGCCAACACTTCTTAGCGTTCTCTATAGATGCAGCCATTTTCTGTGACTGTAATTTCGGCCTTTTCCCAGAAGTCTCTATTCTGCCTATGCAAATTAACAAAAGCAGTGCTTATTCCTCACTTGCTCAAATGTCCTTCCTGTCCAGAAAGCTCTGATTAAGCATGCTTATTTTCTTTTTCTGGGATATTTTAAATTGTTTCGCTGTCCAGTCTGTGGCAGTAGAAAGCTGCTTATGATGCCAGGTTTTGATGAATCCCCAAGGTACAAGTACAGAGGAATATATCTGTCTCTAGGATATGGAACTTTTAGCTAACACATCACAATATGTGATGCTTGCCAAGAAAACACTACATTCTGGAGCGCTGATGATCAGAACATTCTGCTCCTGAAGGATAGAAAAGACAGCTTGATTGAAATAAAGTCTGTTTATATTGACGCTCTCTCTCTCCCTATATATACATACATGCATACACACACACACACAGGTATGTCATGCATTTCTTCAGATTTGTTTCAACCATTTACCATTTATTGGAGAATCCCTACTTTTCAAGTGACTGCAAATGAAGTCATCTCTGGCACTTTTTGAGCAAAGTAAGAGACACACATGACACCTTTTTATAAAAGTCATTGGTTTCTTTGTTACTGTGTACTTTCAAAGCATGGGGCTTTCACACGTCAGGTAAACCTGATTACCACTACACAACAAAAGCAGATGCAGCTTTCTTATCTATGTCGTGATAGAACAGTTGTGAATTGAGTAGAAGAAGGGCCCTGATGTGATACTTATTACATGCAGACTGTAAGATAGTCAAACATGCAGGCTAGGAAGGAAGATGCAAATATCAATGTATTAGAAAAACACCTAAAGGCGAGTGATATGCTTTCATTCATGCATGGCTAGGAAAAATCGCCATACTGTTGCAAACATTCTTACACCACCAACTGGAAATAAATGATTCTGACATTAAACGTAAAGGTGACAATGCATTTGTATCATCACCTTGAGAAGGATCATCTTGGAATTGAGCCGAGGGCCTCTGCACTCAAAGCCAGAAACACTCCACTAAAATAAGATTCCTGTTGGTGCCAACAATTCTCCATGTTAATGCTTGTTCTAGGTGAGCAGTGAACCGATTGCAGGGCTCTTTTGAAAGCAAGGTCTGAGAACCAACAGATACATCCACACGCCGATTACTTTAGTGTTTTGAGAGAATTCCCTTTCTTGGAACGAGATTGCATGAAATAATCTTCAGGGCTTGGACAATTCCATGGCAAAACGGCACCTATCAACATTGTAGCCAACACAATATAACAACTGTTTCTGCCCGGTTTCGAACCGGGGACCTTTCGCGTGTGAGGCGAACGTGATAACCACTACACTACAGAAACAGATACCTACAGTTGATTTTTCTGTAATGAAACTGCTCCGAACTGGCTATTCCATGGGCCTCTGGCTTTAGATTTCTTTCATGCAACCTGCCCGACATCCCTAGCTGAACGCTCGTACATGCCATGCAAGACCAGATGTTTGGTATTAGCTCAGATTGGGCAGGGCTGAAGCATGAGACTCTAGCAAAGAATTATCCACTACTGCAAAGAAAAAATTGATGTTGGTTTTGAAACGCAAACTTCAAAACAACTTGAAAAGAGTACCAAGAAAAGGGCTCGTCCGGGATTTGAACCCGGGACCTCTCGCACCCAAAGCGAGAATCATACCCCTAGACCAACGAGCCCTCAAAATCCTCTTACCGCTCAAAAGCTAATACCGGCTCTAAGCCCGCAATGAAGATCATGCTGGTATCTTTATGATGCTTGGTCTGTGAATACGCATGAAAGTCAGTCTCAACTTACCCTTTCTCAAACGATAGCACTATCATTTACAAGTGTCTCCTTTTATTCCGTCCCAGCTTTGGACACGTCTTACAGGAAGTCAGCCCTTATTTATATATTTCTGCAGTGGCTGAAGCTTAATGAGAAAGAGTAACAAGTTGTTCATAATAACATAAGAAACACATTGTGCATTTTCTCTCAAATACTCCTTCACTTTGTGCCAAAAGAAATACCAAGGTGAATACCTAGGCCACAGATTCAAGCTAAAGATCTTCCTGGTGAAGGCAAGGCGCAATAAAAACTGCATATCGCTGGACTAAAGCATTCCTTGCATAGCCTCTAACATCATAACATAACTGAGCTGCTAGCAGCAAGCTAACCAATACCTTTCTGAAATGAGAATGACATGTGCTTATCTGCTCAATCAGTGCTCAATCAGGCGAGATTTAGAAAAGGTGGAAAGGGTCCAAGTGGATGCCCCTTCCTTTTTAGGGTGGGTCCTGCTGACTATCATAGGATTGCTTGTAAAAGTGGTCAGGGTCAGAGGAAAAGCTGCCAACACTTCTTAGCGTTCTCTATAGATGCAGCCATTTTCTGTGACTGTAATTTCGGCCTTTTCCCAGAAGTCTCTATTCTGCCTATGCAAATTAACAAAAGCAGTGCTTATTCCTCACTTGCTCAAAGGTCCTTCCTGTCCAGAAAGCTCTGATTAAGCATGCTTATTTTCTTTTTCTGGGATATTTTAAATTGTTTCGCTGTCCAGTCTGTGGCAGTAGAAAGCTGCTTATGATGCCAGGTTTTGATGAATCCCCAAGGTACAAGTACAGAGGAATATATCAGTCTCTAGGATATGGAACTTTTAGCTAACACATCACAATATGTGATGCTTGCCAAGAAAACACTACATTCTGGAGCGCTGATGATCAGAACATTCTGCTCCTGAAGGATAGAAAAGACAGCTTGATTGAAATAAAGTCTGTTTATATTGACGCTCTCTCTCTCCCTATATATACATACATGCGTACACACACACACACAGGTATGTCATGCATTTCTTCAGATTTGTTTCAACCATTTACCATTTATTGGAGAATCCCTACTTTTCAAGTGACTGCAAATGAAGTCATCTCTGGCACTTTTTGTGCAAAGTAAGAGACACACATGACACCTTTTTATAAAAGTCATCGGTTTCTTTGTTACTGTGTACTTTCAAAGCGTGGGGCTTTCACACGTCAGGTAAACCTGATTACCACTACACAACAAAAGCAGATGCAGCTTTCTTATCTATGTCGTGATAGAACAGTTGTGAATTGAGTAGAAGAAGGGCCCTGATGTGATACTTATTACATGCAGCCTGTAAGATAGTCAAACATGCAGGCTAGGAAGGAAGATGCAAATATCAATGTATTAGAAAAACACCTAAAGGCGAGTGATATGCTTTCATTCATGCATGGCTAGGAAAAATCGCCATACTGTTGCAAACATTCTTACACCACCAACTGGAAATAAATGATTCTGACATTAAACGTAAAGGTGACAATGCATTTGTATCATCACCTTGAGAAGGATCATCTTGGAATTGAGCCGAGGGCCTCTGCACTCAAAGCCAGAAACACTCCACTAAAATAAGATTCCTGTTGGTGCCAACAATTCTCCATGTTAATGCTTGTTCTAGGTGAGCAGTGAACCGATTGCAGGGCTCTTTTGAAAGCAAGGTCTGAGAACCAACAGATACATCCACACGCTGATTACTTTAGTGTTTTGAGAGAATTCCCTTTCTTGGAACGAGATTGCATGAAATAATCTTCAGGGCTTGGACAATTCCATGGCAAAACGGCACCTATCAACATTGTAGCCAACACAATATAACAACTGTTTCTGCCCGGTTTCGAACCGGGGACCTTTCGCGTGTGAGGCGAACGTGATAACCACTACACTACAGAAACAGATACCTACAGTTGATTTTTCTGTAATGAAACTGCTGCGAACTGGCTATTCCATGGGCCTCTGGCTTTAGATTTCTTTCATGCAACCTGCCCGACATCCCTAGCTGAACGCTCGTACATGCCATGCAAGACCAGATGTTTGGTATTAGCTCAGACTGGGCAGGGCTGAAGCATGAGACTCTAGCAAAGAATTATCCACTACTGCAAAGAAAAAATTGATGTTGGTTTTGAAACGCAAACTTCAAAACAACTTGAAAAGAGTACCAAGAAAAGGGCTCGTCCGGGATTTGAACCCGGGACCTCTCGCACCCAAAGTGAGAATCATACCCCTAGACCAACGAGCCCTCAAAATCCTCTTACCTCTCAAAAGCTAATAACGGCTCTAAGCCCGCAATGAAGATCATGCTGGTATCTTTATGATGCTTGGTCTGTGAATACGCATGAAAGTCAGTCTCAACTTACCCTTTCTCAAACGATAGCACTATCATTTACAAGTGTCTCCTTTTATTCCGTCCCAGCTTTGGACACGTCTTACAGGAAGTCAGCCCTTATTTATATATTTCTGCAGTGGCTGAAGCTTAATGAGAAAGAGTAACAAGTTGTTCATAACAGCATAAGAAACACATTGTGCATTTTCTCTCAAATACTCCTTCACTTTGTGCCAAAAGAAATACCAAGGTGAATACCTAGGCCACAGATTCAAGCTAAAGATCTTCCTGCTGAATGCAAGGCGCAATAAAAACTGCATATCGCTGGACTAAAGCATTCCTTGCATAGCCTCTAACATCATAACATAACTGAGCTGCTAGCAGCAAGCTAACCAATACCTTTCTGAAATGAGAATGACATGTGCTTATCTGCTCAATCAGTGCTCAATTGGCTCGATCAGGCGAGATTTAGAAAAGGTGGAAAGGGTCCAAGTGGATGCCCCTTCCTTTTTAGGGTGGGTCCTGCTGACTATCATAGGATTGCTTGTAAAAGTGGCCAGGGTCAGAGGAAAAGCTGCCAACACTTCTTAGCGTTCTCTATAGATGCAGCCATTTTCTGTGACTGTAATTTCGGCCTTTTCCCAGAAATCTCTATTCTGCCTATGCAAATTAACAAAAGCAGTGCTTATTCCTCACTTGCTCAAATGTCCTTCCTGTCCAGAAAGCTCTGATTAAGCATGCTTATTTTCTTTTTCTGGGATATTTTAAATTGTTTCGCTGTCCAGTCTGTGGCAGTAGAAAGCTGCTTATGATGCCAGGTTTTGATGAATCCCCAAGGTACAAGTACAGAGGAATATATCAGTCTCTAGGATATGGAACTTTTAGCTAACACATCACAATATGTGATGCTTGCCAAGAAAACACTACATTCTGGAGCGCTGATGATCAGAACATTCTGCTCCTGAAGGATAGAAAAGACAGCTTGATTGAAATAAAGTCTGTTTATATTGACGCTCTCTCTCTCCCTATATATACATACATGCGTACACACACACACACAGGTATGTCATGCATTTCTTCAGATTTGTTTCAACCATTTACCATTTATTGGAGAATCCCTACTTTTCAAGTGACTGCAAATGAAGTCATCTCTGGCACTTTTTGTGCAAAGTAAGAGACACACATGACACCTTTTTATAAAAGTCATCGGTTTCTTTGTTACTGTGTACTTTCAAAGCATGGGGCTTTCACACGTCAGGTAAACCTGATTACCACTACACAACAAAAGCAGATGCAGCTTTCTTATCTATGTCGTGATAGAACAGTTGTGAATTGAGTAGAAGAAGGGCCCTGATGTGATACTTATTACATGCAGCCTGTAAGATAGTCAAACATGCAGGCTAGGAAGGAAGATGCAAATATCAATGTATTAGAAAAACACCTAAAGGCGAGTGATATGCTTTCATTCATGCATGGCTAGGAAAAATCGCCATACTGTTGCAAACATTCTTACACCACCAACTGGAAATAAATGATTCTGACATTAAACGTAAAGGTGACAATGCATTTGTATCATCACCTTGAGAAGGATCATCTTGGAATTGAGCCGAGGGCCTCTGCACTCAAAGCCAGAAACACTCCACTAAAATAAGATTCCTGTTGGTGCCAACAATTCTCCATGTTAATGCTTGTTCTAGGTGAGCAGTGAACCGATTGCAGGGCTCTTTTGAAAGCAAGGTCTGAGAACCAACAGATACATCCACACGCCGATTACTTTAGTGTTTTGAGAGAATTCCCTTTCTTGGAACGAGATTGCATGAAATAATCTTCAGGGCTTGGACAATTCCATGGCAAAACGGCACCTATCAACATTGTAGCCAACACAATATAACAACTGTTTCTGCCCGGTTTCGAACCGGGGACCTTTCGCGTGTGAGGCGAACGTGATAACCACTACACTACAGAAACAGATACCTACAGTTGATTTTTCTGTAATGAAACTGCTGCGAACTGGCTATTCCATGGGCCTCTGGCTTTAGATTTCTTTTATGCAACCTGCCCGACATCCCTAGCTGAACGCTCGTACATGCCATGCAAGACCAGATGTTTGGTATTAGCTCAGACTGGGCAGGGCTGAAGCATGAGACTCTAGCAAAGAATTATCCACTACTGCAAAGAAAAAATTGATGTTGGTTTTGAAACGCAAACTTCAAAACAACTTGAAAAGAGTACCAAGAAAAGGGCTCGTCCGGGATTTGAACCCGGGACCTCTCGCACCCAAAGTGAGAATCATACCCCTAGACCAACGAGCCCTCAAAATCCTCTTACCTCTCAAAAGCTAATAACGGCTCTAAGCCCGCAATGAAGATCATGCTGGTATCTTTATGATGCTTGGTCTGTGAATACGCATGAAAGTCAGTCTCAACTTACCCTTTCTCAAACGATAGCACTATCATTTACAAGTGTCTCCTTTTATTCCGTCCCAGCTTTGGACACGTCTTACAGGAAGTCAGCCCTTATTTATATATTTCTGCAGTGGCTGAAGCTTAATGAGAAAGAGTAACAAGTTGTTCATAACAGCATAAGAAACACATTGTGCATTTTCTCTCAAATACTCCTTCACTTTGTGCCAAAAGAAATACCAAGGTGAATACCTAGGCCACAGATTCAAGCTAAAGATCTTCCTGCTGAATGCAAGGCGCAATAAAAACTGCATATCGCTGGACTAAAGCATTCCTTGCATAGCCTCTAACATCATAACATAACTGAGCTGCTAGCAGCAAGCTAACCAATACCTTTCTGAAATGAGAATGACATGTGCTTATCTGCTCAATCAGTGCTCAATTGGCTCGATCAGGCGAGATTTAGAAAAGGTGGAAAGGGTCCAAGTGGATGCCCCTTCCTTTTTAGGGTGGGTCCTGCTGACTATCATAGGATTGCTTGTAAAAGTGGCCAGGGTCAGAGGAAAAGCTGCCAACACTTCTTAGCGTTCTCTATAGATGCAGCCATTTTCTGTGACTGTAATTTCGGCCTTTTCCCAGAAATCTCTATTCTGCCTATGCAAATTAACAAAAGCAGTGCTTATTCCTCACTTGCTCAAATGTCCTTCCTGTCCAGAAAGCTCTGATTAAGCATGCTTATTTTCTTTTTCTGGGATATTTTAAATTGTTTCGCTGTCCAGTCTGTGGCAGTAGAAAGCTGCTTATGATGCCAGGTTTTGATGAATCCCCAAGGTACAAGTACAGAGGAATATATCAGTCTCTAGGATATGGAACTTTTAGCTAACACATCACAATATGTGATGCTTGCCAAGAAAACACTACATTCTGGAGCGCTGATGATCAGAACATTCTGCTCCTGAAGGATAGAAAAGACAGCTTGATTGAAATAAAGTCTGTTTATATTGACGCTCTCTCTCTCCCTATATATACATACATGCGTACACACACACACACACAGGTATGTCATGCATTTCTTCAGATTTGTTTCAACCATTTACCATTTATTGGAGAATCCCTACTTTTCAAGTGACTGCAAATGAAGTCATCTCTGGCACTTTTTGTGCAAAGTAAGAGACACACATGACACCTTTTTATAAAAGTCATCGGTTTCTTTGTTACTGTGTACTTTCAAAGCATGGGGCTTTCACACGTCAGGTAAACCTGATTACCACTACACAACAAAAGCAGATGCAGCTTTCTTATCTATGTCGTGATAGAACAGTTGTGAATTGAGTAGAAGAAGGGCCCTGATGTGATACTTATTACATGCAGCCTGTAAGATAGTCAAACATGCAGGCTAGGAAGGAAGATGCAAATATCAATGTATTAGAAAAACACCTAAAGGCGAGTGATATGCTTTAATTCATGCATGGCTAGGAAAAATCGCCATACTGTTGCAAACATTCTTACACCACCAACTGGAAATAAATGATTCTGACATTAAACGTAAAGGTGACAATGCATTTGTATCATCACCTTGAGAAGGATCATCTTGGAATTGAGCCGAGGGCCTCTGCACTCAAAGCCAGAAACACTCCACTAAAATAAGATTCCTGTTGGTGCCAACAATTCTCCATGTTAATGCTTGTTCTAGGTGAGCAGTGAACCGATTGCAGGGCTCTTTTGAAAGCAAGGTCTGAGAACCAACAGATACATCCACACGCCGATTACTTTAGTGTTTTGAGAGAATTCCCTTTCTTGGAACGAGATTGCATGAAATAATCTTCAGGGCTTGGACAATTCCATGGCAAAACGGCACCTATCAACATTGTAGCCAACACAATATAACAACTGTTTCTGCCCGGTTTCGAACCGGTGACCTTTCGCGTGTGAGGCAAACGTGATAACCACTACACTACAGAAACAGATACCTACAGTTGATTTTTCTGTAATGAAACTGCTCCGAACTGGCTATTCCATGGGCCTCTGGCTTTAGATTTCTTTCATGCAACCTGCCCGACATCCCTAGCTGAACGCTCGTACATGCCATGCAAGACCAGATGTTTGGTATTAGCTCAGATTGGGCAGGGCTGAAGCATGAGACTCTAGCAAAGAATTATCCACTACTGCAAAGAAAAAATTGATGTTGGTTTTGAAACGCAAACTTCAAAACAACTTGAAAAGAGTACCAAGAAAAGGGCTCGTCCGGGATTTGAACCCGGGACCTCTCGCACCCAAAGCGAGAATCATACCCCTAGACCAACGAGCCCTCAAAATCCTCTTACCGCTCAAAAGCTAATACCGGCTCTAAGCCCGCAATGAAGATCATGCTGGTATCTTTATGATGCTTGGTCTGTGAATACGCATGAAAGTCAGTCTCAACTTACCCTTTCTCAAACGATAGCACTATCATTTACAAGTGTCTCCTTTTATTCCGTCCCAGCTTTGGACACGTCTTACAGGAAGTCAGACCTTATTTATATATTTCTGCAGTGGCTGAAGCTTAATGAGAAAGAGTAACAAGTTGTTCATAATAACATAAGAAACACATTGTGCATTTTCTCTCAAATACTCCTTCACTTTGTGCCAAAAGAAATACCAAGGTGAATACCTAGGCCACAGATTCAAGCTAAAGATCTTCCTGGTGAAGGCAAGGCGCAATAAAAACTGCATATCGCTGGACTAAAGCATTCCTTGCATAGCCTCTAACATCATAACATAACTGAGCTGCTAGCAGCAAGCTAACCAATACCTTTCTGAAATGAGAATGACATGTGCTTATCTGCTCAATCAGTGCTCAATCAGGCGAGATTTAGAAAAGGTGGAAAGGGTCCAAGTGGATGCCCCTTCCTTTTTAGGGTGGGTCCTGCTGACTATCATAGGATTGCTTGTAAAAGTGGTCAGGGTCAGAGGAAAAGCTGCCAACACTTCTTAGCGTTCTCTATAGATGCAGCCATTTTCTGTGACTGTAATTTCGGCCTTTTCCCAGAAGTCTCTATTCTGCCTATGCAAATTAACAAAAGCAGTGCTTATTCCTCACTTGCTCAAAGGTCCTTCCTGTCCAGAAAGCTCTGATTAAGCATGTTTATTTTCTTTTTCTGGGATATTTTAAATTGTTTCGCTGTCCAGTCTGTGGCAGTAGAAAGCTGCTTATGATGCCAGGTTTTGATGAATCCCCAAGGTACAAGTACAGAGGAATATATCAGTCTCTAGGATATGGAACTTTTAGCTAACACATCACAATATGTGATGCTTGCCAAGAAAACACTACATTCTGGAGCGCTGATGATCAGAACATTCTGCTCCTGAAGGATAGAAAAGACAGCTTGATTGAAATAAAGTCTGTTTATATTGACGCTCTCTCTCTCCCTATATATACATACATGCGTACACACACACACACAGGTATGTCATGCATTTCTTCAGATTTGTTTCAACCATTTACCATTTATTGGAGAATCCCTACTTTTCAAGTGACTGCAAATGAAGTCATCTCTGGCACTTTTTGTGCAAAGTAAGAGACACACATGACACCTTTTTATAAAAGTCATCGGTTTCTTTGTTACTGTGTACTTTCAAAGCGTGGGGCTTTCACACGTCAGGTAAACCTGATTACCACTACACAACAAAAGCAGATGCAGCTTTCTTATCTATGTCGTGATAGAACAGTTGTGAATTGAGTAGAAGAAGGGCCCTGATGTGATACTTATTACATGCAGCCTGTAAGATAGTCAAACATGCAGGCTAGGAAGGAAGATGCAAATATCAATGTATTAGAAAAACACCTAAAGGCGAGTGATATGCTTTCATTCATGCATGGCTAGGAAAAATCGCCATACTGTTGCAAACATTCTTACACCACCAACTGGAAATAAATGATTCTGACATTAAACGTAAAGGTGACAATGCATTTGTATCATCACCTTGAGAAGGATCATCTTGGAATTGAGCCGAGGGCCTCTGCACTCAAAGCCAGAAACACTCCACTAAAATAAGATTCCTGTTGGTGCCAACAATTCTCCATGTTAATGCTTGTTCTAGGTGAGCAGTGAACCGATTGCAGGGCTCTTTTGAAAGCAAGGTCTGAGAACCAACAGATACATCCACACGCTGATTACTTTAGTGTTTTGAGAGAATTCCCTTTCTTGGAACGAGATTGCATGAAATAATCTTCAGGGCTTGGACAATTCCATGGCAAAACGGCACCTATCAACATTGTAGCCAACACAATATAACAACTGTTTCTGCCCGGTTTCGAACCGGGGACCTTTCGCGTGTGAGGCGAACGTGATAACCACTACACTACAGAAACAGATACCTACAGTTGATTTTTCTGTAATGAAACTGCTGCGAACTGGCTATTCCATGGGCCTCTGGCTTTAGATTTCTTTCATGCAACCTGCCCGACATCCCTAGCTGAACGCTCGTACATGCCATGCAAGACCAGATGTTTGGTATTAGCTCAGACTGGGCAGGGCTGAAGCATGAGACTCTAGCAAAGAATTATCCACTACTGCAAAGAAAAAATTGATGTTGGTTTTGAAACGCAAACTTCAAAACAACTTGAAAAGAGTACCAAGAAAAGGGCTCGTCCGGGATTTGAACCCGGGACCTCTCGCACCCAAAGTGAGAATCATACCCCTAGACCAACGAGCCCTCAAAATCCTCTTACCTCTCAAAAGCTAATAACGGCTCTAAGCCCGCAATGAAGATCATGCTGGTATCTTTATGATGCTTGGTCTGTGAATACGCATGAAAGTCAGTCTCAACTTACCCTTTCTCAAACGATAGCACTATCATTTACAAGTGTCTCCTTTTATTCCGTCCCAGCTTTGGACACGTCTTACAGGAAGTCAGCCCTTATTTATATATTTCTGCAGTGGCTGAAGCTTAATGAGAAAGAGTAACAAGTTGTTCATAACAGCATAAGAAACACATTGTGCATTTTCTCTCAAATACTCCTTCACTTTGTGCCAAAAGAAATACCAAGGTGAATACCTAGGCCACAGATTCAAGCTAAAGATCTTCCTGCTGAATGCAAGGCGCAATAAAAACTGCATATCGCTGGACTAAAGCATTCCTTGCATAGCCTCTAACATCATAACATAACTGAGCTGCTAGCAGCAAGCTAACCAATACCTTTCTGAAATGAGAATGACATGTGCTTATCTGCTCAATCAGTGCTCAATTGGCTCGATCAGGCGAGATTTAGAAAAGGTGGAAAGGGTCCAAGTGGATGCCCCTTCCTTTTTAGGGTGGGTCCTGCTGACTATCATAGGATTGCTTGTAAAAGTGGCCAGGGTCAGAGGAAAAGCTGCCAACACTTCTTAGCGTTCTCTATAGATGCAGCCATTTTCTGTGACTGTAATTTCGGCCTTTTCCCAGAAATCTCTATTCTGCCTATGCAAATTAACAAAAGCAGTGCTTATTCCTCACTTGCTCAAATGTCCTTCCTGTCCAGAAAGCTCTGATTAAGCATGCTTATTTTCTTTTTCTGGGATATTTTAAATTGTTTCGCTGTCCAGTCTGTGGCAGTAGAAAGCTGCTTATGATGCCAGGTTTTGATGAATCCCCAAGGTACAAGTACAGAGGAATATATCAGTCTCTAGGATATGGAACTTTTAGCTAACACATCACAATATGTGATGCTTGCCAAGAAAACACTACATTCTGGAGCGCTGATGATCAGAACATTCTGCTCCTGAAGGATAGAAAAGACAGCTTGATTGAAATAAAGTCTGTTTATATTGACGCTCTCTCTCTCCCTATATATACATACATGCGTACACACACACACACAGGTATGTCATGCATTTCTTCAGATTTGTTTCAACCATTTACCATTTATTGGAGAATCCCTACTTTTCAAGTGACTGCAAATGAAGTCATCTCTGGCACTTTTTGTGCAAAGTAAGAGACACACATGACACCTTTTTATAAAAGTCATCGGTTTCTTTGTTACTGTGTACTTTCAAAGCATGGGGCTTTAACACGTCAGGTAAACCTGATTACCACTACACAACAAAAGCAGATGCAGCTTTCATATCTATGTCGTGATAGAACAGTTGTGAATTGAGTAGAAGAAGGGCCCTGATGTGATACTTATTACATGCAGCCTGTAAGATAGTCAAACATGCAGGCTAGGAAGGAAGATGCAAATATCAATGTATTAGAAAAACACCTAAAGGCGAGTGATATGCTTTCATTCATGCATGGCTAGGAAAAATCGCCATACTGTTGCAAACATTCTTACACCACCAACTGGAAATAAATGATTCTGACATTAAACGTAAAGGTGACAATGCATTTGTATCATCACCTTGAGAAGGATCATCTTGGAATTGAGCCGAGGGCCTCTGCACTCAAAGCCAGAAACACTCCACTAAAATAAGATTCCTGTTGGTGCCAACAATTCTCCATGTTAATGCTTGTTCTAGGTGAGCAGTGAACCGATTGCAGGGCTCTTTTGAAAGCAAGGTCTGAGAACCAACAGATACATCCACACGCCGATTACTTTAGTGTTTTGAGAGAATTCCCTTTCTTGGAACGAGATTGCATGAAATAATCTTCAGGGCTTGGACAATTCCATGGCAAAACGGCACCTATCAACATTGTAGCCAACACAATATAACAACTGTTTCTGCCCGGTTTCGAACCGGGGACCTTTCGCGTGTGAGGCGAACGTGATAACCACTACACTACAGAAACAGATACCTACAGTTGATTTTTCTGTAATGAAACTGCTGCGAACTGGCTATTCCATGGGCCTCTGGCTTTAGATTTCTTTTATGCAACCTGCCCGACATCCCTAGCTGAACGCTCGTACATGCCATGCAAGACCAGATGTTTGGTATTAGCTCAGACTGGGCAGGGCTGAAGCATGAGACTCTAGCAAAGAATTATCCACTACTGCAAAGAAAAAATTGATGTTGGTTTTGAAACGCAAACTTCAAAACAACTTGAAAAGAGTACCAAGAAAAGGGCTCGTCCGGGATTTGAACCCGGGACCTCTCGCACCCAAAGTGAGAATCATACCCCTAGACCAACGAGCCCTCAAAATCCTCTTACCTCTCAAAAGCTAATAACGGCTCTAAGCCCGCAATGAAGATCATGCTGGTATCTTTATGATGCTTGGTCTGTGAATACGCATGAAAGTCAGTCTCAACTTACCCTTTCTCAAACGATAGCACTATCATTTACAAGTGTCTCCTTTTATTCCGTCCCAGCTTTGGACACGTCTTACAGGAAGTCAGCCCTTATTTATATATTTCTGCAGTGGCTGAAGCTTAATGAGAAAGAGTAACAAGTTGTTCATAACAGCATAAGAAACACATTGTGCATTTTCTCTCAAATACTCCTTCACTTTGTGCCAAAAGAAATACCAAGGTGAATACCTAGGCCACAGATTCAAGCTAAAGATCTTCCTGCTGAATGCAAGGCGCAATAAAAACTGCATATCGCTGGACTAAAGCATTCCTTGCATAGCCTCTAACATCATAACATAACTGAGCTGCTAGCAGCAAGCTAACCAATACCTTTCTGAAATGAGAATGACATGTGCTTATCTGCTCAATCAGTGCTCAATTGGCTCGATCAGGCGAGATTTAGAAAAGGTGGAAAGGGTCCAAGTGGATGCCCCTTCCTTTTTAGGGTGGGTCCTGCTGACTATCATAGGATTGCTTGTAAAAGTGGCCAGGGTCAGAGGAAAAGCTGCCAACACTTCTTAGCATTCTCTATAGATGCAGCCATTTTCTGTGACTGTAATTTCGGCCTTTTCCCAGAAGTCTCTATTCTGCCTATGCAAATTAACAAAAGCAGTGCTTATTCCTCACTTGCTCAAATGTCCTTCCTGTCCAGAAAGCTCTGATTAAGCATGCTTATTTTCTTTTTCTGGGATATTTTAAATTGGTTCGCTGTCCAGTCTGTGGCAGTAGAAAGCTGCTTTTGATGCCAGGTTTTGATGAATCCCCAAGGTACAAGTACAGAGGAATATATCAGTCTCTAGGATATGGAACTTTTAGCTAACACATCACAATATGTGATGCTTGCCAAGAAAACACTACATTCTGGAGCGCTGATGATCAGAACATTCTGCTCCTGAAGGATAGAAAAGACAGCTTGATTGAAATAAAGTCTGTTTATATTGACGCTCTCTCTCTCCCTATATATACATACATGCGTACACACACACACACAGGTATGTCATGCATTTCTTCAGATTTGTTTCAACCATTTACCATTTATTGGAGAATCCCTACTTTTCAAGTGACTGCAAATGAAGTCATCTCTGGCACTTTTTGTGCAAAGTAAGAGACACACATGACACCTTTTTATAAAAGTCATCGGTTTCTTTGTTACTGTGTACTTTCAAAGCATGGGGCTTTCACACGTCAGGTAAACCTGATTACCACTACACAACAAACGCAGATGCAGCTTTCTTATCTATGTCGTGATAGAACAGTTGTGAATTGAGTAGAAGAAGGGCCCTGATGTGATACTTATTACATGCAGCCTGTAAGATAGTCAAACATGCAGGCTAGGAAGGAAGATGCAAATATCAATGTATTAGAAAAACACCTAAAGGCGAGTGATATGCTTTCATTCATGCATGGCTAGGAAAAATCGCCATACTGTTGCAAACATTCTTACACCACCAACTGGAAATAAATGATTCTGACATTAAACGTAAAGGTGACAATGCATTTGTATCATCACCTTGAGAAGGATCATCTTGGAATTGAGCCGAGGGCCTCTGCACTCAAAGCCAGAAACACTCCACTAAAATAAGATTCCTGTTGGTGCCAACAATTCTCCATGTTAATGCTTGTTCTAGGTGAGCAGTGAACCGATTGCAGGGCTCTTTTGAAAGCAAGGTCTGAGAACCAACAGATACATCCACACGCCGATTACTTTAGTGTTTTGAGAGAATTCCCTTTCTTGGAACGAGATTGCATGAAATAATCTTCAGGGCTTGGACAATTCCATGGCAAAACGGCACCTATCAACATTGTAGCCAACACAATATAACAACTGTTTCTGCCCGGTTTCGAACCGGGGACCTTTCGCGTGTGAGGCGAACGTGATAACCACTACACTACAGAAACAGATACCTACAGTTGATTTTTCTGTAATGAAACTGCTCCGAACTGGCTATTCCATGGGCCTCTGGCTTTAGATTTCTTTCATGCAACCTGCCCGACATCCCTAGCTGAACGCTCGTACATGCCATGCAAGACCAGATGTTTGGTATTAGCTCAGACTGGGCAGGGCTGAAGCATGAGACTCTAGCAAAGAATTATCCACTACTGCAAAGAAAAAATTGATGTTGGTTTTGAAACGCAAACTTCAAAACAACTTGAAAAGAGTACCAAGAAAAGGGCTCGTCTGGGATTTGAACCCGGGACCTCTCGCACCCAAAGCGAGAATCATACCCCTAGACCAACGAGCCCTCAAAATCCTCTTACCTCTCAAAAGCTAATACCGGCTCTAAGCCCGCAATGAAGATCATGCTGGTATCTTTATGATGCTTGGTCTGTGAATACGCATGAAAGTCAGTCTCAACTTACCCTTTCTCAAACGATAGCACTATCATTTACAAGTGTCTCCTTTTATTCCGTCCCAGCTTTGGACACGTCTTACAGGAAGTCAGCCCTTATTTATATATTTCTGCAGTGGCTGAAGCTTAATGAGAAAGAGTAACAAGTTGTTCATAACAACATAAGAAACACATTGTGCATTTTCTCTCAAATACTCCTTCACTTTGTGCCAAAAGAAATACCAAGGTGAATACCTAGGCCACAGATTCAAGCTAAAGATCTTCCTGCTGAATGCAAGGCGCAATAAAAACTGCATATCGCTGGACTAAAGCATTCCTTGCATAGCCTCTAACATCATAACATAACTGAGCTGCTAGCAGCAAGCTAACCAATACCTTTCTGAAATGAGAATGACATGTGCTTATCTGCTCAATAAGTGCTCAATCAGGCTCGATCAGGCGAGATTTAGAAAAGGTGGAAAGGGTCCAAGTGGATGCCCCTTCCTTTTTAGGGTGGGTCCTGCTCACTATCATAGGATTGCTTGTAAAAGTGGCCAGGGTCAGAGGAAAAGCTGCCAACACTTCTTAGCGTTCTCTATAGATGCAGCCATTTTCTGTGACTGTAATTTCGGCCTTTTCCCAGAAGTCTCTATTCTGCCTATGCAAATTAACAAAAGCAGTGCTTATTCCTCACTTGCTCAAATGTCCTTCCTGTCCAGAAAGCTCTGATTAAGCATGCTTATTTTCTTTTTCTGGGATATTTTAAATTGTTTCGCTGTCCAGTCTGTGGCAGTAGAAAGCTGCTTATGATGCCAGGTTTTGATGAATCCCCAAGGTACAAGTACAGAGGAATATATCAGTCTCTAGGATATGGAACTTTTAGCTAACACATCACAATATGTGATGCTTGCCAAGAAAACACTACATTCTGGAGCGCTGATGATCAGAACATTCTGCTCCTGAAGGATAGAAAAGACAGCTTGATTGAAATAAAGTCTGTTTATATTGACGCTCTCTCTCTCCCTATATATACATACATGCGTACACACACACACACAGGTATGTCATGCATTTCTTCAGATTTGTTTCAACCATTTACCATTTATTGGAGAATCCCTACTTTTCAAGTGACTGCAAATGAAGTCATCTCTGGCACTTTTTGTGCAAAGTAAGAGACACACATGACACCTTTTTATAAAAGTCATCGGTTTCTTTGTTACTGTGTACTTTCAAAGCATGGGGCTTTCACACGTCAGGTAAACCTGATTACCACTACACAACAAAAGCAGATGCAGCTTTCTTATCTATGTCGTGATAGAACAGTTGTGAATTGAGTAGAAGAAGGGCCCTGATGTGATACTTATTACATGCAGCCTGTAAGATAGTCAAACATGCAGGCTAGGAAGGAAGATGCAAATATCAATGTATTAGAAAAACACCTAAAGGCGAGTGATATGCTTTCATTCATGCATGGCTAGGAAAAATCGCCATACTGTTGCAAACATTCTTACACCACCAACTGGAAATAAATGATTCTGACATTAAACGTAAAGGTGACAATGCATTTGTATCATCACCTTGAGAAGGATCATCTTGGAATTGAGCCGAGGGCCTCTGCACTCAAAGCCAGAAACACTCCACTAAAATAAGATTCCTGTTGGTGCCAACAATTCTCCATGTTAATGCTTGTTCTAGGTGAGCAGTGAACCGATTGCAGGGCTCTTTTGAAAGCAAGGTCTGAGAACCAACAGATACATCCACACGCCGATTACTTTAGTGTTTTGAGAGAATTCCCTTTCTTGGAACGAGATTGCATGAAATAATCTTCAGGGCTTGGACAATTCCATGGCAAAACGGCACCTATCAACATTGTAGCCAACACAATATAACAACTGTTTCTGCCCGGTTTCGAACCGGGGACCTTTCGCGTGTGAGGCAAACGTGATAACCACTACACTACAGAAACAAATACCTACAGTTGATTTTTCTGTAATGAAACTGCTCCGAACTGGCTATTCCATGGGCCTCTGGCTTTAGATTTCTTTCATGCAACCTGCCCGACATCCCTAGCTGAACGCTCGTACATGCCATGCAAGGCCAGATGTTTGGTATTAGCTCAGACTGGGCAGGGCTGAAGCATGAGACTCTAGCAAAGAATTATCCACTACTGCAAAGAAAAAATTGATGTTGGTTTTGAAACGCAAACTTCAAAACAACTTGAAAAGAGTACCAAGAAAAGGGCTCGTCCGGGATTTGAACCCGGGACCTCTCGCACCCAAAGCGAGAATCATACCCCTAGACCAACGAGCCCTCAAAATCCTCTTACCTCTCAAAAGCTAATACCGGCTCTAAGCCCGCAATGAAGATCATGCTGGAATCTTTATGATGCTTGGTCTGTGAATACGCATGAAAGTCAGTCTCAACTTACCCTTTCTCAAACGATAGCACTATCATTTACAAGTGTCTCCTTTTATTCCGTCCCAGCTTTGGACACGTCTTACAGGAAGTCAGCCCTTATTTATATATTTCTTCAGTGGCTGAAGCTTAATGAGAAAGAGTAACAAGTTGTTCATAACAACATAAGAAACACATTGTGCATTTTCTCTCAAATACTCCTTCACTTTGTGCCAAAAGAAATACCAAGGTGAATACCTAGGCCACAGATTCAAGCTAAAGATCTTCCTGCTGAATGCAAGGCGCAATAAAAACTGCATATCGCTGGACTAAAGCATTCCTTGCATAGCCTCTAACATCATAACATAACTGAGCTGCTAGCAGCAAGCTAACCAATACCTTTCTGAAATGAGAATGACATGTGCTTATCTGCTCAATCAGTGCTCAATCAGGCGAGATTTAGAAAAGGTGGAAAGGGTCCAAGTGGATGCCCCTTCCTTTTTAGGTTGGGTCCTGCTGACTATCATAGGATTGCTTGTAAAAGTGGTCAGGGTCAGAGGAAAAGCTGCCAACACTTCTTAGCGTTCTCTATAGATGCAGCCATTTTCTGTGACTGTAATTTCGGCCTTTTCCCAGAAGTCTCTATTCTGCCTATGCAAATTAACAAAAGCAGTGCTTATTCCTCACTTGCTCAAATGTCCTTCCTGTCCAGAAAGCTCTGATTAAGCATGCTTATTTTCTTTTTCTGGGATATTTTAAATTGTTTCGCTGTCCAGTCTGTGGCAGTAGAAAGCTGCTTATGATGCCAGGTTTTGATGAATCCCCAAGGTACAAGTACAGAGGAATATATCAGTCTCTAGGATATGGAACTTTTAGCTAACACATCACAATATGTGATGCTTGCCAAGAAAACACTACATTCTGGAGCGCTGATGATCAGAACATTCTGCTCCTGAAGGATAGAAAAGACAGCTTGATTGAAATAAAGTCTGTTTATATTGACGCTCTCTCTCTCCCTATATATACATACATGCGTACACACACACACACAGGTATGTCATGCATTTCTTCAGATTTGTTTCAACCATTTACCATTTATTGGAGAATCCCTACTTTTCAAGTGACTGCAAATGAAGTCATCTCTGGCACTTTTTGTGCAAAGTAAGAGACACACATGACACCTTTTTATAAAAGTCATCGGTTTCTTTGTTACTGTGTACTTTCAAAGCATGGGGCTTTCACACGTCAGGTAAACCTGATTACCACTACACAACAAAAGCAGATGCAGCTTTCTTATCTATGTCGTGATAGAACAGTTGTGAATTGAGTAGAAGAAGGGCCCTGATGTGATACTTATTACATGCAGCCTGTAAGATAGTCAAACATGCAGGCTAGGAAGGAAGATGCAAATATCAATGTATTAGAAAAACACCTAAAGGCGAGTGATATGCTTTCATTCATGCATGGCTAGGAAAAATCGCCATACTGTTGCAAACATTCTTACACCACCAACTGGAAATAAATGATTCTGACATTAAACGTAAAGGTGACAATGCATTTGTATCATCACCTTGAGAAGGATCATCTTGGAATTGAGCCGAGGGCCTCTGCACTCAAAGCCAGAAACACTCCACTAAAATAAGATTCCTGTTGGTGCCAACAATTCTCCATGTTAATGCTTGTTCTAGGTGAGCAGTGAACCGATTGCAGGGCTCTTTTGAAAGCAAGGTCTGAGAACCAACAGATACATCCACACGCCGATTACTTTAGTGTTTTGAGAGAATTCCCTTTCTTGGAACGAGATTGCATGAAATAATCTTCAGGGCTTGGACAATTCCATGGCAAAACGGCACCTATCAACATTGTAGCCAACACAATATAACAACTGTTTCTGGCCGGTTTCGAACCGGGGACCTTTCGCGTGTGAGGCAAACGTGATAACCACTACACTACAGAAACAGATACCTACAGTTGATTTTTCTGTAATGAAACTGCTCCGAACTGGCTATTCCATGGGCCTCTGGCTTTAGATTTCTTTCATGCAACCTGCCCGACATCCCTAGCTGAACGCTCGTACATGCCATGCAAGACCAGATGTTTGGTATTAGCTCAGACTGGGCAGGGCTGAAGCATGAGACTCTAGCAAAGAATTATCCACTACTGCAAAGAAAAAATTGATGTTGGTTTTGAAACGCAAACTTCAAAACAACTTGAAAAGAGTACCAAGAAAAGGGCTCGTCCGGGATTTGAACCCGGGACCTCTCGCACCCAAAGCGAGAATCATACCCCTAGACCAACGAGCCCTCAAAATCTTCTTACCTCTCAAAAGCTAATACCGGCTCTAAGCCCGCAATGAAGATCATGCTGGAATCTTTATGATGCTTGGTCTGTGAATACGCATGAAAGTCAGTCTCAACTTACCCTTTCTCAAACGATAGCACTATCATTTACAAGTGTCTCCTTTTATTCCGTCCCAGCTTTGGACACGTCTTACAGGAAGTCAGCCCTTATTTATATATTTCTTCAGTGGCTGAAGCTTAATGAGAAAGAGTAACAAGTTGTTCATAACAACATAAGAAACACATTGTGCATTTTCTCTCAAATACTCCTTCACTTTGTGCCAAAAGAAATACCAAGGTGAATACCTAGGCCACAGATTCAAGCTAAAGATCTTCCTGCTGAATGCAAGGCGCAATAAAAACTGCATATCGCTGGACTAAAGCATTCCTTGCATAGCCTCTAACATCATAACATAACTGAGCTGCTAGCAGCAAGCTAACCAATACCTTTCTGAAATGAGAATGACATGTGCTTATCTGCTCAATCAGTGCTCAATCAGGCGAGATTTAGAAAAGGTGGAAAGGGTCCAAGTGGATGCCCCTTCCTTTTTAGGGTGGGTCCTGCTGACTATCATAGGATTGCTTGTAAAAGTGGTCAGGGTCAGAGGAAAAGCTGCCAACACTTCTTAGCGTTCTCTATAGATGCAGCCATTTTCTGTGACTGTAATTTCGGCCTTTTCCCAGAAGTCTCTATTCTGCCTATGCAAATTAACAAAAGCAGTGCTTATTCCTCACTTGCTCAAATGTCCTTCCTGTCCAGAAAGCTCTGATTAAGCATGCTTATTTTCTTTTTCTGGGATATTTTAAATTGTTTCGCTGTCCAGTCTGTGGCAGTAGAAAGCTGCTTATGATGCCAGGTTTTGATGAATCCCCAAGGTACAAGTACAGAGGAATATATCTGTCTCTAGGATATGGAACTTGTAGCTAACACATCACAATATGTGATGCTTGCCAAGAAAACACTACATTCTGGAGCGCTGATGATCAGAACATTCTGCTCCTGAAGGATAGAAAAGACAGCTTGATTGAAATAAAGTCTGTTTATATTGACGCTCTCTCTCTCCCTATATATACATACATGCATACACACACACACACAGGTATGTCATGCATTTCTTCAGATTTGTTTCAACCATTTACCATTTATTGGAGAATCCCTACTTTTCAAGTGACTGCAAATGAAGTCATCTCTGGCACTTTTTGAGCAAAGTAAGAGACACACATGACACCTTTTTATAAAAGTCATTGGTTTCTTTGTTACTGTGTACTTTCAAAGCATGGGGCTTTCACACGTCAGGTAAACCTGATTACCACTACACAACAAAAGCAGATGCAGCTTTCTTATCTATGTCGTGATAGAACAGTTGTGAATTGAGTAGAAGAAGGGCCCTGATGTGATACTTATTACATGCAGCCTGTAAGATAGTCAAACATGCAGGCTAGGAAGGAAGATGCAAATATCAATGTATTAGAAAAACACCTAAAGGCGAGTGATATGCTTTCATTCATGCATGGCTAGGAAAAATCGCCATACTGTTGCAAACATTCTTACACCACCAACTGGAAATAAATGATTCTGACATTAAACGTAAAGGTGACAATGCATTTGTATCATCACCTTGAGAAGGATCATCTTGGAATTGAGCCGAGGGCCTCTGCACTCAAAGCCAGAAACACTCCACTAAAATAAGATTCCTGTTGGTGCCAACAATTCTCCATGTTAATGCTTGTTCTAGGTGAGCAGTGAACCGATTGCAGGGCTCTTTTGAAAGCAAGGTCTGAGAACCAACAGATACATCCACACGCCGATTACTTTAGTGTTTTGAGAGAATTCCCTTTCTTGGAACGAGATTGCATGAAATAATCTTCAGGGCTTGGACAATTCCATGGCAAAACGGCACCTATCAACATTGTAGCCAACACAATATAACAACTGTTTCTGCCCGGTTTCGAACCGGGGACCTTTCGCGTGTGAGGCGAACGTGATAACCACTACACTACAGAAACAGATACCTACAGTTGATTTTTCTGTAATGAAACTGCTCCGAACTGGCTATTCCATGGGCCTCTGGCTTTAGATTTCTTTCATGCAACCTGCCCGACATCCCTAGCTGAACGCTCGTACATGCCATGCAAGACCAGATGTTTGGTATTAGCTCAGATTGGGCAGGGCTGAAGCATGAGACTCTAGCAAAGAATTATCCACTACTGCAAAGAAAAAATTGATGTTGGTTTTGAAACGCAAACTTCAAAACAACTTGAAAAGAGTACCAAGAAAAGGGCTCGTCCGGGATTTGAACCCGGGACCTCTCGCACCCAAAGCGAGAATCATACCCCTAGACCAACGAGCCCTCAAAATCCTCTTACCGCTCAAAAGCTAATACCGGCTCTAAGCCCGCAATGAAGATCATGCTGGTATCTTTATGATGCTTGGTCTGTGAATACGCATGAAAGTCAGTCTCAACTTACCCTTTCTCAAACGATAGCACTATCATTTACAAGTGTCTCCTTTTATTCCGTCCCAGCTTTGGACACGTCTTACAGGAAGTCAGCCCTTATTTATATATTTCTGCAGTGGCTGAAGCTTAATGAGAAAGAGTAACAAGTTGTTCATAATAACATAAGAAACACATTGTGCATTTTCTCTCAAATACTCCTTCACTTTGTGCCAAAAGAAATACCAAGGTGAATACCTAGGCCACAGATTCAAGCTAAAGATCTTCCTGGTGAAGGCAAGGCGCAATAAAAACTGCATATCGCTGGACTAAAGCATTCCTTGCATAGCCTCTAACATCATAACATAACTGAGCTGCTAGCAGCAAGCTAACCAATACCTTTCTGAAATGAGAATGACATGTGCTTATCTGCTCAATCAGTGCTCAATCAGGCGAGATTTAGAAAAGGTGGAAAGGGTCCAAGTGGATGCCCCTTCCTTTTTAGGGTGGGTCCTGCTGACTATCATAGGATTGCTTGTAAAAGTGGTCAGGGTCAGAGGAAAAGCTGCCAACACTTCTTAGCGTTCTCTATAGATGCAGCCATTTTCTGTGACTGTAATTTCGGCCTTTTCCCAGAAGTCTCTATTCTGCCTATGCAAATTAACAAAAGCAGTGCTTATTCCTCACTTGCTCAAAGGTCCTTCCTGTCCAGAAAGCTCTGATTAAGCATGCTTATTTTCTTTTTCTGGGATATTTTAAATTGTTTCGCTGTCCAGTCTGTGGCAGTAGAAAGCTGCTTATGATGCCAGGTTTTGATGAATCCCCAAGGTACAAGTACAGAGGAATATATCAGTCTCTAGGATATGGAACTTTTAGCTAACACATCACAATATGTGATGCTTGCCAAGAAAACACTACATTCTGGAGCGCTGATGATCAGAACATTCTGCTCCTGAAGGATAGAAAAGACAGCTTGATTGAAATAAAGTCTGTTTATATTGACGCTCTCTCTCTCCCTATATATACATACATGCGTACACACACACACACAGGTATGTCATGCATTTCTTCAGATTTGTTTCAACCATTTACCATTTATTGGAGAATCCCTACTTTTCAAGTGACTGCAAATGAAGTCATCTCTGGCACTTTTTGTGCAAAGTAAGAGACACACATGACACCTTTTTATAAAAGTCATCGGTTTCTTTGTTACTGTGTACTTTCAAAGCATGGGGCTTTCACACGTCAGGTAAACCTGATTACCACTACACAACAAAAGCAGATGCAGCTTTCTTATCTATGTCGTGATAGAACAGTTGTGAATTGAGTAGAAGAAGGGCCCTGATGTGATACTTATTACATGCAGCCTGTAAGATAGTCAAACATGCAGGCTAAGAAGGAAGATGCAAATATCAATGTATTAGAAAAACACCTAAAGGCGAGTGATATGCTTTCATTCATGCATGGCTAGGAAAAATCGCCATACTGTTGCAAACATTCTTACACCACCAACTGGAAATAAATGATTCTGACATTAAACGTAAAGGTGACAATGCATTTGTATCATCACCTTGAGAAGGATCATCTTGGAATTGAGCCGAGGGCCTCTGCACTCAAAGCCAGAAACACTCCACTAAAATAAGATTCCTGTTGGTGCCAACAATTCTCCATGTTAATGCTTGTTCTAGGTGAGCAGTGAACCGATTGCAGGGCTCTTTTGAAAGCAAGGTCTGAGAACCAACAGATACATCCACACGCCGATTACTTTAGTGTTTTGAGAGAATTCCCTTTCTTGGAACGAGATTGCATGAAATAATCTTCAGGGCTTGGACAATTCCATGGCAAAACGGCACCTATCAACATTGTAGCCAACACAATATAACAACTGTTTCTGCCCGGTTTCGAACCGGGGACCTTTCGCGTGTGAGGCGAACGTGATATCCACTACACTACAGAAACAGATACCTACAGTTGATTTTTCTGTAATGAAACTGCTCCGAACTGGCTATTCCATGGGCCTCTGGCTTTAGATTTCTTTCATGCAACCTGCCCGACATCCCTAGCTGAACGCTCGTACATGCCATGCAAGACCAGATGTTTGGTATTAGCTCAGACTGGGCAGGGCTGAAGCATGAGACTCTAGCAAAGAATTATCCACTACTGCAAAGAAAAAATTGATGTTGGTTTTGAAACGCAAACTTCAAAACAACTTGAAAAGAGTACCAAGAAAAGGGCTCGTCCGGGATTTGAACCCGGGACCTCTCGCACCCAAAGCGAGAATCATACCCCTAGACCAACGAGCCCTCAAAATCTTCTTACCTCTCAAAAGCTAATACCGGCTCTAAGCCCGCAATGAAGATCATGCTGGAATCTTTATGATGCTTGGTCTGTGAATACGCATGAAAGTCAGTCTCAACTTACCCTTTCTCAAACGATAGCACTATCATTTACAAGTGTCTCCTTTTATTCCGTCCCAGCTTTGGACACGTCTTACAGGAAGTCAGCCCTTATTTATATATTTCTTCAGTGGCTGAAGCTTAATGAGAAAGAGTAACAAGTTGTTCATAACAACATAAGAAACACATTGTGCATTTTCTCTCAAATACTCCTTCACTTTGTGCCAAAAGAAATACCAAGGTGAATACCTAGGCCACAGATTCAAGCTAAAGATCTTCCTGCTGAATGCAAGGCGCAATAAAAACTGCATATCGCTGGACTAAAGCATTCCTTGCATAGCCTCTAACATCATAACATAACTGAGCTGCTAGCAGCAAGCTAACCAATACCTTTCTGAAATGAGAATGACATGTGCTTATCTGCTCAATCAGTGCTCAATCAGGCGAGATTTAGAAAAGGTGGAAAGGGTCCAAGTGGATGCCCCTTCCTTTTTAGGGTGGGTCCTGCTGACTATCATAGGATTGCTTGTAAAAGTGGTCAGGGTCAGAGGAAAAGCTGCCAACACTTCTTAGCGTTCTCTATAGATGCAGCCATTTTCTGTGACTGTAATTTCGGCCTTTTCCCAGAAGTCTCTATTCTGCCTATGCAAATTAACAAAAGCAGTGCTTATTCCTCACTTGCTCAAATGTCCTTCCTGTCCAGAAAGCTCTGATTAAGCATGCTTATTTTCTTTTTCTGGGATATTTTAAATTGTTTCGCTGTCCAGTCTGTGGCAGTAGAAAGCTGCTTATGATGCCAGGTTTTGATGAATCCCCAAGGTACAAGTACAGAGGAATATATCTGTCTCTAGGATATGGAACTTGTAGCTAACACATCACAATATGTGATGCTTGCCAAGAAAACACTACATTCTGGAGCGCTGATGATCAGAACATTCTGCTCCTGAAGGATAGAAAAGACAGCTTGATTGAAATAAAGTCTGTTTATATTGACGCTCTCTCTCTCCCTATATATACATACATGCGTACACACACACACACAGGTATGTCATGCATTTCTTCAGATTTGTTTCAACCATTTACCATTTATTGGAGAATCCCTACTTTTCAAGTGACTGCAAATGAAGTCATCTCTGGCACTTTTTGTGCAAAGTAAGAGACACACATGACACCTTTTTATAAAAGTCATCGGTTTCTTTGTTACTGTGTACTTTCAAAGCATGGGGCTTTCACACGTCAGGTAAACCTGATTACCACTACACAACAAAAGCAGATGCAGCTTTCTTATCTATGTCGTGATAGAACAGTTGTGAATTGAGTAGAAGAAGGGCCCTGATGTGATACTTATTACATGCAGCCTGTAAGATAGTCAAACATGCAGGCTAGGAAGGAAGATGCAAATATCAATGTATTAGAAAAACACCTAAAGGCGAGTGATATGCTTTCATTCATGCATGGCTAGGAAAAATCGCCATACTGTTGCAAACATTCTTACACCACCAACTGGAAATAAATGATTCTGACATTAAACGTAAAGGTGACAATGCATTTGTATCATCACCTTGAGAAGGATCATCTTGGAATTGAGCCGAGGGCCTCTGCACTCAAAGCCAGAAACACTCCACTAAAATAAGATTCCTGTTGGTGCCAACAATTCTCCATGTTAATGCTTGTTCTAGGTGAGCAGTGAACCGATTGCAGGGCTCTTTTGAAAGCAAGGTCTGAGAACCAACAGATACATCCACACGCCGATTACTTCAGTGTTTTGAGAGAATTCCCTTTCTTGGAACGAGATTGCATGAAATAATCTTCAGGGCTTGGACAATTCCATGGCAAAACGGCACCTATCAACATTGTAGCCAACACAATATAACAACTGTTTCTGGCCGGTTTCGAACCGGGGACCTTTCGCGTGTGAGGCAAACGTGATAACCACTACACTACAGAAACAGATACCTACAGTTGATTTTTCTGTAATGAAACTGCTCCGAACTGGCTATTCCATGGGCCTCTGGCTTTAGATTTCTTTCATGCAACCTGCCCGACATCCCTAGCTGAACGCTCGTACATGCCATGCAAGACCAGATGTTTGGTATTAGCTCAGACTGGGCAGGGCTGAAGCATGAGACTCTAGCAAAGAATTATCCACTACTGCAAAGAAAAAATTGATGTTGGTTTTGAAACGCAAACTTCAAAACAACTTGAAAAGAGTACCAAGAAAAGGGCTCGTCCGGGATTTGAACCCGGGACCTCTCGCACCCAAAGCGAGAATCATACCCCTAGACCAACGAGCCCTCAAAATCTTCTTACCTCTCAAAAGCTAATACCGGCTCTAAGCCCGCAATGAAGATCATGCTGGAATCTTTATGATGCTTGGTCTGTGAATACGCATGAAAGTCAGTCTCAACTTACCCTTTCTCAAACGATAGCACTATCATTTACAAGTGTCTCCTTTTATTCCGTCCCAGCTTTGGACACGTCTTACAGGAAGTCAGCCCTTATTTATATATTTCTTCAGTGGCTGAAGCTTAATGAGAAAGAGTAACAAGTTGTTCATAACAACATAAGAAACACATTGTGCATTTTCTCTCAAATACTCCTTCACTTTGTGCCAAAAGAAATACCAAGGTGAATACCTAGGCCACAGATTCAAGCTAAAGATCTTCCTGCTGAATGCAAGGCGCAATAAAAACTGCATATCGCTGGACTAAAGCATTCCTTGCATAGCCTCTAACATCATAACATAACTGAGCTGCTAGCAGCAAGCTAACCAATACCTTTCTGAAATGAGAATGACATGTGCTTATCTGCTCAATCAGTGCTCAATCAGGCGAGATTTAGAAAAGGTGGAAAGGGTCCAAGTGGATGCCCCTTCCTTTTTAGGGTGGGTCCTGCTGACTATCATAGGATTGCTTGTAAAAGTGGTCAGGGTCAGAGGAAAAGCTGCCAACACTTCTTAGCGTTCTCTATAGATGCAGCCATTTTCTGTGACTGTAATTTCGGCCTTTTCCCAGAAGTCTCTATTCTGCCTATGCAAATTAACAAAAGCAGTGCTTATTCCTCACTTGCTCAAATGTCCTTCCTGTCCAGAAAGCTCTGATTAAGCATGCTTATTTTCTTTTTCTGGGATATTTTAAATTGTTTCGCTGTCCAGTCTGTGGCAGTAGAAAGCTGCTTATGATGCCAGGTTTTGATGAATCCCCAAGGTACAAGTACAGAGGAATATATCTGTCTCTAGGATATGGAACTTGTAGCTAACACATCACAATATGTGATGCTTGCCAAGAAAACACTACATTCTGGAGCGCTGATGATCAGAACATTCTGCTCCTGAAGGATAGAAAAGACAGCTTGATTGAAATAAAGTCTGTTTATATTGACGCTCTCTCTCTCCCTATATATACATACATGCATACACACACACACACAGGTATGTCATGCATTTCTTCAGATTTGTTTCAACCATTTACCATTTATTGGAGAATCCCTACTTTTCAAGTGACTGCAAATGAAGTCATCTCTGGCACTTTTTGAGCAAAGTAAGAGACACACATGACACCTTTTTATAAAAGTCATTGGTTTCTTTGTTACTGTGTACTTTCAAAGCATGGGGCTTTCACACGTCAGGTAAACCTGATTACCACTACACAACAAAAGCAGATGCAGCTTTCTTATCTATGTCGTGATAGAACAGTTGTGAATTGAGTAGAAGAAGGGCCCTGATGTGATACTTATTACATGCAGCCTGTAAGATAGTCAAACATGCAGGCTAGGAAGGAAGATGCAAATATCAATGTATTAGAAAAACACCTAAAGGCGAGTGATATGCTTTCATTCATGCATGGCTAGGAAAAATCGCCATACTGTTGCAAACATTCTTACACCACCAACTGGAAATAAATGATTCTGACATTAAACGTAAAGGTGACAATGCATTTGTATCATCACCTTGAGAAGGATCATCTTGGAATTGAGCCGAGGGCCTCTGCACTCAAAGCCAGAAACACTCCACTAAAATAAGATTCCTGTTGGTGCCAACAATTCTCCATGTTAATGCTTGTTCTAGGTGAGCAGTGAACCGATTGCAGGGCTCTTTTGAAAGCAAGGTCTGAGAACCAACAGATACATCCACACGCCGATTACTTTAGTGTTTTGAGAGAATTCCCTTTCTTGGAACGAGATTGCATGAAATAATCTTCAGGGCTTGGACAATTCCATGGCAAAACGGCACCTATCAACATTGTAGCCAACACAATATAACAACTGTTTCTGCCCGGTTTCGAACCGGGGACCTTTCGCGTGTGAGGCGAACGTGATAACCACTACACTACAGAAACAGATACCTACAGTTGATTTTTCTGTAATGAAACTGCTCCGAACTGGCTATTCCATGGGCCTCTGGCTTTAGATTTCTTTCATGCAACCTGCCCGACATCCCTAGCTGAACGCTCGTACATGCCATGCAAGACCAGATGTTTGGTATTAGCTCAGATTGGGCAGGGCTGAAGCATGAGACTCTAGCAAAGAATTATCCACTACTGCAAAGAAAAAATTGATGTTGGTTTTGAAACGCAAACTTCAAAACAACTTGAAAAGAGTACCAAGAAAAGGGCTCGTCCGGGATTTGAACCCGGGACCTCTCGCACCCAAAGCGAGAATCATACCCCTAGACCAACGAGCCCTCAAAATCCTCTTACCGCTCAAAAGCTAATACCGGCTCTAAGCCCGCAATGAAGATCATGCTGGTATCTTTATGATGCTTGGTCTGTGAATACGCATGAAAGTCAGTCTCAACTTACCCTTTCTCAAACGATAGCACTATCATTTACAAGTGTCTCCTTTTATTCCGTCCCAGCTTTGGACACGTCTTACAGGAAGTCAGCCCTTATTTATATATTTCTGCAGTGGCTGAAGCTTAATGAGAAAGAGTAACAAGTTGTTCATAATAACATAAGAAACACATTGTGCATTTTCTCTCAAATACTCCTTCACTTTGTGCCAAAAGAAATACCAAGGTGAATACCTAGGCCACAGATTCAAGCTAAAGATCTTCCTGGTGAAGGCAAGGCGCAATAAAAACTGCATATCGCTGGACTAAAGCATTCCTTGCATAGCCTCTAACATCATAACATAACTGAGCTGCTAGCAGCAAGCTAACCAATACCTTTCTGAAATGCGAATGACATGTGCTTATCTGCTCAATCAGTGCTCAATCAGGCGAGATTTAGAAAAGGTGGAAAGGGTCCAAGTGGATGCCCCTTCCTTTTTAGGGTGGGTCCTGCTGACTATCATAGGATTGCTTGTAAAAGTGGTCAGGGTCAGAGGAAAAGCTGCCAACACTTCTTAGCGTTCTCTATAGATGCAGCCATTTTCTGTGACTGTAATTTCGGCCTTTTCCCAGAAGTCTCTATTCTGCCTATGCAAATTAACAAAAGCAGTGCTTATTCCTCACTTGCTCAAAGGTCCTTCCTGTCCAGAAAGCTCTGATTAAGCATGCTTATTTTCTTTTTCTGGGATATTTTAAATTGTTTCGCTGTCCAGTCTGTGGCAGTAGAAAGCTGCTTATGATGCCAGGTTTTGATGAATCCCCAAGGTACAAGTACAGAGGAATATATCAATCTCTAGGATATGGAACTTTTAGCTAACACATCACAATATGTGATGCTTGCCAAGAAAACACTACATTCTGGAGCGCTGATGATCAGAACATTCTGCTCCTGAAGGATAGAAAAGACAGCTTGATTGAAATAAAGTCTGTTTATATTGACGCTCTCTCTCTCCCTATATATACATACATGCGTACACACACACACACAGGTATGTCATGCATTTCTTCAGATTTGTTTCAACCATTTACCATTTATTGGAGAATCCCTACTTTTCAAGTGACTGCAAATGAAGTCATCTCTGGCACTTTTTGTGCAAAGTAAGAGACACACATGTCACCTTTTTATAAAAGTCATCGGTTTCTTTGTTACTGTGTACTTTCAAAGCGTGGGGCTTTCACACGTCAGGTAAACCTGATTACCACTACACAACAAAAGCAGATGCAGCTTTCTTATCTATGTCGTGATAGAACAGTTGTGAATTGAGTAGAAGAAGGGCCCTGATGTGATACTTATTACATGCAGCCTGTAAGATAGTCAAACATGCAGGCTAGGAAGGAAGATGCAAATATCAATGTATTAGAAAAACACCTAAAGGCGAGTGATATGCTTTCATTCATGCATGGCTAGGAAAAATCGCCATACTGTTGCAAACATTCTTACACCACCAACTGGAAATAAATGATTCTGACATTAAACGTAAAGGTGACAATGCATTTGTATCATCACCTTGAGAAGGATCATCTTGGAATTGAGCCGAGGGCCTCTGCACTCAAAGCCAGAAACACTCCACTAAAATAAGATTCCTGTTGGTGCCAACAATTCTCCATGTTAATGCTTGTTCTAGGTGAGCAGTGAACCGATTGCAGGGCTCTTTTGAAAGCAAGGTCTGAGAACCAACAGATACATCCACACGCTGATTACTTTAGTGTTTTGAGAGAATTCCCTTTCTTGGAACGAGATTGCATGAAATAATCTTCAGGGCTTGGACAATTCCATGGCAAAACGGCACCTATCAACATTGTAGCCAACACAATATAACAACTGTTTCTGCCCGGTTTCGAACCGGGGACCTTTCGCGTGTGAGGCGAACGTGATAACCACTACACTACAGAAACAGATACCTACAGTTGATTTTTCTGTAATGAAACTGCTCCGAACTGGCTATTCCATGGGCCTCTGGCTTTAGATTTCTTTCATGCAACCTGCCCGACATCCCTAGCTGAACGCTCGTACATGCCATGCAAGACCAGATGTTTGGTATTAGCTCAGACTGGGCAGGGCTGAAGCATGAGACTCTAGCAAAGAATTATCCACTACTGCAAAGAAAAAATTGATGTTGGATTTGAAACGCAAACTTCAAAACAACTTGAAAAGAGTACCAAGAAAAGGGCTCGTCCGGGATTTGAACCCGGGACCTCTCGCACCCAAAGTGAGAATCATACCCCTAGACCAACGAGCCCTCAAAATCCTCTTACCTCTCAAAAGCTAATAACGGCTCTAAGCCCGCAATGAAGATCATGCTGGTATCTTTATGATGCTTGGTCTGTGAATACGCATGAAAGTCAGTCTCAACTTACCCTTTCTCAAACGATAGCACTATCATTTACAAGTGTCTCCTTTTATTCCGTCCCAGCTTTGGACACGTCTTACAGGAAGTCAGCCCTTATTTATATATTTCTGCAGTGGCTGAAGCTTAATGAGAAAGAGTAACAAGTTGTTCATAACAGCATAAGAAACACATTGTGCATTTTCTCTCAAATACTCCTTCACTTTGTGCCAAAAGAAATACCAAGGTGAATACCTAGGCCACAGATTCAAGCTAAAGACCTTCCTGCTGAATGCAAGGCGCAATAAAAACTGCATATCGCTGGACTAAAGCATTCCTTGCATAGCCTCTAACATCATAACATAACTGAGCTGCTAGCAGCAAGCTAACCAATACCTTTCTGAAATGAGAATGACATGTGCTTATCTGCTCAATCAGTGCTCAATTGGCTCGATCAGGCGAGATTTAGAAAAGGTGGAAAGGGTCCAAGTGGATGCCCCTTCCTTTTTAGGGTGGGTCCTGCTGACTATCATAGGATTGCTTGTAAAAGTGGCCAGGGTCAGAGGAAAAGCTGCCAACACTTCTTAGCGTTCTCTATAGATGCAGCCATTTTCTGTGACTGTAATTTCGGCCTTTTCCCAGAAATCTCTATTCTGCCTATGCAAATTAACAAAAGCAGTGCTTATTCCTCACTTGCTCAAATGTCCTTCCTGTCCAGAAAGCTCTGATTAAGCATGCTTATTTTCTTTTTCTGGGATATTTTAAATTGTTTCGCTGTCCAGTCTGTGGCAGTAGAAAGCTGCTTATGATGCCAGGTTTTGATGAATCCCCAAGGTACAAGTACAGAGGAATATATCAGTCTCTAGGATATGGAACTTTTAGCTAACACATCACAATATGTGATGCTTGCCAAGAAAACACTACATTCTGGAGCGCTGATGATCAGAACATTCTGCTCCTGAAGGATAGAAAAGACAGCTTGATTGAAATAAAGTCTGTTTATATTGACGCTCTCTCTCTCCCTATATATACATACATGCGTACACACACACACACAGGTATGTCATGCATTTCTTCAGATTTGTTTCAACCATTTACCATTTATTGGAGAATCCCTACTTTTCAAGTGACTGCAAATGAAGTCATCTCTGGCACTTTTTGTGCAAAGTAAGAGACACACATGACACCTTTTTATAAAAGTCATCGGTTTCTTTGTTACTGTGTACTTTCAAAGCATGGGGCTTTCACACGTCAGGTAAACCTGATTACCACTACACAACAAAAGCAGATGCAGCTTTCTTATCTATGTCGTGATAGAACAGTTGTGAATTGAGTAGAAGAAGGGCCCTGATGTGATACTTATTACATGCAGCCTGTAAGATAGTCAAACATGCAGGCTAAGAAGGAAGATGCAAATATCAATGTATTAGAAAAACACCTAAAGGCGAGTGATATGCTTTCATTCATGCATGGCTAGGAAAAATCGCCATACTGTTGCAAACATTCTTACACCACCAACTGGAAATAAATGATTCTGACATTAAACGTAAAGGTGACAATGCATTTGTATCATCACCTTGAGAAGGATCATCTTGGAATTGAGCCGAGGGCCTCTGCACTCAAAGCCAGAAACACTCCACTAAAATAAGATTCCTGTTGGTGCCAACAATTCTCCATGTTAATGCTTGTTCTAGGTGAGCAGTGAACCGATTGCAGGGCTCTTTTGAAAGCAAGGTCTGAGAACCAACAGATACATCCACACGCCGATTACTTTAGTGTTTTGAGAGAATTCCCTTTCTTGGAACGAGATTGCATGAAATAATCTTCAGGGCTTGGACAATTCCATGGCAAAACGGCACCTATCAACATTGTAGCCAACACAATATAACAACTGTTTCTGCCCGGTTTCGAACCGGGGACCTTTCGCGTGTGAGGCGAACGTGATAACCACTACACTACAGAAACAGATACCTACAGTTGATTTTTCTGTAATGAAACTGCTCCGAACTGGCTATTCCATGGGCCTCTGGCTTTAGATTTCTTTCATGCAACCTGCCCGACATCCCTAGCTGAACGCTCGTACATGCCATGCAAGACCAGATGTTTGGTATTAGCTCAGACTGGGCAGGGCTGAAGCATGAGACTCTAGCAAAGAATTATCCACTACTGCAAAGAAAAAATTGATGTTGGTTTTGAAACGCAAACTTCAAAACAACTTGAAAAGAGTACCAAGAAAAGGGCTCGTCTGGGATTTGAACCCAGGACCTCTCGCACCCAAAGCGAGAATCATACCCCTAGACCAACGAGCCCTCAAAATCCTCTTACCTCTCAAAAGCTAATACCGGCTCTAAGCCCGCAATGAAGATCATGCTGGTATCTTTATGATGCTTGGTCTGTGAATACGCATGAAAGTCAGTCTCAACTTACCCTTTCTCAAACGATAGCACTATCATTTACAAGTGTCTCCTTTTATTCCGTCCCAGCTTTGGACACGTCTTACAGGAAGTCAGCCCTTATTTATATATTTCTGCAGTGGCTGAAGCTTAATGAGAAAGAGTAACAAGTTGTTCATAACAACATAAGAAACACATTGTGCATTTTCTCTCAAATACTCCTTCACTTTGTGCCAAAAAAAATACCAAGGTGAATACCTAGGCCACAGATTCAAGCTAAAGATCTTCCTGCTGAATGCAAGGCGCAATAAAAACTGCATATCGCTGGACTAAAGCATTCCTTGCATAGCCTCTAACATCATAACATAACTGAGCTGCTAGCAGCAAGCTAACCAATACCTTTCTGAAATGAGAATGACATGTGCTTATCTGCTCAATCAGTGCTCAATCAGGCTCGATCAGGCGAGATTTAGAAAAGGTGGAAAGGGTCCAAGTGGATGCCCCTTCCTTTTTAGGGTGGGTCCTGCTGACTATCATAGGATTGCTTGTAAAAGTGGCCAGGGTCAGAGGAAAAGCTGCCAACACTTCTTAGCATTCTCTATAGATGCAGCCATTTTCTGTGACTGTAATTTCGGCCTTTTCCCAGAAGTCTCTATTCTGCCTATGCAAATTAACAAAAGCAGTGCTTATTCCTCACTTGCTCAAATGTCCTTCCTGTCCAGAAAGCTCTGATTAAGCATGCTTATTTTCTTTTTCTGGGATATTTTAAATTGTTTCGCTGTCCAGTCTGTGGCAGTAGAAAGCTGCTTATGATGCCAGGTTTTGATGAATCCCCAAGGTACAAGTACAGAGGAATATATCAGTCTCTAGGATATGGAACTTTTAGCTAACACATCACAATATGTGATGCTTGCCAAGAAAACACTACATTCTGGAGCGCTGATGATCAGAACATTCTGCTCCTGAAGGATAGAAAAGACAGCTTGATTGAAATAAAGTCTGTTTATATTGACGCTCTCTCTCTCCCTATATATACATACATGCGTACACACACACACACAGGTATGTCATGCATTTCTTCAGATTTGTTTCAACCATTTACCATTTATTGGAGAATCCCTACTTTTCAAGTGACTGCAAATGAAGTCATCTCTGGCACTTTTTGTGCAAAGTAAGAGACACACATGACACCTTTTTATAAAAGTCATCGGTTTCTTTGTTACTGTGTACTTTCAAAGCATGGGGCTTTCACACGTCAGGTAAACCTGATTACCACTACACAACAAAAGCAGATGCAGCTTTCTTATCTATGTCGTGATAGAACAGTTGTGAATTGAGTAGAAGAAGGGCCCTGATGTGATACTTATTACATGCAGCCTGTAAGATAGTCAAACATGCAGGCTAGGAAGGAAGATGCAAATATCAATGTATTAGAAAAACACCTAAAGGCGAGTGATATGCTTTCATTCATGCATGGCTAGGAAAAATCGCCATACTGTTGCAAACATTCTTACACCACCAACTGGAAATAAATGATTCTGACATTAAACGTAAAGGTGACAATGCATTTGTATCATCACCTTGAGAAGGATCATCTTGGAATTGAGCCGAGGGCCTCTGCACTCAAAGCCAGAAACACTCCACTAAAATAAGATTCCTGTTGGTGCCAACAATTCTCCATGTTAATGCTTGTTCTAGGTGAGCAGTGAACCGATTGCAGGGCTCTTTTGAAAGCAAGGTCTGAGAACCAACAGATACATCCACACGCCGATTACTTTAGTGTTTTGAGAGAATTCCCTTTCTTGGAACGAGATTGCATGAAATAATCTTCAGGGCTTGGACAATTCCATGGCAAAACGGCACCTATCAACATTGTAGCCAACACAATATAACAACTGTTTCTGCCCGGTTTCGAACCGGGGACCTTTCGCGTGTGAGGCGAACGTGATAACCACTACACTACAGAAACAGATACCTACAGTTGATTTTTCTGTAATGAAACTGCTCCGAACTGGCTATTCCATGGGCCTCTGGCTTTAGATTTCTTTCATGCAACCTGCCCAACATCCCTAGCTGAACGCTCGTACATGCCATGCAAGACCAGATGTTTGGTATTAGCTCAGACTGGGCAGGGCTGAAGCATGAGACTCTAGCAAAGAATTATCCACTACTGCAAAGAAAAAATTGATGTTGGTTTTGAAACGCAAACTTCAAAACAACTTGAAAAGAGTACCAAGAAAAGGGCTCGTCCGGGATTTGAACCCGGGACCTCTCGCACCCAAAGCGAGAATCATACCCCTAGACCAACGAGCCCTCAAAATCCTCTTACCTCTCAAAAGCTAATACCGGCTCTAAGCCCGCAATGAAGATCATGCTGGTATCTTTATGATGCTTGGTCTGTGAATACGCATGAAAGTCAGTCTCAACTTACCCTTTCTCAAACGATAGCACTATCATTTACAAGTGTCTCCTTTTATTCCGTCCCAGCTTTGGACACGTCTTACAGGAAGTCAGCCCTTATTTATATATTTCTGCAGTGGCTGAAGCTTAATGAGAAAGAGTAACAAGTTGTTCATAACAACATAAGAAACACATTGTGCATTTTCTCTCAAATACTCCTTCACTTTGTGCCAAAAGAAATACCAAGGTGAATACCTAGGCCACAGATTCAAGCTAAAGATCTTCCTGCTGAATGCAAGGCGCAATAAAAACTGCATATCGCTGGACTAAAGCATTCCTTGCACAGCCTCTAACATCATAACATAACTGAGCTGCTAGCAGCAAGCTAACCAATACCTTTCTGAAATGAGAATGACATGTGCTTATCTGCTCAATCAGTGCTCAATCAGGCTCGATCAGGCGAGATTTAGAAAAGGTGGAAAGGGTCCAAGTGGATGCCCCTTCCTTTTTAGGGTGGGTCCTGCTCACTATCATAGGATTGCTTGTAAAAGTGGCCAGGGTCAGAGGAAAAGCTGCCAACACTTCTTAGCGTTCTCTATAGATGCAGCCATTTTCTGTGACTGTAATTTCGGCCTTTTCCCAGAAGTCTCTATTCTGCCTATGCAAATTAACAAAAGCAGTGCTTATTCCTCACTTGCTCAAATGTCCTTCCTGTCCAGAAAGCTCTGATTAAGCATGCTTATTTTCTTTTTCTGGGATATTTTAAATTGTTTCGCTGTCCAGTCTGTGGCAGTAGAAAGCTGCTTATGATGCCAGGTTTTGATGAATCCCCAAGGTACAAGTACAGAGGAATATATCAGTCTCTAGGATATGGAACTTTTAGCTAACACATCACAATATGTGATGCTTGCCAAGAAAACACTACATTCTGGAGCGCTGATGATCAGAACATTCTGCTCCTGAAGGATAGAAAAGACAGCTTGATTGAAATAAAGTCTGTTTATATTGACGCTCTCTCTCTCCCTATATATACATACATGCGTACACACACACACACAGGTATGTCATGCATTTCTTCAGATTTGTTTCAACCATTTACCATTTATTGGAGAATCCCTACTTTTCAAGTGACTGCAAATGAAGTCATCTCTGGCACTTTTTGTGCAAAGTAAGAGACACACATGACACCTTTTTATAAAAGTCATCGGTTTCTTTGTTACTGTGTACTTTCAAAGCATGGGGCTTTCACACGTCAGGTAAACCTGATTACCACTACACAACAAAAGCAGATGCAGCTTTCTTATCTATGTCGTGATAGAACAGTTGTGAATTGAGTAGAAGAAGGGCCCTGATGTGATACTTATTACATGCAGCCTGTAAGATAGTCAAACATGCAGGCTAGGAAGGAAGATGCAAATATCAATGTATTAGAAAAACACCTAAAGGCGAGTGATATGCTTTCATTCATGCATGGCTAGGAAAAATCGCCATACTGTTGCAAACATTCTTACACCACCAACTGGAAATAAATGATTCTGACATTAAACGTAAAGGTGACAATGCATTTGTATCATCACCTTGAGAAGGATCATCTTGGAATTGAGCCGAGGGCCTCTGCACTCAAAGCCAGAAACACTCCACTAAAATAAGATTCCTGTTGGTGCCAACAATTCTCCATGTTAATGCTTGTTCTAGGTGAGCAGTGAACCGATTGCAGGGCTCTTTTGAAAGCAAGGTCTGAGAACCAACAGATACATCCACACGCCGATTACTTTAGTGTTTTGAGAGAATTCCCTTTCCTGGAACGAGATTGCATGAAATAATCTTCAGGGCTTGGACAATTCCATGGCAAAACGGCACCTATCAACATTGTAGCCAACACAATATAACAACTGTTTCTGCCCGGTTTCGAACCGGGGACCTTTCGCATGTGAGGCGAACGTGATAACCACTACACTACAGAAACAGATACCTACAGTTGATTTTTCTGTAATGAAACTGCTCCGAACTGGCTATTCCATGGGCCTCTGGCTTTAGATTTCTTTCATGCAACCTGCCCGACATCCCTAGCTGAACGCTCGTACATGCCATGCAAGACCAGATGTTTGGTATTAGCTCAGACTGGGCAGGGCTGAAGCATGAGACTCTAGCAAAGAATTATCCACTACTGCAAAGAAAAAATTGATGTTGGTTTTGAAACGCAAACTTCAAAACAACTTGAAAAGAGTACCAAGAAAAGGGCTCGTCCGGGATTTGAACCCGGGACCTCTCGCACCCAAAGCGAGAATCATACCCCTAGACCAACGAGCCCTCAAAATCCTCTTACCTCTCAAAAGCTAATACCGGCTCTAAGCCCGCAATGAAGATCATGCTGGTATCTTTATGATGCTTGGTCTGTGAATACGCATGAAAGTCAGTCTCAACTTACCCTTTCTCAAACGATAGCACTATCATTTACAAGTGTCTCCTTTTATTCCGTCCCAGCTTTGGACACGTCTTACAGGAAGTCAGCCCTTATTTATATATTTCTGCAGTGGCTGAAGCTTAATGAGAAAGAGTAACAAGTTGTTCATAACAACATAAGAAACACATTGTGCATTTTCTCTCAAATACTCCTTCACTTTGTGCCAAAAGAAATACCAAGGTGAATACCTAGGCCACAGATTCAAGCTAAAGATCTTCCTGCTGAATGCAAGGCGCAATAAAAACTGCATATCGCTGGACTAAAGCATTCCTTGCACAGCCTCTAACATCATAACATAACTGAGCTGCTAGCAGCAAGCTAACCAATACCTTTCTGAAATGAGAATGACATGTGCTTATCTGCTCAATCAGTGCTCAATCAGGCTCGATCAGGCGAGATTTAGAAAAGGTGGAAAGGGTCCAAGTGGATGCCTCTTCCTTTTTAGGGTGGGTCCTGCTCACTATCATAGGATTGCTTGTAAAAGTGGCCAGGGTCAGAGGAAAAGCTGCCAACACTTCTTAGCGTTCTCTATAGATGCAGCCATTTTCTGTGACTGTAATTTCGGCCTTTTCCCAGAAGTCTCTATTCTGCCTATGCAAATTAACAAAAGCAGTGCTTATTCCTCACTTGCTCAAATGTCCTTCCTGTCCAGAAAGCTCTGATTAAGCATGCTTATTTTCTTTTTCTGGGATATTTTAAATTGTTTCGCTGTCCAGTCTGTGGCAGTAGAAAGCTGCTTATGATGCCAGGTTTTGATGAATCCCCAAGGTACAAGTACAGAGGAATATATCAGTCTCTAGGATATGGAACTTTTAGCTAACACATCACAATATGTGATGCTTGCCAAGAAAACACTACATTCTGGAGCGCTGATGATCAGAACATTCTGCTCCTGAAGGATAGAAAAGACAGCTTGATTGAAATAAAGTCTGTTTATATTGACGCTCTCTCTCTCCCTATATATACATACATGCGTACACACACACACACAGGTATGTCATGCATTTCTTCAGATTTGTTTCAACCATTTACCATTTATTGGAGAATCCCTACTTTTCAAGTGACTGCAAATGAAGTCATCTCTGGCACTTTTTGTGCAAAGTAAGAGACACACATGACACCTTTTTATAAAAGTCATCGGTTTCTTTGTTACTGTGTACTTTCAAAGCATGGGGCTTTCACACGTCAGGTAAACCTGATTACCACTCCACAACAAAAGCAGATGCAGCTTTCTTATCTATGTCGTGATAGAACAGTTGTGAATTGAGTAGAAGAAGGGCCCTGATGTGATACTTATTACATGCAGCCTGTAAGATAGTCAAACATGCAGGCTAGGAAGGAAGATGCAAATATCAATGTATTAGAAAAACACCTAAAGGCGAGTGATATGCTTTCATTCATGCATGGCTAGGAAAAATCGCCATACTGTTGCAAACATTCTTACACCACCAACTGGAAATAAATGATTCTGACATTAAACGTAAAGGTGACAATGCATTTGTATCATCACCTTGAGAAGGATCATCTTGGAATTGAGCCGAGGGCCTCTGCACTCAAAGCCAGAAACACTCCACTAAAATAAGATTCCTGTTGGTGCCAACAATTCTCCATGTTAATGCTTGTTCTAGGTGAGCAGTGAACCGATTGCAGGGCTCTTTTGAAAGCAAGGTCTGAGAACCAACAGATACATCCACACGCCGATTACTTTAGTGTTTTGAGAGAATTCCCTTTCTTGGAACGAGATTGCATGAAATAATCTTCAGGGCTTGGACAATTCCATGGCAAAACGGCACCTATCAACATTGTAGCCAACACAATATAACAACTGTTTCTGCCCGGTTTCGAACCGGGGACCTTTCGCGTGTGAGGCAAACGTGATAACCACTACACTACAGAAACAGATACCTACAGTTGATTTTTCTGTAATGAAACTGCTCCGAACTGGCTATTCCATGGGCCTCTGGCTTTAGATTTCTTTCATGCAACCTGCCCGACATCCCTAGCTGAACGCTCGTACATGCCATGCAAGACCAGATGTTTGGTATTAGCTCAGACTGGGCAGGGCTGAAGCATGAGACTCTAGCAAAGAATTATCCACTACTGCAAAGAAAAAATTGATGTTGGTTTTGAAACGCAAACTTCAAAACAACTTGAAAAGAGTACCAAGAAAAGGGCTCGTCCGGGATTTGAACCCGGGACCTCTCGCACCCAAAGCGAGAATCATACCCCTAGACCAACGAGCCCTCAAAATCCTCTTACCTCTCAAAAGCTAATACCGGCTCTAAGCCCGCAATGAAGATCATGCTGGAATCTTTATGATGCTTGGTCTGTGAATACGCATGAAAGTCAGTCTCAACTTACCCTTTCTCAAACGATAGCACTATCATTTACAAGTGTCTCCTTTTATTCCGTCCCAGCTTTGGACACGTCTTACAGGAAGTCAGCCCTTATTTATATATTTCTTCAGTGGCTGAAGCTTAATGAGAAAGAGTAACAAGTTGTTCATAACAACATAAGAAACACATTGTGCATTTTCTCTCAAATACTCCTTCACTTTGTGCCAAAAGAAATACCAAGGTGAATACCTAGGCCACAGATTCAAGCTAAAGATCTTCCTGCTGAATGCAAGGCGCAATAAAAACTGCATATCGCTGGACTAAAGCATTCCTTGCATAGCCTCTAACATCATAACATAACTGAGCTGCTAGCAGCAAGCTAACCAATACCTTTCTGAAATGAGAATGACATGTGCTTATCTGCTCAATCAGTGCTCAATCAGGCGAGATTTAGAAAAGGTGGAAAGGGTCCAAGTGGATGCCCCTTCCTTTTTAGGGTGGGTCCTGCTGACTATCATAGGATTGCTTGTAAAAGTGGTCAGGGTCAGAGGAAAAGCTGCCAACACTTCTTAGCGTTCTCTATAGATGCAGCCATTTTCTGTGACTGTAATTTCGGCCTTTTCCCAGAAGTCTCTATTCTGCCTATGCAAATTAACAAAAGCAGTGCTTATTCCTCACTTGCTCAAATGTCCTTCCTGTCCAGAAAGCTCTGATTAAGCATGCTTATTTTCTTTTTCTGGGATATTTTAAATTGTTTCGCTGTCCAGTCTGTGGCAGTAGAAAGCTGCTTATGATGCCAGGTTTTGATGAATCCCCAAGGTACAAGTACAGAGGAATATATCTGTCTCTAGGATATGGAACTTTTAGCTAACACATCACAATATGTGATGCTTGCCAAGAAAACACTACATTCTGGAGCGCTGATGATCAGAACATTCTGCTCCTGAAGGATAGAAAAGACAGCTTGATTGAAATAAAGTCTGTTTATATTGACGCTCTCTCTCTCCCTATATATACATACATGCATACACACACACACACAGGTATGTCATGCATTTCTTCAGATTTGTTTCAACCATTTACCATTTATTGGAGAATCCCTACTTTTCAAGTGACTGCAAATGAAGTCATCTCTGGCACTTTTTGAGCAAAGTAAGAGACACACATGACACCTTTTTATAAAAGTCATCGGTTTCTTTGTTACTGTGTACTTTCAAAGCATGGGGCTTTCACACGTCAGGTAAACCTGATTACCACTACACAACAAAAGCAGATGCAGCTTTCTTATCTATGTCGTGATAGAACAGTTGTGAATTGAGTAGAAGAAGGGCCCTGATGTGATACTTATTACATGCAGCCTGTAAGATAGTCAAACATGCAGGCTAGGAAGGAAGATGCAAATATCAATGTATTAGAAAAACACCTAAAGGCGAGTGATATGCTTTCATTCATGCATGGCTAGGAAAAATCGCCATACTGTTGCAAACATTCTTACACCACCAACTGGAAATAAATGATTCTGACATTAAACGTAAAGGTGACAATGCATTTGTATCATCACCTTGAGAAGGATCATCTTGGAATTGAGCCGAGGGCCTCTGCACTCAAAGCCAGAAACACTCCACTAAAATAAGATTCCTGTTGGTGCCAACAATTCTCCATGTTAATGCTTGTTCTAGGTGAGCAGTGAACCGATTGCAGGGCTCTTTTGAAAGCAAGGTCTGAGAACCAACAGATACATCCACACGCCGATTACTTTAGTGTTTTGAGAGAATTCCCTTTCTTGGAACGAGATTGCATGAAATAATCTTCAGGGCTTGGACAATTCCATGGCAAAACGGCACCTATCAACATTGTAGCCAACACAATATAACAACTGTTTCTGCCCGGTTTCGAACCGGGGACCTTTCGCGTGTGAGGCGAACGTGATAACCACTACACTACAGAAACAGATACCTACAGTTGATTTTTCTGTAATGAAACTGCTCCGAACTGGCTATTCCATGGGCCTCTGGCTTTAGATTTCTTTCATGCAACCTGCCCGACATCCCTAGCTGAACGCTCGTACATGCCATGCAAGACCAGATGTTTGGTATTAGCTCAGATTGGGCAGGGCTGAAGCATGAGACTCTAGCAAAGAATTATCCACTACTGCAAAGAAAAAATTGATGTTGGTTTTGAAACGCAAACTTCAAAACAACTTGAAAAGAGTACCAAGAAAAGGGCTCGTCCGGGATTTGAACCCGGGACCTCTCGCACCCAAAGCGAGAATCATACCCCTAGACCAACGAGCCCTCAAAATCCTCTTACCGCTCAAAAGCTAATACCGGCTCTAAGCCCGCAATGAAGATCATGCTGGTATCTTTATGATGCTTGGTCTGTGAATACGCATGAAAGTCAGTCTCAACTTACCCTTTCTCAAACGATAGCACTATCATTTACAAGTGTCTCCTTTTATTCCGTCCCAGCTTTGGACACGTCTTACAGGAAGTCAGCCCTTAATTATATATTTCTGCAGTGGCTGAAGCTTAATGAGAAAGAGTAACAAGTTGTTCATAATAACATAAGAAACACATTGTGCATTTTCTCTCAAATACTCCTTCACTTTGTGCCAAAAGAAATACCAAGGTGAATACCTAGGCCACAGATTCAAGCTAAAGATCTTCCTGGTGAAGGCAAGGCGCAATAAAAACTGCATATCGCTGGACTAAAGCATTCCTTGCATAGCCTCTAACATCATAACATAACTGAGCTGCTAGCAGCAAGCTAACCAATACCTTTCTGAAATGAGAATGACATGTGCTTATCTGCTCAATCAGTGCTCAATCAGGCGAGATTTAGAAAAGGTGGAAAGGGTCCAAGTGGATGCCCCTTCCTTTTTAGGGTGGGTCCTGCTGACTATCATAGGATTGCTTGTAAAAGTGGTCAGGGTCAGAGGAAAAGCTGCCAACACTTCTTAGCGTTCTCTATAGATGCAGCCATTTTCTGTGACTGTAATTTCGGCCTTTTCCCAGAAGTCTCTATTCTGCCTATGCAAATTAACAAAAGCAGTGCTTATTCCTCACTTGCTCAAAGGTCCTTCCTGTCCAGAAAGCTCTGATTAAGCATGCTTATTTTCTTTTTCTGGGATATTTTAAATTGTTTCGCTGTCCAGTCTGTGGCAGTAGAAAGCTGCTTATGATGCCAGGTTTTGATGAATCCCCAAGGTACAAGTACAGAGGAATATATCAGTCTCTAGGATATGGAACTTTTAGCTAACACATCACAATATGTGATGCTTGCCAAGAAAACACTACATTCTGGAGCGCTGATGATCAGAACATTCTGCTCCTGAAGGATAGAAAAGACAGCTTGATTGAAATAAAGTCTGTTTATATTGACGCTCTCTCTCTCCCTATATATACATACATGCGTACACACACACACACAGGTATGTCATGCATTTCTTCAGATTTGTTTCAACCATTTACCATTTATTGGAGAATCCCTACTTTTCAAGTGACTGCAAATGAAGTCATCTCTGGCACTTTTTGTGCAAAGTAAGAGACACACATGACACCTTTTTATAAAAGTCATCGGTTTCTTTGTTACTGTGTACTTTCAAAGCGTGGGGCTTTCACACGTCAGGTAAACCTGATTACCACTACACAACAAAAGCAGATGCAGCTTTCTTATCTATGTCGTGATAGAACAGTTGTGAATTGAGTAGAAGAAGGGCCCTGATGTGATACTTATTACATGCAGCCTGTAAGATAGTCAAACATGCAGGCTAGGAAGGAAGATGCAAATATCAATGTATTAGAAAAACACCTAAAGGCGAGTGATATGCTTTCATTCATGCATGGCTAGGAAAAATCGCCATACTGTTGCAAACATTCTTACACCACCAACTGGAAATAAATGATTCTGACATTAAACGTAAAGGTGACAATGCATTTGTATCATCACCTTGAGAAGGATCATCTTGGAATTGAGCCGAGGGCCTCTGCACTCAAAGCCAGAAACACTCCACTAAAATAAGATTCCTGTTGGTGCCAACAATTCTCCATGTTAATGCTTGTTCTAGGTGAGCAGTGAACCGATTGCAGGGCTCTTTTGAAAGCAAGGTCTGAGAACCAACAGATACATCCACACGCTGATTACTTTAGTGTTTTGAGAGAATTCCCTTTCTTGGAACGAGATTGCATGAAATAATCTTCAGGGCTTGGACAATTCCATGGCAAAACGGCACCTATCAACATTGTAGCCAACACAATATAACAACTGTTTCTGCCCGGTTTCGAACCGGGGACCTTTCGCGTGTGAGGCGAACGTGATAACCACTACACTACAGAAACAGATACCTACAGTTGATTTTTCTGTAATGAAACTGCTCCGAACTGGCTATTCCATGGGCCTCTGGCTTTAGATTTCTTTCATGCAACCTGCCCGACATCCCTAGCTGAACGCTCGTACATGCCATGCAAGACCAGATGTTTGGTATTAGCTCAGACTGGGCAGGGCTGAAGCATGAGACTCTAGCAAAGAATTATCCACTACTGCAAAGAAAAAATTGATGTTGGTTTTGAAACGCAAACTTCAAAACAACTTGAAAAGAGTACCAAGAAAAGGGCTCGTCGGGGATTTGAACCCGGGACCTCTTGCACCCAAAGTGAGAATCATACCCCTAGACCAACGAGCCCTCAAAATCCTCTTACCTCTCAAAAGCTAATAACGGCTCTAAGCCCGCAATGAAGATCATGCTGGTATCTTTATGATGCTTGGTCTGTGAATACGCATGAAAGTCAGTCTCAACTTACCCTTTCTCAAACGATAGCACTATCATTTACAAGTGTCTCCTTTTATTCCGTCCCAGCTTTGGACACGTCTTACAGGAAGTCAGCCCTTATTTATATATTTCTGCAGTGGCTGAAGCTTAATGAGAAAGAGTAACAAGTTGTTCATAACAGCATAAGAAACACATTGTGCATTTTCTCTCAAATACTCCTTCACTTTGTGCCAAAAGAAATACCAAGGTGAATACCTAGGCCACAGATTCAAGCTAAAGACCTTCCTGCTGAATGCAAGGCGCAATAAAAACTGCATATCGCTGGACTAAAGCATTCCTTGCATAGCCTCTAACATCATAACATAACTGAGCTGCTAGCAGCAAGCTAACCAATACCTTTCTGAAATGAGAATGACATGTGCTTATCTGCTCAATCAGTGCTCAATTGGCTCGATCAGGCGAGATTTAGAAAAGGTGGAAAGGGTCCAAGTGGATGCCCCTTCCTTTTTAGGGTGGGTCCTGCTGACTATCATAGGATTGCTTGTAAAAGTGGCCAGGGTCAGAGGAAAAGCTGCCAACACTTCTTAGCGTTCTCTATAGATGCAGCCATTTTCTGTGACTGTAATTTCGGCCTTTTCCCAGAAATCTCTATTCTGCCTATGCAAATTAACAAAAGCAGTGCTTATTCCTCACTTGCTCAAATGTCCTTCCTGTCCAGAAAGCTCTGATTAAGCATGCTTATTTTCTTTTTCTGGGATATTTTAAATTGTTTCGCTGTCCAGTCTGTGGCAGTAGAAAGCTGCTTATGATGCCAGGTTTTGATGAATCCCCAAGGTACAAGTACAGAGGAATATATCAGTCTCTAGGATATGGAACTTTTAGCTAACACATCACAATATGTGATGCTTGCCAAGAAAACACTACATTCTGGAGCGCTGATGATCAGAACATTCTGCTCCTGAAGGATAGAAAAGACAGCTTGATTGAAATAAAGTCTGTTTATATTGACGCTCTCTCTCTCCCTATATATACATACATGCGTACACACACACACACAGGTATGTCATGCATTTCTTCAGATTTGTTTCAACCATTTACCATTTATTGGAGAATCCCTACTTTTCAAGTGACTGCAAATGAAGTCATCTCTGGCACTTTTTGTGCAAAGTAAGAGACACACATGACACCTTTTTATAAAAGTCATCGGTTTCTTTGTTACTGTGTACTTTCAAAGCATGGGGCTTTCACACGTCAGGTAAACCTGATTACCACTACACAACAAAAGCAGATGCAGCTTTCTTATCTATGTCGTGATAGAACAGTTGTGAATTGAGTAGAAGAAGGGCCCTGATGTGATACTTATTACATGCAGCCTGTAAGATAGTCAAACATGCAGGCTAAGAAGGAAGATGCAAATATCAATGTATTAGAAAAACACCTAAAGGCGAGTGATATGCTTTCATTCATGCATGGCTAGGAAAAATCGCCATACTGTTGCAAACATTCTTACACCACCAACTGGAAATAAATGATTCTGACATTAAACGTAAAGGTGACAATGCATTTGTATCATCACCTTGAGAAGGATCATCTTGGAATTGAGCCGAGGGCCTCTGCACTCAAAGCCAGAAACACTCCACTAAAATAAGATTCCTGTTGGTGCCAACAATTCTCCATGTTAATGCTTGTTCTAGGTGAGCAGTGAACCGATTGCAGGGCTCTTTTGAAAGCAAGGTCTGAGAACCAACAGATACATCCACACGCCGATTACTTTAGTGTTTTGAGAGAATTCCCTTTCTTGGAACGAGATTGCATGAAATAATCTTCAGGGCTTGGACAATTCCATGGCAAAACGGCACCTATCAACATTGTAGCCAACACAATATAACAACTGTTTCTGCCCGGTTTCGAACCGGGGACCTTTCGCGTGTGAGGCGAACGTGATAACCACTACACTACAGAAACAGATACCTACAGTTGATTTTTCTGTAATGAAACTGCTCCGAACTGGCTATTCCATGGGCCTCTGGCTTTAGATTTCTTTCATGCAACCTGCCCGACATCCCTAGCTGAACGCTCGTACATGCCATGCAAGACCAGATGTTTGGTATTAGCTCAGATTGGGCAGGGCTGAAGCATGAGACTCTAGCAAAGAATTATCCACTACTGCAAAGAAAAAATTGATGTTGGTTTTGAAACGCAAACTTCAAAACAACTTGAAAAGAGTACCAAGAAAAGGGCTCGTCCGGGATTTGAACCCGGGACCTCTCGCACCCAAAGCGAGAATCATACCCCTAGACCAACGAGCCCTCAAAATCCTCTTACCGCTCAAAAGCTAATACCGGCTCTAAGCCCGCAATGAAGATCATGCTGGTATCTTTATGATGCTTGGTCTGTGAATACGCATGAAAGTCAGTCTCAACTTACCCTTTCTCAAACGATAGCACTATCATTTACAAGTGTCTCCTTTTATTCCGTCCCAGCTTTGGACACGTCTTACAGGAAGTCAGCCCTTAATTATATATTTCTGCAGTGGCTGAAGCTTAATGAGAAAGAGTAACAAGTTGTTCATAATAACATAAGAAACACATTGTGCATTTTCTCTCAAATACTCCTTCACTTTGTGCCAAAAGAAATACCAAGGTGAATACCTAGGCCACAGATTCAAGCTAAAGATCTTCCTGGTGAAGGCAAGGCGCAATAAAAACTGCATATCGCTGGACTAAAGCATTCCTTGCATAGCCTCTAACATCATAACATAACTGAGCTGCTAGCAGCAAGCTAACCAATACCTTTCTGAAATGAGAATGACATGTGCTTATCTGCTCAATCAGTGCTCAATCAGGCGAGATTTAGAAAAGGTGGAAAGGGTCCAAGTGGATGCCCCTTCCTTTTTAGGGTGGGTCCTGCTGACTATCATAGGATTGCTTGTAAAAGTGGTCAGGGTCAGAGGAAAAGCTGCCAACACTTCTTAGCGTTCTCTATAGATGCAGCCATTTTCTGTGACTGTAATTTCGGCCTTTTCCCAGAAGTCTCTATTCTGCCTATGCAAATTAACAAAAGCAGTGCTTATTCCTCACTTGCTCAAAGGTCCTTCCTGTCCAGAAAGCTCTGATTAAGCATGCTTATTTTCTTTTTCTGGGATATTTTAAATTGTTTCGCTGTCCAGTCTGTGGCAGTAGAAAGCTGCTTATGATGCCAGGTTTTGATGAATCCCCAAGGTACAAGTACAGAGGAATATATCAGTCTCTAGGATATGGAACTTTTAGCTAACACATCACAATATGTGATGCTTGCCAAGAAAACACTACATTCTGGAGCGCTGATGATCAGAACATTCTGCTCCTGAAGGATAGAAAAGACAGCTTGATTGAAATAAAGTCTGTTTATATTGACGCTCTCTCTCTCCCTATATATACATACATGCGTACACACACACACACAGGTATGTCATGCATTTCTTCAGATTTGTTTCAACCATTTACCATTTATTGGAGAATCCCTACTTTTCAAGTGACTGCAAATGAAGTCATCTCTGGCACTTTTTGTGCAAAGTAAGAGACACACATGACACCTTTTTATAAAAGTCATCGGTTTCTTTGTTACTGTGTACTTTCAAAGCGTGGGGCTTTCACACGTCAGGTAAACCTGATTACCACTACACAACAAAAGCAGATGCAGCTTTCTTATCTATGTCGTGATAGAACAGTTGTGAATTGAGTAGAAGAAGGGCCCTGATGTGATACTTATTACATGCAGCCTGTAAGATAGTCAAACATGCAGGCTAGGAAGGAAGATGCAAATATCAATGTATTAGAAAAACACCTAAAGGCGAGTGATATGCTTTCATTCATGCATGGCTAGGAAAAATCGCCATACTGTTGCAAACATTCTTACACCACCAACTGGAAATAAATGATTCTGACATTAAACGTAAAGGTGACAATGCATTTGTATCATCACCTTGAGAAGGATCATCTTGGAATTGAGCCGAGGGCCTCTGCACTCAAAGCCAGAAACACTCCACTAAAATAAGATTCCTGTTGGTGCCAACAATTCTCCATGTTAATGCTTGTTCTAGGTGAGCAGTGAACCGATTGCAGGGCTCTTTTGAAAGCAAGGTCTGAGAACCAACAGATACATCCACACGCTGATTACTTTAGTGTTTTGAGAGAATTCCCTTTCTTGGAACGAGATTGCATGAAATAATCTTCAGGGCTTGGACAATTCCATGGCAAAACGGCACCTATCAACATTGTAGCCAACACAATATAACAACTGTTTCTGCCCGGTTTCGAACCGGGGACCTTTCGCGTGTGAGGCGAACGTGATAACCACTACACTACAGAAACAGATACCTACAGTTGATTTTTCTGTAATGAAACTGCTCCGAACTGGCTATTCCATGGGCCTCTGGCTTTAGATTTCTTTCATGCAACCTGCCCGACATCCCTAGCTGAACGCTCGTACATGCCATGCAAGACCAGATGTTTGGTATTAGCTCAGACTGGGCAGGGCTGAAGCATGAGACTCTAGCAAAGAATTATCCACTACTGCAAAGAAAAAATTGATGTTGGTTTTGAAACGCAAACTTCAAAACAACTTGAAAAGAGTACCAAGAAAAGGGCTCGTCGGGGATTTGAACCCGGGACCTCTTGCACCCAAAGTGAGAATCATACCCCTAGACCAACGAGCCCTCAAAATCCTCTTACCTCTCAAAAGCTAATAACGGCTCTAAGCCCGCAATGAAGATCATGCTGGTATCTTTATGATGCTTGGTCTGTGAATACGCATGAAAGTCAGTCTCAACTTACCCTTTCTCAAACGATAGCACTATCATTTACAAGTGTCTCCTTTTATTCCGTCCCAGCTTTGGACACGTCTTACAGGAAGTCAGCCCTTATTTATATATTTCTGCAGTGGCTGAAGCTTAATGAGAAAGAGTAACAAGTTGTTCATAACAGCATAAGAAACACATTTTGCATTTTCTCTCAAATACTCCTTCACTTTGTGCCAAAAGAAATACCAAGGTGAATACCTAGGCCACAGATTCAAGCTAAAGACCTTCCTGCTGAATGCAAGGCGCAATAAAAACTGCATATCGCTGGACTAAAGCATTCCTTGCATAGCCTCTAACATCATAACATAACTGAGCTGCTAGCAGCAAGCTAACCAATACCTTTCTGAAATGAGAATGACATGTGCTTATCTGCTCAATCAGTGCTCAATTGGCTCGATCAGGCGAGATTTAGAAAAGGTGGAAAGGGTCCAAGTGGATGCCCCTTCCTTTTTAGGGTGGGTCCTGCTGACTATCATAGGATTGCTTGTAAAAGTGGCCAGGGTCAGAGGAAAAGCTGCCAACACTTCTTAGCGTTCTCTATAGATGCAGCCATTTTCTGTGACTGTAATTTCGGCCTTTTCCCAGAAATCTCTATTCTGCCTATGCAAATTAACAAAAGCAGTGCTTATTCCTCACTTGCTCAAATGTCCTTCCTGTCCAGAAAGCTCTGATTAAGCATGCTTATTTTCTTTTTCTGGGATATTTTAAATTGTTTCGCTGTCCAGTCTGTGGCAGTAGAAAGCTGCTTATGATGCCAGGTTTTGATGAATCCCCAAGGTACAAGTACAGAGGAATATATCAGTCTCTAGGATATGGAACTTTTAGCTAACACATCACAATATGTGATGCTTGCCAAGAAAACACTACATTCTGGAGCGCTGATGATCAGAACATTCTGCTCCTGAAGGATAGAAAAGACAGCTTGATTGAAATAAAGTCTGTTTATATTGACGCTCTCTCTCTCCCTATATATACATACATGCGTACACACACACACACAGGTATGTCATGCATTTCTTCAGATTTGTTTCAACCATTTACCATTTATTGGAGAATCCCTACTTTTCAAGTGACTGCAAATGAAGTCATCTCTGGCACTTTTTGTGCAAAGTAAGAGACACACATGACACCTTTTTATAAAAGTCATCGGTTTCTTTGTTACTGTGTACTTTCAAAGCATGGGGCTTTCACACGTCAGGTAAACCTGATTACCACTACACAACAAAAGCAGATGCAGCTTTCTTATCTATGTCGTGATAGAACAGTTGTGAATTGAGTAGAAGAAGGGCCCTGATGTGATACTTATTACATGCAGCCTGTAAGATAGTCAAACATGCAGGCTAAGAAGGAAGATGCAAATATCAATGTATTAGAAAAACACCTAAAGGCGAGTGATATGCTTTCATTCATGCATGGCTAGGAAAAATCGCCATACTGTTGCAAACATTCTTACACCACCAACTGGAAATAAATGATTCTGACATTAAACGTAAAGGTGACAATGCATTTGTATCATCACCTTGAGAAGGATCATCTTGGAATTGAGCCGAGGGCCTCTGCACTCAAAGCCAGAAACACTCCACTAAAATAAGATTCCTGTTGGTGCCAACAATTCTCCATGTTAATGCTTGTTCTAGGTGAGCAGTGAACCGATTGCAGGGCTCTTTTGAAAGCAAGGTCTGAGAACCAACAGATACATCCACACGCCGATTACTTTAGTGTTTTGAGAGAATTCCCTTTCTTGGAACGAGATTGCATGAAATAATCTTCAGGGCTTGGACAATTCCATGGCAAAACGGCACCTATCAACATTGTAGCCAACACAATATAACAACTGTTTCTGCCCGGTTTCGAACCGGGGACCTTTCGCGTGTGAGGCGAACGTGATAACCACTACACTACAGAAACAGATACCTACAGTTGATTTTTCTGTAATGAAACTGCTCCGAACTGGCTATTCCATGGGCCTCTGGCTTTAGATTTCTTTCATGCAACCTGCCCGACATCCCTAGCTGAACGCTCGTACATGCCATGCAAGACCAGATGTTTGGTATTAGCTCAGACTGGGCAGGGCTGAAGCATGAGACTCTAGCAAAGAATTATCCACTACTGCAAAGAAAAAATTGATGTTGGTTTTGAAACGCAAACTTCAAAACAACTTGAAAAGAGTACCAAGAAAAGGGCTCGTCTGGGATTTGAACCCAGGACCTCTCGCACCCAAAGCGAGAATCATACCCCTAGACCAACGAGCCCTCAAAATCCTCTTACCTCTCAAAAGCTAATACCGGCTCTAAGCCCGCAATGAAGATCATGCTGGTATCTTTATGATGCTTGGTCTGTGAATACGCATGAAAGTCAGTCTCAACTTACCCTTTCTCAAACGATAGCACTATCATTTACAAGTGTCTCCTTTTATTCCGTCCCAGCTTTGGACACGTCTTACAGGAAGTCAGCCCTTATTTATATATTTCTGCAGTGGCTGAAGCTTAATGAGAAAGAGTAACAAGTTGTTCATAACAACATAAGAAACACATTGTGCATTTTCTCTCAAATACTCCTTCACTTTGTGCCAAAAAAAATACCAAGGTGAATACCTAGGCCACAGATTCAAGCTAAAGATCTTCCTGCTGAATGCAAGGCGCAATAAAAACTGCATATCGCTGGACTAAAGCATTCCTTGCATAGCCTCTAACATCATAACATAACTGAGCTGCTAGCAGCAAGCTAACCAATACCTTTCTGAAATGAGAATGACATGTGCTTATCTGCTCAATCAGTGCTCAATCAGGCTCGATCAGGCGAGATTTAGAAAAGGTGGAAAGGGTCCAAGTGGATGCCCCTTCCTTTTTAGGGTGGGTCCTGCTGACTATCATAGGATTGCTTGTAAAAGTGGCCAGGGTCAGAGGAAAAGCTGCCAACACTTCTTAGCATTCTCTATAGATGCAGCCATTTTCTGTGACTGTAATTTCGGCCTTTTCCCAGAAGTCTCTATTCTGCCTATGCAAATTAACAAAAGCAGTGCTTATTCCTCACTTGCTCAAATGTCCTTCCTGTCCAGAAAGCTCTGATTAAGCATGCTTATTTTCTTTTTCTGGGATATTTTAAATTGTTTCCCTGTCCAGTCTGTGGCAGTAGAAAGCTGCTTATGATGCCAGGTTTTGATGAATCCCCAAGGTACAAGTACAGAGGAATATATCAGTCTCTAGGATATGGAACTTTTAGCTAACACATCACAATATGTGATGCTTGCCAAGAAAACACTACATTCTGGAGCGCTGATGATCAGAACATTCTGCTCCTGAAGGATAGAAAAGACAGCTTGATTGAAATAAAGTCTGTTTATATTGACGCTCTCTCTCTCCCTATATATACATACATGCGTACACACACACACACAGGTATGTCATGCATTTCTTCAGATTTGTTTCAACCATTTACCATTTATTGGAGAATCCCTACTTTTCAAGTGACTGCAAATGAAGTCATCTCTGGCACTTTTTGTGCAAAGTAAGAGACACACATGACACCTTTTTATAAAAGTCATCGGTTTCTTTGTTACTGTGTACTTTCAAAGCATGGGGCTTTCACACGTCAGGTAAACCTGATTACCACTACACAACAAAAGCAGATGCAGCTTTCTTATCTATGTCGTGATAGAACAGTTGTGAATTGAGTAGAAGAAGGGCCCTGATGTGATACTTATTACATGCAGCCTGTAAGATAGTCAAACATGCAGGCTAGGAAGGAAGATGCAAATATCAATGTATTAGAAAAACACCTAAAGGCGAGTGATATGCTTTCATTCATGCATGGCTAGGAAAAATCGCCATACTGTTGCAAACATTCTTACACCACCAACTGGAAATAAATGATTCTGACATTAAACGTAAAGGTGACAATGCATTTGTATCATCACCTTGAGAAGGATCATCTTGGAATTGAGCCGAGGGCCTCTGCACTCAAAGCCAGAAACACTCCACTAAAATAAGATTCCTGTTGGTGCCAACAATTCTCCATGTTAATGCTTGTTCTAGGTGAGCAGTGAACCGATTGCAGGGCTCTTTTGAAAGCAAGGTCTGAGAACCAACAGATACATCCACACGCCGATTACTTTAGTGTTTTGAGAGAATTCCCTTTCTTGGAACGAGATTGCATGAAATAATCTTCAGGGCTTGGACAATTCCATGGCAAAACGGCACCTATCAACATTGTAGCCAACACAATATAACAACTGTTTCTGCCCGGTTTCGAACCGGGGACCTTTCGCGTGTGAGGCGAACGTGATAACCACTACACTACAGAAACAGATACCTACAGTTGATTTTTCTGTAATGAAACTGCTCCGAACTGGCTATTCCATGGGCCTCTGGCTTTAGATTTCTTTCATGCAACCTGCCCGACATCCCTAGCTGAACGCTCGTACATGCCATGCAAGACCAGATGTTTGGTATTAGCTCAGACTGGGCAGGGCTGAAGCATGAGACTCTAGCAAAGAATTATCCACTACTGCAAAGAAAAAATTGATGTTGGTTTTGAAACGCAAACTTCAAAACAACTTGAAAAGAGTACCAAGAAAAGGGCTCGTCCGGGATTTGAACCCGGGACCTCTCGCACCCAAAGCGAGAATCATACCCCTAGACCAACGAGCCCTCAAAATCCTCTTACCTCTCAAAAGCTAATACCGGCTCTAAGCCCGCAATGAAGATCATGCTGGTATCTTTATGATGCTTGGTCTGTGAATACGCATGAAAGTCAGTCTCAACTTACCCTTTCTCAAACGATAGCACTATCATTTACAAGTGTCTCCTTTTATTCCGTCCCAGCTTTGGACACGTCTTACAGGAAGTCAGCCCTTATTTATATATTTCTGCAGTGGCTGAAGCTTAATGAGAAAGAGTAACAAGTTGTTCATAACAACATAAGAAACACATTGTGCATTTTCTCTCAAATACTCCTTCACTTTGTGCCAAAAGAAATACCAAGGTGAATACCTAGGCCACAGATTCAAGCTAAAGATCTTCCTGCTGAATGCAAGGCGCAATAAAAACTGCATATCGCTGGACTAAAGCATTCCTTGCACAGCCTCTAACATCATAACATAACTGAGCTGCTAGCAGCAAGCTAACCAATACCTTTCTGAAATGAGAATGACATGTGCTTATCTGCTCAATCAGTGCTCAATCAGGCTCGATCAGGCGAGATTTAGAAAAGGTGGAAAGGGTCCAAGTGGATGCCCCTTCCTTTTTAGGGTGGGTCCTGCTCACTATCATAGGATTGCTTGTAAAAGTGGCCAGGGTCAGAGGAAAAGCTGCCAACACTTCTTAGCGTTCTCTATAGATGCAGCCATTTTCTGTGACTGTAATTTCGGCCTTTTCCCAGAAGTCTCTATTCTGCCTATGCAAATTAACAAAAGCAGTGCTTATTCCTCACTTGCTCAAATGTCCTTCCTGTCCAGAAAGCTCTGATTAAGCATGCTTATTTTCTTTTTCTGGGATATTTTAAATTGTTTCGCTGTCCAGTCTGTGGCAGTAGAAAGCTGCTTATGATGCCAGGTTTTGATGAATCCCCAAGGTACAAGTACAGAGGAATATATCAGTCTCTAGGATATGGAACTTTTAGCTAACACATCACAATATGTGATGCTTGCCAAGAAAACACTACATTCTGGAGCGCTGATGATCAGAACATTCTGCTCCTGAAGGATAGAAAAGACAGCTTGATTGAAATAAAGTCTGTTTATATTGACGCTCTCTCTCTCCCTATATATACATACATGCGTACACACACACACACAGGTATGTCATGCATTTCTTCAGATTTGTTTCAACCATTTACCATTTATTGGAGAATCCCTACTTTTCAAGTGACTGCAAATGAAGTCATCTCTGGCACTTTTTGTGCAAAGTAAGAGACACACATGACACCTTTTTATAAAAGTCATCGGTTTCTTTGTTACTGTGTACTTTCAAAGCATGGGGCTTTCACACGTCAGGTAAACCTGATTACCACTCCACAACAAAAGCAGATGCAGCTTTCTTATCTATGTCGTGATAGAACAGTTGTGAATTGAGTAGAAGAAGGGCCCTGATGTGATACTTATTACATGCAGCCTGTAAGATAGTCAAACATGCAGGCTAGGAAGGAAGATGCAAATATCAATGTATTAGAAAAACACCTAAAGGCGAGTGATATGCTTTCATTCATGCATGGCTAGGAAAAATCGCCATACTGTTGCAAACATTCTTACACCACCAACTGGAAATAAATGATTCTGACATTAAACGTAAAGGTGACAATGCATTTGTATCATCACCTTGAGAAGGATCATCTTGGAATTGAGCCGAGGGCCTCTGCACTCAAAGCCAGAAACACTCCACTAAAATAAGATTCCTGTTGGTGCCAACAATTCTCCATGTTAATGCTTGTTCTAGGTGAGCAGTGAACCGATTGCAGGGCTCTTTTGAAAGCAAGGTCTGAGAACCAACAGATACATCCACACGCCGATTACTTTAGTGTTTTGAGAGAATTCCCTTTCTTGGAACGAGATTGCATGAAATAATCTTCAGGGCTTGGACAATTCCATGGCAAAACGGCACCTATCAACATTGTAGCCAACACAATATAACAACTGTTTCTGCCCGGTTTCGAACCGGGGACCTTTCGCGTGTGAGGCAAACGTGATAACCACTACACTACAGAAACAGATACCTACAGTTGATTTTTCTGTAATGAAACTGCTCCGAACTGGCTATTCCATGGGCCTCTGGCTTTAGATTTCTTTCATGCAACCTGCCCGACATCCCTAGCTGAACGCTCGTACATGCCATGCAAGACCAGATGTTTGGTATTAGCTCAGACTGGGCAGGGCTGAAGCATGAGACTCTAGCAAAGAATTATCCACTACTGCAAAGAAAAAATTGATGTTGGTTTTGAAACGCAAACTTCAAAACAACTTGAAAAGAGTACCAAGAAAAGGGCTCGTCCGGGATTTGAACCCGGGACCTCTCGCACCCAAAGCGAGAATCATACCCCTAGACCAACGAGCCCTCAAAATCCTCTTACCTCTCAAAAGCTAATACCGGCTCTAAGCCCGCAATGAAGATCATGCTGGAATCTTTATGATGCTTGGTCTGTGAATACGCATGAAAGTCAGTCTCAACTTACCCTTTCTCAAACGATAGCACTATCATTTACAAGTGTCTCCTTTTATTCCGTCCCAGCTTTGGACACGTCTTACAGGAAGTCAGCCCTTATTTATATATTTCTTCAGTGGCTGAAGCTTAATGAGAAAGAGTAACAAGTTGTTCATAACAACATAAGAAACACATTGTGCATTTTCTCTCAAATACTCCTTCACTTTGTGCCAAAAGAAATACCAAGGTGAATACCTAGGCCACAGATTCAAGCTAAAGATCTTCCTGCTGAATGCAAGGCGCAATAAAAACTGCATATCGCTGGACTAAAGCATTCCTTGCATAGCCTCTAACATCATAACATAACTGAGCTGCTAGCAGCAAGCTAACCAATACCTTTCTGAAATGAGAATGACATGTGCTTATCTGCTCAATCAGTGCTCAATCAGGCGAGATTTAGAAAAGGTGGAAAGGGTCCAAGTGGATGCCCCTTCCTTTTTAGGGTGGGTCCTGCTGACTATCATAGGATTGCTTGTAAAAGTGGTCAGGGTCAGAGGAAAAGCTGCCAACACTTCTTAGCGTTCTCTATAGATGCAGCCATTTTCTGTGACTGTAATTTCGGCCTTTTCCCAGAAGTCTCTATTCTGCCTATGCAAATTAACAAAAGCAGTGCTTATTCCTCACTTGCTCAAATGTCCTTCCTGTCCAGAAAGCTCTGATTAAGCATGCTTATTTTCTTTTTCTGGGATATTTTAAATTGTTTCGCTGTCCAGTCTGTGGCAGTAGAAAGCTGCTTATGATGCCAGGTTTTGATGAATCCCCAAGGTACAAGTACAGAGGAATATATCTGTCTCTAGGATATGGAACTTTTAGCTAACACATCACAATATGTGATGCTTGCCAAGAAAACACTACATTCTGGAGCGCTGATGATCAGAACATTCTGCTCCTGAAGGATAGAAAAGACAGCTTGATTGAAATAAAGTCTGTTTATATTGACGCTCTCTCTCTCCCTATATATACATACATGCATACACACACACACACAGGTATGTCATGCATTTCTTCAGATTTGTTTCAACCATTTACCATTTATTGGAGAATCCCTACTTTTCAAGTGACTGCAAATGAAGTCATCTCTGGCACTTTTTGAGCAAAGTAAGAGACACACATGACACCTTTTTATAAAAGTCATCGGTTTCTTTGTTACTGTGTACTTTCAAAGCATGGGGCTTTCACACGTCAGGTAAACCTGATTACCACTACACAACAAAAGCAGATGCAGCTTTCTTATCTATGTCGTGATAGAACAGTTGTGAATTGAGTAGAAGAAGGGCCCTGATGTGATACTTATTACATGCAGCCTGTAAGATAGTCAAACATGCAGGCTAGGAAGGAAGATGCAAATATCAATGTATTAGAAAAACACCTAAAGGCGAGTGATATGCTTTCATTCATGCATGGCTAGGAAAAATCGCCATACTGTTGCAAACATTCTTACACCACCAACTGGAAATAAATGATTCTGACATTAAACGTAAAGGTGACAATGCATTTGTATCATCACCTTGAGAAGGATCATCTTGGAATTGAGCCGAGGGCCTCTGCACTCAAAGCCAGAAACACTCCACTAAAATAAGATTCCTGTTGGTGCCAACAATTCTCCATGTTAATGCTTGTTCTAGGTGAGCAGTGAACCGATTGCAGGGCTCTTTTGAAAGCAAGGTCTGAGAACCAACAGATACATCCACACGCCGATTACTTTAGTGTTTTGAGAGAATTCCCTTTCTTGGAACGAGATTGCATGAAATAATCTTCAGGGCTTGGACAATTCCATGGCAAAACGGCACCTATCAACATTGTAGCCAACACAATATAACAACTGTTTCTGCCCGGTTTCGAACCGGGGACCTTTCGCGTGTGAGGCGAACGTGATAACCACTACACTACAGAAACAGATACCTACAGTTGATTTTTCTGTAATGAAACTGCTCCGAACTGGCTATTCCATGGGCCTCTGGCTTTAGATTTCTTTCATGCAACCTGCCGGACATCCCTAGCTGAACGCTCGTACATGCCATGCAAGACCAGATGTTTGGTATTAGCTCAGATTGGGCAGGGCTGAAGCATGAGACTCTAGCAAAGAATTATCCACTACTGCAAAGAAAAAATTGATGTTGGTTTTGAAACGCAAACTTCAAAACAACTTGAAAAGAGTACCAAGAAAAGGGCTCGTCCGGGATTTGAACCCGGGACCTCTCGCACCCAAAGCGAGAATCATACCCCTAGACCAACGAGCCCTCAAAATCCTCTTACCGCTCAAAAGCTAATACCGGCTCTAAGCCCGCAATGAAGATCATGCTGGTATCTTTATGATGCTTGGTCTGTGAATACGCATGAAAGTCAGTCTCAACTTACCCTTTCTCAAACGATAGCACTATCATTTACAAGTGTCTCCTTTTATTCCGTCCCAGCTTTGGACACGTCTTACAGGAAGTCAGCCCTTAATTATATATTTCTGCAGTGGCTGAAGCTTAATGAGAAAGAGTAACAAGTTGTTCATAATAACATAAGAAACACATTGTGCATTTTCTCTCAAATACTCCTTCACTTTGTGCCAAAAGAAATACCAAGGTGAATACCTAGGCCACAGATTCAAGCTAAAGATCTTCCTGGTGAAGGCAAGGCGCAATAAAAACTGCATATCGCTGGACTAAAGCATTCCTTGCATAGCCTCTAACATCATAACATAACTGAGCTGCTAGCAGCAAGCTAACCAATACCTTTCTGAAATGAGAATGACATGTGCTTATCTGCTCAATCAGTGCTCAATCAGGCGAGATTTAGAAAAGGTGGAAAGGGTCCAAGTGGATGCCCCTTCCTTTTTAGGGTGGGTCCTGCTGACTATCATAGGATTGCTTGTAAAAGTGGTCAGGGTCAGAGGAAAAGCTGCCAACACTTCTTAGCGTTCTCTATAGATGCAGCCATTTTCTGTGACTGTAATTTCGGCCTTTTCCCAGAAGTCTCTATTCTGCCTATGCAAATTAACAAAAGCAGTGCTTATTCCTCACTTGCTCAAAGGTCCTTCCTGTCCAGAAAGCTCTGATTAAGCATGCTTATTTTCTTTTTCTGGGATATTTTAAATTGTTTCGCTGTCCAGTCTGTGGCAGTAGAAAGCTGCTTATGATGCCAGGTTTTGATGAATCCCCAAGGTACAAGTACAGAGGAATATATCAGTCTCTAGGATATGGAACTTTTAGCTAACACATCACAATATGTGATGCTTGCCAAGAAAACACTACATTCTGGAGCGCTGATGATCAGAACATTCTGCTCCTGAAGGATAGAAAAGACAGCTTGATTGAAATAAAGTCTGTTTATATTGACGCTCTCTCTCTCCCTATATATACATACATGCGTACACACACACACACAGGTATGTCATGCATTTCTTCAGATTTGTTTCAACCATTTACCATTTATTGGAGAATCCCTACTTTTCAAGTGACTGCAAATGAAGTCATCTCTGGCACTTTTTGTGCAAAGTAAGAGACACACATGACACCTTTTTATAAAAGTCATCGGTTTCTTTGTTACTGTGTACTTTCAAAGCGTGGGGCTTTCACACGTCAGGTAAACCTGATTACCACTACACAACAAAAGCAGATGCAGCTTTCTTATCTATGTCGTGATAGAACAGTTGTGAATTGAGTAGAAGAAGGGCCCTGATGTGATACTTATTACATGCAGCCTGTAAGATAGTCAAACATGCAGGCTAGGAAGGAAGATGCAAATATCAATGTATTAGAAAAACACCTAAAGGCGAGTGATATGCTTTCATTCATGCATGGCTAGGAAAAATCGCCATACTGTTGCAAACATTCTTACACCACCAACTGGAAATAAATGATTCTGACATTAAACGTAAAGGTGACAATGCATTTGTATCATCACCTTGAGAAGGATCATCTTGGAATTGAGCCGAGGGCCTCTGCACTCAAAGCCAGAAACACTCCACTAAAATAAGATTCCTGTTGGTGCCAACAATTCTCCATGTTAATGCTTGTTCTAGGTGAGCAGTGAACCGATTGCAGGGCTCTTTTGAAAGCAAGGTCTGAGAACCAACAGATACATCCACACGCTGATTACTTTAGTGTTTTGAGAGAATTCCCTTTCTTGGAACGAGATTGCATGAAATAATCTTCAGGGCTTGGACAATTCCATGGCAAAACGGCACCTATCAACATTGTAGCCAACACAATATAACAACTGTTTCTGCCCGGTTTCGAACCGGGGACCTTTCGCGTGTGAGGCGAACGTGATAACCACTACACTACAGAAACAGATACCTACAGTTGATTTTTCTGTAATGAAACTGCTCCGAACTGGCTATTCCATGGGCCTCTGGCTTTAGATTTCTTTCATGCAACCTGCCCGACATCCCTAGCTGAACGCTCGTACATGCCATGCAAGACCAGATGTTTGGTATTAGCTCAGACTGGGCAGGGCTGAAGCATGAGACTCTAGCAAAGAATTATCCACTACTGCAAAGAAAAAATTGATGTTGGTTTTGAAACGCAAACTTCAAAACAACTTGAAAAGAGTACCAAGAAAAGGGCTCGTCGGGGATTTGAACCCGGGACCTCTTGCACCCAAAGTGAGAATCATACCCCTAGACCAACGAGCCCTCAAAATCCTCTTACCTCTCAAAAGCTAATAACGGCTCTAAGCCCGCAATGAAGATCATGCTGGTATCTTTATCATGCTTGGTCTGTGAATACGCATGAAAGTCAGTCTCAACTTACCCTTTCTCAAACGATAGCACTATCATTTACAAGTGTCTCCTTTTATTCCGTCCCAGCTTTGGACACGTCTTACAGGAAGTCAGCCCTTATTTATATATTTCTGCAGTGGCTGAAGCTTAATGAGAAAGAGTAACAAGTTGTTCATAACAGCATAAGAAACACATTGTGCATTTTCTCTCAAATACTCCTTCACTTTGTGCCAAAAGAAATACCAAGGTGAATACCTAGGCCACAGATTCAAGCTAAAGATCTTCCTGCTGAATGCAAGGCGCAATAAAAACTGCATATCGCTGGACTAAAGCATTCCTTGCATAGCCTCTAACATCATAACATAACTGAGCTGCTAGCAGCAAGCTAACCAATACCTTTCTGAAATGAGAATGACATGTGCTTATCTGCTCAATCAGTGCTCAATTGGCTCGATCAGGCGAGATTTAGAAAAGGTGGAAAGGGTCCAAGTGGATGCCCCTTCCTTTTTAGGGTGGGTCCTGCTGACTATCATAGGATTGCTTGTAAAAGTGGCCAGGGTCAGAGGAAAAGCTGCCAACACTTCTTAGCGTTCTCTATAGATGCAGCCATTTTCTGTGACTGTAATTTCGGCCTTTTCCCAGAAATCTCTATTCTGCCTATGCAAATTAACAAAAGCAGTGCTTATTCCTCACTTGCTCAAATGTCCTTCCTGTCCAGAAAGCTCTGATTAAGCATGCTTATTTTCTTTTTCTGGGATATTTTAAATTGTTTCGCTGTCCAGTCTGTGGCAGTAGAAAGCTGCTTATGATGCCAGGTTTTGATGAATCCCCAAGGTACAAGTACAGAGGAATATATCAGTCTCTAGGATATGGAACTTTTAGCTAACACATCACAATATGTGATGCTTGCCAAGAAAACACTACATTCTGGAGCGCTGATGATCAGAACATTCTGCTCCTGAAGGATAGAAAAGACAGCTTGATTGAAATAAAGTCTGTTTATATTGACGCTCTCTCTCTCCCTATATATACATACATGCGTACACACACACACACACAGGTATGTCATGCATTTCTTCAGATTTGTTTCAACCATTTACCATTTATTGGAGAATCCCTACTTTTCAAGTGACTGCAAATGAAGTCATCTCTGGCACTTTTTGTGCAAAGTAAGAGACACACATGACACCTTTTTATAAAAGTCATCGGTTTCTTTGTTACTGTGTACTTTCAAAGCATGGGGCTTTCACACGTCAGGTAAACCTGATTACCACTACACAACAAAAGCAGATGCAGCTTTCTTATCTATGTCGTGATAGAACAGTTGTGAATTGAGTAGAAGAAGGGCCCTGATGTGATACTTATTACATGCAGCCTGTAAGATAGTCAAACATGCAGGCTAAGAAGGAAGATGCAAATATCAATGTATTAGAAAAACACCTAAAGGCGAGTGATATGCTTTCATTCATGCATGGCTAGGAAAAATCGCCATACTGTTGCAAACATTCTTACACCACCAACTGGAAATAAATGATTCTGACATTAAACGTAAAGGTGACAATGCATTTGTATCATCACCTTGAGAAGGATCATCTTGGAATTGAGCCGAGGGCCTCTGCACTCAAAGCCAGAAACACTCCACTAAAATAAGATTCCTGTTGGTGCCAACAATTCTCCATGTTAATGCTTGTTCTAGGTGAGCAGTGAACCGATTGCAGGGCTCTTTTGAAAGCAAGGTCTGAGAACCAACAGATACATCCACACGCCGATTACTTTAGTGTTTTGAGAGAATTCCCTTTCTTGGAACGAGATTGCATGAAATAATCTTCAGGGCTTGGACAATTCCATGGCAAAACGGCACCTATCAACATTGTAGCCAACACAATATAACAACTGTTTCTGCCCGGTTTCGAACCGGGGACCTTTCGCGTGTGAGGCGAACGTGATAACCACTACACTACAGAAACAGATACCTACAGTTGATTTTTCTGTAATGAAACTGCTCCGAACTGGCTATTCCATGGGCCTCTGGCTTTAGATTTCTTTCATGCAACCTGCCCGACATCCCTAGCTGAACGCTCGTACATGCCATGCAAGACCAGATGTTTGGTATTAGCTCAGACTGGGCAGGGCTGAAGCATGAGACTCTAGCAAAGAATTATCCACTACTGCAAAGAAAAAATTGATGTTGGTTTTGAAACGCAAACTTCAAAACAACTTGAAAAGAGTACCAAGAAAAGGGCTCGTCCGGGATTTGAACCCGGGACCTCTCGCACCCAAAGCGAGAATCATACACATAGACCAACGAGCCCTCAAAATCCTCTTACCTCTCAAAAGCTAATACCGGCTCTAAGCCCGCAATGAAGATCATGCTGGTATCTTTATGATGCTTGGTCTGTGAATACGCATGAAAGTCAGTCTCAACTTACCCTTTCTCAAACGATAGCACTATCATTTACAAGTGTCTCCTTTTATTCCGTCCCAGCTTTGGACACGTCTTACAGGAAGTCAGCCCTTAATTATATATTTCTGCAGTGGCTGAAGCTTAATGAGAAAGAGTAACAAGTTGTTCATAATAACATAAGAAACACATTGTGCATTTTCTCTCAAATACTCCTTCACTTTGTGCCAAAAGAAATACCAAGGTGAATACCTAGGCCACAGATTCAAGCTAAAGATCTTCCTGGTGAAGGCAAGGCGCAATAAAAACTGCATATCGCTGGACTAAAGCATTCCTTGCATAGCCTCTAACATCATAACATAACTGAGCTGCTAGCAGCAAGCTAACCAATACCTTTCTGAAATGAGAATGACATGTGCTTATCTGCTCAATCAGTGCTCAATCAGGCGAGATTTAGAAAAGGTGGAAAGGGTCCAAGTGGATGCCCCTTCCTTTTTAGGGTGGGTCCTGCTGACTATCATAGGATTGCTTGTAAAAGTGGTCAGGGTCAGAGGAAAAGCTGCCAACACTTCTTAGCGTTCTCTATAGATGCAGCCATTTTCTGTGACTGTAATTTCGGCCTTTTCCCAGAAGTCTCTATTCTGCCTATGCAAATTAACAAAAGCAGTGCTTATTCCTCACTTGCTCAAAGGTCCTTCCTGTCCAGAAAGCTCTGATTAAGCATGCTTATTTTCTTTTTCTGGGATATTTTAAATTGTTTCGCTGTCCAGTCTGTGGCAGTAGAAAGCTGCTTATGATGCCAGGTTTTGATGAATCCCCAAGGTACAAGTACAGAGGAATATATCAGTCTCTAGGATATGGAACTTTTAGCTAACACATCACAATATGTGATGCTTGCCAAGAAAACACTACATTCTGGAGCGCTGATGATCAGAACATTCTGCTCCTGAAGGATAGAAAAGACAGCTTGATTGAAATAAAGTCTGTTTATATTGACGCTCTCTCTCTCCCTATATATACATACATGCGTACACACACACACACAGGTATGTCATGCATTTCTTCAGATTTGTTTCAACCATTTACCATTTATTGGAGAATCCCTACTTTTCAAGTGACTGCAAATGAAGTCATCTCTGGCACTTTTTGTGCAAAGTAAGAGACACACATGACACCTTTTTATAAAAGTCATCGGTTTCTTTGTTACTGTGTACTTTCAAAGCGTGGGGCTTTCACACGTCAGGTAAACCTGATTACCACTACACAACAAAAGCAGATGCAGCTTTCTTATCTATGTCGTGATAGAACAGTTGTGAATTGAGTAGAAGAAGGGCCCTGATGTGATACTTATTACATGCAGCCTGTAAGATAGTCAAACATGCAGGCTAGGAAGGAAGATGCAAATATCAATGTATTAGAAAAACACCTAAAGGCGAGTGATATGCTTTCATTCATGCATGGCTAGGAAAAATCGCCATACTGTTGCAAACATTCTTACACCACCAACTGGAAATAAATGATTCTGACATTAAACGTAAAGGTGACAATGCATTTGTATCATCACCTTGAGAAGGATCATCTTGGAATTGAGCCGAGGGCCTCTGCACTCAAAGCCAGAAACACTCCACTAAAATAAGATTCCTGTTGGTGCCAACAATTCTCCATGTTAATGCTTGTTCTAGGTGAGCAGTGAACCGATTGCAGGGCTCTTTTGAAAGCAAGGTCTGAGAACCAACAGATACATCCACACGCTGATTACTTTAGTGTTTTGAGAGAATTCCCTTTCTTGGAACGAGATTGCATGAAATAATCTTCAGGGCTTGGACAATTCCATGGCAAAACGGCACCTATCAACATTGTAGCCAACACAATATAACAACTGTTTCTGCCCGGTTTCGAACCGGGGACCTTTCGCGTGTGAGGCGAACGTGATAACCACTACACTACAGAAACAGATACCTACAGTTGATTTTTCTGTAATGAAACTGCTCCGAACTGGCTATTCCATGGGCCTCTGGCTTTAGATTTCTTTCATGCAACCTGCCCGACATCCCTAGCTGAACGCTCGTACATGCCATGCAAGACCAGATGTTTGGTATTAGCTCAGACTGGGCAGGGCTGAAGCATGAGACTCTAGCAAAGAATTATCCACTACTGCAAAGAAAAAATTGATGTTGGTTTTGAAACGCAAACTTCAAAACAACTTGAAAAGAGTACCAAGAAAAGGGCTCGTCGGGGATTTGAACCCGGGACCTCTTGCACCCAAAGTGAGAATCATACCCCTAGACCAACGAGCCCTCAAAATCCTCTTACCTCTCAAAAGCTAATAACGGCTCTAAGCCCGCAATGAAGATCATGCTGGTATCTTTATGATGCTTGGTCTGTGAATACGCATGAAAGTCAGTCTCAACTTACCCTTTCTCAAACGATAGCACTATCATTTACAAGTGTCTCCTTTTATTCCGTCCCAGCTTTGGACACGTCTTACAGGAAGTCAGCCCTTATTTATATATTTCTGCAGTGGCTGAAGCTTAATGAGAAAGAGTAACAAGTTGTTCATAACAGCATAAGAAACACATTGTGCATTTTCTCTCAAATACTCCTTCACTTTGTGCCAAAAGAAATACCAAGGTGAATACCTAGGCCACAGATTCAAGCTAAAGATCTTCCTGCTGAATGCAAGGCGCAATAAAAACTGCATATCGCTGGACTAAAGCATTCCTTGCATAGCCTCTAACATCATAACATAACTGAGCTGCTAGCAGCAAGCTAACCAATACCTTTCTGAAATGAGAATGACATGTGCTTATCTGCTCAATCAGTGCTCAATTGGCTCGATCAGGCGAGATTTAGAAAAGGTGGAAAGGGTCCAAGTGGATGCCCCTTCCTTTTTAGGGTGGGTCCTGCTGACTATCATAGGATTGCTTGTAAAAGTGGCCAGGGTCAGAGGAAAAGCTGCCAACACTTCTTAGCGTTCTCTATAGATGCAGCCATTTTCTGTGACTGTAATTTCGGCCTTTTCCCAGAAATCTCTATTCTGCCTATGCAAATTAACAAAAGCAGTGCTTATTCCTCACTTGCTCAAATGTCCTTCCTGTCCAGAAAGCTCTGATTAAGCATGCTTATTTTCTTTTTCTGGGATATTTTAAATTGTTTCGCTGTCCAGTCTGTGGCAGTAGAAAGCTGCTTATGATGCCAGGTTTTGATGAATCCCCAAGGTACAAGTACAGAGGAATATATCAGTCTCTAGGATATGGAACTTTTAGCTAACACATCACAATATGTGATGCTTGCCAAGAAAACACTACATTCTGGAGCGCTGATGATCAGAACATTCTGCTCCTGAAGGATAGAAAAGACAGCTTGATTGAAATAAAGTCTGTTTATATTGACGCTCTCTCTCTCCCTATATATACATACATGCGTACACACACACACACAGGTATGTCATGCATTTCTTCAGATTTGTTTCAACCATTTACCATTTATTGGAGAATCCCTACTTTTCAAGTGACTGCAAATGAAGTCATCTCTGGCACTTTTTGTGCAAAGTAAGAGACACACATGACACCTTTTTATAAAAGTCATCGGTTTCTTTGTTACTGTGTACTTTCAAAGCATGGGGCTTTCACACGTCAGGTAAACCTGATTACCACTACACAACAAAAGCAGATGCAGCTTTCTTATCTATGTCGTGATAGAACAGTTGTGAATTGAGTAGAAGAAGGGCCCTGATGTGATACTTATTACATGCAGCCTGTAAGATAGTCAAACATGCAGGCTAAGAAGGAAGATGCAAATATCAATGTATTAGAAAAACACCTAAAGGCGAGTGATATGCTTTCATTCATGCATGGCTAGGAAAAATCGCCATACTGTTGCAAACATTCTTACACCACCAACTGGAAATAAATGATTCTGACATTAAACGTAAAGGTGACAATGCATTTGTATCATCACCTTGAGAAGGATCATCTTGGAATTGAGCCGAGGGCCTCTGCACTCAAAGCCAGAAACACTCCACTAAAATAAGATTCCTGTTGGTGCCAACAATTCTCCATGTTAATGCTTGTTCTAGGTGAGCAGTGAACCGATTGCAGGGCTCTTTTGAAAGCAAGGTCTGAGAACCAACAGATACATCCACACGCCGATTACTTTAGTGTTTTGAGAGAATTCCCTTTCTTGGAACGAGATTGCATGAAATAATCTTCAGGGCTTGGACAATTCCATGGCAAAACGGCACCTATCAACATTGTAGCCAACACAATATAACAACTGTTTCTGCCCGGTTTCGAACCGGGGACCTTTCGCGTGTGAGGCGAACGTGATAACCACTACACTACAGAAACAGATACCTACAGTTGATTTTTCTGTAATGAAACTGCTCCGAACTGGCTATTCCATGGGCCTCTGGCTTTAGATTTCTTTCATGCAACCTGCCCGACATCCCTAGCTGAACGCTCGTACATGCCATGCAAGACCAGATGTTTGGTATTAGCTCAGACTGGGCAGGGCTGAAGCATGAGACTCTAGCAAAGAATTATCCACTACTGCAAAGAAAAAATTGATGTTGGTTTTGAAACGCAAACTTCAAAACAACTTGAAAAGAGTACCAAGAAAAGGGCTCGTCCGGGATTTGAACCCGGGACCTCTCGCACCCAAAGCGAGAATCATACACATAGACCAACGAGCCCTCAAAATCCTCTTACCTCTCAAAAGCTAATACCGGCTCTAAGCCCGCAATGAAGATCATGCTGGTATCTTTATGATGCTTGGTCTGTGAATACGCATGAAAGTCAGTCTCAACTTACCCTTTCTCAAACGATAGCACTATCATTTACAAGTGTCTCCTTTTATTCCGTCCCAGCTTTGGACACGTCTTACAGGAAGTCAGCCCTTATTTATATATTTCTGCAGTGGCTGAAGCTTAATGAGAAAGAGTAACAAGTTGTTCATAACAGCATAAGAAACACATTGTGCATTTTCTCTCAAATACTCCTTCACTTTGTGCCAAAAGAAATACCAAGGTGAATACCTAGGCCACAGATTCAAGCTAAAGATCTTCCTGCTGAATGCAAGGCGCAATAAAAACTGCATATCGCTGGACTAAAGCATTCCTTGCATAGCCTCTAACATCATAACATAACTGAGCTGCTAGCAGCAAGCTAACCAATACCTTTCTGAAATGAGAATGACATGTGCTTATCTGCTCAATCAGTGCTCAATCAGGCTCGATCAGGCGAGATTTAGAAAAGGTGGAAAGGGTCCAAGTGGATGCCCCTTCCTTTTTAGGGTGGGTCCTGCTGACTATCATAGGATTGCTTGTAAAAGTGGCCAGGGTCAGAGGAAAAGCTGCCAACACTTCTTAGCATTCTCTATAGATGCAGCCATTTTCTGTGACTGTAATTTCGGCCTTTTCCCAGAAGTCTCTATTCTGCCTATGCAAATTAACAAAAGCAGTGCTTATTCCTCACTTGCTCAAATGTCCTTCCTGTCCAGAAAGCTCTGATTAAGCATGCTTATTTTCTTTTTCTGGGATATTTTAAATTGTTTCGCTGTCCAGTCTGTGGCAGTAGAAAGCTGCTTTTGATGCCAGGTTTTGATGAATCCCCAAGGTACAAGTACAGAGGAATATATCAGTCTCTAGGATATGGAACTTTTAGCTAACACATCACAATATGTGATGCTTGCCAAGAAAACACTACATTCTGGAGCGCTGATGATCAGAACATTCTGCTCCTGAAGGATAGAAAAGACAGCTTGATTGAAATAAAGTCTGTTTATATTGACGCTCTCTCTCTCCCTATATATACATACATGCGTACACACACACACACAGGTATGTCATGCATTTCTTCAGATTTGTTTCAACCATTTACCATTTATTGGAGAATCCCTACTTTTCAAGTGACTGCAAATGAAGTCATCTCTGGCACTTTTTGTGCAAAGTAAGAGACACACATGACACCTTTTTATAAAAGTCATCGGTTTCTTTGTTACTGTGTACTTTCAAAGCATGGGGCTTTCACACGTCAGGTAAACCTGATTACCACTACACAACAAAAGCAGATGCAGCTTTCTTATCTATGTCGTGATAGAACAGTTGTGAATTGAGTAGAAGAAGGGCCCTGATGTGATACTTATTACATGCAGCCTGTAAGATAGTCAAACATGCAGGCTAGGAAGGAAGATGCAAATATCAATGTATTAGAAAAACACCTAAAGGCGAGTGATATGCTTTCATTCATGCATGGCTAGGAAAAATCGCCATACTGTTGCAAACATTCTTACACCACCAACTGGAAATAAATGATTCTGACATTAAACGTAAAGGTGACAATGCATTTGTATCATCACCTTGAGAAGGATCATCTTGGAATTGAGCCGAGGGCCTCTGCACTCAAAGCCAGAAACACTCCACTAAAATAAGATTCCTGTTGGTGCCAACAATTCTCCATGTTAATGCTTGTTCTAGGTGAGCAGTGAACCGATTGCAGGGCTCTTTTGAAAGCAAGGTCTGAGAACCAACAGATACATCCACACGCCGATTACTTTAGTGTTTTGAGAGAATTCCCTTTCTTGGAACGAGATTGCATGAAATAATCTTCAGGGCTTGGACAATTCCATGGCAAAACGGCACCTATCAACATTGTAGCCAACACAATATAACAACTGTTTCTGCCCGGTTTCGAACCGGGGACCTTTCGCGTGTGAGGCGAACGTGATAACCACTACACTACAGAAACAGATACCTACAGTTGATTTTTCTGTAATGAAACTGCTCCGAACTGGCTATTCCATGGGCCTCTGGCTTTAGATTTCTTTCATGCAACCTGCCCGACATCCCTAGCTGAACGCTCGTACATGCCATGCAAGACCAGATGTTTGGTATTAGCTCAGACTGGGCAGGGCTGAAGCATGAGACTCTAGCAAAGAATTATCCACTACTGCAAAGAAAAAATTGATGTTGGTTTTGAAACGCAAACTTCAAAACAACTTGAAAAGAGTACCAAGAAAAGGGCTCGTCCGGGATTTGAACCCGGGACCTCTCGCACCCAAAGCGAGAATCATACCCCTAGACCAACGAGCCCTCAAAATCCTCTTACCTCTCAAAAGCTAATACCGGCTCTAAGCCCGCAATGAAGATCATGCTGGTATCTTTATGATGCTTGGTCTGTGAATACGCATGAAAGTCAGTCTCAACTTACCCTTTCTCAAACGATAGCACTATCATTTACAAGTGTCTCCTTTTATTCCGTCCCAGCTTTGGACACGTCTTACAGGAAGTCAGCCCTTATTTATATATTTCTGCAGTGGCTGAAGCTTAATGAGAAAGAGTAACAAGTTGTTCATAACAACATAAGAAACACATTGTGCATTTTCTCTCAAATACTCCTTCACTTTGTGCCAAAAGAAATACCAAGGTGAATACCTAGGCCACAGATTCAAGCTAAAGATCTTCCTGCTGAATGCAAGGCGCAATAAAAACTGCATATCGCTGGACTAAAGCATTCCTTGCATAGCCTCTAACATCATAACATAACTGAGCTGCTAGCAGCAAGCTAACCAATACCTTTCTGAAATGAGAATGACATGTGCTTATCTGCTCAATCAGTGCTCAATCAGGCTCGATCAGGCGAGATTTAGAAAAGGTGGAAAGGGTCCAAGTGGATGCCCCTTCCTTTTTAGGGTGGGTCCTGCTCACTATCATAGGATTGCTTGTAAAAGTGGCCAGGGTCAGAGGAAAAGCTGCCAACACTTCTTAGCGTTCTCTATAGATGCAGCCATTTTCTGTGACTGTAATTTCGGCCTTTTCCCAGAAGTCTCTATTCTGCCTATGCAAATTAACAAAAGCAGTGCTTATTCCTCACTTGCTCAAATGTCCTTCCTGTCCAGAAAGCTCTGATTAAGCATGCTTATTTTCTTTTTCTGGGATATTTTAAATTGTTTCGCTGTCCAGTCTGTGGCAGTAGAAAGCTGCTTATGATGCCAGGTTTTGATGAATCCCCAAGGTACAAGTACAGAGGAATATATCAGTCTCTAGGATATGGAACTTTTAGCTAACACATCACAATATGTGATGCTTGCCAAGAAAACACTACATTCTGGAGCGCTGATGATCAGAACATTCTGCTCCTGAAGGATAGAAAAGACAGCTTGATTGAAATAAAGTCTGTTTATATTGACGCTCTCTCTCTCCCTATATATACATACATGCGTACACACACACACACAGGTATGTCATGCATTTCTTCAGATTTGTTTCAACCATTTACCATTTATTGGAGAATCCCTACTTTTCAAGTGACTGCAAATGAAGTCATCTCTGGCACTTTTTGTGCAAAGTAAGAGACACACATGACACCTTTTTATAAAAGTCATCGGTTTCTTTGTTACTGTGTACTTTCAAAGCATGGGGCTTTCACACGTCAGGTAAACCTGATTACCACTACACAACAAAAGCAGATGCAGCTTTCTTATCTATGTCGTGATAGAACAGTTGTGAATTGAGTAGAAGAAGGGCCCTGATGTGATACTTATTACATGCAGCCTGTAAGATAGTCAAACATGCAGGCTAAGAAGGAAGATGCAAATATCAATGTATTAGAAAAACACCTAAAGGCGAGTGATATGCTTTCATTCATGCATGGCTAGGAAAAATCGCCATACTGTTGCAAACATTCTTACACCACCAACTGGAAATAAATGATTCTGACATTAAACGTAAAGGTGACAATGCATTTGTATCATCACCTTGAGAAGGATCATCTTGGAATTGAGCCGAGGGCCTCTGCACTCAAAGCCAGAAACACTCCACTAAAATAAGATTCCTGTTGGTGCCAACAATTCTCCATGTTAATGCTTGTTCTAGGTGAGCAGTGAACCGATTGCAGGGCTCTTTTGAAAGCAAGGTCTGAGAACCAACAGATACATCCACACGCCGATTACTTTAGTGTTTTGAGAGAATTCCCTTTCTTGGAACGAGATTGCATGAAATAATCTTCAGGGCTTGGACAATTCCATGGCAAAACGGCACCTATCAACATTGTAGCCAACACAATATAACAACTGTTTCTGCCCGGTTTCGAACCGGGGACCTTTCGCGTGTGAGGCGAACGTGATAACCACTACACTACAGAAACAGATACCTACAGTTGATTTTTCTGTAATGAAACTGCTCCGAACTGGCTATTCCATGGGCCTCTGGCTTTAGATTTCTTTCATGCAACCTGCCCGACATCCCTAGCTGAACGCTCGTACATGCCATGCAAGACCAGATGTTTGGTATTAGCTCAGACTGGGCAGGGCTGAAGCATGAGACTCTAGCAAAGAATTATCCACTACTGCAAAGAAAAAATTGAAGTTGGTTTTGAAACGCAAACTTCAAAACAACTTGAAAAGAGTACCAAGAAAAGGGCTCGTCCGGGATTTGAACCCGGGACCTCTCGCACCCAAAGCGAGAATCATACCCCTAGACCAACGAGCCCTCAAAATCCTCTTACCTCTCAAAAGCTAATACCGGCTCTAAGCCCGCAATGAAGATCATGCTGGTATCTTTATGATGCTTGGTCTGTGAATACGCATGAAAGTCAGTCTCAACTTACCCTTTCTCAAACGATAGCACTATCATTTACAAGTGTCTCCTTTTATTCCGTCCCAGCTTTGGACACGTCTTACAGGAAGTCAGCCCTTATTTATATATTTCTGCAGTGGCTGAAGCTTAATGAGAAAGAGTAACAAGTTGTTCATAACAACATAAGAAACACATTGTGCATTTTCTCTCAAATACTCCTTCACTTTGTGCCAAAAGAAATACCAAGGTGAATACCTAGGCCACAGATTCAAGCTAAAGATCTTCCTGCTGAATGCAAGGCGCAATAAAAACTGCATATCGCTGGACTAAAGCATTCCTTGCATAGCCTCTAACATCATAACATAACTGAGCTGCTAGCAGCAAGCTAACCAATACCTTTCTGAAATGAGAATGACATGTGCTTATCTGCTCAATCAGTGCTCAATCAGGCTCGATCAGGCGAGATTTAGAAAAGGTGGAAAGGGTCCAAGTGGATGCCCCTTCCTTTTTAGGGTGGGTCCTGCTCACTATCATAGGATTGCTTGTAAAAGTGGCCAGGGTCAGAGGAAAAGCTGCCAACACTTCTTAGCGTTCTCTATAGATGCAGCCATTTTCTGTGACTGTAATTTCGGCCTTTTCCCAGAAGTCTCTATTCTGCCTATGCAAATTAACAAAAGCAGTGCTTATTCCTCACTTGCTCAAATGTCCTTCCTGTCCAGAAAGCTCTGATTAAGCATGCTTATTTTCTTTTTCTGGGATATTTTAAATTGTTTCGCTGTCCAGTCTGTGGCAGTAGAAAGCTGCTTATGATGCCAGGTTTTGATGAATCCCCAAGGTACAAGTACAGAGGAATATATCAGTCTCTAGGATATGGAACTTTTAGCTAACACATCACAATATGTGATGCTTGCCAAGAAAACACTACATTCTGGAGCGCTGATGATCAGAACATTCTGCTCCTGAAGGATAGAAAAGACAGCTTGATTGAAATAAAGTCTGTTTATATTGACGCTCTCTCTCTCCCTATATATACATACATGCGTACACACACACACACAGGTATGTCATGCATTTCTTCAGATTTGTTTCAACCATTTACCATTTATTGGAGAATCCCTACTTTTCAAGTGACTGCAAATGAAGTCATCTCTGGCACTTTTTGTGCAAAGTAAGAGACACACATGACACCTTTTTATAAAAGTCATCGGTTTCTTTGTTACTGTGTACTTTCAAAGCATGGGGCTTTCACACGTCAGGTAAACCTGATTACCACTACACAACAAAAGCAGATGCAGCTTTCTTATCTATGTCGTGATAGAACAGTTGTGAATTGAGTAGAAGAAGGGCCCTGATGTGATACTTATTACATGCAGCCTGTAAGATAGTCAAACATGCAGGCTAGGAAGGAAGATGCAAATATCAATGTATTAGAAAAACACCTAAAGGCGAGTGATATGCTTTCATTCATGCATGGCTAGGAAAAATCGCCATACTGTTGCAAACATTCTTACACCACCAACTGGAAATAAATGATTCTGACATTAAACGTAAAGGTGACAATGCATTTGTATCATCACCTTGAGAAGGATCATCTTGGAATTGAGCCGAGGGCCTCTGCACTCAAAGCCAGAAACACTCCACTAAAATAAGATTCCTGTTGGTGCCAACAATTCTCCATGTTAATGCTTGTTCTAGGTGAGCAGTGAACCGATTGCAGGGCTCTTTTGAAAGCAAGGTCTGAGAACCAACAGATACATCCACACGCCGATTACTTTAGTGTTTTGAGAGAATTCCCTTTCTTGGAACGAGATTGCATGAAATAATCTTCAGGGCTTGGACAATTCCATGGCAAAACGGCACCTATCAACATTGTAGCCAACACAATATAACAACTGTTTCTGCCCGGTTTCGAACCGGGGACCTTTCGCGTGTGAGGCGAACGTGATAACCACTACACTACAGAAACAGATACCTACAGTTGATTTTTCTGTAATGAAACTGCTCCGAACTGGCTATTCCATGGGCCTCTGGCTTTAGATTTCTTTCATGCAACCTGCCCGACATCCCTAGCTGAACGCTCGTACATGCCATGCAAGACCAGATGTTTGGTATTAGCTCAGACTGGGCAGGGCTGAAGCATGAGACTCTAGCAAAGAATTATCCACTACTGCAAAGAAAAAATTGATGTTGGTTTTGAAACGCAAACTTCAAAACAACTTGAAAAGAGTACCAAGAAAAGGGCTCGTCCGGGATTTGAACCCGGGACCTCTCGCACCCAAAGCGAGAATCATACCCCTAGACCAACGAGCCCTCAAAATCCTCTTACCTCTCAAAAGCTAATACCGGCTCTAAGCCCGCAATGAAGATCATGCTGGTATCTTTATGATGCTTGGTCTGTGAATACGCATGAAAGTCAGTCTCAACTTACCCTTTCTCAAACGATAGCACTATCATTTACAAGTGTCTCCTTTTATTCCGTCCCAGCTTTGGACACGTCTTACAGGAAGTCAGCCCTTATTTATATATTTCTGCAGTGGCTGAAGCTTAATGAGAAAGAGTAACAAGTTGTTCATAACAACATAAGAAACACATTGTGCATTTTCTCTCAAATACTCCTTCACTTTGTGCCAAAAGAAATACCAAGGTGAATACCTAGGCCACAGATTCAAGCTAAAGATCTTCCTGCTGAATGCAAGGCGCAATAAAAACTGCATATCGCTGGACTAAAGCATTCCTTGCATAGCCTCTAACATCATAACATAACTGAGCTGCTAGCAGCAAGCTAACCAATACCTTTCTGAAATGAGAATGACATGTGCTTATCTGCTCAATCAGTGCTCGATCAGGCGAGATTTAGAAAAGGTGGAAAGGGTCCAAGTGGATGCCCCTTCCTTTTTAGGGTGGGTCCTGCTGACTATCATAGGATTGCTTGTAAAAGTGGTCAGGGTCAGAGGAAAAGCTGCCAACACTTCTTAGCGTTCTCTATAGATGCAGCCATTTTCTGTGACTGTAATTTCGGCCTTTTCCCAGAAGTCTCTATTCTGCCTATGCAAATTAACAAAAGCAGTGCTTATTCCTCACTTGCTCAAATGTCCTTCCTGTCCAGAAAGCTCTGATTAAGCATGCTTATTTTCTTTTTCTGGGATATTTTAAATTGTTTCGCTGTCCAGTCTGTGGCAGTAGAAAGCTGCTTATGATGCCAGGTTTTGATGAATCCCCAAGGTACAAGTACAGAGGAATATATCAGTCTCTAGGATATGGAACTTTTAGCTAACACATCACAATATGTGATGCTTGCCAAGAAAACACTACATTCTGGAGCGCTGATGATCAGAACATTCTGCTCCTGAAGGATAGAAAAGACAGCTTGATTGAAATAAAGTCTGTTTATATTGACGCTCTCTCTCTCCCTATATATACATACATGCGTACACACACACACACAGGTATGTCATGCATTTCTTCAGATTTGTTTCAACCATTTACCATTTATTGGAGAATCCCTACTTTTCAAGTGACTGCAAATGAAGTCATCTCTGGCACTTTTTGTGCAAAGTAAGAGACACACATGACACCTTTTTATAAAAGTCATCGGTTTCTTTGTTACTGTGTACTTTCAAAGCATGGGGCTTTCACACGTCAGGTAAACCTGATTACCACTACACAACAAAAGCAGATGCAGCTTTCTTATCTATGTCGTGATAGAACAGTTGTGAATTGAGTAGAAGAAGGGCCCTGATGTGATACTTATTACATGCAGCCTGTAAGATAGTCAAACATGCAGGCTAGGAAGGAAGATGCAAATATCAATGTATTAGAAAAACACCTAAAGGCGAGTGATATGCTTTCATTCATGCATGGCTAGGAAAAATCGCCATACTGTTGCAAACATTCTTACACCACCAACTGGAAATAAATGATTCTGACATTAAACGTAAAGGTGACAATGCATTTGTATCATCACCTTGAGAAGGATCATCTTGGAATTGAGCCGAGGGCCTCTGCACTCAAAGCCAGAAACACTCCACTAAAATAAGATTCCTGTTGGTGCCAACAATTCTCCATGTTAATGCTTGTTCTAGGTGAGCAGTGAACCGATTGCAGGGCTCTTTTGAAAGCAAGGTCTGAGAACCAACAGATACATCCACACGCCGATTACTTTAGTGTTTTGAGAGAATTCCCTTTCTTGGAACGAGATTGCATGAAATAATCTTCAGGGCTTGGACAATTCCATGGCAAAACGGCACCTATCAACATTGTAGCCAACACAATATAACAACTGTTTCTGCCCGGTTTCGAACCGGGGACCTTTCGCGTGTGAGGCAAACGTGATAACCACTACACTACAGAAACAGATACCTACAGTTGATTTTTCTGTAATGAAACTGCTCCGAACTGGCTATTCCATGGGCCTCTGGCTTTAGATTTCTTTCATGCAACCTGCCCGACATCCCTAGCTGAACGCTCGTACATGCCATGCAAGACCAGATGTTTGGTATTAGCTCAGACTGGGCAGGGCTGAAGCATGAGACTCTAGCAAAGAATTATCCACTACTGCAAAGAAAAAATTGATGTTGGTTTTGAAACGCAAACTTCAAAACAACTTGAAAAGAGTACCAAGAAAAGGGCTCGTCCGGGATTTGAACCCGGGACCTCTCGCACCCAAAGCGAGAATCATACCCCTAGACCAACGAGCCCTCAAAATCCTCTTACCTCTCAAAAGCTAATACCGGCTCTAAGCCCGCAATGAAGATCATGCTGGAATCTTTATGATGCTTGGTCTGTGAATACGCATGAAAGTCAGTCTCAACTTACCCTTTCTCAAACGATAGCACTATCATTTACAAGTGTCTCCTTTTATTCCGTCCCAGCTTTGGACACGTCTTACAGGAAGTCAGCCCTTATTTATATATTTCTTCAGTGGCTGAAGCTTAATGAGAAAGAGTAACAAGTTGTTCATAACAACATAAGAAACACATTGTGCATTTTCTCTCAAATACTCCTTCACTTTGTGCCAAAAGAAATACCAAGGTGAATACCTAGGCCACAGATTCAAGCTAAAGATCTTCCTGCTGAATGCAAGGCGCAATAAAAACTGCATATCGCTGGACTAAAGCATTCCTTGCATAGCCTCTAACATCATAACATAACTGAGCTGCTAGCAGCAAGCTAACCAATACCTTTCTGAAATGAGAATGACATGTGCTTATCTGCTCAATCAGTGCTCAATCAGGCGAGATTTAGAAAAGGTGGAAAGGGTCCAAGTGGATGCCCCTTCCTTTTTAGGGTGGGTCCTGCTGACTATCATAGGATTGCTTGTAAAAGTGGTCAGGGTCAGAGGAAAAGCTGCCAACACTTCTTAGCGTTCTCTATAGATGCAGCCATTTTCTGTGACTGTAATTTCGGCCTTTTCCCAGAAGTCTCTATTCTGCCTATGCAAATTAACAAAAGCAGTGCTTATTCCTCACTTGCTCAAATGTCCTTCCTGTCCAGAAAGCTCTGATTAAGCATGCTTATTTTCTTTTTCTGGGATATTTTAAATTGTTTCGCTGTCCAGTCTGTGGCAGTAGAAAGCTGCTTATGATGCCAGGTTTTGATGAATCCCCAAGGTACAAGTACAGAGGAATATATCAGTCTCTAGGATATGGAACTTTTAGCTAACACATCACAATATGTGATGCTTGCCAAGAAAACACTACATTCTGGAGCGCTGATGATCAGAACATTCTGCTCCTGAAGGATAGAAAAGACAGCTTGATTGAAATAAAGTCTGTTTATATTGACGCTCTCTCTCTCCCTATATATACATACATGCGTACACGCACACACACAGGTATGTCATGCATTTCTTCAGATTTGTTTCAACCATTTACCATTTATTGGAGAATCCCTACTTTTCAAGTGACTGCAAATGAAGTCATCTCTGGCACTTTTTGTGCAAAGTAAGAGACACACATGACACCTTTTTATAAAAGTCATCGGTTTCTTTGTTACTGTGTACTTTCAAAGCATGGGGCTTTCACACGTCAGGTAAACCTGATTACCACTACACAACAAAAGCAGATGCAGCTTTCTTATCTATGTCGTGATAGAACAGTTGTGAATTGAGTAGAAGAAGGGCCCTGATGTGATACTTATTACATGCAGCCTGTAAGATAGTCAAACATGCAGGCTAGGAAGGAAGATGCAAATATCAATGTATTAGAAAAACACCTAAAGGCGAGTGATATGCTTTCATTCATGCATGGCTAGGAAAAATCGCCATACTGTTGCAAACATTCTTACACCACCAACTGGAAATAAATGATTCTGACATTAAACGTAAAGGTGACAATGCATTTGTATCATCACCTTGAGAAGGATCATCTTGGAATTGAGCCGAGGGCCTCTGCACTCAAAGCCAGAAACACTCCACTAAAATAAGATTCCTGTTGGTGCCAACAATTCTCCATGTTAATGCTTGTTCTAGGTGAGCAGTGAACCGATTGCAGGGCTCTTTTGAAAGCAAGGTCTGAGAACCAACAGATACATCCACACGCCGATTACTTTAGTGTTTTGAGAGAATTCCCTTTCTTGGAACGAGATTGCATGAAATAATCTTCAGGGCTTGGACAATTCCATGGCAAAACGGCAATTATCAACATTGTAGCCAACACAATATAACAACTGTTTCTGGCCGGTTTCGAACCGGGGACCTTTCGCGTGTGAGGCAAACGTGATAACCACTACACTACAGAAACAGATACCTACAGTTGATTTTTCTGTAATGAAACTGCTCCGAACTGGCTATTCCATGGGCCTCTGGCTTTAGATTTCTTTCATGCAACCTGCCCGACATCCCTAGCTGAACGCTCGTACATGCCATGCAAGACCAGATGTTTGGTATTAGCTCAGACTGGGCAGGGCTGAAGCATGAGACTCTAGCAAAGAATTATCCACTACTGCAAAGAAAAAATTGATGTTGGTTTTGAAACGCAAACTTCAAAACAACTTGAAAAGAGTACCAAGAAAAGGGCTCGTCCGGGATTTGAACCCGGGACCTCTCGCACCCAAAGCGAGAATCATACCCCTAGACCAACGAGCCCTCAAAATCCTCTTACCTCTCAAAAGCTAATACCGGCTCTAAGCCCGCAATGAAGATCATGCTGGAATCTTTATGATGCTTGGTCTGTGAATACGCATGAAAGTCAGTCTCAACTTACCCTTTCTCAAACGATAGCACTATCATTTACAAGTGTCTCCTTTTATTCCGTCCCAGCTTTGGACACGTCTTACAGGAAGTCAGCCCTTATTTATATATTTCTTCAGTGGCTGAAGCTTAATGAGAAAGAGTAACAAGTTGTTCATAACAACATAAGAAACACATTGTGCATTTTCTCTCAAATACTCCTTCACTTTGTGCCAAAAGAAATACCAAGGTGAATACCTAGGCCACAGATTCAAGCTAAAGATCTTCCTGCTGAATGCAAGGCGCAATAAAAACTGCATATCGCTGGACTAAAGCATTCCTTGCATAGCCTCTAACATCATAACATAACTGAGCTGCTAGCAGCAAGCTAACCAATACCTTTCTGAAATGAGAATGACATGTGCTTATCTGCTCAATCAGTGCTCAATCAGGCGAGATTTAGAAAAGGTGGAAAGGGTCCAAGTGGATGCCCCTTCCTTTTTAGGGTGGGTCCTGCTGACTATCATAGGATTGCTTGTAAAAGTGGTCAGGGTCAGAGGAAAAGCTGCCAACACTTCTTAGCGTTCTCTATAGATGCAGCCATTTTCTGTGACTGTAATTTCGGCCTTTTCCCAGAAGTCTCTATTCTGCCTATGCAAATTAACAAAAGCAGTGCTTATTCCTCACTTGCTCAAATGTCCTTCCTGTCCAGAAAGCTCTGATTAAGCATGCTTATTTTCTTTTTCTGGGATATTTTAAATTGTTTCGCTGTCCAGTCTGTGGCAGTAGAAAGCTGCTTATGATGCCAGGTTTTGATGAATCCCCAAGGTACAAGTACAGAGGAATATATCTGTCTCTAGGATATGGAACTTGTAGCTAACACATCACAATATGTGATGCTTGCCAAGAAAACACTACATTCTGGAGCGCTGATGATCAGAACATTCTGCTCCTGAAGGATAGAAAAGACAGCTTGATTGAAATAAAGTCTGTTTATATTGACGCTCTCTCTCTCCCTATATATACATACATGCATACACACACACACACAGGTATGTCATGCATTTCTTCAGATTTGTTTCAACCATTTACCATTTATTGGAGAATCCCTACTTTTCAAGTGACTGCAAATGAAGTCATCTCTGGCACTTTTTGAGCAAAGTAAGAGACACACATGACACCTTTTTATAAAAGTCATTGGTTTCTTTGTTACTGTGTACTTTCAAAGCGTGGGGCTTTCACACGTCAGGTAAACCTGATTACCACTACACAACAAAAGCAGATGCAGCTTTCTTATCTATGTCGTGATAGAACAGTTGTGAATTGAGTAGAAGAAGGGCCCTGATGTGATACTTATTACATGCAGCCTGTAAGATAGTCAAACATGCAGGCTAGGAAGGAAGATGCAAATATCAATGTATTAGAAAAACACCTAAAGGCGAGTGATATGCTTTCATTCATGCATGGCTAGGAAAAATCGCCATACTGTTGCAAACATTCTTACACCACCAACTGGAAATAAATGATTCTGACATTAAACGTAAAGGTGACAATGCATTTGTATCATCACCTTGAGAAGGATCATCTTGGAATTGAGCCGAGGGCCTCTGCACTCAAAGCCAGAAACACTCCACTAAAATAAGATTCCTGTTGGTGCCAACAATTCTCCATGTTAATGCTTGTTCTAGGTGAGCAGTGAACCGATTGCAGGGCTCTTTTGAAAGCAAGGTCTGAGAACCAACAGATACATCCACACGCTGATTACTTTAGTGTTTTGAGAGAATTCCCTTTCTTGGAACGAGATTGCATGAAATAATCTTCAGGGCTTGGACAATTCCATGGCAAAACGGCACCTATCAACATTGTAGCCAACACAATATAACAACTGTTTCTGCCCGGTTTCGAACCGGGGACCTTTCGCGTGTGAGGCGAACGTGATAACCACTACACTACAGAAACAGATACCTACAGTTGATTTTTCTGTAATGAAACTGCTCCGAACTGGCTATTCCATGGGCCTCTGGCTTTAGATTTCTTTCATGCAACCTGCCCGACATCCCTAGCTGAACGCTCGTACATGCCATGCAAGACCAGATGTTTGGTATTAGCTCAGACTGGGCAGGGCTGAAGCATGAGACTCTAGCAAAGAATTATCCACTACTGCAAAGAAAAAATTGATGTTGGATTTGAAACGCAAACTTCAAAACAACTTGAAAAGAGTACCAAGAAAAGGGCTCGTCCGGGATTTGAACACGGGACCTCTCGCACCCAAAGTGAGAATCATACCCCTAGACCAACGAGCCCTCAAAATCCTCTTACCTCTCAAAAGCTAATAACGGCTCTAAGCCCGCAATGAAGATCATGCTGGTATCTTTATGATGCTTGGTCTGTGAATACGCATGAAAGTCAGTCTCAACTTACCCTTTCTCAAACGATAGCACTATCATTTACAAGTGTCTCCTTTTATTCCGTCCCAGCTTTGGACACGTCTTACAGGAAGTCAGCCCTTATTTATATATTTCTGCAGTGGCTGAAGCTTAATGAGAAAGAGTAACAAGTTGTTCATAACAGCATAAGAAACACATTGTGCATTTTCTCTCAAATACTCCTTCACTTTGTGCCAAAAGAAATACCAAGGTGAATACCTAGGCCACAGATTCAAGCTAAAGATCTTCCTGCTGAATGCAAGGCGCAATAAAAACTGCATATCGCTGGACTAAAGCATTCCTTGCATAGCCTCTAACATCATAACATAACTGAGCTGCTAGCAGCAAGCTAACCAATACCTTTCTGAAATGAGAATGACATGTGCTTATCTGCTCAATCAGTGCTCAATTGGCTCGATCAGGCGAAATTTAGAAAAGGTGGAAAGGGTCCAAGTGGATGCCCCTTCCTTTTTAGGGTGGGTCCTGCTGACTATCATAGGATTGCTTGTAAAAGTGGCCAGGGTCAGAGGAAAAGCTGCCAACACTTCTTAGCGTTCTCTATAGATGCAGCCATTTTCTGTGACTGTAATTTCGGCCTTTTCCCAGAAATCTCTATTCTGCCTATGCAAATTAACAAAAGCAGTGCTTATTCCTCACTTGCTCAAATGTCCTTCCTGTCCAGAAAGCTCTGATTAAGCATGCTTATTTTCTTTTTCTGGGATATTTTAAATTGTTTCGCTGTCCAGTCTGTGGCAGTAGAAAGCTGCTTATGATGCCAGGTTTTGATGAATCCCCAAGGTACAAGTACAGAGGAATATATCAGTCTCTAGGATATGGAACTTTTAGCTAACACATCACAATATGTGATGCTTGCCAAGAAAACACTACATTCTGGAGCGCTGATGATCAGAACATTCTGCTCCTGAAGGATAGAAAAGACAGCTTGATTGAAATAAAGTCTGTTTATATTGACGCTCTCTCTCTCCCTATATATACATACATGCGTACACACACACACACAGGTATGTCATGCATTTTTTCAGATTTGTTTCAACCATTTACCATTTATTGGAGAATCCCTACTTTTCAAGTGACTGCAAATGAAGTCATCTCTGGCACTTTTTGTGCAAAGTAAGAGACACACATGACACCTTTTTATAAAAGTCATCGGTTTCTTTGTTACTGTGTACTTTCAAAGCATGGGGCTTTCACACGTCAGGTAAACCTGATTACCACTACACAACAAAAGCAGATGCAGCTTTCTTATCTATGTCGTGATAGAACAGTTGTGAATTGAGTAGAAGAAGGGCCCTGATGTGATACTTATTACATGCAGCCTGTAAGATAGTCAAACATGCAGGCTAGGAAGGAAGATGCAAATATCAATGTATTAGAAAAACACCTAAAGGCGAGTGATATGCTTTCATTCATGCATGGCTAGGAAAAATCGCCATACTGTTGCAAACATTCTTACACCACCAACTGGAAATAAATGATTCTGACATTAAACGTAAAGGTGACAATGCATTTGTATCATCACCTTGAGAAGGATCATCTTGGAATTGAGCCGAGGGCCTCTGCACTCAAAGCCAGAAACACTCCACTAAAATAAGATTCCTGTTGGTGCCAACAATTCTCCATGTTAATGCTTGTTCTAGGTGAGCAGTGAACCGATTGCAGGGCTCTTTTGAAAGCAAGGTCTGAGAACCAACAGATACATCCACACGCCGATTACTTTAGTGTTTTGAGAGAATTCCCTTTCTTGGAACGAGATTGCATGAAATAATCTTCAGGGCTTGGACAATTCCATGGCAAAACGGCACCTATCAACATTGTAGCCAACACAATATAACAACTGTTTCTGCCCGGTTTCGAACCGGGGGACCTTTCGCGTGTGAGGCGAACGTGATAACCACTACACTACAGAAACAGATACCTACAGTTGATTTTTCTGTAATGAAACTGCTCCGAACTGGCTATTCCATGGGCCTCTGGTTTTAGATTTCTTTCATGCAACCTGCCCGACATCCCTAGCTGAACGCTCGTACATGCCATGCAAGACCAGATGTTTGGTATTAGCTCAGACTGGGCAGGGCTGAAGCATGAGACTCTAGCAAAGAATTATCCACTACTGCAAAGAAAAAATTGATGTTGGTTTTGAAACGCAAACTTCAAAACAACTTGAAAAGAGTACCAAGAAAAGGGCTCGTCCGGGATTTGAACCCGGGACCTCTCGCACCCAAAGCGAGAATCATACCCCTAGACCAACGAGCCCTCAAAATCCTCTTACCTCTCAAAAGCTAATACCGGCTCTAAGCCCGCAATGAAGATCATGCTGGTATCTTTATGATGCTTGGTCTGTGAATACGCATGAAAGTCAGTCTCAACTTACCCTTTCTCAAACGATAGCACTATCATTTACAAGTGTCTCCTTTTATTCCGTCCCAGCTTTGGACACGTCTTACAGGAAGTCAGCCCTTATTTATATATTTCTGCAGTGGCTGAAGCTTAATGAGAAAGAGTAACAAGTTGTTCATAACAACATAAGAAACACATTGTGCATTTTCTCTCAAATACTCCTTCACTTTGTGCCAAAAGAAATACCAAGGTCAATACCTAGGCCACAGATTCAAGCTAAAGATCTTCCTGCTGAATGCAAGGCGCAATAAAAACTGCATATCGCTGGACTAAAGCATTCCTTGCACAGCCTCTAACATCATAACATAACTGAGCTGCTAGCAGCAAGCTAACCAATACCTTTCTGAAATGAGAATGACATGTGCTTATCTGCTCAATCAGTGCTCAATCAGGCGAGATTTAGAAAAGGTGGAAAGGGTCCAAGTGGATGCCCCTTCCTTTTTAGGGTGGGTCCTGCTCACTATCATAGGATTGCTTGTAAAAGTGGCCAGGGTCAGAGGAAAAGCTGCCAACACTTCTTAGCGTTCTCTATAGATGCAGCCATTTTCTGTGACTGTAATTTCGGCCTTTTCCCAGAAGTCTCTATTCTGCCTATGCAAATTAACAAAAGCAGTGCTTATTCCTCACTTGCTCAAATGTCCTTCCTGTCCAGAAAGCTCTGATTAAGCATGCTTATTTTCTTTTTCTGGGATATTTTAAATTGTTTCGCTGTCCAGTCTGTGGCAGTAGAAAGCTGCTTATGATGCCAGGTTTTGATGAATCCCCAAGGTACAAGTACAGAGGAATATATCAGTCTCTAGGATATGGAACTTTTAGCTAACACATCACAATATGTGATGCTTGCCAAGAAAACACTACATTCTGGAGCGCTGATGATCAGAACATTCTGCTCCTGAAGGATAGAAAAGACAGCTTGATTGAAATAAAGTCTGTTTATATTGACGCTCTCTCTCTCCCTATATATACATACATGCGTACACACACACACACAGGTATGTCATGCATTTCTTCAGATTTGTTTCAACCATTTACCATTTATTGGAGAATCCCTACTTTTCAAGTGACTGCAAATGAAGTCATCTCTGGCACTTTTTGTGCAAAGTAAGAGACACACATGACACCTTTTTATAAAAGTCATCGGTTTCTTTGTTACTGTGTACTTTCAAAGCATGGGGCTTTCACACGTCAGGTAAACCTGATTACCACTACACAACAAAAGCAGATGCAGCTTTCTTATCTATGTCGTGATAGAACAGTTGTGAATTGAGTAGAAGAAGGGCCCTGATGTGATACTTATTACATGCAGCCTGTAAGATAGTCAAACATGCAGGCTAGGAAGGAAGATGCAAATATCAATGTATTAGAAAAACACCTAAAGGCGAGTGATATGCTTTCATTCATGCATGGCTAGGAAAAATCGCCATACTGTTGCAAACATTCTTACACCACCAACTGGAAATAAATGATTCTGACATTAAACGTAAAGGTGACAATGCATTTGTATCATCACCTTGAGAAGGATCATCTTGGAATTGAGCCGAGGGCCTCTGCACTCAAAGCCAGAAACACTCCACTAAAATAAGATTCCTGTTGGTGCCAACAATTCTCCATGTTAATGCTTGTTCTAGGTGAGCAGTGAACCGATTGCAGGGCTCTTTTGAAAGCAAGGTCTGAGAACCAACAGATACATCCACACGCCGATTACTTTAGTGTTTTGAGAGAATTCCCTTTCTTGGAACGAGATTGCATGAAATAATCTTCAGGGCTTGGACAATTCCATGGCAAAACGGCACCTATCAACATTGTAGCCAACACAATATAACAACTGTTTCTGCCCGGTTTCGAACCGGGGACCTTTCGCGTGTGAGGCAAACGTGATAACCACTACACTACAGAAAAAGATACCTACAGTTGATTTTTCTGTAATGAAACTGCTCCGAACTGGCTATTCCATGGGCCTCTGGCTTTAGATTTCTTTCATGCAACCTGCCCGACATCCCTAGCTGAACGCTCGTACATGCCATGCAAGACCAGATGTTTGGTATTAGCTCAGACTGGGCAGGGCTGAAGCATGAGACTCTAGCAAAGAATTATCCACTACTGCAAAGAAAAAATTGATGTTGGTTTTGAAACGCAAACTTCAAAACAACTTGAAAAGAGTACCAAGAAAAGGGCTCGTCCGGGATTTGAACCCGGGACCTCTCGCACCCAAAGCGAGAATCATACCCCTAGACCAACGAGCCCTCAAAATCCTCTTACCTCTCAAAAGCTAATACCGGCTCTAAGCCCGCAATGAAGATCATGCTGGAATCTTTATGATGCTTGGTCTGTGAATACGCATGAAAGTCAGTCTCAACTTACCCTTTCTCAAACGATAGCACTATCATTTACAAGTGTCTCCTTTTATTCCGTCCCAGCTTTGGACACGTCTTACAGGAAGTCAGCCCTTATTTATATATTTCTTCAGTGGCTGAAGCTTAATGAGAAAGAGTAACAAGTTGTTCATAACAACATAAGAAACACATTGTGCATTTTCTCTCAAATACTCCTTCACTTTGTGCCAAAAGAAATACCAAGGTGAATACCTAGGCCACAGATTCAAGCTAAAGATCTTCCTGCTGAATGCAAGGCGCAATAAAAACTGCATATCGCTGGACTAAAGCATTCCTTGCATAGCCTCTAACATCATAACATAACTGAGCTGCTAGCAGCAAGCTAACCAATACCTTTCTGAAATGAGAATGACATGTGCTTATCTGCTCAATCAGTGCTCAATCAGGCGAGATTTAGAAAAGGTGGAAAGGGTCCAAGTGGATGCCCCTTCCTTTTTAGGGTGGGTCCTGCTGACTATCATAGGATTGCTTGTAAAAGTGGTCAGGGTCAGAGGAAAAGCTGCCAACACTTCTTAGCGTTCTCTATAGATGCAGCCATTTTCTGTGACTGTAATTTCGGCCTTTTCCCAGAAGTCTCTATTCTGCCTATGCAAATTAACAAAAGCAGTGCTTATTCCTCACTTGCTCAAATGTCCTTCCTGTCCAGAAAGCTCTGATTAAGCATGCTTATTTTCTTTTTCTGGGATATTTTAAATTGTTTCGCTGTCCAGTCTGTGGCAGTAGAAAGCTGCTTATGATGCCAGGTTTTGATGAATCCCCAAGGTACAAGTACAGAGGAATATATCTGTCTCTAGGATATGGAACTTTTAGCTAACACATCACAATATGTGATGCTTGCCAAGAAAACACTACATTCTGGAGCGCTGATGATCAGAACATTCTGCTCCTGAAGGATAGAAAAGACAGCTTGATTGAAATAAAGTCTGTTTATATTGACGCTCTCTCTCTCCCTATATATACATACATGCATACACACACACACACAGGTATGTCATGCATTTCTTCAGATTTGTTTCAACCATTTACCATTTATTGGAGAATCCCTACTTTTCAAGTGACTGCAAATGAAGTCATCTCTGGCACTTTTTGAGCAAAGTAAGAGACACACATGACACCTTTTTATAAAAGTCATCGGTTTCTTTGTTACTGTGTACTTTCAAAGCATGGGGCTTTCACACATCAGGTAAACCTGATTACCACTACACAACAAAAGCAGATGCAGCTTTCTTATCTATGTCGTGATAGAACAGTTGTGAATTGAGTAGAAGAAGGGCCCTGATGTGATACTTATTACATGCAGCCTGTAAGATAGTCAAACATGCAGGCTAGGAAGGAAGATGCAAATATCAATGTATTAGAAAAACACCTAAAGGCGAGTGATATGCTTTCATTCATGCATGGCTAGGAAAAATCGCCATACTGTTGCAAACATTCTTACACCACCAACTGGAAATAAATGATTCTGACATTAAACGTAAAGGTGACAATGCATTTGTATCATCACCTTGAGAAGGATCATCTTGGAATTGAGCCGAGGGCCTCTGCACTCAAAGCCAGAAACACTCCACTAAAATAAGATTCCTGTTGGTGCCAACAATTCTCCATGTTAATGCTTGTTCTAGGTGAGCAGTGAACCGATTGCAGGGCTCTTTTGAAAGCAAGGTCTGAGAACCAACAGATACATCCACACGCCGATTACTTTAGTGTTTTGAGAGAATTCCCTTTCTTGGAACGAGATTGCATGAAATAATCTTCAGGGCTTGGACAATTCCATGGCAAAACGGCACCTATCAACATTGTAGCCAACACAATATAACAACTGTTTCTGCCCGGTTTCGAACCGGGGACCTTTCGCATGTGAGGCGAACGTGATAACCACTACACTACAGAAACAGATAGCTACAGTTGATTTTTCTGTAATGAAACTGCTCCGAACTGGCTATTCCATGGGCCTCTGGCTTTAGATTTCTTTCATGCAACCTGCCCGACATCCCTAGCTGAACGCTCGTACATGCCATGCAAGACCAGATGTTTGGTATTAGCTCAGATTGGGCAGGGCTGAAGCATGAGACTCTAGCAAAGAATTATCCACTACTGCAAAGAAAAAATTGATGTTGGTTTTGAAACGCAAACTTCAAAACAACTTGAAAAGAGTACCAAGAAAAGGGCTCGTCCGGGATTTGAACCCGGGACCTCTCGCACCCAAAGCGAGAATCATACCCCTAGACCAACGAGCCCTCAAAATCCTCTTACCGCTCAAAAGCTAATACCGGCTCTAAGCCCGCAATGAAGATCATGCTGGTATCTTTATGATGCTTGGTCTGTGAATACGCATGAAAGTCAGTCTCAACTTACCCTTTCTCAAACGATAGCACTATCATTTACAAGTGTCTCCTTTTATTCCGTCCCAGCTTTGGACACGTCTTACAGGAAGTCAGCCCTTAATTATATATTTCTGCAGTGGCTGAAGCTTAATGAGAAAGAGTAACAAGTTGTTCATAATAACATAAGAAACACATTGTGCATTTTCTCTCAAATACTCCTTCACTTTGTGCCAAAAGAAATACCAAGGTGAATACCTAGGCCACAGATTCAAGCTAAAGATCTTCCTGGTGAAGGCAAGGCGCAATAAAAACTGCATATCGCTGGACTAAAGCATTCCTTGCATAGCCTCTAACATCATAACATAACTGAGCTGCTAGCAGCAAGCTAACCAATACCTTTCTGAAATGAGAATGACATGTGCTTATCTGCTCAATCAGTGCTCAATCAGGCGAGATTTAGAAAAGGTGGAAAGGGTCCAAGTGGATGCCCCTTCCTTTTTAGGGTGGGTCCTGCTGACTATCATAGGATTGCTTGTAAAAGTGGTCAGGGTCAGAGGAAAAGCTGCCAACACTTCTTAGCGTTCTCTATAGATGCAGCCATTTTCTGTGACTGTAATTTCGGCCTTTTCCCAGAAGTCTCTATTCTGCCTATGCAAATTAACAAAAGCAGTGCTTATTCCTCACTTGCTCAAAGGTCCTTCCTGTCCAGAAAGCTCTGATTAAGCATGCTTATTTTCTTTTTCTGGGATATTTTAAATTGTTTCGCTGTCCAGTCTGTGGCAGTAGAAAGCTGCTTATGATGCCAGGTTTTGATGAATCCCCAAGGTACAAGTACAGAGGAATATATCAGTCTCTAGGATATGGAACTTTTAGCTAACACATCACAATATGTGATGCTTGCCAAGAAAACACTACATTCTGGAGCGCTGATGATCAGAACATTCTGCTCCTGAAGGATAGAAAAGACAGCTTGATTGAAATAAAGTCTGTTTATATTGACGCTCTCTCTCTCCCTATATATACATACATGCGTACACACACACACACAGGTATGTCATGCATTTCTTCAGATTTGTTTCAACCATTTACCATTTATTGGAGAATCCCTACTTTTCAAGTGACTGCAAATGAAGTCATCTCTGGCACTTTTTGTGCAAAGTAAGAGACACACATGACACCTTTTTATAAAAGTCATCGGTTTCTTTGTTACTGTGTACTTTCAAAGCGTGGGGCTTTCACACGTCAGGTAAACCTGATTACCACTACACAACAAAAGCAGATGCAGCTTTCTTATCTATGTCGTGATAGAACAGTTGTGAATTGAGTAGAAGAAGGGCCCTGATGTGATACTTATTACATGCAGCCTGTAAGATAGTCAAACATGCAGGCTAGGAAGGAAGATGCAAATATCAATGTATTAGAAAAACACCTAAAGGCGAGTGATATGCTTTCATTCATGCATGGCTAGGAAAAATCGCCATACTGTTGCAAACATTCTTACACCACCAACTGGAAATAAATGATTCTGACATTAAACGTAAAGGTGACAATGCATTTGTATCATCACCTTGAGAAGGATCATCTTGGAATTGAGCCGAGGGCCTCTGCACTCAAAGCCAGAAACACTCCACTAAAATAAGATTCCTGTTGGTGCCAACAATTCTCCATGTTAATGCTTGTTCTAGGTGAGCAGTGAACCGATTGCAGGGCTCTTTTGAAAGCAAGGTCTGAGAACCAACAGATACATCCACACGCTGATTACTTTAGTGTTTTGAGAGAATTCCCTTTCTTGGAACGAGATTGCATGAAATAATCTTCAGGGCTTGGACAATTCCATGGCAAAACGGCACCTATCAACATTGTAGCCAACACAATATAACAACTGTTTCTGCCCGGTTTCGAACCGGGGGACCTTTCGCGTGTGAGGCGAACGTGATAACCACTACACTACAGAAACAGATACCTACAGTTGATTTTTCTGTAATGAAACTGCTCCGAACTGGCTATTCCATGGGCCTCTGGTTTTAGATTTCTTTCATGCAACCTGCCCGACATCCCTAGCTGAACGCTCGTACATGCCATGCAAGACCAGATGTTTGGTATTAGCTCAGACTGGGCAGGGCTGAAGCATGAGACTCTAGCAAAGAATTATCCACTACTGCAAAGAAAAAATTGATGTTGGTTTTGAAACGCAAACTTCAAAACAACTTGAAAAGAGTACCAAGAAAAGGGCTCGTCTGGGATTTGAACCCGGGACCTCTCGCACCCAAAGCGAGAATCATACCCCTAGACCAACGAGCCCTCAAAATCCTCTTATCTCTCAAAAGCTAATACCGGCTCTAAGCCCGCAATGAAGATCATGCTGGTATCTTTATGATGCTTGGTCTGTGAATACGCATGAAAGTCAGTCTCAACTTACCCTTTCTCAAACGATAGCACTATCATTTACAAGTGTCTCCTTTTATTCCGTCCCAGCTTTGGACACGTCTTACAGGAAGTCAGCCCTTATTTATATATTTCTGCAGTGGCTGAAGCTTAATGAGAAAGAGTAACAAGTTGTTCATAACAACATAAGAAACACATTGTGCATTTTCTCTCAAATACTCCTTCACTTTGTGCCAAAAGAAATACCAAGGTCAATACCTAGGCCACAGATTCAAGCTAAAGATCTTCCTGCTGAATGCAAGGCGCAATAAAAACTGCATATCGCTGGACTAAAGCATTCCTTGCACAGCCTCTAACATCATAACATAACTGAGCTGCTAGCAGCAAGCTAACCAATACCTTTCTGAAATGAGAATGACATGTGCTTATCTGCTCAATCAGTGCTCAATCAGGCTCGATCAGGCGAGATTTAGAAAAGGTGGAAAGGGTCCAAGTGGATGCCCCTTCCTTTTTAGGGTGGGTCCTGCTCACTATCATAGGATTGCTTGTAAAAGTGGCCAGGGTCAGAGGAAAAGCTGCCAACACTTCTTAGCGTTCTCTATAGATGCAGCCATTTTCTGTGACTGTAATTTCGGCCTTTTCCCAGAAGTCTCTATTCTGCCTATGCAAATTAACAAAAGCAGTGCTTATTCCTCACTTGCTCAAATGTCCTTCCTGTCCAGAAAGCTCTGATTAAGCATGCTTATTTTCTTTTTCTGGGATATTTTAAATTGTTTCGCTGTCCAGTCTGTGGCAGTAGAAAGCTGCTTATGATGCCAGGTTTTGATGAATCCCCAAGGTACAAGTACAGAGGAATATATCAGTCTCTAGGATATGGAACTTTTAGCTAACACATCACAATATGTGATGCTTGCCAAGAAAACACTACATTCTGGAGCGCTGATGATCAGAACATTCTGCTCCTGAAGGATAGAAAAGACAGCTTGATTGAAATAAAGTCTGTTTATATTGACGCTCTCTCTCTCCCTATATATACATACATGCGTACACACACACACACAGGTATGTCATGCATTTCTTCAGATTTGTTTCAACCATTTACCATTTATTGGAGAATCCCTACTTTTCAAGTGACTGCAAATGAAGTCATCTCTGGCACTTTTTGTGCAAAGTAAGAGACACACATGACACCTTTTTATAAAAGTCATCGGTTTCTTTGTTACTGTGTACTTTCAAAGCATGGGGCTTTCACACGTCAGGTAAACCTGATTACCACTACACAACAAAAGCAGATGCAGCTTTCTTATCTATGTCGTGATAGAACAGTTGTGAATTGAGTAGAAGAAGGGCCCTGATGTGATACTTATTACATGCAGCCTGTAAGATAGTCAAACATGCAGGCTAGGAAGGAAGATGCAAATATCAATGTATTAGAAAAACACCTAAAGGCGAGTGATATGCTTTCATTCATGCATGGCTAGGAAAAATCGCCATACTGTTGCAAACATTCTTACACCACCAACTGGAAATAAATGATTCTGACATTAAACGTAAAGGTGACAATGCATTTGTATCATCACCTTGAGAAGGATCATCTTGGAATTGAGCCGAGGGCCTCTGCACTCAAAGCCAGAAACACTCCACTAAAATAAGATTCCTGTTGGTGCCAACAATTCTCCATGTTAATGCTTGTTCTAGGTGAGCAGTGAACCGATTGCAGGGCTCTTTTGAAAGCAAGGTCTGAGAACCAACAGATACATCCACACGCCGATTACTTTAGTGTTTTGAGAGAATTCCCTTTCTTGGAACGAGATTGCATGAAATAATCTTCAGGGCTTGGACAATTCCAAGGCAAAACGGCACCTATCAACATTGTAGCCAACACAATATAACAACTGTTTCTGCCCGGTTTCGAACCGGGGACCTTTCGCGTGTGAGGCAAACGTGATAACCACTACACTACAGAAAAAGATACCTACAGTTGATTTTTCTGTAATGAAACTGCTCCGAACTGGCTATTCCATGGGCCTCTGGCTTTAGATTTCTTTCATGCAACCTGCCCGACATCCCTAGCTGAACGCTCGTACATGCCATGCAAGACCAGATGTTTGGTATTAGCTCAGACTGGGCAGGGCTGAAGCATGAGACTCTAGCAAAGAATTATCCACTACTGCAAAGAAAAAATTGATGTTGGTTTTGAAACGCAAACTTCAAAACAACTTGAAAAGAGTACCAAGAAAAGGGCTCGTCCGGGATTTGAACCCGGGACCTCTCGCACCCAAAGCGAGAATCATACCCCTAGACCAACGAGCCCTCAAAATCCTCTTACCTCTCAAAAGCTAATACCGGCTCTAAGCCCGCAATGAAGATCATGCTGGAATCTTTATGATGCTTGGTCTGTGAATACGCATGAAAGTCAGTCTCAACTTACCCTTTCTCAAACGATAGCACTATCATTTACAAGTGTCTCCTTTTATTCCGTCCCAGCTTTGGACACGTCTTACAGGAAGTCAGCCCTTATTTATATATTTCTTCAGTGGCTGAAGCTTAATGAGAAAGAGTAACAAGTTGTTCATAACAACATAAGAAACACATTGTGCATTTTCTCTCAAATACTCCTTCACTTTGTGCCAAAAGAAATACCAAGGTGAATACCTAGGCCACAGATTCAAGCTAAAGATCTTCCTGCTGAATGCAAGGCGCAATAAAAACTGCATATCGCTGGACTAAAGCATTCCTTGCATAGCCTCTAACATCATAACATAACTGAGCTGCTAGCAGCAAGCTAACCAATACCTTTCTGAAATGAGAATGACATGTGCTTATCTGCTCAATCAGTGCTCAATCAGGCGAGATTTAGAAAAGGTGGAAAGGGTCCAAGTGGATGCCCCTTCCTTTTTAGGGTGGGTCCTGCTGACTATCATAGGATTGCTTGTAAAAGTGGTCAGGGTCAGAGGAAAAGCTGCCAACACTTCTTAGCGTTCTCTATAGATGCAGCCATTTTCTGTGACTGTAATTTCGGCCTTTTCCCAGAAGTCTCTATTCTGCCTATGCAAATTAACAAAAGCAGTGCTTATTCCTCACTTGCTCAAATGTCCTTCCTGTCCAGAAAGCTCTGATTAAGCATGCTTATTTTCTTTTTCTGGGATATTTTAAATTGTTTCGCTGTCCAGTCTGTGGCAGTAGAAAGCTGCTTATGATGCCAGGTTTTGATGAATCCCCAAGGTACAAGTACAGAGGAATATATCTGTCTCTAGGATATGGAACTTTTAGCTAACACATCACAATATGTGATGCTTGCCAAGAAAACACTACATTCTGGAGCGCTGATGATCAGAACATTCTGCTCCTGAAGGATAGAAAAGACAGCTTGATTGAAATAAAGTCTGTTTATATTGACGCTCTCTCTCTCCCTATATATACATACATGCATACACACACACACACAGGTATGTCATGCATTTCTTCAGATTTGTTTCAACCATTTACCATTTATTGGAGAATCCCTACTTTTCAAGTGACTGCAAATGAAGTCATCTCTGGCACTTTTTGAGCAAAGTAAGAGACACACATGACACCTTTTTATAAAAGTCATCGGTTTCTTTGTTACTGTGTACTTTCAAAGCATGGGGCTTTCACACGTCAGGTAAACCTGATTACCACTACACAACAAAAGCAGATGCAGCTTTCTTATCTATGTCGTGATAGAACAGTTGTGAATTGAGTAGAAGAAGGGCCCTGATGTGATACTTATTACATGCAGCCTGTAAGATAGTCAAACATGCAGGCTAGGAAGGAAGATGCAAATATCAATGTATTAGAAAAACACCTAAAGGCGAGTGATATGCTTTCATTCATGCATGGCTAGGAAAAATCGCCATACTGTTGCAAACATTCTTACACCACCAACTGGAAATAAATGATTCTGACATTAAACGTAAAGGTGACAATGCATTTGTATCATCACCTTGAGAAGGATCATCTTGGAATTGAGCCGAGGGCCTCTGCACTCAAAGCCAGAAACACTCCACTAAAATAAGATTCCTGTTGGTGCCAACAATTCTCCATGTTAATGCTTGTTCTAGGTGAGCAGTGAACCGATTGCAGGGCTCTTTTGAAAGCAAGGTCTGAGAACCAACAGATACATCCACACGCCGATTACTTTAGTGTTTTGAGAGAATTCCCTTTCTTGGAACGAGATTGCATGAAATAATCTTCAGGGCTTGGACAATTCCATGGCAAAACGGCACCTATCAACATTGTAGCCAACACAATATAACAACTGTTTCTGCCCGGTTTCGAACCGGGGACCTTTCGCATGTGAGGCGAACGTGATAACCACTACACTACAGAAACAGATACCTACAGTTGATTTTTCTGTAATGAAACTGCTCCGAACTGGCTATTCCATGGGCCTCTGGCTTTAGATTTCTTTCATGCAACCTGCCCGACATCCCTAGCTGAACGCTCGTACATGCCATGCAAGACCAGATGTTTGGTATTAGCTCAGATTGGGCAGGGCTGAAGCATGAGACTCTAGCAAAGAATTATCCACTACTGCAAAGAAAAAATTGATGTTGGTTTTGAAACGCAAACTTCAAAACAACTTGAAAAGAGTACCAAGAAAAGGGCTCGTCCGGGATTTGAACCCGGGACCTCTCGCACCCAAAGCGAGAATCATACCCCTAGACCAACGAGCCCTCAAAATCCTCTTACCGCTCAAAAGCTAATACCGGCTCTAAGCCCGCAATGAAGATCATGCTGGTATCTTTATGATGCTTGGTCTGTGAATACGCATGAAAGTCAGTCTCAACTTACCCTTTCTCAAACGATAGCACTATCATTTACAAGTGTCTCCTTTTATTCCGTCCCAGCTTTGGACACGTCTTACAGGAAGTCAGCCCTTAATTATATATTTCTGCAGTGGCTGAAGCTTAATGAGAAAGAGTAACAAGTTGTTCATAATAACATAAGAAACACATTGTGCATTTTCTCTCAAATACTCCTTCACTTTGTGCCAAAAGAAATACCAAGGTGAATACCTAGGCCACAGATTCAAGCTAAAGATCTTCCTGGTGAAGGCAAGGCGCAATAAAAACTGCATATCGCTGGACTAAAGCATTCCTTGCATAGCCTCTAACATCATAACATAACTGAGCTGCTAGCAGCAAGCTAACCAATACCTTTCTGAAATGAGAATGACATGTGCTTATCTGCTCAATCAGTGCTCAATCAGGCGAGATTTAGAAAAGGTGGAAAGGGTCCAAGTGGATGCCCCTTCCTTTTTAGGGTGGGTCCTGCTGACTATCATAGGATTGCTTGTAAAAGTGGTCAGGGTCAGAGGAAAAGCTGCCAACACTTCTTAGCGTTCTCTATAGATGCAGCCATTTTCTGTGACTGTAATTTCGGCCTTTTCCCAGAAGTCTCTATTCTGCCTATGCAAATTAACAAAAGCAGTGCTTATTCCTCACTTGCTCAAAGGTCCTTCCTGTCCAGAAAGCTCTGATTAAGCATGCTTATTTTCTTTTTCTGGGATATTTTAAATTGTTTCGCTGTCCAGTCTGTGGCAGTAGAAAGCTGCTTATGATGCCAGGTTTTGATGAATCCCCAAGGTACAAGTACAGAGGAATATATCAGTCTCTAGGATATGGAACTTTTAGCTAACACATCACAATATGTGATGCTTGCCAAGAAAACACTACATTCTGGAGCGCTGATGATCAGAACATTCTGCTCCTGAAGGATAGAAAAGACAGCTTGATTGAAATAAAGTCTGTTTATATTGACGCTCTCTCTCTCCCTATATATACATACATGCGTACACACACACACACAGGTATGTCATGCATTTCTTCAGATTTGTTTCAACCATTTACCATTTATTGGAGAATCCCTACTTTTCAAGTGACTGCAAATGAAGTCATCTCTGGCACTTTTTGTGCAAAGTAAGAGACACACATGACACCTTTTTATAAAAGTCATCGGTTTCTTTGTTACTGTGTACTTTCAAAGCGTGGGGCTTTCACACGTCAGGTAAACCTGATTACCACTACACAACAAAAGCAGATGCAGCTTTCTTATCTATGTCGTGATAGAACAGTTGTGAATTGAGTAGAAGAAGGTCCCTGATGTGATACTTATTACATGCAGCCTGTAAGATAGTCAAACATGCAGGCTAGGAAGGAAGATGCAAATATCAATGTATTAGAAAAACACCTAAAGGCGAGTGATATGCTTTCATTCATGCATGGCTAGGAAAAATCGCCATACTGTTGCAAACATTCTTACACCACCAACTGGAAATAAATGATTCTGACATTAAACGTAAAGGTGACAATGCATTTGTATCATCACCTTGAGAAGGATCATCTTGGAATTGAGCCGAGGGCCTCTGCACTCAAAGCCAGAAACACTCCACTAAAATAAGATTCCTGTTGGTGCCAACAATTCTCCATGTTAATGCTTGTTCTAGGTGAGCAGTGAACCGATTGCAGGGCTCTTTTGAAAGCAAGGTCTGAGAACCAACAGATACATCCACACGCTGATTACTTTAGTGTTTTGAGAGAATTCCCTTTCTTGGAACGAGATTGCATGAAATAATCTTCAGGGCTTGGACAATTCCATGGCAAAACGGCACCTATCAACATTGTAGCCAACACAATATAACAACTGTTTCTGCCCGGTTTCGAACCGGGGGACCTTTCGCGTGTGAGGCGAACGTGATAACCACTACACAACAGAAACAGATACCTACAGTTGATTTTTCTGTAATGAAACTGCTCCGAACTGGCTATTCCATGGGCCTCTGGTTTTAGATTTCTTTCATGCAACCTGCCCGACATCCCTAGCTGAACGCTCGTACATGCCATGCAAGACCAGATGTTTGGTATTAGCTCAGACTGGGCAGGGCTGAAGCATGAGACTCTAGCAAAGAATTATCCACTACTGCAAAGAAAAAATTGATGTTGGTTTTGAAACGCAAACTTCAAAACAACTTGAAAAGAGTACCAAGAAAAGGGCTCGTCCGGGATTTGAACCCGGGACCTCTCGCACCCAAAGCGAGAATCATACCCCTAGACCAACGAGCCCTCAAAATCCTCTTACCTCTCAAAAGCTAATACCGGCTCTAAGCCCGCAATGAAGATCATGCTGGTATCTTTATGATGCTTGGTCTGTGAATACGCATGAAAGTCAGTCTCAACTTACCCTTTCTCAAACGATAGCACTATCATTTACAAGTGTCTCCTTTTATTCCGTCCCAGCTTTGGACACGTCTTACAGGAAGTCAGCCCTTATTTATATATTTCTGCAGTGGCTGAAGCTTAATGAGAAAGAGTAACAAGTTGTTCATAACAACATAAGAAACACATTGTGCATTTTCTCTCAAATACTCCTTCACTTTGTGCCAAAAGAAATACCAAGGTCAATACCTAGGCCACAGATTCAAGCTAAAGATCTTCCTGCTGAATGCAAGGCGCAATAAAAACTGCATATCGCTGGACTAAAGCATTCCTTGCACAGCCTCTAACATCATAACATAACTGAGCTGCTAGCAGCAAGCTAACCAATACCTTTCTGAAATGAGAATGACATGTGCTTATCTGCTCAATCAGTGCTCAATCAGGCTCGATCAGGCGAGATTTAGAAAAGGTGGAAAGGGTCCAAGTGGATGCCCCTTCCTTTTTAGGGTGGGTCCTGCTCACTATCATAGGATTGCTTGTAAAAGTGGCCAGGGTCAGAGGAAAAGCTGCCAACACTTCTTAGCGTTCTCTATAGATGCAGCCATTTTCTGTGACTGTAATTTCGGCCTTTTCCCAGAAGTCTCTATTCTGCCTATGCAAATTAACAAAAGCAGTGCTTATTCCTCACTTGCTCAAATGTCCTTCCTGTCCAGAAAGCTCTGATTAAGCATGCTTATTTTCTTTTTCTGGGATATTTTAAATTGTTTCGCTGTCCAGTCTGTGGCAGTAGAAAGCTGCTTATGATGCCAGGTTTTGATGAATCCCCAAGGTACAAGTACAGAGGAATATATCAGTCTCTAGGATATGGAACTTTTAGCTAACACATCACAATATGTGATGCTTGCCAAGAAAACACTACATTCTGGAGCGCTGATGATCAGAACATTCTGCTCCTGAAGGATAGAAAAGACAGCTTGATTGAAATAAAGTCTGTTTATATTGACGCTCTCTCTCTCCCTATATATACATACATGCATACACACACACACACATGTATGTCATGCATTTCTTCAGATTTGTTTCAACCATTTACCATTTATTGGAGAATCCCTACTTTTCAAGTGACTGCAAATGAAGTCATCTCTGGCACTTTTTGTGCAAAGTAAGAGACACACATGACACCTTTTTATAAAAGTCATCGGTTTCTTTGTTACTGTGTACTTTCAAAGCATGGGGCTTTCACACGTCAGGTAAACCTGATTACCACTACACAACAAAAGCAGATGCAGCTTTCTTATCTATGTCGTGATAGAACAGTTGTGAATTGAGTAGAAGAAGGGCCCTGATGTGATACTTATTACATGCAGCCTGTAAGATAGTCAAACATGCAGGCTAGGAAGGAAGATGCAAATATCAATGTATTAGAAAAACACCTAAAGGCGAGTGATATGCTTTCATTCATGCATGGCTAGGAAAAATCGCCATACTGTTGCAAACATTCTTACACCACCAACTGGAAATAAATGATTCTGACATTAAACGTAAAGGTGACAATGCATTTGTATCATCACCTTGAGAAGGATCATCTTGGAATTGAGCCGAGGGCCTCTGCACTCAAAGCCAGAAACACTCCACTAAAATAAGATTCCTGTTGGTGCCAACAATTCTCCATGTTAATGCTTGTTCTAGGTGAGCAGTGAACCGATTGCAGGGCTCTTTTGAAAGCAAGGTCTGAGAACCAACAGATACATCCACACGCCGATTACTTTAGTGTTTTGAGAGAATTCCCTTTCTTGGAACGAGATTGCATGAAATAATCTTCAGGGCTTGGACAATTCCATGGCAAAACGGCACCTATCAAAATTGTAGCCAACACAATATAACAACTGTTTCTGCCCGGTTTCGAACCGGGGACCTTTCGCGTGTGAGGCAAACGTGATAACCACTACACTACAGAAAAAGATACCTACAGTTGATTTTTCTGTAATGAAACTGCTCCGAACTGGCTATTCCATGGGCCTCTGGCTTTAGATTTCTTTCATGCAACCTGCCCGACATCCCTAGCTGAACGCTCGTACATGCCATGCAAGACCAGATGTTTGGTATTAGCTCAGACTGGGCAGGGCTGAAGCATGAGACTCTAGCAAAGAATTATCCACTACTGCAAAGAAAAAATTGATGTTGGTTTTGAAACGCAAACTTCAAAACAACTTGAAAAGAGTACCAAGAAAAGGGCTCGTCCGAGATTTGAACCCGGGACCTCTCGCACCCAAAGCGAGAATCATACCCCTAGACCAACGAGCCCTCAAAATCCTCTTACCTCTCAAAAGCTAATACCGGCTCTAAGCCCGCAATGAAGATCATGCTGGAATCTTTATGATGCTTGGTCTGTGAATACGCATGAAAGTCAGTCTCAACTTACCCTTTCTCAAACGATAGCACTATCATTTACAAGTGTCTCCTTTTATTCCGTCCCAGCTTTGGACACGTCTTACAGGAAGTCAGCCCTTATTTATATATTTCTTCAGTGGCTGAAGCTTAATGAGAAAGAGTAACAAGTTGTTCATAACAACATAAGAAACACATTGTGCATTTTCTCTCAAATACTCCTTCACTTTGTGCCAAAAGAAATACCAAGGTGAATACCTAGGCCACAGATTCAAGCTAAAGATCTTCCTGCTGAATGCAAGGCGCAATAAAAACTGCATATCGCTGGACTAAAGCATTCCTTGCATAGCCTCTAACATCATAACATAACTGAGCTGCTAGCAGCAAGCTAACCAATACCTTTCTGAAATGAGAATGACATGTGCTTATCTGCTCAATCAGTGCTCAATCAGGCGAGATTTAGAAAAGGTGGAAAGGGTCCAAGTGGATGCCCCTTCCTTTTTAGGGTGGGTCCTGCTGACTATCATAGGATTGCTTGTAAAAGTGGTCAGGGTCAGAGGAAAAGCTGCCAACACTTCTTAGCGTTCTCTATAGATGCAGCCATTTTCTGTGACTGTAATTTCGGCCTTTTCCCAGAAGTCTCTATTCTGCCTATGCAAATTAACAAAAGCAGTGCTTATTCCTCACTTGCTCAAATGTCCTTCCTGTCCAGAAAGCTCTGATTAAGCATGCTTATTTTCTTTTTCTGGGATATTTTAAATTGTTTCGCTGTCCAGTCTGTGGCAGTAGAAAGCTGCTTATGATGCCAGGTTTTGATGAATCCCCAAGGTACAAGTACAGAGGAATATATCTGTCTCTAGGATATGGAACTTTTAGCTAACACATCACAATATGTGATGCTTGCCAAGAAAACACTACATTCTGGAGCGCTGATGATCAGAACATTCTGCTCCTGAAGGATAGAAAAGACAGCTTGATTGAAATAAAGTCTGTTTATATTGACGCTCTCTCTCTCCCTATATATACATACATGCATACACACACACACACAGGTATGTCATGCATTTCTTCAGATTTGTTTCAACCATTTACCATTTATTGGAGAATCCCTACTTTTCAAGTGACTGCAAATGAAGTCATCTCTGGCACTTTTTGAGCAAAGTAAGAGACACACATGACACATTTTTATAAAAGTCATCGGTTTCTTTGTTACTGTGTACTTTCAAAGCATGGGGCTTTCACACGTCAGGTAAACCTGATTACCACTACACAACAAAAGCAGATGCAGCTTTCTTATCTATGTCGTGATAGAACAGTTGTGAATTGAGTAGAAGAAGGGCCCTGATGTGATACTTATTACATGCAGCCTGTAAGATAGTCAAACATGCAGGCTACGAAGGAAGATGCAAATATCAATGTATTAGAAAAACACCTAAAGGCGAGTGATATGCTTTCATTCATGCATGGCTAGGAAAAATCGCCATACTGTTGCAAACATTCTTACACCACCAACTGGAAATAAATGATTCTGACATTAAACGTAAAGGTGACAATGCATTTGTATCATCACCTTGAGAAGGATCATCTTGGAATTGAGCCGAGGGCCTCTGCACTCAAAGCCAGAAACACTCCACTAAAATAAGATTCCTGTTGGTGCCAACAATTCTCCATGTTAATGCTTGTTCTAGGTGAGCAGTGAACCGATTGCAGGGCTCTTTTGAAAGCAAGGTCTGAGAACCAACAGATACATCCACACGCAGATTACTTTAGTGTTTTGAGAGAATTCCCTTTCTTGGAACGAGATTGCATGAAATAATCTTCAGGGCTTGGACAATTCCATGGCAAAACGGCACCTATCAACATTGTAGCCAACACAATATAACAACTGTTTCTGCCCGGTTTCGAACCGGGGACCTTTCGCATGTGAGGCGAACGTGATAACCACTACACTACAGAAACAGATACCTACAGTTGATTTTTCTGTAATGAAACTGCTCCGAACTGGCTATTCCATGGGCCTCTGGCTTTAGATTTCTTTCATGCAACCTGCCCGACATCCCTAGCTGAACGCTCGTACATGCCATGCAAGACCAGATGTTTGGTATTAGCTCAGATTGGGCAGGGCTGAAGCATGAGACTCTAGCAAAGAATTATCCACTACTGCAAAGAAAAAATTGATGTTGGTTTTGAAACGCAAACTTCAAAACAACTTGAAAAGAGTACCAAGAAAAGGGCTCGTCCGGGATTTGAACCCGGGACCTCTCGCACCCAAAGCGAGAATCATACCCCTAGACCAACGAGCCCTCAAAATCCTCTTACCGCTCAAAAGCTAATACCGGCTCTAAGCCCGCAATGAAGATCATGCTGGTATCTTTATGATGCTTGGTCTGTGAATACGCATGAAAGTCAGTCTCAACTTACCCTTTCTCAAACGATAGCACTATCATTTACAAGTGTCTCCTTTTATTCCGTCCCAGCTTTGGACACGTCTTACAGGAAGTCAGCCCTTAATTATATATTTCTGCAGTGGCTGAAGCTTAATGAGAAAGAGTAACAAGTTGTTCATAATAACATAAGAAACACATTGTGCATTTTCTCTCAAATACTCCTTCACTTTGTGCCAAAAGAAATACCAAGGTGAATACCTAGGCCACAGATTCAAGCTAAAGATCTTCCTGGTGAAGGCAAGGCGCAATAAAAACTGCATATCGCTGGACTAAAGCATTCCTTGCATAGCCTCTAACATCATAACATAACTGAGCTGCTAGCAGCAAGCTAACCAATACCTTTCTGAAATGAGAATGACATGTGCTTATCTGCTCAATCAGTGCTCAATCAGGCAAGATTTAGAAAAGGTGGAAAGGGTCCAAGTGGATGCCCCTTCCTTTTTAGGGTGGGTCCTGCTGACTATCATAGGATTGCTTGTAAAAGTGGTCAGGGTCAGAGGAAAAGCTGCCAACACTTCTTAGCGTTCTCTATAGATGCAGCCATTTTCTGTGACTGTAATTTCGGCCTTTTCCCAGAAGTCTCTATTCTGCCTATGCAAATTAACAAAAGCAGTGCTTATTCCTCACTTGCTCAAAGGTCCTTCCTGTCCAGAAAGCTCTGATTAAGCATGCTTATTTTCTTTTTCTGGGATATTTTAAATTGTTTCGCTGTCCAGTCTGTGGCAGTAGAAAGCTGCTTATGATGCCAGGTTTTGATGAATCCCCAAGGTACAAGTACAGAGGAATATATCAGTCTCTAGGATATGGAACTTTTAGCTAACACATCACAATATGTGATGCTTGCCAAGAAAACACTACATTCTGGAGCGCTGATGATCAGAACATTCTGCTCCTGAAGGATAGAAAAGACAGCTTGATTGAAATAAAGTCTGTTTATATTGACGCTCTCTCTCTCCCTATATATACATACATGCGTACACACACACACACAGGTATGTCATGCATTTCTTCAGATTTGTTTCAACCATTTACCATTTATTGGAGAATCCCTACTTTTCAAGTGACTGCAAATGAAGTCATCTCTGGCACTTTTTGTGCAAAGTAAGAGACACACATGACACCTTTTTATAAAAGTCATCGGTTTCTTTGTTACTGTGTACTTTCAAAGCGTGGGGCTTTCACACGTCAGGTAAACCTGATTACCACTACACAACAAAAGCAGATGCAGCTTTCTTATCTATGTCGTGATAGAACAGTTGTGAATTGAGTAGAAGAAGGGCCCTGATGTGATACTTATTACATGCAGCCTGTAAGATAGTCAAACATGCAGGCTAGGAAGGAAGATGCAAATATCAATGTATTAGAAAAACACCTAAAGGCGAGTGATATGCTTTCATTCATGCATGGCTAGGAAAAATCGCCATACTGTTGCAAACATTCTTACACCACCAACTGGAAATAAATGATTCTGACATTAAACGTAAAGGTGACAATGCATTTGTATCATCACCTTGAGAAGGATCATCTTGGAATTGAGCCGAGGGCCTCTGCACTCAAAGCCAGAAACACTCCACTAAAATAAGATTCCTGTTGGTGCCAACAATTCTCCATGTTAATGCTTGTTCTAGGTGAGCAGTGAACCGATTGCAGGGCTCTTTTGAAAGCAAGGTCTGAGAACCAACAGATACATCCACACGCTGATTACTTTAGTGTTTTGAGAGAATTCCCTTTCTTGGAACGAGATTGCATGAAATAATCTTCAGGGCTTGGACAATTCCATGGCAAAACGGCACCTATCAACATTGTAGCCAACACAATATAACAACTGTTTCTGCCCGGTTTCGAACCGGGGACCTTTCGCATGTGAGGCGAACGTGATAACCACTACACTACAGAAACAGATACCTACAGTTGATTTTTCTGTAATGAAACTGCTCCGAACTGGCTATTCCATGGGCCTCTGGCTTTAGATTTCTTTCATGCAACCTGCCCGACATCCCTAGCTGAACGCTCGTACATGCCATGCAAGACCAGATGTTTGGTATTAGCTCAGACTGGGCAGGGCTGAAGCATGAGACTCTAGCAAAGAATTATCCACTACTGCAAAGAAAAAATTGATGTTGGTTTTGAAACGCAAACTTCAAAACAACTTGAAAAGAGTACCAAGAAAAGGGCTCGTCGGGGATTTGAACCCGGGACCTCTCGCACCCAAAGTGAGAATCATACCCCTAGACCAACGAGCCCTCAAAATCCTCTTACCTCTCAAAAGCTAATAACGGCTCTAAGCCCGCAATGAAGATCATGCTGGTATCTTTATGATGCTTGGTCTGTGAATACGCATGAAAGTCAGTCTCAACTTACCCTTTCTCAAACGATAGCACTATCATTTACAAGTGTCTCCTTTTATTCCGTCCCAGCTTTGGACACGTCTTACAGGAAGTCAGCCCTTATTTATATATTTCTGCAGTGGCTGAAGCTTAATGAGAAAGAGTAACAAGTTGTTCATAACAACATAAGAAACACATTGTGCATTTTCTCTCAAATACTCCTTCACTTTGTGCCAAAAGAAATACCAAGGTGAATACCTAGGCCACAGATTCAAGCTAAAGATCTTCCTGCTGAATGCAAGGCGCAATAAAAACTGCATATCGCTGGACTAAAGCATTCCTTGCATAGCCTCTAACATCATAACATAACTGAGCTGCTAGCAGCAAGCTAACCAATACCTTTCTGAAATGAGAATGACATGTGCTTATCTGCTCAATCAGTGCTCAATTGGCTCGATCAGGCGAGATTTAGAAAAGGTGGAAAGGGTCCAAGTGGATGCCCCTTCCTTTTTAGGGTGGGTCCTGCTGACTATCATAGGATTGCTTGTAAAAGTGGCCAGGGTCAGAGGAAAAGCTGCCAACACTTCTTAGCGTTCTCTATAGATGCAGCCATTTTCTGTGACTGTAATTTCGGCCTTTTCCCAGAAATCTCTATTCTGCCTATGCAAATTAACAAAAGCAGTGCTTATTCCTCACTTGCTCAAATGTCCTTCCTGTCCAGAAAGCTCTGATTAAGCATGCTTATTTTCTTTTTCTGGGATATTTTAAATTGTTTCGCTGTCCAGTCTGTGGCAGTAGAAAGCTGCTTATGATGCCAGGTTTTGATGAATCCCCAAGGTACAAGTACAGAGGAATATATCAGTCTCTAGGATATGGAACTTTTAGCTAACACATCACAATATGTGATGCTTGCCAAGAAAACACTACATTCTGGAGCGCTGATGATCAGAACATTCTGCTCCTGAAGGATAGAAAAGACAGCTTGATTGAAATAAAGTCTGTTTATATTGACGCTCTCTCTCTCCCTATATATACATACATGCGTACACACACACACACAGGTATGTCATGCATTTCTTCAGATTTGTTTCAACCATTTACCATTTATTGGAGAATCCCTACTTTTCAAGTGACTGCAAATGAAGTCATCTCTGGCACTTTTTGTGCAAAGTAAGAGACACACATGACACCTTTTTATAAAAGTCATCGGTTTCTTTGTTACTGTGTACTTTCAAAGCATGGGGCTTTCACACGTCAGGTAAACCTGATTACCACTACACAACAAAAGCAGATGCAGCTTTCTTATCTATGTCGTGATAGAACAGTTGTGAATTGAGTAGAAGAAGGGCCCTGATGTGATACTTATTACATGCAGCCTGTAAGATAGTCAAACATGCAGGCTAAGAAGGAAGATGCAAATATCAATGTATTAGAAAAACACCTAAAGGCGAGTGATATGCTTTCATTCATGCATGGCTAGGAAAAATCGCCATACTGTTGCAAACATTCTTACACCACCAACTGGAAATAAATGATTCTGACATTAAACGTAAAGGTGACAATGCATTTGTATCATCACCTTGAGAAGGATCATCTTGGAATTGAGCCGAGGGCCTCTGCACTCAAAGCCAGAAACACTCCACTAAAATAAGATTCCTGTTGGTGCCAACAATTCTCCATGTTAATGCTTGTTCTAGGTGAGCAGTGAACCGATTGCAGGGCTCTTTTGAAAGCAAGGTCTGAGAACCAACAGATACATCCACACGCCGATTACTTTAGTGTTTTGAGAGAATTCCCTTTCTTGGAACGAGATTGCATGAAATAATCTTCAGGGCTTGGACAATTCCATGGCAAAACGGCACCTATCAACATTGTAGCCAACACAATATAACAACTGTTTCTGCCCGGTTTCGAACCGGGGACCTTTCGCGTGTGAGGCGAACGTGATAACCACTACACTACAGAAACAGATACCTACAGTTGATTTTTCTGTAATGAAACTGCTCCGAACTGGCTATTCCATGGGCCTCTGGCTTTAGATTTCTTTCATGCAACCTGCCCGACATCCCTAGCTGAACGCTCGTACATGCCATGCAAGACCAGATGTTTGGTATTAGCTCAGACTGGGCAGGGCTGAAGCATGAGACTCTAGCAAAGAATTATCCACTACTGCAAAGAAAAAATTGATGTTGGTTTTGAAACGCAAACTTCAAAACAACTTGAAAAGAGTACCAAGAAAAGGGCTCGTCCGGGATTTGAACCCGGGACCTCTCGCACCCAAAGCGAGAATCATACACATAGACCAACGAGCCCTCAAAATCCTCTTACCTCTCAAAAGCTAATACCGGCTCTAAGCCCGCAATGAAGATCATGCTGGTATCTTTATGATGCTTGGTCTGTGAATACGCATGAAAGTCAGTCTCAACTTACCCTTTCTCAAACGATAGCACTATCATTTACAAGTGTCTCCTTTTATTCCGTCCCAGCTTTGGACACGTCTTACAGGAAGTCAGCCCTTATTTATATATTTCTGCAGTGGCTGAAGCTTAATGAGAAAGAGTAACAAGTTGTTCATAACAACATAAGAAACACATTGTGCATTTTCTCTCAAATACTCCTTCACTTTGTGCCAAAAGAAATACCAAGGTGAATACCTAGGCCACAGATTCAAGCTAAAGATCTTCCTGCTGAATGCAAAGCGCAATAAAAACTGCATATCGCTGGACTAAAGCATTCCTTGCATAGCCTCTAACATCATAACATAACTGAGCTGCTAGCAGCAAGCTAACCAATACCTTTCTGAAATGAGAATGACATGTGCTTATCTGCTCAATCAGTGCTCAATCAGGCTCGATCAGGCGAGATTTAGAAAAGGTGGAAAGGGTCCAAGTGGATGCCCCTTCCTTTTTAGGGTGGGTCCTGCTCACTATCATAGGATTGCTTGTAAAAGTGGCCAGGGTCAGAGGAAAAGCTGCCAACACTTCTTAGCGTTCTCTATAGATGCAGCCATTTTCTGTGACTGTAATTTCGGCCTTTTCCCAGAAGTCTCTATTCTGCCTATGCAAATTAACAAAAGCAGTGCTTATTCCTCACTTGCTCAAATGTCCTTCCTGTCCAGAAAGCTCTGATTAAGCATGCTTATTTTCTTTTTCTGGGATATTTTAAATTGTTTCGCTGTCCAGTCTGTGGCAGTAGAAAGCTGCTTATGATGCCAGGTTTTGATGAATCCCCAAGGTACAAGTACAGAGGAATATATCAGTCTCTAGGATATGGAACTTTTAGCTAACACATCACAATATGTGATGCTTGCCAAGAAAACACTACATTCTGGAGCGCTGATGATCAGAACATTCTGCTCCTGAAGGATAGAAAAGACAGCTTGATTGAAATAAAGTCTGTTTATATTGACGCTCTCTCTCTCCCTATATATACATACATGCGTACACACACACACACAGGTATGTCATGCATTTCTTCAGATTTGTTTCAACCATTTACCATTTATTGGAGAATCCCTACTTTTCAAGTGACTGCAAATGAAGTCATCTCTGGCACTTTTTGTGCAAAGTAAGAGACACACATGACACCTTTTTATAAAAGTCATCGGTTTCTTTGTTACTGTGTACTTTCAAAGCATGGGGCTTTCACACGTCAGGTAAACCTGATTACCACTACACAACAAAAGCAGATGCAGCTTTCTTATCTATGTCGTGATAGAACAGTTGTGAATTGAGTAGAAGAAGGGCCCTGATGTGATACTTATTACATGCAGCCTGTAAGATAGTCAAACATGCAGGCTAGGAAGGAAGATGCAAATATCAATGTATTAGAAAAACACCTAAAGGCGAGTGATATGCTTTCATTCATGCATGGCTAGGAAAAATCGCCATACTGTTGCAAACATTCTTACACCACCAACTGGAAATAAATGATTCTGACATTAAACGTAAAGGTGACAATGCATTTGTATCATCACCTTGAGAAGGATCATCTTGGAATTGAGCCGAGGGCCTCTGCACTCAAAGCCAGAAACACTCCACTAAAATAAGATTCCTGTTGGTGCCAACAATTCTCCATGTTAATGCTTGTTCTAGGTGAGCAGTGAACCGATTGCAGGGCTCTTTTGAAAGCAAGGTCTGAGAACCAACAGATACATCCACACGCCGATTACTTTAGTGTTTTGAGAGAATTCCCTTTCTTGGAACGAGATTGCATGAAATAATCTTCAGGGCTTGGACAATTCCATGGCAAAACGGCACCTATCAACATTGTAGCCAACACAATATAACAACTGTTTCTGCCCGGTTTCGAACCGGGGACCTTTCGCGTGTGAGGCAAACGTGATAACCACTACACTACAGAAACAGATACCTACAGTTGATTTTTCTGTAATGAAACTGCTCCGAACTGGCTATTCCATGGGCCTCTGGCTTTAGATTTCTTTCATGCAACCTGCCCGACATCCCTAGCTGAACGCTCGTACATGCCATGCAAGACCAGATGTTTGGTATTAGCTCAGACTGGGCAGGGCTGAAGCATGAGACTCTAGCAAAGAATTATCCACTACTGCAAAGAAAAAATTGATGTTGGTTTTGAAACGCAAACTTCAAAACAACTTGAAAAGAGTACCAAGAAAAGGGCTCGTCCGGGATTTGAACCCGGGACCTCTCGCACCCAAAGCGAGAATCATACCCCTAGACCAACGAGCCCTCAAAATCCTCTTACCTCTCAAAAGCTAATACCTGCTCTAAGCCCGCAATGAAGATCATGCTGGAATCTTTATGATGCTTGGTCTGTGAATACGCATGAAAGTCAGTCTCAACTTACCCTTTCTCAAACGATAGCACTATCATTTACAAGTGTCTCCTTTTATTCCGTCCCAGCTTTGGACACGTCTTACAGGAAGTCAGCCCTTATTTATATATTTCTGCAGTGGCTGAAGCTTAATGAGAAAGAGTAACAAGTTGTTCATAATAACATAAGAAACACATTGTGCATTTTCTCTCAAATACTCCTTCACTTTGTGCCAAAAGAAATACCAAGGTGAATACCTAGGCCACAGATTCAAGCTAAAGATCTTCCTGGTGAAGGCAAGGCGCAATAAAAACTGCATATCGCTGGACTAAAGCATTCCTTGCATAGCCTCTAACATCATAACATAACTGAGCTGCTAGCAGCAAGCTAACCAATACCTTTCTGAAATGAGAATGACATGTGCTTATCTGCTCAATCAGTGCTCAATCAGGCGAGATTTAGAAAAGGTGGAAAGGGTCCAAGTGGATGCCCCTTCCTTTTTAGGGTGGGTCCTGCTGACTATCATAGGATTGCTTGTAAAAGTGGTCAGGGTCAGAGGAAAAGCTGCCAACACTTCTTAGCGTTCTCTATAGATGCAGCCATTTTCTGTGACTGTAATTTCGGCCTTTTCCCAGAAGTCTCTATTCTGCCTATGCAAATTAACAAAAGCAGTGCTTATTCCTCACTTGCTCAAATGTCCTTCCTGTCCAGAAAGCTCTGATTAAGCATGCTTATTTTCTTTTTCTGGGATATTTTAAATTGTTTCGCTGTCCAGTCTGTGGCAGTAGAAAGCTGCTTATGATGCCAGGTTTTGATGAATCCCCAAGGTACAAGTACAGAGGAATATATCTGTCTCTAGGATATGGAACTTTTAGCTAACACATCACAATATGTGATGCTTGCCAAGAAAACACTACATTCTGGAGCGCTGATGATCAGAACATTCTGCTCCTGAAGGATAGAAAAGACAGCTTGATTGAAATAAAGTCTGTTTATATTGACGCTCTCTCTCTCCCTATATATACATACATGCATACACACACACACACACAGGTATGTCATGCATTTCTTCAGATTTGTTTCAACCATTTACCATTTATTGGAGAATCCCTACTTTTCAAGTGACTGCAAATGAAGTCATCTCTGGCACTTTTTGTGCAAAGTAAGAGACACACATGACACCTTTTTATAAAAGTCATCGGTTTCTTTGTTACTGTGTACTTTCAAAGCATGGGGCTTTCACACGTCAGGTAAACCTGATTACCACTACACAACAAAAGCAGATGCAGCTTTCTTATCTATGTCGTGATAGAACAGTTGTGAATTGAGTAGAAGAAGGGCCCTGATGTGATACTTATTACATGCAGCCTGTAAGATAGTCAAACATGCAGGCTAGGAAGGAAGATGCAAATATCAATGTATTAGAAAAACACCTAAAGGCGAGTGATATGCTTTCATTCATGCATGGCTAGGAAAAATCGCCATACTGTTGCAAACATTCTTACACCACCAACTGGAAATAAATGATTCTGACATTAAACGTAAAGGTGACAATGCATTTGTATCATCACCTTGAGAAGGATCATCTTGGAATTGAGCCGAGGGCCTCTGCACTCAAAGCCAGAAACACTCCACTAAAATAAGATTCCTGTTGGTGCCAACAATTCTCCATGTTAATGCTTGTTCTAGGTGAGCAGTGAACCGATTGCAGGGCTCTTTTAAAAGCAAGGTCTGAGAACCAACAGATACATCCACACGCCGATTACTTTAGTGTTTTGAGAGAATTCCCTTTCTTGGAACGAGATTGCATGAAATAATCTTCAGGGCTTGGACAATTCCATGGCAAAACGGCACCTATCAACATTGTAGCCAACACAATATAACAACTGTTTCTGCCCGGTTTCGAACCGGGGACCTTTCGCGTGTGAGGCGAACGTGATAACCACTACACTACAGAAACAGATACCTACAGTTGATTTTTCTGTAATGAAACTGCTCCGAACTGGCTATTCCATGGGCCTCTGGCTTTAGATTTCTTTCATGCAACCTGCCCGACATCCCTAGCTGAACGCTCGTACATGCCATGCAAGACCAGATGTTTGGTATTAGCTCAGATTGGGCAGGGCTGAAGCATGAGACTCTAGCAAAGAATTATCCACTACTGCAAAGAAAAAATTGATGTTGGTTTTGAAACGCAAACTTCAAAACAACTTGAAAAGAGTACCAAGAAAAGGGCTCGTCCGGGATTTGAACCCGGGACCTCTCGCACCCAAAGCGAGAATCATACCCCTAGACCAACGAGCCCTCAAAATCCTCTTACCGCTCAAAAGCTAATACCGGCTCTAAGCCCGCAATGAAGATCATGCTGGTATCTTTATGATGCTTGGTCTGTGAATACGCATGAAAGTCAGTCTCAACTTACCCTTTCTCAAACGATAGCACTATCATTTACAAGTGTCTCCTTTTATTCCGTCCCAGCTTTGGACACGTCTTACAGGAAGTCAGCCCTTATTTATATATTTCTGCAGTGGCTGAAGCTTAATGAGAAAGAGTAACAAGTTGTTCATAATAACATAAGAAACACATTGTGCATTTTCTCTCAAATACTCCTTCACTTTGTGCCAAAAGAAATACCAAGGTGAATACCTAGGCCCCAGATTCAAGCTAAAGATCTTCCTGGTGAAGGCAAGGCGCAATAAAAACTGCATATCGCTGGACTAAAGCATTCCTTGCATAGCCTCTAACATCATAACATAACTGAGCTGCTAGCAGCAAGCTAACCAATACCTTTCTGAAATGAGAATGACATGTGCTTATCTGCTCAATCAGTGCTCAATCAGGCGAGATTTAGAAAAGGTGGAAAGGGTCCAAGTGGATGCCCCTTCCTTTTTAGGGTGGGTCCTGCTGACTATCATAGGATTGCTTGTAAAAGTGGTCAGGGTCAGAGGAAAAGCTGCCAACACTTCTTAGCGTTCTCTATAGATGCAGCCATTTTCTGTGACTGTAATTTCGGCCTTTTCCCAGAAGTCTCTATTCTGCCTATGCAAATTAACAAAAGCAGTGCTTATTCCTCACTTGCTCAAAGGTCCTTCCTGTCCAGAAAGCTCTGATTAAGCATGCTTATTTTCTTTTTCTGGGATATTTTAAATTGTTTCGCTGTCCAGTCTGTGGCAGTAGAAAGCTGCTTATGATGCCAGGTTTTGATGAATCCCCAAGGTACAAGTACAGAGGAATATATCAGTCTCTAGGATATGGAACTTTTAGCTAACACATCACAATATGTGATGCTTGCCAAGAAAACACTACATTCTGGAGCGCTGATGATCAGAACATTCTGCTCCTGAAGGATAGAAAAGACAGCTTGATTGAAATAAAGTCTGTTTATATTGACGCTCTCTCTCTCCCTATATATACATACATGCGTACACACACACACACAGGTATGTCATGCATTTCTTCAGATTTGTTTCAACCATTTACCATTTATTGGAGAATCCCTACTTTTCAAGTGACTGCAAATGAAGTCATCTCTGGCACTTTTTGTGCAAAGTAAGAGACGCACATGACACCTATTTATAAAAGTCATCGGTTTCTTTGTTACTGTGTACTTTCAAAGCATGGGGCTTTCACACGTCAGGTAAACCTGATTACCACTACACAACAAAAGCAGATGCAGCTTTCTTATCTATGTCGTGATAGAACAGTTGTGAATTGAGTAGAAGAAGGGCCCTGATGTGATACTTATTACATGCAGCCTGTAAGATAGTCAAACATGCAGGCTAGGAAGGAAGATGCAAATATCAATGTATTAGAAAAACACCTAAAGGCGAGTGATATGCTTTCATTCATGCATGGCTAGGAAAAATCGCCATACTGTTGCAAACATTCTTACACCACCAACTGGAAATAAATGATTCTGACATTAAACGTAAAGGTGACAATGCATTTGTATCATCACCTTGAGAAGGATCATCTTGGAATTGAGCCGAGGGCCTCTGCACTCAAAGCCAGAAACACTCCACTAAAATAAGATTCCTGTTGGTGCCAACAATTCTCCATGTTAATGCTTGTTCTAGGTGAGCAGTGAACCGATTGCAGGGCTCTTTTGAAAGCAAGGTCTGAGAACCAACAGATACATCCACACGCTGATTACTTTAGTGTTTTGAGAGAATTCCCTTTCTTGGAACGAGATTGCATGAAATAATCTTCAGGGCTTGGACAATTCCATGGCAAAACGGCACCTATCAACATTGTAGCCAACACAATATAACAACTGTTTCTGCCCGGTTTCGAACCGGGGACCTTTCGCGTGTGAGGCGAACGTGATAACCACTACACTACAGAAACAGATACCTACAATTGATTTTTCTGTAATGAAACTGCTCCGAACTGGCTATTCCATGGGCCTCTGGCTTTAGATTTCTTTCATGCAACCTGCCCGACATCCCTAGCTGAACGCTCGTACATGCCATGCAAGACCAGATGTTTGGTATTAGCTCAGACTGGGCAGGGCTGAAGCATGAGACTCTAGCAAAGAATTATCCACTACTGCAAAGAAAAAATTGATGTTGGTTTTGAAACGCAAACTTCAAAACAACTTGAAAAGAGTACCAAGAAAAGGGCTCGTCCGGGATTTGAACCCGGGACCTCTCGCACCCAAAGCGAGAATCATACCCCTAGACCAACGAGCCCTCAAAATCCTCTTACCTCTCAAAAGCTAATAACGGCTCTAAGCCCGCAATGAAGATCATGCTGGTATCTTTATGATGCTTGGTCTGTGAATACGCATGAAAGTCAGTCTCAACTTACCCTTTCTAAAACGATAGCACTATCATTTACAAGTGTCTCCTTTTATTCCGTCCCAGCTTTGGACACGTCTTACAGGAAGTCAGCCCTTATTTATATATTTCTGCAGTGGCTGAAGCTTAATGAGAAAGAGTAACAAGTTGTTCATAACAGCATAAGAAACACATTGTGCATTTTCTCTCAAATACTCCTTCACTTTGTGCCAAAAGAAATACCAAGGTGAATACCTAGGCCACAGATTCAAGCTAAAGATCTTCCTGCTGAATGCAAGGCGCAATAAAAACTGCATATCGCTGGACTAAAGCATTCCTTGCATAGCCTCTAACATCATAACATAACTGAGCTGCTAGCAGCAAGCTAACCAATACCTTTCTGAAATGAGAATGACATGTGCTTATCTGCTCAATCAGTGCTCAATTGGCTCGATCAGGCGAGATTTAGAAAAGGTGGAAAGGGTCCAAGTGGATGCCCCTTCCTTTTTAGGGTGGGTCCTGCTGACTATCATAGGATTGCTTGTAAAAGTGGCCAGGGTCAGAGGAAAAGCTGCCAACACTTCTTAGCGTTCTCTATAGATGCAGCCATTTTCTGTGACTGTAATTTCGGCCTTTTCCCAGAAATCTCTATTCTGCCTATGCAAATTAACAAAAGCAGTGCTTATTCCTCACTTGCTCAAATGTCCTTCCTGTCCAGAAAGCTCTGATTAAGCATGCTTATTTTCTTTTTCTGGGATATTTTAAATTGTTTCGCTGTCCAGTCTGTGGCAGTAGAAAGCTGCTTATGATGCCAGGTTTTGATGAATCCCCAAGGTACAAGTACAGAGGAATATATCAGTCTCTAGGATATGGAACTTTTAGCTAACACATCACAATATGTGATGCTTGCCAAGAAAACACTACATTCTGGAGCGCTGATGATCAGAACATTCTGCTCCTGAAGGATAGAAAAGACAGCTTGATTGAAATAAAGTCTGTTTATATTGACGCTCTCTCTCTCCCTATATATACATACATGCGTACACACACACACACAGGTATGTCATGCATTTCTTCAGATTTGTTTCAACCATTTACCATTTATTGGAGAATCCCTACTTTTCAAGTGACTGCAAATGAAGTCATCTCTGGCACTTTTTGTGCAAAGTAAGAGACACACATGACACCTTTTTATAAAAGTCATCGGTTTCTTTGTTACTGTGTACTTTCAAAGCATGGGGCTTTCACACGTCAGGTAAACCTGATTACCACTACACAACAAAAGCAGATGCAGCTTTCTTATCTATGTCGTGATAGAACAGTTGTGAATTGAGTAGAAGAAGGGCCCTGATGTGATACTTATTACATGCAGCCTGTAAGATAGTCAAACATGCAGGCTAGGAAGGAAGATGCAAATATCAATGTATTAGAAAAACACCTAAAGGCGAGTGATATGCTTTCATTCATGCATGGCTAGGAAAAATCGCCATACTGTTGCAAACATTCTTACACCACCAACTGGAAATAAATGATTCTGACATTAAACGTAAAGGTGACAATGCATTTGTATCATCACCTTGAGAAGGATCATCTTGGAATTGAGCCGAGGGCCTCTGCACTCAAAGCCAGAAACACTCCACTAAAATAAGATTCCTGTTGGTGCCAACAATTCTCCATGTTAATGCTTGTTCTAGGTGAGCAGTGAACCGATTGCAGGGCTCTTTGGAAAGCAAGGTCTGAGAACCAACAGATACATCCACACGCCGATTACTTTAGTGTTTTGAGAGAATTCCCTTTCTTGGAACGAGATTGCATGAAATAATCTTCAGGGCTTGGACAATTCCATGGCAAAACGGCACCTATCAACATTGTAGCCAACACAATATAACAACTGTTTCAGCCCGGTTTCGAACCGGGGACCTTTCGCGTGTGAGGCGAACGTGATAACCACTACACTACAGAAACAGATACCTACAGTTGATTTTTCTGTAATGAAACTGCTCCGAACTGGCTATTCCATGGGCCTCTGGCTTTAGATTTCTTTCATGCAACCTGCCCGACATCCCTAGCTGAACGCTCGTACATGCCATGCAAGACCAGATGTTTGGTATTAGCTCAGACTGGGCAGGGCTGAAGCATGAGACTCTAGCAAAGAATTATCCACTACTGCAAAGAAAAAATTGATGTTGGTTTTGAAACGCAAACTTCAAAACAACTTGAAAAGAGTACCAAGAAAAGGGCTCGTCCGGGATTTGAACCCGGGACCTCTCGCACCCAAAGCGAGAATCATACCCCTAGACCAACGAGCCCTCAAAATCCTCTTACCTCTCAAAAGCTAATACCGGCTCTAAGCCCGCAATGAAGATCATGCTGGAATCTTTATGATGCTTGGTCTGTGAATACGCATGAAAGTCAGTCTCAACTTACCCTTTCTCAAACGATAGCACTATCATTTACAAGTGTCTCCTTTTATTCCGTCCCAGCTTTGGACACGTCTTACAGGAAGTCAGCCCTTATTTATATATTTCTTCAGTGGCTGAAGCTTAATGAGAAAGAGTAACAAGTTGTTCATAACAACATAAGAAACACATTGTGCATTTTCTCTCAAATACTCCTTCACTTTGTGCCAAAAGAAATACCAAGGTGAATACCTAGGCCACAGATTCAAGCTAAAGATCTTCCTGCTGAATGCAAGGCGCAATAAAAACTGCATATCGCTGGACTAAAGCATTCCTTGCATAGCCTCTAACATCATAACATAACTGAGCTGCTAGCAGCAAGCTAACCAATACCTTTCTGAAATGAGAATGACATGTGCTTATCTGCTCAATCAGTGCTCAATCAGGCGAGATTTAGAAAAGGTGGAAAGGGTCCAAGTGGATGCCCCTTCCTTTTTAGGGTGGGTCCTGCTGACTATCATAGGATTGCTTGTAAAAGTGGTCAGGGTCAGAGGAAAAGCTGCCAACACTTCTTAGCGTTCTCTATAGATGCAGCCATTTTCTGTGACTGTAATTTCGGCCTTTTCCCAGAAGTCTCTATTCTGCCTATGCAAATTAACAAAAGCAGTGCTTATTCCTCACTTGCTCAAATGTCCTTCCTGTCCAGAAAGCTCTGATTAAGCATGCTTATTTTCTTTTTCTGGGATATTTTAAATTGTTTCGCTGTCCAGTCTGTGGCAGTAGAAAGCTGCTTATGATGCCAGGTTTTGATGAATCCCCAAGGTACAAGTACAGAGGAATATATCTGTCTCTAGGATATGGAACTTTTAGCTAACACATCACAATATGTGATGCTTGCCAAGAAAACACTACATTCTGGAGCGCTGATGATCAGAACATTCTGCTCCTGAAGGATAGAAAAGACAGCTTGATTGAAATAAAGTCTGTTTATATTGACGCTCTCTCTCTCCCTATATATACATACATGCATACACACACACACACAGGTATGTCATGCATTTCTTCAGATTTGTTTCAACCATTTACCATTTATTGGAGAATCCCTACTTTTCAAGTGACTGCAAATGAAGTCATCTCTGGCACTTTTTGTGCAAAGTAAGAGACACACATGACACCTTTTTATAAAAGTCATCGGTTTCTTTGTTACTGTGTACTTTCAAAGCATGGGGCTTTCACACGTCAGGTAAACCTGATTACCGCTACACAACAAAAGCAGATGCAGCTTTCTTATCTATGTCGTGATAGAACAGTTGTGAATTGAGTAGAAGAAGGGCCCTGATGTGATACTTATTACATGCAGCCTGTAAGATAGTCAAACATGCAGGCTAGGAAGGAAGATGCAAATATCAATGTATTAGAAAAACACCTAAAGGCGAGTGATATGCTTTCATTCATGCATGGCTAGGAAAAATCGCCATACTGTTGCAAACATTCTTACACCACCAACTGGAAATAAATGATTCTGACATTAAACGTAAAGGTGACAATGCATTTGTATCATCACCTTGAGAAGGATCATCTTGGAATTGAGCCGAGGGCCTCTGCACTCAAAGCCAGAAACACTCCACTAAAATAAGATTCCTGTTGGTGCCAACAATTCTCCATGTTAATGCTTGTTCTAGGTGAGCAGTGAACCGATTGCAGGGCTCTTTTAAAAGCAAGGTCTGAGAACCAACAGATACATCCACACGCCGATTACTTTAGTGTTTTGAGAGAATTCCCTTTCTTGGAACGAGATTGCATGAAATAATCTTCAGGGCTTGGACAATTCCATGGCAAAACGGCACCTATCAACATTGTAGCCAACACAATATAACAACTGTTTCTGCCCGGTTTCGAACCGGGGACCTTTCGCGTGTGAGGCGAACGTGATAACCACTACACTACAGAAACAGATACCTACAGTTGATTTTTCTGTAATGAAACTGCTCCGAACTGGCTATTCCATGGGCCTCTGGCTTTAGATTTCTTTCATGCAACCTGCCCGACATCCCTAGCTGAACGCTCGTACATGCCATGCAAGACCAGATGTTTGGTATTAGCTCAGATTGGGCAGGGCTGAAGCATGAGACTCTAGCAAAGAATTATCCACTACTGCAAAGAAAAAATTGATGTTGGTTTTGAAACGCAAACTTCAAAACAACTTGAAAAGAGTACCAAGAAAAGGGCTCGTCCGGGATTTGAACCCGGGACCTCTCGCACCCAAAGCGAGAATCATACCCCTAGACCAACGAGCCCTCAAAATCCTCTTACCGCTCAAAAGCTAATACCGGCTCTAAGCCCGCAATGAAGATCATGCTGGTATCTTTATGATGCTTGGTCTGTGAATACGCATGAAAGTCAGTCTCAACTTACCCTTTCTCAAACGATAGCACTATCATTTACAAGTGTCTCCTTTTATTCCGTCCCAGCTTTGGACACGTCTTACAGGAAGTCAGCCCTTATTTATATATTTCTGCAGTGGCTGAAGCTTAATGAGAAAGAGTAACAAGTTGTTCATAATAACATAAGAAACACATTGTGCATTTTCTCTCAAATACTCCTTCACTTTGTGCCAAAAGAAATACCAAGGTGAATACCTAGGCCACAGATTCAAGCTAAAGATCTTCCTGGTGAAGGCAAGGCGCAATAAAAACTGCATATCGCTGGACTAAAGCATTCCTTGCATAGCCTCTAACATCATAACATAACTGAGCTGCTAGCAGCAAGCTAACCAATACCTTTCTGAAATGAGAATGACATGTGCTTATCTGCTCAATCAGTGCTCAATCAGGCGAGATTTAGAAAAGGTGGAAAGGGTCCAAGTGGATGCCACTTCCTTTTTAGGGTGGGTCCTGCTGACTATCATAGGATTGCTTGTAAAAGTGGTCAGGGTCAGAGGAAAAGCTGCCAACACTTCTTAGCGTTCTCTATAGATGCAGCCATTTTCTGTGACTGTAATTTCGGCCTTTTCCCAGAAGTCTCTATTCTGCCTATGCAAATTAACAAAAGCAGTGCTTATTCCTCACTTGCTCAAAGGTCCTTCCTGTCCAGAAAGCTCTGATTAAGCATGCTTATTTTCTTTTTCTGGGATATTTTAAATTGTTTCGCTGTCCAGTCTGTGGCAGTAGAAAGCTGCTTATGATGCCAGGTTTTGATGAATCCCCAAGGTACAAGTACAGAGGAATATATCAGTCTCTAGGATATGGAACTTTTAGCTAACACATCACAATATGTGATGCTTGCCAAGAAAACACTACATTCTGGAGCGCTGATGATCAGAACATTCTGCTCCTGAAGGATAGAAAAGACAGCTTGATTGAAATAAAGTCTGTTTATATTGACGCTCTCTCTCTCCCTATATATACATACATGCGTACACACACACACACAGGTATGTCATGCATTTCTTCAGATTTGTTTCAACCATTTACCATTTATTGGAGAATCCCTACTTTTCAAGTGACTGCAAATGAAGTCATCTCTGGCACTTTTTGTGCAAAGTAAGAGACGCACATGACACCTATTTATAAAAGTCATCGGTTTCTTTGTTACTGTGTACTTTCAAAGCATGGGGCTTTCACACGTCAGGTAAACCTGATTACCACTACACAACAAAAGCAGATGCAGCTTTCTTATCTATGTCGTGATAGAACAGTTGTGAATTGAGTAGAAGAAGGGCCCTGATGTGATACTTATTACATGCAGCCTGTAAGATAGTCAAACATGCAGGCTAGGAAGGAAGATGCAAATATCAATGTATTAGAAAAACACCTAAAGGCGAGTGATATGCTTTCATTCATGCATGGCTAGGAAAAATCGCCATACTGTTGCAAACATTCTTACACCACCAACTGGAAATAAATGATTCTGACATTAAACGTAAAGGTGACAATGCATTTGTATCATCACCTTGAGAAGGATCATCTTGGAATTGAGCCGAGTGCCTCTGCACTCAAAGCCAGAAACACTCCACTAAAATAAGATTCCTGTTGGTGCCAACAATTCTCCATGTTAATGCTTGTTCTAGGTGAGCAGTGAACCGATTGCAGGGCTCTTTTGAAAGCAAGGTCTGAGAACCAACAGATACATCCACACGCTGATTACTTTAGTGTTTTGAGAGAATTCCCTTTCTTGGAACGAGATTGCATGAAATAATCTTCAGGGCTTGGACAATTCCATGGCAAAACGGCACCTATCAACATTGTAGCCAACACAATATAACAACTGTTTCTGCCCGGTTTCGAACCGGGGACCTTTCGCGTGTGAGGCGAACGTGATAACCACTACACTACAGAAACAGATACCTACAATTGATTTTTCTGTAATGAAACTGCTCCGAACTGGCTATTCCATGGGCCTCTGGCTTTAGATTTCTTTCATGCAACCTGCCCGACATCCCTAGCTGAACGCTCGTACATGCCATGCAAGACCAGATGTTTGGTATTAGCTCAGACTGGGCAGGGCTGAAGCATGAGACTCTAGCAAAGAATTATCCACTACTGCAAAGAAAAAATTGATGTTGGTTTTGAAACGCAAACTTCAAAACAACTTGAAAAGAGTACCAAGAAAAGAGCTCGTCCGGGATTTGAACCCGGGACCTCTCGCACCCAAAGCGAGAATCATACCCCTAGACCAACGAGCCCTCAAAATCCTCTTACCTCTCAAAAGCTAATAACGGCTCTAAGCCCGCAATGAAGATCATGCTGGTATCTTTATGATGCTTGGTCTGTGAATACGCATGAAAGTCAGTCTCAACCTACCCTTTCTAAAACGATAGCACTATCATTTACAAGTGTCTCCTTTTATTCCGTCCCAGCTTTGGACACGTCTTACAGGAAGTCAGCCCTTATTTATATATTTCTGCAGTGGCTGAAGCTTAATGAGAAAGAGTAACAAGTTGTTCATAACAGCATAAGAAACACATTGTGCATTTTCTCTCAAATACTCCTTCACTTTGTGCCAAAAGAAATACCAAGGTGAATACCTAGGCCACAGATTCAAGCTAAAGATCTTCCTGCTGAATGCAAGGCGCAATAAAAACTGCATATCGCTGGACTAAAGCATTCCTTGCATAGCCTCTAACATCATAACATAACTGAGCTGCTAGCAGCAAGCTAACCAATACCTTTCTGAAATGAGAATGACATGTGCTTATCTGCTCAATCAGTGCTCAATTGGCTCGATCAGGCGAGATTTAGAAAAGGTGGAAAGGGTCCAAGTGGATGCCCCTTCCTTTTTAGGGTGGGTCCTGCTGACTATCATAGGATTGCTTGTAAAAGTGGCCAGGGTCAGAGGAAAAGCTGCCAACACTTCTTAGCGTTCTCTATAGATGCAGCCATTTTCTGTGACTGTAATTTCGGCCTTTTCCCAGAAATCTCTATTCTGCCTATGCAAATTAACAAAAGCAGTGCTTATTCCTCACTTGCTCAAATGTCCTTCCTGTCCAGAAAGCTCTGATTAAGCATGCTTATTTTCTTTTTCTGGGATATTTTAAATTGTTTCGCTGTCCAGTCTGTGGCAGTAGAAAGCTGCTTATGATGCCAGGTTTTGATGAATCCCCAAGGTACAAGTACAGAGGAATATATCAGTCTCTAGGATATGGAACTTTTAGCTAACACATCACAATATGTGATGCTTGCCAAGAAAACACTACATTCTGGAGCGCTGATGATCAGAACATTCTGCTCCTGAAGGATAGAAAAGACAGCTTGATTGAAATAAAGTCTGTTTATATTGACGCTCTCTCTCTCCCTATATATACATACATGCGTACACACACACACACAGGTATGTCATGCATTTCTTCAGATTTGTTTCAACCATTTACCATTTATTGGAGAATCCCTACTTTTCAAGTGACTGCAAATGAAGTCATCTCTGGCACTTTTTGTGCAAAGTAAGAGACACACATGACACCTTTTTATAAAAGTCATCGGTTTCTTTGTTACTGTGTACTTTCAAAGCATGGGGCTTTCACACGTCAGGTAAACCTGATTACCACTACACAACAAAAGCAGATGCAGCTTTCTTATCTATGTCGTGATAGAACAGTTGTGAATTGAGTAGAAGAAGGGCCCTGATGTGATACTTATTACATGCAGCCTGTAAGATAGTCAAACATGCAGGCTAGGAAGGAAGATGCAAATATCAATGTATTAGAAAAACACCTAAAGGCGAGTGATATGCTTTCATTCATGCATGGCTAGGAAAAATCGCCATACTGTTGCAAACATTCTTACACCACCAACTGGAAATAAATGATTCTGACATTAAACGTAAAGGTGACAATGCATTTGTATCATCACCTTGAGAAGGATCATCTTGGAATTGAGCCGAGGGCCTCTGCACTCAAAGCCAGAAACACTCCACTAAAATAAGATTCCTGTTGGTGCCAACAATTCTCCATGTTAATGCTTGTTCTAGGTGAGCAGTGAACCGATTGCAGGGCTCTTTTGAAAGCAAGGTCTGAGAACCAACAGATACATCCACACGCCGATTACTTTAGTGTTTTGAGAGAATTCCCTTTCTTGGAACGAGATTGCATGAAATAATCTTCAGGGCTTGGACAATTCCATGGCAAAACGGCACCTATCAACATTGTAGCCAACACAATATAACAACTGTTTCAGCCCGGTTTCGAACCGGGGACCTTTCGCGTGTGAGGCGAACGTGATAACCACTACACTACAGAAACAGATACCTACAGTTGATTTTTCTGTAATGAAACTGCTCCGAACTGGCTATTCCATGGGCCTCTGGCTTTAGATTTCTTTCATGCAACCTGCCCGACATCCCTAGCTGAACGCTCGTACATGCCATGCAAGACCAGATGTTTGGTATTAGCTCAGACTGGGCAGGGCTGAAGCATGAGACTCTAGCAAAGAATTATCCACTACTGCAAAGAAAAAATTGATGTTGGTTTTGAAACGCAAACTTCAAAACAACTTGAAAAGAGTACCAAGAAAAGGGCTCGTACGGGATTTGAACCCGGGACCTCTCGCACCCAAAGCGAGAATCATACCCCTAGACCAACGAGCCCTCAAAATCCTCTTACCTCTCAAAAGCTAATACCGGCTCTAAGCCCGCAATGAAGATCATGCTGGTATCTTTATGATGCTTGGTCTGTGAATACGCATGAAAGTCAGTCTCAACTTACCCTTTCTCAAACGATAGCACTATCATTTACAAGTGTCTCCTTTTATTCCGTCCCAGCTTTGGACACGTCTTACAGGAAGTCAGCCCTTATTTATATATTTCTGCAGTGGCTGAAGCTTAATGAGAAAGAGTAACAAGTTGTTCATAACAACATAAGAAACACATTGTGCATTTTCTCTCAAATACTCCTTCACTTTGTGCCAAAAAAAATACCAAGGTGAATACCTAGGCCACAGATTCAAGCTAAAGATCTTCCTGCTGAATGCAAGGCGCAATAAAAACTGCATATCGCTGGACTAAAGCATTCCTTGCATAGCCTCTAACATCATAACATAACTGAGCTGCTAGCAGCAAGCTAACCAATACCTTTCTGAAATGAGAATGACATGTGCTTATCTGCTCAATCAGTGCTCAATGAGGCTCGATCAGGCGAGATTTAGAAAAGGTGGAAAGGGTCCAAGTGGATGCCCCTTCCTTTTTAGGGTGGGTCCTGCTGACTATCATAGGATTGCTTGTAAAAGTGGCCAGGGTCAGAGGAAAAGCTGCCAACACTTCTTAGCGTTCTCTATAGATGCAGCCATTTTCTGTGACTGTAATTTCGGCCTTTTCCCAGAAGTCTCTATTCTGCCTATGCAAATTAACAAAAGCAGTGCTTATTCCTCACTTGCTCAAATGTCCTTCCTGTCCAGAAAGCTCTGATTAAGCATGCTTATTTTCTTTTTCTGGGATATTTTAAATTGTTTCGCTGTCCAGTCTGTGGCAGTAGAAAGCTGCTTATGATGCCAGGTTTTGATGAATCCCCAAGGTACAAGTACAGAGGAATATATCAGTCTCTAGGATATGGAACTTTTAGCTAACACATCACAATATGTGATGCTTGCCAAGAAAACACTACATTCTGGAGCGCTGATGATCAGAACATTCTGCTCCTGAAGGATAGAAAAGACAGCTTGATTGAAATAAAGTCTGTTTATATTGACGCTCTCTCTCTCCCTATATATACATACATGCGTACACACACACACACAGGTATGTCATGCATTTCTTCAGATTTGTTTCAACCATTTACCATTTATTGGAGAATCCCTACTTTTCAAGTGACTGCAAATGAAGTCATCTCTGGCACTTTTTGTGCAAAGTAAGAGACACACATGACACCTTTTTATAAAAGTCATCGGTTTCTTTGTTACTGTGTACTTTCAAAGCATGGGGCTTTCACACGTCAGGTAAACCTGATTACCACTACACAACAAAAGCAGATGCAGCTTTCTTATCTATGTCGTGATAGAACAGTTGTGAATTGAGTAGAAGAAGGGCCCTGATGTGATACTTATTACATGCAGCCTGTAAGATAGTCAAACATGCAGGCTAGGAAGGAAGATGCAAATATCAATGTATTAGAAAAACACCTAAAGGCGAGTGATATGCTTTCATTCATGCATGGCTAGGAAAAATCGCCATACTGTTGCAAACATTCTTACACCACCAACTGGAAATAAATGATTCTGACATTAAACGTAAAGGTGACAATGCATTTGTATCATCACCTTGAGAAGGATCATCTTGGAATTGAGCCGAGGGCCTCTGCACTCAAAGCCAGAAACACTCCACTAAAATAAGATTCCTGTTGGTGCCAACAATTCTCCATGTTAATGCTTGTTCTAGGTGAGCAGTGAACCGATTGCAGGGCTCTTTTGAAAGCAAGGTCTGAGAACCAACAGATACATCCACACGCCGATTACTTTAGTGTTTTGAGAGAATTCCCTTTCTTGGAACGAGATTGCATGAAATAATCTTCAGGGCTTGGACAATTCCATGGCAAAACGGCACCTATCAACATTGTAGCCAACACAATATAACAACTGTTTCTGCCCGGTTTCGAACCGGGGACCTTTCGCGTGTGAGGCAAACGTGATAACCACTACACTACAGAAACAGATACCTACAGTTGATTTTTCTGTAATGAAACTGCTCCGAACTGGCTATTCCATGGGCCTCTGGCTTTAGATTTCTTTCATGCAACCTGCCCGACATCCCTAGCTGAACGCTCGTACATGCCATGCAAGACCAGATGTTTGGTATTAGCTCAGACTGGGCAGGGCTGAAGCATGAGACTCTAGCAAAGAATTATCCACTACTGCAAAGAAAAAATTGATGTTGGTTTTGAAACGCAAACTTCAAAACAACTTGAAAAGAGTACCAAGAAAAGGGCTCGTCCGGGATTTGAACCCGGGACCTCTCGCACCCAAAGCGAGAATCATACCCCTAGACCAACGAGCCCTCAAAATCCTCTTACCTCTCAAAAGCTAATACCGGCTCTAAGCCCGCAATGAAGATCATGCTGGAATCTTTATGATGCTTGGTCTGTGAATACGCATGAAAGTCAGTCTCAACTTACCCTTTCTCAAACGATAGCACTATCATTTACAAGTGTCTCCTTTTATTCCGTCCCAGCTTTGGACACGTCTTACAGGAAGTCAGCCCTTATTTATATATTTCTTCAGTGGCTGAAGCTTAATGAGAAAGAGTAACAAGTTGTTCATAACAACATAAGAAACACATTGTGCATTTTCTCTCAAATACTCCTTCACTTTGTGCCAAAAGAAATACCAAGGTGAATACCTAGGCCACAGATTCAAGCTAAAGATCTTCCTGCTGAATGCAAGGCGCAATAAAAACTGCATATCGCTGGACTAAAGCATTCCTTGCATAGCCTCTAACATCATAACATAACTGAGCTGCTAGCAGCAAGCTAACCAATACCTTTCTGAAATGAGAATGACATGTGCTTATCTGCTCAATCAGTGCTCAATCAGGCGAGATTTAGAAAAGGTGGAAAGGGTCCAAGTGGATGCCCCTTCCTTTTTAGGGTGGGTCCTGCTGACTATCATAGGATTGCTTGTAAAAGTGGTCAGGGTCAGAGGAAAAGCTGCCAACACTTCTTAGCGTTCTCTATAGATGCAGCCATTTTCTGTGACTGTAATTTCGGCCTTTTCCCAGAAGTCTCTATTCTGCCTATGCAAATTAACAAAAGCAGTGCTTATTCCTCACTTGCTCAAATGTCCTTCCTGTCCAGAAAGCTCTGATTAAGCATGCTTATTTTCTTTTTCTGGGATATTTTAAATTGTTTCGCTGTCCAGTCTGTGGCAGTAGAAAGCTGCTTATGATGCCAGGTTTTGATGAATCCCCAAGGTACAAGTACAGAGGAATATATCTGTCTCTAGGATATGGAACTTTTAGCTAACACATCACAATATGTGATGCTTGCCAAGAAAACACTACATTCTGGAGCGCTGATGATCAGAACATTCTGCTCCTGAAGGATAGAAAAGACAGCTTGATTGAAATAAAGTCTGTTTATATTGACGCTCTCTCTCTCCCTATATATACATACATGCATACACACACACACACAGGTATGTCATGCATTTCTTCAGATTTGTTTCAACCATTTACCATTTATTGGAGAATCCCTACTTTTCAAGTGACTGCAAATGAAGTCATCTCTGGCACTTTTTGAGCAAAGTAAGAGACACACATGACACCTTTTTATAAAAGTCATCGGTTTCTTTGTTACTGTGTACTTTCAAAGCATGGGGCTTTCACACGTCAGGTAAACCTGATTACCACTACACAACAAAAGCAGATGCAGCTTTCTTATCTATGTCGTGATAGAACAGTTGTGAATTGAGTAGAAGAAGGGCCCTGATGTGATACTTATTACATGCAGCCTGTAAGATAGTCAAACATGCAGGCTAGGAAGGAAGATGCAAATATCAATGTATTAGAAAAACACCTAAAGGCGAGTGATATGCTTTCATTCATGCATGGCTAGGAAAAATCGCCATACTGTTGCAAACATTCTTACACCACCAACTGGAAATAAATGATTCTGACATTAAACGTAAAGGTGACAATGCATTTGTATCATCACCTTGAGAAGGATCATCTTGGAATTGAGCCGAGGGCCTCTGCACTCAAAGCCAGAAACACTCCACTAAAATAAGATTCCTGTTGGTGCCAACAATTCTCCTTGTTAATGCTTGTTCTAGGTGAGCAGTGAACCGATTGCAGGGCTCTTTTGAAAGCAAGGTCTGAGAACCAACAGATACATCCACACGCCGATTACTTTAGTGTTTTGAGAGAATTCCCTTTCTTGGAACGAGATTGCATGAAATAATCTTCAGGGCTTGGACAATTCCATGGCAAAACGGCACCTATCAACATTGTAGCCAACACAATATAACAACTGTTTCTGCCCGGTTTCGAACCGGGGACCTTTCGCGTGTGAGGCGAACGTGATAACCACTACACTACAGAAACAGATACCTACAGTTGATTTTTCTGTAATGAAACTGCTCCGAACTGGCTATTCCATGGGCCTCTGGCTTTAGATTTCTTTCATGCAACCTGCCCGACATCCCTAGCTGAACGCTCGTACATGCCATGCAAGACCAGATGTTTGGTATTAGCTCAGATTGGGCAGGGCTGAAGCATGAGACTCTAGCAAAGAATTATCCACTACTGCAAAGAAAAAATTGATGTTGGTTTTGAAACGCAAACTTCAAAACAACTTGAAAAGAGCTCGTCCGGGATTTGAACCCGGGACCTCTCGCACCCAAAGCGAGAATCATACCCCTAGACCAACGAGCCCTCAAAATCCTCTTACCGCTCAAAAGCTAATACCGGCTCTAAGCCCGCAATGAAGATCATGCTGGTATCTTTATGATGCTTGGTCTGTGAATACGCATGAAAGTCAGTCTCAACTTACCCTTTCTCAAACGATAGCACTATCATTTACAAGTGTCTCCTTTTATTCCGTCCCAGCTTTGGACACGTCTTACAGGAAGTCAGCCCTTATTTATATATTTCTGCAGTGGCTGAAGCTTAATGAGAAAGAGTAACAAGTTGTTCATAATAACATAAGAAACACATTGTGCATTTTCTCTCAAATACTCCTTCACTTTGTGCCAAAAGAAATACCAAGGTGAATACCTAGGCCACAGATTCAAGCTAAAGATCTTCCTGGTGAAGGCAAGGCGCAATAAAAACTGCATATCGCTGGACTAAAGCATTCCTTGCATAGCCTCTAACATCATAACATAACTGAGCTGCTAGCAGCAAGCTAACCAATACCTTTCTGAAATGAGAATGACATGTGCTTATCTGCTCAATCAGTGCTCAATCAGGCGAGATTTAGAAAAGGTGGAAAGGGTCCAAGTGGATGCCCCTTCCTTTTTAGGGTGGGTCCTGCTGACTATCATAGGATTGCTTGTAAAAGTGGTCAGGGTCAGAGGAAAAGCTGCCAACACTTCTTAGCGTTCTCTATAGATGCAGCCATTTTCTGTGACTGTAATTTCGGCCTTTTCCCAGAAGTCTCTATTCTGCCTATGCAAATTAACAAAAGCAGTGCTTATTCCTCACTTGCTCAAAGGTCCTTCCTGTCCAGAAAGCTCTGATTAAGCATGCTTATTTTCTTTTTCTGGGATATTTTAAATTGTTTCGCTGTCCAGTCTGTGGCAGTAGAAAGCTGCTTATGATGCCAGGTTTTGATGAATCCCCAAGGTACAAGTACAGAGGAATATATCAGTCTCTAGGATATGGAACTTTTAGCTAACACATCACAATATGTGATGCTTGCCAAGAAAACACTACATTCTGGAGCGCTGATGATCAGAACATTCTGCTCCTGAAGGATAGAAAAGACAGCTTGATTGAAATAAAGTCTGTTTATATTGACGCTCTCTCTCTCCCTATATATACATACATGCGTACACACACACACACAGGTATGTCATGCATTTCTTCAGATTTGTTTCAACCATTTACCATTTATTGGAGAATCCCTACTTTTCAAGTGACTGCAAATGAAGTCATCTCTGGCACTTTTTGTGCAAAGTAAGAGACACACATGACACCTTTTTATAAAAGTCATCGGTTTCTTTGTTACTGTGTACTTTCAAAGCGTGGGGCTTTCACACGTCAGGTAAACCTGATTACCACTACACAACAAAAGCAGATGCAGCTTTCTTATCTATGTCGTGATAGAACAGTTGTGAATTGAGTAGAAGAAGGGCCCTGATGTGATACTTATTACATGCAGCCTGTAAGATAGTCAAACATGCAGGCTAGGAAGGAAGATGCAAATATCAATGTATTAGAAAAACACCTAAAGGCGAGTGATATGCTTTCATTCATGCATGGCTAGGAAAAATCGCCATACTGTTGCAAACATTCTTACACCACCAACTGGAAATAAATGATTCTGACATTAAACGTAAAGGTGACAATGCATTTGTATCATCACCTTGAGAAGGATCATCTTGGAATTGAGCCGAGGGCCTCTGCACTCAAAGCCAGAAACACTCCACTAAAATAAGATTCCTGTTGGTGCCAACAATTCTCCATGTTAATGCTTGTTCTAGGTGAGCAGTGAACCGATTGCAGGGCTCTTTTGAAAGCAAGGTCTGAGAACCAACAGATACATCCACACGCCGATTACTTTAGTGTTTTGAGAGAATTCCCTTTCTTGGAACGAGATTGCATGAAATAATCTTCAGGGCTTGGACAATTCCATGGCAAAACGGCACCTATCAACATTGTAGCCAACACAATATAACAACTGTTTCTGCCCGGTTTCGAACCGGGGACCTTTCGCGTGTGAGGCGAACGTGATAACCACTACACTACAGAAACAGATACCTACAGTTGATTTTTCTGTAATGAAACTGCTCCGAACTGGCTATTCCATGGGCCTCTGGCTTTAGATTTCTTTCATGCAACCTGCCCGACATCCCTAGCTGAACGCTCGTACATGCCATGCAAGACCAGATGTTTGGTATTAGCTCAGACTGGGCAGGGCTGAAGCATGAGACTCTAGCAAAGAATTATCCACTACTGCAAAGAAAAAATTGATGTTGGTTTTGAAACGCAAACTTCAAAACAACTTGAAAAGAGTACCAAGAAAAGGGCTCGTCCGGGATTTGAACCCGGGACCTCTCGCACCCAAAGCGAGAATCATACACATAGACCAACGAGCCCTCAAAATCCTCTTACCTCTCAAAAGCTAATACCGGCTCTAAGCCCGCAATGAAGATCATGCTGGTATCTTTATGATGCTTGGTCTGTGAATACGCATGAAAGTCAGTCTCAACTTACCCTTTCTCAAACGATAGCACTATCATTTACAAGTGTCTCCTTTTATTCCGTCCCAGCTTTGGACACGTCTTACAGGAAGTCAGCCCTTATTTATATATTTCTGCAGTGGCTGAAGCTTAATGAGAAAGAGTAACAAGTTGTTCATAACAACATAAGAAACACATTGTGCATTTTCTCTCAAATACTCCTTCACTTTGTGCCAAAAGAAATACCAAGGTGAATACCTAGGCCACAGATTCAAGCTAAAGATCTTCCTGCTGAATGCAAAGCGCAATAAAAACTGCATATCGCTGGACTAAAGCATTCCTTGCATAGCCTCTAACATCATAACATAACTGAGCTGCTAGCAGCAAGCTAACCAATACCTTTCTGAAATGAGAATGACATGTGCTTATCTGCTCAATCAGTGCTCAATCAGGCTCGATCAGGCGAGATTTAGAAAAGGTGGAAAGGGTCCAAGTGGATGCCCCTTCCTTTTTAGGGTGGGTCCTGCTCACTATCATAGGATTGCTTGTAAAAGTGGCCAGGGTCAGAGGAAAAGCTGCCAACACTTCTTAGCGTTCTCTATAGATGCAGCCATTTTCTGTGACTGTAATTTCGGCCTTTTCCCAGAAGTCTCTATTCTGCCTATGCAAATTAACAAAAGCAGTGCTTATTCCTCACTTGCTCAAATGTCCTTCCTGTCCAGAAAGCTCTGATTAAGCATGCTTATTTTCTTTTTCTGGGATATTTTAAATTGTTTCGCTGTCCAGTCTGTGGCAGTAGAAAGCTGCTTATGATGCCAGGTTTTGATGAATCCCCAAGGTACAAGTACAGAGGAATATATCAGTCTCTAGGATATGGAACTTTTAGCTAACACATCACAATATGTGATGCTTGCCAAGAAAACACTACATTCTGGAGCGCTGATGATCAGAACATTCTGCTCCTGAAGGATAGAAAAGACAGCTTGATTGAAATAAAGTCTGTTTATATTGACGCTCTCTCTCTCCCTATATATACATACATGCGTACACACACACACACAGGTATGTCATGCATTTCTTCAGATTTGTTTCAACCATTTACCATTTATTGGAGAATCCCTACTTTTCAAGTGACTGCAAATGAAGTCATCTCTGGCACTTTTTGTGCAAAGTAAGAGACACACATGACACCTTTTTATAAAAGTCATCGGTTTCTTTGTTACTGTGTACTTTCAAAGCATGGGGCTTTCACACGTCAGGTAAACCTGATTACCACTACACAACAAAAGCAGATGCAGCTTTCTTATCTATGTCGTGATAGAACAGTTGTGAATTGAGTAGAAGAAGGGCCCTGATGTGATACTTATTACATGCAGCCTGTAAGATAGTCAAACATGCAGGCTAGGAAGGAAGATGCAAATATCAATGTATTAGAAAAACACCTAAAGGCGAGTGATATGCTTTCATTCATGCATGGCTAGGAAAAATCGCCATACTGTTGCAAACATTCTTACACCACCAACTGGAAATAAATGATTCTGACATTAAACGTAAAGGTGACAATGCATTTGTATCATCACCTTGAGAAGGATCATCTTGGAATTGAGCCGAGGGCCTCTGCACTCAAAGCCAGAAACACTCCACTAAAATAAGATTCCTGTTGGTGCCAACAATTCTCCATGTTAATGCTTGTTCTAGGTGAGCAGTGAACCGATTGCAGGGCTCTTTTGAAAGCAAGGTCTGAGAACCAACAGATACATCCACACGCCGATTACTTTAGTGTTTTGAGAGAATTCCCTTTCTTGGAACGAGATTGCATGAAATAATCTTCAGGGCTTGGACAATTCCATGGCAAAACGGCACCTATCAACATTGTAGCCAACACAATATAACAACTGTTTCTGCCCGGTTTCGAACCGGGGACCTTTCGCGTGTGAGGCAAACGTGATAACCACTACACTACAGAAACAGATACCTACAGTTGATTTTTCTGTAATGAAACTGCTCCGAACTGGCTATTCCATGGGCCTCTGGCTTTAGATTTCTTTCATGCAACCTGCCCGACATCCCTAGCTGAACGCTCGTACATGCCATGCAAGACCAGATGTTTGGTATTAGCTCAGACTGGGCAGGGCTGAAGCATGAGACTCTAGCAAAGAATTATCCACTACTGCAAAGAAAAAATTGATGTTGGTTTTGAAACGCAAACTTCAAAACAACTTGAAAAGAGTACCAAGAAAAGGGCTCGTCCGGGATTTGAACCCGGGACCTCTCGCACCCAAAGCGAGAATCATACCCCTAGACCAACGAGCCCTCAAAATCCTCTTACCTCTCAAAAGCTAATACCGGCTCTAAGCCCGCAATGAAGATCATGCTGGAATCTTTATGATGCTTGGTCTGTGAATACGCATGAAAGTCAGTCTCAACTTACCCTTTCTCAAACGATAGCACTATCATTTACAAGTGTCTCCTTTTATTCCGTCCCAGCTTTGGACACGTCTTACAGGAAGTCAGCCCTTATTTATATATTTCTTCAGTGGCTGAAGCTTAATGAGAAAGAGTAACAAGTTGTTCATAACAACATAAGAAACACATTGTGCATTTTCTCTCAAATACTCCTTCACTTTGTGCCAAAAGAAATACCAAGGTGAATACCTAGGCCACAGATTCAAGCTAAAGATCTTCCTGCTGAATGCAAGGCGCAATAAAAACTGCATATCGCTGGACTAAAGCATTCCTTGCATAGCCTCTAACATCATAACATAACTGAGCTGCTAGCAGCAAGCTAACCAATACTTTTCTGAAATGAGAATGACATGTGCTTATCTGCTCAATCAGTGCTCAATCAGGCGAGATTTAGAAAAGGTGGAAAGGGTCCAAGTGGATGCCCCTTCCTTTTTAGGGTGGGTCCTGCTGACTATCATAGGATTGCTTGTAAAAGTGGTCAGGGTCAGAGGAAAAGCTGCCAACACTTCTTAGCGTTCTCTATAGATGCAGCCATTTTCTGTGACTGTAATTTCGGCCTTTTCCCAGAAGTCTCTATTCTGCCTATGCAAATTAACAAAAGCAGTGCTTATTCCTCACTTGCTCAAATGTCCTTCCTGTCCAGAAAGCTCTGATTAAGCATGCTTATTTTCTTTTTCTGGGATATTTTAAATTGTTTCGCTGTCCAGTCTGTGGCAGTAGAAAGCTGCTTATGATGCCAGGTTTTGATGAATCCCCAAGGTACAAGTACAGAGGAATATATCTGTCTCTAGGATATGGAACTTTTAGCTAACACATCACAATATGTGATGCTTGCCAAGAAAACACTACATTCTGGAGCGCTGATGATCAGAACATTCTGCTCCTGAAGGATAGAAAAGACAGCTTGATTGAAATAAAGTCTGTTTATATTGACGCTCTCTCTCTCCCTATATATACATACATGCATACACACACACACACAGGTATGTCATGCATTTCTTCAGATTTGTTTCAACCATTTACCATTTATTGGAGAATCCCTACTTTTCAAGTGACTGCAAATGAAGTCATCTCTGGCACTTTTTGTGCAAAGTAAGAGACACACATGACACCTTTTTATAAAAGTCATCGGTTTCTTTGTTACTGTGTACTTTCAAAGCATGGGGCTTTCACACGTCAGGTAAACCTGATTACCACTACACAACAAAAGCAGATGCAGCTTTCTTATCTATGTCGTGATAGAACAGTTGTGAATTGAGTAGAAGAAGGGCCCTGATGTGATACTTATTACATGCAGCCTGTAAGATAGTCAAACATGCAGGCTAGGAAGGAAGATGCAAATATCAATGTATTAGAAAAACACCTAAAGGCGAGTGATATGCTTTCATTCATGCATGGCTAGGAAAAATCGCCATACTGTTGCAAACATTCTTACACCACCAACTGGAAATAAATGATTCTGACATTAAACGTAAAGGTGACAATGCATTTGTATCATCACCTTGAGAAGGATCATCTTGGAATTGAGCCGAGGGCCTCTGCACTCAAAGCCAGAAACACTCCACTAAAATAAGATTCCTGTTGGTGCCAACAATTCTCCATGTTAATGCTTGTTCTAGGTGAGCAGTGAACCGATTGCAGGGCTCTTTTAAAAGCAAGGTCTGAGAACCAACAGATACATCCACACGCCGATTACTTTAGTGTTTTGAGAGAATTCCCTTTCTTGGAACGAGATTGCATGAAATAATCTTCAGGGCTTGGACAATTCCATGGCAAAACGGCACCTATCAACATTGTAGCCAACACAATATAACAACTGTTTCTGCCCGGTTTCGAACCGGGGACCTTTCGCGTGTGAGGCGAACGTGATAACCACTACACTACAGAAACAGATACCTACAGTTGATTTTTCTGTAATGAAACTGCTCCGAACTGGCTATTCCATGGGCCTCTGGCTTTAGATTTCTTTCATGCAACCTGCCCGACATCCCTAGCTGAACGCTCGTACATGCCATGCAAGACCAGATGTTTGGTATTAGCTCAGATTGGGCAGGGCTGAAGCATGAGACTCTAGCAAAGAATTATCCACTACTGCAAAGAAAAAATTGATGTTGGTTTTGAAACGCAAACTTCAAAACAGCTTGAAAAGAGTACCAAGAAAAGGGCTCGTCCGGGATTTGAACCCGGGACCTCTCGCACCCAAAGCGAGAATCATACCCCTAGACCAACGAGCCCTCAAAATCCTCTTACCGCTCAAAAGCTAATACCGGCTCTAAGCCCGCAATGAAGATCATGCTGGTATCTTTATGATGCTTGGTCTGTGAATACGCATGAAAGTCAGTCTCAACTTACCCTTTCTCAAACGATAGCACTATCATTTACAAGTGTCTCCTTTTATTCCGTCCCAGCTTTGGACACGTCTTACAGGAAGTCAGCCCTTATTTATATATTTCTGCAGTGGCTGAAGCTTAATGAGAAAGAGTAACAAGTTGTTCATAATAACATAAGAAACACATTGTGCATTTTCTCTCAAATACTCCTTCACTTTGTGCCAAAAGAAATACCAAGGTGAATACCTAGGCCACAGATTCAAGCTAAAGATCTTCCTGGTGAAGGCAAGGCGCAATAAAAACTGCATATCGCTGGACTAAAGCATTCCTTGCATAGCCTCTAACATCATAACATAACTGAGCTGCTAGCAGCAAGCTAACCAATACCTTTCTGAAATGAGAATGACATGTGCTTATCTGCTCAATCAGTGCTCAATCAGGCGAGATTTAGAAAAGGTGGAAAGGGTCCAAGTGGATGCCCCTTCCTTTTTAGGGTGGGTCCTGCTGACTATCATAGGATTGCTTGTAAAAGTGGTCAGGGTCAGAGGAAAAGCTGCCAACACTTCTTAGCGTTCTCTATAGATGCAGCCATTTTCTGTGACTGTAATTTCGGCCTTTTCCCAGAAGTCTCTATTCTGCCTATGCAAATTAACAAAAGCAGTGCTTATTCCTCACTTGCTCAAAGGTACTTCCTGTCCAGAAAGCTCTGATTAAGCATGCTTATTTTCTTTTTCTGGGATATTTTAAATTGTTTCGCTGTCCAGTCTGTGGCAGTAGAAAGCTGCTTATGATGCCAGGTTTTGATGAATCCCCAAGGTACAAGTACAGAGGAATATATCAGTCTCTAGGATATGGAACTTTTAGCTAACACATCACAATATGTGATGCTTGCCAAGAAAACACTACATTCTGGAGCGCTGATGATCAGAACATTCTGCTCCTGAAGGATAGAAAAGACAGCTTGATTGAAATAAAGCCTGTTTATATTGACGCTCTCTCTCTCCCTATATATACATACATGCGTACACACACACACACAGGTATGTCATGCATTTCTTCAGATTTGTTTCAACCATTTACCATTTATTGGAGAATCCCTACTTTTCAAGTGACTGCAAATGAAGTCATCTCTGGCACTTTTTGTGCAAAGTAAGAGACGCACATGACACCTATTTATAAAAGTCATCGGTTTCTTTGTTACTGTGTACTTTCAAAGCATGGGGCTTTCACACGTCAGGTAAACCTGATTACCACTACACAACAAAAGCAGATGCAGCTTTCTTATCTATGTCGTGATAGAACAGTTGTGAATTGAGTAGAAGAAGGGCCCTGATGTGATACTTATTACATGCAGCCTGTAAGATAGTCAAACATGCAGGCTAGGAAGGAAGATGCAAATATCAATGTATTAGAAAAACACCTAAAGGCGAGTGATATGCTTTCATTCATGCATGGCTAGGAAAAATCGCCATACTGTTGCAAACATTCTTACACCACCAACTGGAAATAAATGATTCTGACATTAAACGTAAAGGTGACAATGCATTTGTATCATCACCTTGAGAAGGATCATCTTGGAATTGAGCCGAGGGCCTCTGCACTCAAAGCCAGAAACACTCCACTAAAATAAGATTCCTGTTGGTGCCAACAATTCTCCATGTTAATGCTTGTTCTAGGTGAGCAGTGAACCGATTGCAGGGCTCTTTTGAAAGCAAGGTCTGAGAACCAACAGATACATCCACACGCTGATTACTTTAGTGTTTTGAGAGAATTCCCTTTCTTGGAACGAGATTGCATGAAATAATCTTCAGGGCTTGGACAATTCCATGGCAAAACGGCACCTATCAACATTGTAGCCAACACAATATAACAACTGTTTCTGCCCGGTTTCGAACCGGGGACCTTTCGCGTGTGAGGCGAACGTGATAACCACTACACTACAGAAACAGATACCTACAATTGATTTTTCTGTAATGAAACTGCTCCGAACTGGCTATTCCATGGGCCTCTGGCTTTAGATTTCTTTCATGCAACCTGCCCGACATCCCTAGCTGAACGCTCGTACATGCCATGCAAGACCAGATGTTTGGTATTAGCTCAGACTGGGCAGGGCTGAAGCATGAGACTCTAGCAAAGAATTATCCACTACTGCAAAGAAAAAATTGATGTTGGTTTTGAAACGCAAACTTCAAAACAACTTGAAAAGAGTACCAAGAAAAGGGCTCGTCCGGGATTTGAACCCGGGACCTCTCGCACCCAAAGCGAGAATCATACCCCTAGACCAACGAGCCCTCAAAATCCTCTTACCTCTCAAAAGCTAATAACGGCTCTAAGCCCGCAATGAAGATCATGCTGGTATCTTTATGATGCTTGGTCTGTGAATACGCATGAAAGTCAGTCTCAACTTACCCTTTCTCAAACGATAGCACTATCATTTACAAGTGTCTCCTTTTATTCCGTCCCAGCTTTGGACACGTCTTACAGGAAGTCAGCCCTTATTTATATATTTCTGCAGTGGCTGAAGCTTAATGAGAAAGAGTAACAAGTTGTTCATAACAGCATAAGAAACACATTGTGCATTTTCTCTCAAATACTCCTTCACTTTGTGCCAAAAGAAATACCAAGGTGAATACCTAGGCCACAGATTCAAGCTAAAGATCTTCCTGCTGAATGCAAGGCGCAATAAAAACTGCATATCGCTGGACTAAAGCATTCCTTGCATAGCCTCTAACATCATAACATAACTGAGCTGCTAGCAGCAAGCTAACCAATACCTTTCTGAAATGAGAATGACATGTGCTTATCTGCTCAATCAGTGCTCAATTGGCTCGATCAGGCGAGATTTAGAAAAGGTGGAAAGGGTCCAAGTGGATGCCCCTTCCTTTTTAGGGTGGGTCCTGCTGACTATCATAGGATTGCTTGTAAAAGTGGCCAGGGTCAGAGGAAAAGCTGCCAACACTTCTTAGCGTTCTCTATAGATGCAGCCATTTTCTGTGACTGTAATTTCGGCCTTTTCCCAGAAATCTCTATTCTGCCTATGCAAATTAACAAAAGCAGTGCTTATTCCTCACTTGCTCAAATGTCCTTCCTGTCCAGAAAGCTCTGATTAAGCATGCTTATTTTCTTTTTCTGGGATATTTTAAATTGTTTCGCTGTCCAGTCTGTGGCAGTAGAAAGCTGCTTATGATGCCAGGTTTTGATGAATCCCCAAGGTACAAGTACAGAGGAATATATCAGTCTCTAGGATATGGAACTTTTAGCTAACACATCACAATATGTGATGCTTGCCAAGAAAACACTACATTCTGGAGCGCTGATGATCAGAACATTCTGCTCCTGAAGAATAGAAAAGACAGCTTGATTGAAATAAAGTCTGTTTATATTGACGCTCTCTCTCTCCCTATATATACATACATGCGTACACACACACACACAGGTATGTCATGCATTTCTTCAGATTTGTTTCAACCATTTACCATTTATTGGAGAATCCCTACTTTTCAAGTGACTGCAAATGAAGTCATCTCTGGCACTTTTTGTGCAAAGTAAGAGACACACATGACACCTTTTTATAAAAGTCATCGGTTTCTTTGTTACTGTGTACTTTCAAAGCATGGGGCTTTCACACGTCAGGTAAACCTGATTACCACTACACAACAAAAGCAGATGCAGCTTTCTTATCTATGTCGTGATAGAACAGTTGTGAATTGAGTAGAAGAAGGGCCCTGATGTGATACTTATTACATGCAGCCTGTAAGATAGTCAAACATGCAGGCTAGGAAGGAAGATGCAAATATCAATGTATTAGAAAAACACCTAAAGGCGAGTGATATGCTTTCATTCATGCATGGCTAGGAAAAATCGCCATACTGTTGCAAACATTCTTACACCACCAACTGGAAATAAATGATTCTGACATTAAACGTAAAGGTGACAATGCATTTGTATCATCACCTTGAGAAGGATCATCTTGGAATTGAGCCGAGGGCCTCTGCACTCAAAGCCAGAAACACTCCACTAAAATAAGATTCCTGTTGGTGCCAACAATTCTCCATGTTAATGCTTGTTCTAGGTGAGCAGTGAACCGATTGCAGGGCTCTTTTGAAAGCAAGGTCTGAGAACCAACAGATACATCCACACGCCGATTACTTTAGTGTTTTGAGAGAATTCCCTTTCTTGGAACGAGATTGCATGAAATAATCTTCAGGGCTTGGACAATTCCATGGCAAAACGGCACCTATCAACATTGTAGCCAACACAATATAACAACTGTTTCAGCCCGGTTTCGAACCGGGGACCTTTCGCGTGTGAGGCGAACGTGATAACCACTACACTACAGAAACAGATACCTACAGTTGATTTTTCTGTAATGAAACTGCTCCGAACTGGCTATTCCATGGGCCTCTGGCTTTAGATTTCTTTCATGCAACCTGCCCGACATCCCTAGCTGAACGCTCGTACATGCCATGCAAGACCAGATGTTTGGTATTAGCTCAGACTGGGCAGGGCTGAAGCATGAGACTCTAGCAAAGAATTATCCACTACTGCAAAGAAAAAATTGATGTTGGTTTTGAAACGCAAACTTCAAAACAACTTGAAAAGAGTACCAAGAAAAGGGCTCGTCCGGGATTTGAACCCGGGACCTCTCGCACCCAAAGCGAGAATCATACCCCTAGACCAACGAGCCCTCAAAATCCTCTTACCTCTCAAAAGCTAATACCGGCTCTAAGCCCGCAATGAAGATCATGCTGGTATCTTTATGATGCTTGGTCTGTGAATACGCATGAAAGTCAGTCTCAACTTACCCTTTCTCAAACTATAGCACTATCATTTACAAGTGTCTCCTTTTATTCCGTCCCAGCTTTGGACACGTCTTACAGGAAGTCAGCCCTTATTTATATATTTCTGCAGTGGCTGAAGCTTAATGAGAAAGAGTAACAAGTTGTTCATAACAACATAAGAAACACATTGTGCATTTTCTCTCAAATACTCCTTCACTTTGTGCCAAAAAAAATACCAAGGTGAATACCTAGGCCACAGATTCAAGCTAAAGATCTTCCTGCTGAATGCAAGGCGCAATAAAAACTGCATATCGCTGGACTAAAGCATTCCTTGCATAGCCTCTAACATCATAACATAACTGAGCTGCTAGCAGCAAGCTAACCAATACCTTTCTGAAATGAGAATGACATGTGCTTATCTGCTCAATCAGTGCTCAATGAGGCTCGATCAGGCGAGATTTAGAAAAGGTGGAAAGGGTCCAAGTGGATGCCCCTTCCTTTTTAGGGTGGGTCCTGCTGACTATCATAGGATTGCTTGTAAAAGTGGCCAGGGTCAGAGGAAAAGCTGCCAACACTTCTTAGCGTTCTCTATAGATGCAGCCATTTTCTGTGACTGTAATTTCGGCCTTTTCCCAGAAGTCTCTATTCTGCCTATGCAAATTAACAAAAGCAGTGCTTATTCCTCACTTGCTCAAATGTCCTTCCTGTCCAGAAAGCTCTGATTAAGCATGCTTATTTTCTTTTTCTGGGATATTTTAAATTGTTTCGCTGTCCAGTCTGTGGCAGTAGAAAGCTGCTTATGATGCCAGGTTTTGATGAATCCCCAAGGTACAAGTACAGAGGAATATATCAGTCTCTAGGATATGGAACTTTTAGCTAACACATCACAATATGTGATGCTTGCCAAGAAAACACTACATTCTGGAGCGCTGATGATCAGAACATTCTGCTCCTGAAGGATAGAAAAGACAGCTTGATTGAAAAAAAGTCTGTTTATATTGACGCTCTCTCTCTCCCTATATATACATACATGCGTACACACACACACACAGGTATGTCATGCATTTCTTCAGATTTGTTTCAACCATTTACCATTTATTGGAGAATCCCTACTTTTCAAGTGACTGCAAATGAAGTCATCTCTGGCACTTTTTGTGCAAAGTAAGAGACACACATGACACCTTTTTATAAAAGTCATCGGTTTCTTTGTTACTGTGTACTTTCAAAGCATGGGGCTTTCACACGTCAGGTAAACCTGATTACCACTACACAACAAAAGCAGATGCAGCTTTCTTATCTATGTCGTGATAGAACAGTTGTGAATTGAGTAGAAGAAGGGCCCTGATGTGATACTTATTACATGCAGCCTGTAAGATAGTCAAACATGCAGGCTAGGAAGGAAGATGCAAATATCAATGTATTAGAAAAACACCTAAAGGCGAGTGATATGCTTTCATTCATGCATGGCTAGGAAAAATCGCCATACTGTTGCAAACATTCTTACACCACCAACTGGAAATAAATGATTCTGACATTAAACGTAAAGGTGACAATGCATTTGTATCATCACCTTGAGAAGGATCATCTTGGAATTGAGCCGAGGGCCTCTGCACTCAAAGCCAGAAACACTCCACTAAAATAAGATTCCTGTTGGTGCCAACAATTCTCCATGTTAATGCTTGTTCTAGGTGAGCAGTGAACCGATTGCAGGGCTCTTTTGAAAGCAAGGTCTGAGAACCAACAGATACATCCACACGCCGATTACTTTAGTGTTTTGAGAGAATTCCCTTTCTTGGAACGAGATTGCATGAAATAATCTTCAGGGCTTGGACAATTCCATGGCAAAACTGCACCTATCAACATTGTAGCCAACACAATATAACAACTGTTTCTGCCCGGTTTCGAACCGGGGACCTTTCGCGTGTGAGGCAAACGTGATAACCACTACACTACAGAAACAGATACCTACAGTTGATTTTTCTGTAATGAAACTGCTCCGAACTGGCTATTCCATGGGCCTCTGGCTTTAGATTTCTTTCATGCAACCTGCCCGACATCCCTAGCTGAACGCTCGTACATGCCATGCAAGACCAGATGTTTGGTATTAGCTCAGACTGGGCAGGGCTGAAGCATGAGACTCTAGCAAAGAATTATCCACTACTGCAAAGAAAAAATTGATGTTGGTTTTGAAACGCAAACTTCAAAACAACTTGAAAAGAGTACCAAGAAAAGGGCTCGTCCGGGATTTGAACCCGGGACCTCTCGCACCCAAAGCGAGAATCATACCCCTAGACCAACGAGCCCTCAAAATCCTCTTACCTCTCAAAAGCTAATACCGGCTCTAAGCCCGCAATGAAGATCATGCTGGAATCTTTATGATGCTTGGTCTGTGAATACGCATGAAAGTCAGTCTCAACTTACCCTTTCTCAAACGATAGCACTATCATTTACAAGTGTCTCCTTTTATTCCGTCCCAGCTTTGGACACGTCTTACAGGAAGTCAGCCCTTATTTATATATTTCTTCAGTGGCTGAAGCTTAATGAGAAAGAGTAACAAGTTGTTCATAACAACATAAGAAACACATTGTGCATTTTCTCTCAAATACTCCTTCACTTTGTGCCAAAAGAAATACCAAGGTGAATACCTAGGCCACAGATTCAAGCTAAAGATCTTCCTGCTGAATGCAAGGCGCAATATAAACTGCATATCGCTGGACTAAAGCATTCCTTGCATAGCCTCTAACATCATAACATAACTGAGCTGCTAGCAGCAAGCTAACCAATACCTTTCTGAAATGAGAATGACATGTGCTTATCTGCTCAATCAGTGCTCAATCAGGCGAGATTTAGAAAAGGTGGAAAGGGTCCAAGTGGATGCCCCTTCCTTTTTAGGGTGGGTCCTGCTGACTATCATAGGATTGCTTGTAAAAGTGGTCAGGGTCAGAGGAAAAGCTGCCAACACTTCTTAGCGTTCTCTATAGATGCAGCCATTTTCTGTGACTGTAATTTCGGCCTTTTCCCAGAAGTCTCTATTCTGCCTATGCAAATTAACAAAAGCAGTGCTTATTCCTCACTTGCTCAAATGTCCTTCCTGTCCAGAAAGCTCTGATTAAGCATGCTTATTTTCTTTTTCTGGGATATTTTAAATTGTTTCGCTGTCCAGTCTGTGGCAGTAGAAAGCTGCTTATGATGCCAGGTTTTGATGAATCCCCAAGGTACAAGTACAGAGGAATATATCTGTCTCTAGGATATGGAACTTTTAGCTAACACATCACAATATGTGATGCTTGCCAAGAAAACACTACATTCTGGAGCGCTGATGATCAGAACATTCTGCTCCTGAAGGATAGAAAAGACAGCTTGATTGAAATAAAGTCTGTTTATATTGACGCTCTCTCTCTCCCTATATATACATACATGCATACACACACACACACAGGTATGTCATGCATTTCTTCAGATTTGTTTCAACCATTTACCATTTATTGGAGAATCCCTACTTTTCAAGTGACTGCAAATGAAGTCATCTCTGGCACTTTTTGAGCAAAGTAAGAGACACACATGACACCTTTTTATAAAAGTCATCGGTTTCTTTGTTACTGTGTACTTTCAAAGCATGGGGCTTTCACACGTCAGGTAAACCTGATTACCACTACACAACAAAAGCAGATGCAGCTTTCTTATCTATGTCGTGATAGAACAGTTGTGAATTGAGTAGAAGAAGGGCCCTGATGTGATACTTATTACATGCAGCCTGTAAGATAGTCAAACATGCAGGCTAGGAAGGAAGATGCAAATATCAATGTATTAGAAAAACACCTAAAGGCGAGTGATATGCTTTCATTCATGCATGGCTAGGAAAAATCGCCATACTGTTGCAAACATTCTTACACCACCAACTGGAAATAAATGATTCTGACATTAAACGTAAAGGTGACAATGCATTTGTATCATCACCTTGAGAAGGATCATCTTGGAATTGAGCCGAGGGCCTCTGCACTCAAAGCCAGAAACACTCCACTAAAATAAGATTCCTGTTGGTGCCAACAATTCTCCATGTTAATGCTTGTTCTAGGTGAGCAGTGAACCGATTGCAGGGCTCTTTTGAAAGCAAGGTCTGAGAACCAACAGATACATCCACACGCCGATTACTTTAGTGTTTTGAGAGAATTCCCTTTCTTGGAACGAGATTGCATGAAATAATCTTCAGGGCTTGGACAATTCCATGGCAAAACGGCACCTATCAACATTGTAGCCAACACAATATAACAACTGTTTCTGCCCGGTTTCGAACCGGGGACCTTTCGCGTGTGAGGCAAACGTGATAACCACTACACTACAGAAACAGATACCTACAGTTGATTTTTCTGTAATGAAACTGCTCCGAACTGGCTATTCCATGGGCCTCTGGCTTTAGATTTCTTTCATGCAACCTGCCCGACATCCCTAGCTGAACGCTCGTACATGCCATGCAAGACCAGATGTTTGGTATTAGCTCAGATTGGGCAGGGCTGAAGCATGAGACTCTAGCAAAGAATTATCCACTACTGCAAAGAAAAAATTGATGTTGGTTTTGAAACGCAAACTTCAAAACAACTTGAAAAGAGTACCAAGAAAAGGGCTCGTCCGGGATTTGAACCCGGGACCTCTCGCACCCAAAGCGAGAATCATACCCCTAGACCAACGAGCCCTCAAAATCCTCTTACCGCTCAAAAGCTAATACCGGCTCTAAGCCCGCAATGAAGATCATGCTGGTATCTTTATGATGCTTGGTCTGTGAATACGCATGAAAGTCAGTCTCAACTTACCCTTTCTCAAACGATAGCACTATCATTTACAAGTGTCTCCTTTTATTCCGTCCCAGCTTTGGACACGTCTTACAGGAAGTCAGCCCTTATTTATATATTTCTGCAGTGGCTGAAGCTTAATGAGAAAGAGTAACAAGTTGTTCATAATAACATAAGAAACACATTGTGCATTTTCTCTCAAATACTCCTTCACTTTGTGCCAAAAGAAATACCAAGGTGAATACCTAGGCCACAGATTCAAGCTAAAGATCTTCCTGGTGAAGGCAAGGCGCAATAAAAACTGCATATCGCTGGACTAAAGCATTCCTTGCATAGCCTCTAACATCATAACATAACTGAGCTGCTAGCAGCAAGCTAACCAATACCTTTCTGAAATGAGAATGACATGTGCTTATCTGCTCAATCAGTGCTCAATCAGGCGAGATTTAGAAAAGGTGGAAAGGGTCCAAGTGGATGCCCCTTCCTTTTTAGGGTGGGTCCTGCTGACTATCATAGGATTGCTTGTAAAAGTGGTCAGGGTCAGAGGAAAAGCTGCCAACACTTCTTAGCGTTCTCTATAGATGCAGCCATTTTCTGTGACTGTAATTTCGGCCTTTTCCCAGAAGTCTCTATTCTGCCTATGCAAATTAACAAAAGCAGTGCTTATTCCTCACTTGCTCAAAGGTCCTTCCTGTCCAGAAAGCTCTGATTAAGCATGCTTATTTTCTTTTTCTGGGATATTTTAAATTGTTTCGCTGTCCAGTCTGTGGCAGTAGAAAGCTGCTTATGATGCCAGGTTTTGATGAATCCCCAAGGTACAAGTACAGAGGAATATATCAGTCTCTAGGATATGGAACTTTTAGCTAACACATCACAATATGTGATGCTTGCCAAGAAAACACTACATTCTGGAGCGCTGATGATCAGAACATTCTGCTCCTGAAGGATAGAAAAGACAGCTTGATTGAAATAAAGTCTGTTTATATTGACGCTCTCTCTCTCCCTATATATACATACATGCGTACACACACACACACAGGTATGTCATGCATTTCTTCAGATTTGTTTCAACCATTTACCATTTATTGGAGAATCCCTACTTTTCAAGTGACTGCAAATGAAGTCATCTCTGGCACTTTTTGTGCAAAGTAAGAGACACACATGACACCTTTTTATAAAAGTCATCGGTTTCTTTGTTACTGTGTACTTTCAAAGCGTGGGGCTTTCACACGTCAGGTAAACCTGATTACCACTACACAACAAAAGCAGATGCAGCTTTCTTATCTATGTCGTGATAGAACAGTTGTGAATTGAGTAGAAGAAGGGCCCTGATGTGATACTTATTACATGCAGCCTGTAAGATAGTCAAACATGCAGGCTAGGAAGGAAGATGCAAATATCAATGTATTAGAAAAACACCTAAAGGCGAGTGATATGCTTTCATTCATGCATGGCTAGGAAAAATCGCCATACTGTTGCAAACATTCTTACACCACCAACTGGAAATAAATGATTCTGACATTAAACGTAAAGGTGACAATGCATTTGTATCATCACCTTGAGAAGGATCATCTTGGAATTGAGCCGAGGGCCTCTGCACTCAAAGCCAGAAACACTCCACTAAAATAAGATTCCTGTTGGTGCCAACAATTCTCCATGTTAATGCTTGTTCTAGGTGAGCAGTGAACCGATTGCAGGGCTCTTTTGAAAGCAAGGTCTGAGAACCAACAGATACATCCACACGCTGATTACTTTAGTGTTTTGAGAGAATTCCCTTTCTTGGAACGAGATTGCATGAAATAATCTTCAGGGCTTGGACAATTCCATGGCAAAACGGCACCTATCAACATTGTAGCCAACACAATATAACAACTGTTTCTGCCCGGTTTCGAACCGGGGACCTTTCGCGTGTGAGGCGAACGTGATAACCACTACACTACAGAAACAGATACCTACAGTTGATTTTTCTGTAATGAAACTGCTCCGAACTGGCTATTCCATGGGCCTCTGGCTTTAGATTTCTTTCATGCAACCTGCCCGACATCCCTAGCTGAACGCTCGTACATGCCATGCAAGACCAGATGTTTGGTATTAGCTCAGACTGGGCAGGGCTGAAGCATGAGACTCTAGCAAAGAATTATCCACTACTGCAAAGAAAAAATTGATGTTGGTTTTGAAACGCAAACTTCAAAACAACTTGAAAAGAGTACCAAGAAAAGGGCTCGTCCGGGATTTGAACCCGGGACCTCTCGCACCCAAAGTGAGAATCATACCCCTAGACCAACGAGCCCTCAAAATCCTCTTACCTCTCAAAAGCTAATAACGGCTCTAAGCCCGCAATGAAGATCATGCTGGTATCTTTATGATGCTTGGTCTGTGAATACGCATGAAAGTCAGTCTCAACTTACCCTTTCTCAAACGATAGCACTATCATTTACAAGTGTCTCCTTTTATTCCGTCCCAGCTTTGGACACGTCTTACAGGAAGTCAGCCCTTATTTATATATTTCTGCAGTGGCTGAAGCTTAATGAGAAAGAGTAACAAGTTGTTCATAACAGCATAAGAAACACATTGTGCATTTTCTCTCAAATACTCCTTCACTTTGTGCCAAAAGAAATACCAAGGTGAATACCTAGGCCACAGATTCAAGCTAAAGATCTTCCTGCTGAATGCAAGGCGCAATAAAAACTGCATATCGCTGGACTAAAGCATTCCTTGCATAGCCTCTAACATCATAACATAACTGAGCTGCTAGCAGCAAGCTAACCAATACCTTTCTGAAATGAGAATGACATGTGCTTATCTGCTCAATCAGTGCTCAATTGGCTCGATCAGGCGAGATTTAGAAAAGGTGGAAAGGGTCCAAGTGGATGCCCCTTCCTTTTTAGGGTGGGTCCTGCTGACTATCATAGGATTGCTTGTAAAAGTGGCCAGGGTCAGAGGAAAAGCTGCCAACACTTCTTAGCGTTCTCTATAGATGCAGCCATTTTCTGTGACTGTAATTTCGGCCTTTTCCCAGAAATCTCTATTCTGCCTATGCAAATTAACAAAAGCAGTGCTTATTCCTCACTTGCTCAAATGTCCTTCCTGTCCAGAAAGCTCTGATTAAGCATGCTTATTTTCTTTTTCTGGGATATTTTAAATTGTTTCGCTGTCCAGTCTGTGGCAGTAGAAAGCTGCTTATGATGCCAGGTTTTGATGAATCCCCAAGGTACAAGTACAGAGGAATATATCAGTCTCTAGGATATGGAACTTTTAGCTAACACATCACAATATGTGATGCTTGCCAAGAAAACACTACATTCTGGAGCGCTGATGATCAGAACATTCTGCTCCTGAAGGATAGAAAAGACAGCTTGATTGAAATAAAGTCTGTTTATATTGACGCTCTCTCTCTCCCTATATATACATACATGCGTACACACACACACACAGGTATGTCATGCATTTCTTCAGATTTGTTTCAACCATTTACCATTTATTGGAGAATCCCTACTTTTCAAGTGACTGCAAATGAAGTCATCTCTGGCACTTTTTGTGCAAAGTAAGAGACACACATGACACCTTTTTATAAAAGTCATCGGTTTCTTTGTTACTGTGTACTTTCAAAGCATGGGGCTTTCACACGTCAGGTAAACCTGATTACCACTACACAACAAAAGCAGATGCAGCTTTCTTATCTATGTCGTGATAGTACAGTTGTGAATTGAGTAGAAGAAGGGCCCTGATGTGATACTTATTACATGCAGCCTGTAAGATAGTCAAACATGCAGGCTAAGAAGGAAGATGCAAATATCAATGTATTAGAAAAACACCTAAAGGCGAGTGATATGCTTTCATTCATGCATGGCTAGGAAAAATCGCCATACTGTTGCAAACATTCTTACACCACCAACTGGAAATAAATGATTCTGACATTAAACGTAAAGGTGACAATGCATTTGTATCATCACCTTGAGAAGGATCATCTTGGAATTGAGCCGAGGGCCTCTGCACTCAAAGCCAGAAACACTCCACTAAAATAAGATTCCTGTTGGTGCCAACAATTCTCCATGTTAATGCTTGTTCTAGGTGAGCAGTGAACCGATTGCAGGGCTCTTTTGAAAGCAAGGTCTGAGAACCAACAGATACATCCACACGCCGATTACTTTAGTGTTTTGAGAGAATTCCCTTTCTTGGAACGAGATTGCATGAAATAATCTTCAGGGCTTGGACAATTCCATGGCAAAACGGCACCTATCAACATTGTAGCCAACACAATATAACAACTGTTTCTGCCCGGTTTCGAACCGGGGACCTTTCGCGTGTGAGGCGAACGTGATAACCACTACACTACAGAAACAGATACCTACAGTTGATTTTTCTGTAATGAAACTGCTCCGAACTGGCTATTCCATGGGCCTCTGGCTTTAGATTTCTTTCATGCAACCTGCCCGACATCCCTAGCTGAACGCTCGTACATGCCATGCAAGACCAGATGTTTGGTATTAGCTCAGACTGGGCAGGGCTGAAGCATGAGACTCTAGCAAAGAATTATCCACTACTGCAAAGAAAAAATTGATGTTGGTTTTGAAACGCAAACTTCAAAACAACTTGAAAAGAGTACCAAGAAAAGGGCTCGTCCGGGATTTGAACCCGGGACCTCTCGCACCCAAAGCGAGAATCATACCCCTAGACCAACGAGCCCTCAAAATCCTCTTACCTCTCAAAAGCTAATACCGGCTCTAAGCCCGCAATGAAGATCATGCTGGAATCTTTATGATGCTTGGTCTGTGAATACGCATGAAAGTCAGTCTCAACTTACCCTTTCTCAAACGATAGCACTATCATTTACAAGTGTCTCCTTTTATTCCGTCCCAGCTTTGGACACGTCTTACAGGAAGTCAGCCCTTATTTATATATTTCTTCAGTGGCTGAAGCTTAATGAGAAAGAGTAACAAGTTGTTCATAACAACATAAGAAACACATTGTGCATTTTCTCTCAAATACTCCTTCACTTTGTGCCAAAAGAAATACCAAGGTGAATACCTAGGCCACAGATTCAAGCTAAAGATCTTCCTGCTGAATGCAAGGCGCAATAAAAACTGCATATCGCTGGACTAAAGCATTCCTTGCATAGCCTCTAACATCATAACATAACTGAGCTGCTAGCAGCAAGCTAACCAATACCTTTCTGAAATGAGAATGACATGTGCTTATCTGCTCAATCAGTGCTCAATCAGGCGAGATTTAGAAAAGGTGGAAAGGGTCCAAGTGGATGCCCCTTCCTTTTTAGGGTGGGTCCTGCTGACTATCATAGGATTGCTTGTAAAAGTGGTCAGGGTCAGAGGAAAAGCTGCCAACACTTCTTAGCGTTCTCTATAGATGCAGCCATTTTCTGTGACTGTAATTTCGGCCTTTTCCCAGAAGTCTCTATTCTGCCTATGCAAATTAACAAAAGCAGTGCTTATTCCTCACTTGCTCAAATGTCCTTCCTGTCCAGAAAGCTCTGATTAAGCATGCTTATTTTATTTTTCTGGGATATTTTAAATTGTTTCGCTGTCCAGTCTGTGGCAGTAGAAAGCTGCTTATGATGCCAGGTTTTGATGAATCCCCAAGGTACAAGTACAGAGGAATATATCTGTCTCTAGGATATGGAACTTTTAGCTAACACATCACAATATGTGATGCTTGCCAAGAAAACACTACATTCTGGAGCGCTGATGATCAGAACATTCTGCTCCTGAAGGATAGAAAAGACAGCTTGATTGAAATAAAGTCTGTTTATATTGACGCTCTCTCTCTCCCTATATATACATACATGCATACACACACACACACAGGTATGTCATGCATTTCTTCAGATTTGTTTCAACCATTTACCATTTATTGGAGAATCCCTACTTTTCAAGTGACTGCAAATGAAGTCATCTCTGGCACTTTTTGTGCAAAGTAAGAGACACACATGACACCTTTTTATAAAAGTCATCGGTTTCTTTGTTACTGTGTACTTTCAAAGCATGGGGCTTTCACACGTCAGGTAAACCTGATTACCACTACACAACAAAAGCAGATGCAGCTTTCTTATCTATGTCGTGATAGAACAGTTGTGAATTGAGTAGAAGAAGGGCCCTGATGTGATACTTATTACATGCAGCCTGTAAGATAGTCAAACATGCAGGCTAGGAAGGAAGATGCAAATATCAATGTATTAGAAAAACACCTAAAGGCGAGTGATATGCTTTCATTCATGCATGGCTAGGAAAAATCGCCATACTGTTGCAAACATTCTTACACCACCAACTGGAAATAAATGATTCTGACATTAAACGTAAAGGTGACAATGCATTTGTATCATCACCTTGAGAAGGATCATCTTGGAATTGAGCCGAGGGCCTCTGCACTCAAAGCCAGAAACACTCCACTAAAATAAGATTCCTGTTGGTGCCAACAATTCTCCATGTTAATGCTTGTTCTAGGTGAGCAGTGAACCGATTGCAGGGCTCTTTTAAAAGCAAGGTCTGAGAACCAACAGATACATCCACACGCCGATTACTTTAGTGTTTTGAGAGAATTCCCTTTCTTGGAACGAGATTGCATGAAATAATCTTCAGGGCTTGGACAATTCCATGGCAAAACGGCACCTATCAACATAGTAGCCAACACAATATAACAACTGTTTCTGCCCGGTTTCGAACCGGGGACCTTTCGCGTGTGAGGCGAACGTGATAACCACTACACTACAGAAACAGATACCTACAGTTGATTTTTCTGTAATGAAACTGCTCCGAACTGGCTATTCCATGGGCCTCTGGCTTTAGATTTCTTTCATGCAACCTGCCCGACATCCCTAGCTGAACGCTCGTACATGCCATGCAAGACCAGATGTTTGGTATTAGCTCAGATTGGGCAGGGCTGAAGCATGAGACTCTAGCAAAGAATTATCCACTACTGCAAAGAAAAAATTGATGTTGGTTTTGAAACGCAAACTTCAAAACAACTTGAAAAGAGTACCAAGAAAAGGGCTCGTCCGGGATTTGAACCCGGGACCTCTCGCACCCAAAGCGAGAATCATACCCCTAGACCAACGAGCCCTCAAAATCCTCTTACCGCTCAAAAGCTAATACCGGCTCTAAGCCCGCAATGAAGATCATGCTGGTATCTTTATGATGCTTGGTCTGTGAATACGCATGAAAGTCAGTCTCAACTTACCCTTTCTCAAACGATAGCACTATCATTTACAAGTGTCTCCTTTTATTCCGTCCCAGCTTTGGACACGTCTTACAGGAAGTCAGCCCTTATTTATATATTTCTGCAGTGGCTGAAGCTTAATGAGAAAGAGTAACAAGTTGTTCATAATAACATAAGAAACACATTGTGCATTTTCTGTCAAATACTCCTTCACTTTGTGCCAAAAGAAATACCAAGGTGAATACCTAGGCCACAGATTCAAGCTAAAGATCTTCCTGGTGAAGGCAAGGCGCAATAAAAACTGCATATCGCTGGACTAAAGCATTCCTTGCATAGCCTCTAACATCATAACATAACTGAGCTGCTAGCAGCAAGCTAACCAATACCTTTCTGAAATGAGAATGACATGTGCTTATCTGCTCAATCAGTGCTCAATCAGGCGAGATTTAGAAAAGGTGGAAAGGGTCCAAGTGGATGCCCCTTCCTTTTTAGGGTGGGTCCTGCTGACTATCATAGGATTGCTTGTAAAAGTGGTCAGGGTCAGAGGAAAAGCTGCCAACACTTCTTAGCGTTCTCTATAGATGCAGCCATTTTCTGTGACTGTAATTTCGGCCTTTTCCCAGAAGTCTCTATTCTGCCTATGCAAATTAACAAAAGCAGTGCTTATTCCTCACTTGCTCAAAGGTCCTTCCTGTCCAGAAAGCTCTGATTAAGCATGCTTATTTTCTTTTTCTGGGATATTTTAAATTGTTTCGCTGTCCAGTCTGTGGCAGTAGAAAGCTGCTTATGATGCCAGGTTTTGATGAATCCCCAAGGTACAAGTACAGAGGAATATATCAGTCTCTAGGATATGGAACTTTTAGCTAACACATCACAATATGTGATGCTTGCCAAGAAAACACTACATTCTGGAGCGCTGATGATCAGAACATTCTGCTCCTGAAGGATAGAAAAGACAGCTTGATTGAAATAAAGTCTGTTTATATTGACGCTCTCTCTCTCCCTATATATACATACATGCGTACACACACACACACAGGTATGTCATGCATTTCTTCAGATTTGTTTCAACCATTTACCATTTATTGGAGAATCCCTACTTTTCAAGTGACTGCAAATGAAGTCATCTCTGGCACTTTTTGTGCAAAGTAAGAGACGCACATGACACCTATTTATAAAAGTCATCGGTTTCTTTGTTACTGTGTACTTTCAAAGCATGGGGCTTTCACACGTCAGGTAAACCTGATTACCACTACACAACAAAAGCAGATGCAGCTTTCTTATCTATGTCGTGATAGAACAGTTGTGAATTGAGTAGAAGAAGGGCCCTGATGTGATACTTATTACATGCAGCCTGTAAGATAGTCAAACATGCAGGCTAGGAAGGAAGATGCAAATATCAATGTATTAGAAAAACACCTAAAGGCGAGTGATATGCTTTCATTCATGCATGGCTAGGAAAAATCGCCATACTGTTGCAAACATTCTTACACCACCAACTGGAAATAAATGATTCTGACATTAAACGTAAAGGTGACAATGCATTTGTATCATCACCTTGAGAAGGATCATCTTGGAATTGAGCCGAGGGCCTCTGCACTCAAAGCCAGAAACACTCCACTAAAATAAGATTCCTGTTGGTGCCAACAATTCTCCATGTTAATGCTTGTTCTAGGTGAGCAGTGAACCGATTGCAGGGCTCTTTTGAAAGCAAGGTCTGAGAACCAACAGATACATCCACACGCTGATTACTTTAGTGTTTTGAGAGAATTCCCTTTCTTGGAACGAGATTGCATGAAATAATCTTCAGGGCTTGGACAATTCCATGGCAAAACGGCACCTATCAACATTGTAGCCAACACAATATAACAACTGTTTCTGCCCGGTTTCGAACCGGGGACCTTTCGCGAGTGAGGCGAACGTGATAACCACTACACTACAGAAACAGATACCTACAATTGATTTTTCTGTAATGAAACTGCTCCGAACTGGCTATTCCATGGGCCTCTGGCTTTAGATTTCTTTCATGCAACCTGCCCGACATCCCTAGCTGAACGCTCGTACATGCCATGCAAGACCAGATGTTTGGTATTAGCTCAGACTGGGCAGGGCTGAAGCATGAGACTCTAGCAAAGAATTATCCACTACTGCAAAGAAAAAATTGATGTTGGTTTTGAAACGCAAACTTCAAAACAACTTGAAAAGAGTACCAAGAAAAGGGCTCGTCCGGGATTTGAACCCGGGACCTCTCGCACCCAAAGCGAGAATCATACCCCTAGACCAACGAGCCCTCAAAATCCTCTTACCGCTCAAAAGCTAATACCGGCTCTAAGCCCGCAATGAAGATCATGCTGGTATCTTTATGATGCTTGGTCTGTGAATACGCATGAAAGTCCGTCTCAACTTACCCTTTCTCAAACGATAGCACTATCATTTACAAGTGTCTCCTTTTATTCCGTCCCAGCTTTGGACACGTCTTACAGGAAGTCAGCCCTTATTTATATATTTCTGCAGTGGCTGAAGCTTAATGAGAAAGAGTAACAAGTTGTTCATAATAACATAAGAAACACATTGTGCATTTTCTCTCAAATACTCCTTCACTTTGTGCCAAAAGAAATACCAAGGTGAATACCTAGGCCACAGATTCAAGCTAAAGATCTTCCTGGTGAAGGCAAGGCGCAATAAAAACTGCATATCGCTGGACTAAAGCATTCCTTGCATAGCCTCTAACATCATAACATAACTGAGCTGCTAGCAGCAAGTTAACCAATACCTTTCTGAAATGAGAATGACATGTGCTTATCTGCTCAATCAGTGCTCAATCAGGCGAGATTTAGAAAAGGTGGAAAGGGTCCAAGTGGATGCCCCTTCCTTTTTAGGGTGGGTCCTGCTGACTATCATAGGATTGCTTGTAAAAGTGGCCAGGGTCAGAGGAAAAGCTGCCAACACTTCTTAGCGTTCTCTATAGATGCAGCCATTTTCTGTGACTGTAATTTCGGCCTTTTCCCAGAAATCTCTATTCTGCCTATGCAAATTAACAAAAGCAATGCTTATTCCTCACTTGCTCAAATGTCCTTCCTGTCCAGAAAGCTCTGATTAAGCATGCTTATTTTCTTTTTCTTGGATATTTTAAATTGTTTCGCTGTCCAGTCTGTGGCAGTAGAAAGCTGCTTATGATGCCAGGTTTTGATGAATCCCCAAGGTACAAGTACAGAGGAATATATCAGTCTCTAGGATATGGAACTTTTAGCTAACACATCACAATATGTGATGCTTGCCAAGAAAACACTACATTCTGGAGCGCTGATGATCAGAACATTCTGCTCCTGAAGGATAGAAAAGACAGCTTGATTGAAATAAAGTCTGTTTATATTGACGCTCTCTCTCTCCCTATATATACATACATGCGTACACACACACACACAGGTATGTCATGCATTTCTTCAGATTTGTTTCAACCATTTACCATTTATTGGAGAATCCCTACTTTTCAAGTGACTGCAAATGAAGTCATCTCTGGCACTTTTTGAGCAAAGTAAGAGACACACATGACACCTTTTTATAAAAGTCATCGGTTTCTTTGTTACTGTGTACTTTCAAAGCATGGGGCTTTCACACGTCAGGTAAACCTGATTACCACTACACAACAAAAGCAGATGCAGCTTTCTTATCTATGTCGTGATAGAACAGTTGTGAATTGAGTAGAAGAAGGGCCCTGATGTGATACTTATTACATGCAGCCTGTAAGATAGTCAAACATGCAGGCTAAGAAGGAAGATGCAAATATAAATGTATTAGAAAAACACCTAAAGGCGAGTGATATGCTTTCATTCATGCATGGCTAGGAAAAATCGCCATACTGTTGCAAACATTCTTACACCACCAACTGGAAATAAATGATTCTGACATTAAACGTAAAGGTGACAATGCATTTGTATCATCACCTTGAGAAGGATCATCTTGGAATTGAGCCGAGGGCCTCTGCACTCAAAGCCAGAAACACTCCACTAAAATAAGATTCCTGTTGGTGCCAACAATTCTCCATGTTAATGCTTGTTCTAGGTGAGCAGTGAACCGATTGCAGGGCTCTTTTGAAAGCAAGGTCTGAGAACCAACAGATACATCCACACGCCGATTACTTTAGTGTTTTGAGAGAATTCCCTTTCTTGGAACGAGATTGCATGAAATAATCTTCAGGGCTTGGACAATTCCATGGCAAAACGGCACCTATCAACATTGTAGCCAACACAATATAACAACTGTTTCTGCCCGGTTTCGAACCGGGGACCTTTCGCGTGTGAGGCGAACGTGATAACCACTACACTACAGAAACAGATACCTACAGTTGATTTTTCTGTAATGAAACTGCTCCGAACTGGCTATTCCATGGGCCTCTGGCTTTAGATTTCTTTCATGCAACCTGCCCGACATCCCTAGCTGAACGCTCGTACATGCCATGCAAGACCAGATGTTTGGTATTAGCTCAGACTGGGCAGGGCTGAAGCATGAGACTCTAGCAAAGAATTATCCACTACTGCAAAGAAAAAATTGATGTTGGTTTTGAAACGCAAACTTCAAAACAACTTGAAAAGAGTACCAAGAAAAGGGCTCGTCCGGGATTTGAACCCGGGACCTCTCGCACCCAAAGCGAGAATCATACCCCTAGACCAACGAGCCCTCAAAATCCTCTTACCTCTCAAAAGCTAATACCGGCTCTAAGCCCGCAATGAAGATCATGCTGGTATCTTTATGATGCTTGGTCTGTGAATACGCATGAAAGTCAGTCTCAACTTACCCTTTCTCAAACGATAGCACTATCATTTACAAGTGTCTCCTTTTATTCCGTCCCAGCTTTGGACACGTCTTACAGGAAGTCAGCCCTTATTTATATATTTCTGCAGTGGCTGAAGCTTAATGAGAAAGAGTAACAAGTTGTTCATAACAACATAAGAAACACATTGTGCATTTTCTCTCAAATACTCCTTCACTTTGTGCCAAAAAAAATACCAAGGTGAATACCTAGGCCACAGATTCAAGCTAAAGATCTTCCTGCTGAATGCAAGGCGCAATAAAAACTGCATATCGCTGGACTAAAGCATTCCTTGCATAGCCTCTAACATCATAACATAACTGAGCTGCTAGCAGCAAGCTAACCAATACCTTTCTGAAATGAGAATGACATGTGCTTATCTGCTCAATCAGTGCTCAATCAGGCGAGATTTAGAAAAGGTGGAAAGGGTCCAAGTGGATGCCCCTTCCTTTTTAGGGTGGGTCCTGCTGACTATCATAGGATTGCTTGTAAAAGTGGTCAGGGTCAGAGGAAAAGCTGCCAACACTTCTTAGCGTTCTCTATAGATGCAGCCATTTTCTGTGACTGTAATTTCGGCCTTTTCCCAGAAGTCTCTATTCTGCCTATGCAAATTAACAAAAGCAGTGCTTATTCCTCACTTGCTCAAAGGTCCTTCCTGTCCAGAAAGCTCTGATTAAGCATGCTTATTTTCTTTTTCTGGGATATTTTAAATTGTTTCGCTGTCCAGTCTGTGGCAGTAGAAAGCTGCTTATGATGCCAGGTTTTGATGAATCCCCAAGGTACAAGTACAGAGGAATATATCAGTCTCTAGGATATGGAACTTTTAGCTAACACATCACAATATGTGATGCTTGCCAAGAAAACACTACATTCTGGAGCGCTGATGATCAGAACATTCTGCTCCTGAAGGATAGAAAAGACAGCTTGATTGAAATAAAGTCTGTTTATATTGACGCTCTCTCTCTCCCTATATATACATACATGCGTACACACACACACACAGGTATGTCATGCATTTCTTCAGATTTGTTTCAACCATTTACCATTTATTGGAGAATCCCTACTTTTCAAGTGACTGCAAATGAAGTCATCTCTGGCACTTTTTGTGCAAAGTAAGAGACGCACATGACACCTATTTATAAAAGTCATCGGTTTCTTTGTTACTGTGTACTTTCAAAGCATGGGGCTTTCACACGTCAGGTAAACCTGATTACCACTACACAACAAAAGCAGATGCAGCTTTCTTATCTATGTCGTGATAGAACAGTTGTGAATTGAGTAGAAGAAGGGCCCTGATGTGATACTTATTACATGCAGCCTGTAAGATAGTCAAACATGCAGGCTAGGAAGGAAGATGCAAATATCAATGTATTAGAAAAACACCTAAAGGCGAGTGATATGCTTTCATTCATGCATGGCTAGGAAAAATCGCCATACTGTTGCAAACATTCTTACACCACCAACTGGAAATAAATGATTCTGACATTAAACGTAAAGGTGACAATGCATTTGTATCATCACCTTGAGAAGGATCATCTTGGAATTGAGCCGAGGGCCTCTGCACTCAAAGCCAGAAACACTCCACTAAAATAAGATTCCTGTTGGTGCCAACAATTCTCCATGTTAATGCTTGTTCTAGGTGAGCAGTGAACCGATTGCAGGGCTCTTTTGAAAGCAAGGTCTGAGAACCAACAGATACATCCACACGCTGATTACTTTAGTGTTTTGAGAGAATTCCCTTTCTTGGAACGAGATTGCATGAAATAATCTTCAGGGCTTGGACAATTCCATGGCAAAACGGCACCTATCAACATTGTAGCCAACACAATATAACAACTGTTTCTGCCCGGTTTCGAACCGGGGACCTTTCGCGAGTGAGGCGAACGTGATAACCACTACACTACAGAAACAGATACCTACAATTGATTTTTCTGTAATGAAACTGCTCCGAACTGGCTATTCCATGGGCCTCTGGCTTTAGATTTCTTTCATGCAACCTGCCCGACATCCCTAGCTGAACGCTCGTACATGCCATGCAAGACCAGATGTTTGGTATTAGCTCAGACTGGGCAGGGCTGAAGCATGAGACTCTAGCAAAGAATTATCCACTACTGCAAAGAAAAAATTGATGTTGGTTTTGAAACGCAAACTTCAAAACAACTTGAAAAGAGTACCAAGAAAAGGGCTCGTCCGGGATTTGAACCCGGGACCTCTCGCACCCAAAGCGAGAATCATACCCCTAGACCAACGAGCCCTCAAAATCCTCTTACCGCTCAAAAGCTAATACCGGCTCTAAGCCCGCAATGAAGATCATGCTGGTATCTTTATGATGCTTGGTCTGTGAATACGCATGAAAGTCCGTCTCAACTTACCCTTTCTCAAACGATAGCACTATCATTTACAAGTGTCTCCTTTTATTCCGTCCCAGCTTTGGACACGTCTTACAGGAAGTCAGCCCTTATTTATATATTTCTGCAGTGGCTGAAGCTTAATGAGAAAGAGTAACAAGTTGTTCATAATAACATAAGAAACACATTGTGCATTTTCTCTCAAATACTCCTTCACTTTGTGCCAAAAGAAATACCAAGGTGAATACCTAGGCCACAGATTCAAGCTAAAGATCTTCCTGGTGAAGGCAAGGCGCAATAAAAACTGCATATCGCTGGACTAAAGCATTCCTTGCATAGCCTCTAACATCATAACATAACTGAGCTGCTAGCAGCAAGTTAACCAATACCTTTCTGAAATGAGAATGACATGTGCTTATCTGCTCAATCAGTGCTCAATCAGGCGAGATTTAGAAAAGGTGGAAAGGGTCCAAGTGGATGCCCCTTCCTTTTTAGGGTGGGTCCTGCTGACTATCATAGGATTGCTTGTAAAAGTGGCCAGGGTCAGAGGAAAAGCTGCCAACACTTCTTAGCGTTCTCTATAGATGCAGCCATTTTCTGTGACTGTAATTTCGGCCTTTTCCCAGAAATCTCTATTCTGCCTATGCAAATTAACAAAAGCAATGCTTATTCCTCACTTGCTCAAATGTCCTTCCTGTCCAGAAAGCTCTGATTAAGCATGCTTATTTTCTTTTTCTTGGATATTTTAAATTGTTTCGCTGTCCAGTCTGTGGCAGTAGAAAGCTGCTTATGATGCCAGGTTTTGATGAATCCCCAAGGTACAAGTACAGAGGAATATATCAGTCTCTAGGATATGGAACTTTTAGCTAACACATCACAATATGTGATGCTTGCCAAGAAAACACTACATTCTGGAGCGCTGATGATCAGAACATTCTGCTCCTGAAGGATAGAAAAGACAGCTTGATTGAAATAAAGTCTGTTTATATTGACGCTCTCTCTCTCCCTATATATACATACATGCGTACACACACACACACAGGTATGTCATGCATTTCTTCAGATTTGTTTCAACCATTTACCATTTATTGGAGAATCCCTACTTTTCAAGTGACTGCAAATGAAGTCATCTCTGGCACTTTTTGAGCAAAGTAAGAGACACACATGACACCTTTTTATAAAAGTCATCGGTTTCTTTGTTACTGTGTACTTTCAAAGCATGGGGCTTTCACACGTCAGGTAAACCTGATTACCACTACACAACAAAAGCAGATGCAGCTTTCTTATCTATGTCGTGATAGAACAGTTGTGAATTGAGTAGAAGAAGGGCCCTGATGTGATACTTATTACATGCAGCCTGTAAGATAGTCAAACATGCAGGCTAAGAAGGAAGATGCAAATATAAATGTATTAGAAAAACACCTAAAGGCGAGTGATATGCTTTCATTCATGCATGGCTAGGAAAAATCGCCATACTGTTGCAAACATTCTTACACCACCAACTGGAAATAAATGATTCTGACATTAAACGTAAAGGTGACAATGCATTTGTATCATCACCTTGAGAAGGATCATCTTGGAATTGAGCCGAGGGCCTCTGCACTCAAAGCCAGAAACACTCCACTAAAATAAGATTCCTGTTGGTGCCAACAATTCTCCATGTTAATGCTTGTTCTAGGTGAGCAGTGAACCGATTGCAGGGCTCTTTTGAAAGCAAGGTCTGAGAACCAACAGATACATCCACACGCCGATTACTTTAGTGTTTTGAGAGAATTCCCTTTCTTGGAACGAGATTGCATGAAATAATCTTCAGGGCTTGGACAATTCCATGGCAAAACGGCACCTATCAACATTGTAGCCAACACAATATAACAACTGTTTCTGCCCGGTTTCGAACCGGGGACCTTTCGCGTGTGAGGCGAACGTGATAACCACTACACTACAGAAACAGATACCTACAGTTGATTTTTCTGTAATGAAACTGCTCCGAACTGGCTATTCCATGGGCCTCTGGCTTTAGATTTCTTTCATGCAACCTGCCCGACATCCCTAGCTGAACGCTCGTACATGCCATGCAAGACCAGATGTTTGGTATTAGCTCAGACTGGGCAGGGCTGAAGCATGAGACTCTAGCAAAGAATTATCCACTACTGCAAAGAAAAAATTGATGTTGGTTTTGAAACGCAAACTTCAAAACAACTTGAAAAGAGTACCAAGAAAAGGGCTCGTCCGGGATTTGAACCCGGGACCTCTCGCACCCAAAGCGAGAATCATACCCCTAGACCAACGAGCCCTCAAAATCCTCTTACCTCTCAAAAGCTAATACCGGCTCTAAGCCCGCAATGAAGATCATGCTGGTATCTTTATGATGCTTGGTCTGTGAATACGCATGAAAGTCAGTCTCAACTTACCCTTTCTCAAACGATAGCACTATCATTTACAAGTGTCTCCTTTTATTCCGTCCCAGCTTTGGACACGTCTTACAGGAAGTCAGCCCTTATTTATATATTTCTGCAGTGGCTGAAGCTTAATGAGAAAGAGTAACAAGTTGTTCATAACAACATAAGAAACACATTGTGCATTTTCTCTCAAATACTCCTTCACTTTGTGCCAAAAAAAATACCAAGGTGAATACCTAGGCCACAGATTCAAGCTAAAGATCTTCCTGCTGAATGCAAGGCGCAATAAAAACTGCATATCGCTGGACTAAAGCATTCCTTGCATAGCCTCTAACATCATAACATAACTGAGCTGCTAGCAGCAAGCTAACCAATACCTTTCTGAAATGAGAATGACATGTGCTTATCTGCTCAATCAGTGCTCAATCAGGCGAGATTTAGAAAAGGTGGAAAGGGTCCAAGTGGATGCCCCTTCCTTTTTAGGGTGGGTCCTGCTGACTATCATAGGATTGCTTGTAAAAGTGGTCAGGGTCAGAGGAAAAGCTGCCAACACTTCTTAGCGTTCTCTATAGATGCAGCCATTTTCTGTGACTGTAATTTCGGCCTTTTCCCAGAAGTCTCTATTCTGCCTATGCAAATTAACAAAAGCAGTGCTTATTCCTCACTTGCTCAAAGGTCCTTCCTGTCCAGAAAGCTCTGATTAAGCATGCTTATTTTCTTTTTCTGGGATATTTTAAATTGTTTCGCTGTCCAGTCTGTGGCAGTAGAAAGCTGCTTATGATGCCAGGTTTTGATGAATCCCCAAGGTACAAGTACAGAGGAATATATCAGTCTCTAGGATATGGAACTTTTAGCTAACACATCACAATATGTGATGCTTGCCAAGAAAACACTACATTCTGGAGCGCTGATGATCAGAACATTCTGCTCCTGAAGGATAGAAAAGACAGCTTGATTGAAATAAAGTCTGTTTATATTGACGCTCTCTCTCTCCCTATATATACATACATGCGTACACACACACACACAGGTATGTCATGCATTTCTTCAGATTTGTTTCAACCATTTACCATTTATTGGAGAATCCCTACTTTTCAAGTGACTGCAAATGAAGTCATCTCTGGCACTTTTTGTGCAAAGTAAGAGACGCACATGACACCTATTTATAAAAGTCATCGGTTTCTTTGTTACTGTGTACTTTCAAAGCATGGGGCTTTCACACGTCAGGTAAACCTGATTACCACTACACAACAAAAGCAGATGCAGCTTTCTTATCTATGTCGTGATAGAACAGTTGTGAATTGAGTAGAAGAAGGGCCCTGATGTGATACTTATTACATGCAGCCTGTAAGATAGTCAAACATGCAGGCTAGGAAGGAAGATGCAAATATCAATGTATTAGAAAAACACCTAAAGGCGAGTGATATGCTTTCATTCATGCATGGCTAGGAAAAATCGCCATACTGTTGCAAACATTCTTACACCACCAACTGGAAATAAATGATTCTGACATTAAACGTAAAGGTGACAATGCATTTGTATCATCACCTTGAGAAGGATCATCTTGGAATTGAGCCGAGGGCCTCTGCACTCAAAGCCAGAAACACTCCACTAAAATAAGATTCCTGTTGGTGCCAACAATTCTCCATGTTAATGCTTGTTCTAGGTGAGCAGTGAACCGATTGCAGGGCTCTTTTGAAAGCAAGGTCTGAGAACCAACAGATACATCCACACGCTGATTACTTTAGTGTTTTGAGAGAATTCCCTTTCTTGGAACGAGATTGCATGAAATAATCTTCAGGGCTTGGACAATTCCATGGCAAAACGGCACCTATCAACATTGTAGCCAACACAATATAACAACTGTTTCTGCCCGGTTTCGAACCGGGGACCTTTCGCGAGTGAGGCGAACGTGATAACCACTACACTACAGAAACAGATACCTACAATTGATTTTTCTGTAATGAAACTGCTCCGAACTGGCTATTCCATGGGCCTCTGGCTTTAGATTTCTTTCATGCAACCTGCCCGACATCCCTAGCTGAACGCTCGTACATGCCATGCAAGACCAGATGTTTGGTATTAGCTCAGACTGGGCAGGGCTGAAGCATGAGACTCTAGCAAAGAATTATCCACTACTGCAAAGAAAAAATTGATGTTGGTTTTGAAACGCAAACTTCAAAACAACTTGAAAAGAGTACCAAGAAAAGGGCTCGTCCGGGATTTGAACCCGGGACCTCTCGCACCCAAAGCGAGAATCATACCCCTAGACCAACGAGCCCTCAAAATCCTCTTACCGCTCAAAAGCTAATACCGGCTCTAAGCCCGCAATGAAGATCATGCTGGTATCTTTATGATGCTTGGTCTGTGAATACGCATGAAAGTCCGTCTCAACTTACCCTTTCTCAAACGATAGCACTATCATTTACAAGTGTCTCCTTTTATTCCGTCCCAGCTTTGGACACGTCTTACAGGAAGTCAGCCCTTATTTATATATTTCTGCAGTGGCTGAAGCTTAATGAGAAAGAGTAACAAGTTGTTCATAATAACATAAGAAACACATTGTGCATTTTCTCTCAAATACTCCTTCACTTTGTGCCAAAAGAAATACCAAGGTGAATACCTAGGCCACAGATTCAAGCTAAAGATCTTCCTGGTGAAGGCAAGGCGCAATAAAAACTGCATATCGCTGGACTAAAGCATTCCTTGCATAGCCTCTAACATCATAACATAACTGAGCTGCTAGCAGCAAGTTAACCAATACCTTTCTGAAATGAGAATGACATGTGCTTATCTGCTCAATCAGTGCTCAATCAGGCGAGATTTAGAAAAGGTGGAAAGGGTCCAAGTGGATGCCCCTTCCTTTTTAGGGTGGGTCCTGCTGACTATCATAGGATTGCTTGTAAAAGTGGCCAGGGTCAGAGGAAAAGCTGCCAACACTTCTTAGCGTTCTCTATAGATGCAGCCATTTTCTGTGACTGTAATTTCGGCCTTTTCCCAGAAATCTCTATTCTGCCTATGCAAATTAACAAAAGCAATGCTTATTCCTCACTTGCTCAAATGTCCTTCCTGTCCAGAAAGCTCTGATTAAGCATGCTTATTTTCTTTTTCTTGGATATTTTAAATTGTTTCGCTGTCCAGTCTGTGGCAGTAGAAAGCTGCTTATGATGCCAGGTTTTGATGAATCCCCAAGGTACAAGTACAGAGGAATATATCAGTCTCTAGGATATGGAACTTTTAGCTAACACATCACAATATGTGATGCTTGCCAAGAAAACACTACATTCTGGAGCGCTGATGATCAGAACATTCTGCTCCTGAAGGATAGAAAAGACAGCTTGATTGAAATAAAGTCTGTTTATATTGACGCTCTCTCTCTCCCTATATATACATACATGCGTACACACACACACACAGGTATGTCATGCATTTCTTCAGATTTGTTTCAACCATTTACCATTTATTGGAGAATCCCTACTTTTCAAGTGACTGCAAATGAAGTCATCTCTGGCACTTTTTGTGCAAAGTAAGAGACACACATGACACCTTTTTATAAAAGTCATCGGTTTCTTTGTTACTGTGTACTTTCAAAGCATGGGGCTTTCACACGTCAGGTAAACCTGATTACCACTACACAACAAAAGCAGATGCAGCTTTCTTATCTATGTCGTGATAGAACAGTTGTGAATTGAGTAGAAGAAGGGCCCTGATGTGATACTTATTACATGCAGCCTGTAAGATAGTCAAACATGCAGGCTAAGAAGGAAGATGCAAATATAAATGTATTAGAAAAACACCTAAAGGCGAGTGATATGCTTTCATTCATGCATGGCTAGGAAAAATCGCCATACTGTTGCAAACATTCTTACACCACCAACTGGAAATAAATGATTCTGACATTAAACGTAAAGGTGACAATGCATTTGTATCATCACCTTGAGAAGGATCATCTTGGAATTGAGCCGAGGGCCTCTGCACTCAAAGCCAGAAACACTCCACTAAAATAAGATTCCTGTTGGTGCCAACAATTCTCCATGTTAATGCTTGTTCTAGGTGAGCAGTGAACCGATTGCAGGGCTCTTTTGAAAGCAAGGTCTGAGAACCAACAGATACATCCACACGCCGATTACTTTAGTGTTTTGAGAGAATTCCCTTTCTTGGAACGAGATTGCATGAAATAATCTTCAGGGCTTGGACAATTCCATGGCAAAACGGCACCTATCAACATTGTAGCCAACACAATATAACAACTGTTTCTGCCCGGTTTCGAACCGGGGACCTTTCGCGTGTGAGGCGAACGTGATAACCACTACACTACAGAAACAGATACCTACAGTTGATTTTTCTGTAATGAAACTGCTCCGAACTGGCTATTCCATGGGCCTCTGGCTTTAGATTTCTTTCATGCAACCTGCCCGACATCCCTAGCTGAACGCTCGTACATGCCATGCAAGACCAGATGTTTGGTATTAGCTCAGACTGGGCAGGGCTGAAGCATGAGACTCTAGCAAAGAATTATCCACTACTGCAAAGAAAAAATTGATGTTGGTTTTGAAACGCAAACTTCAAAACAACTTGAAAAGAGTACCAAGAAAAGGGCTCGTCCGGGATTTGAACCCGGGACCTCTCGCACCCAAAGCGAGAATCATACCCCTAGACCAACGAGCCCTCAAAATCCTCTTACCTCTCAAAAGCTAATACCGGCTCTAAGCCCGCAATGAAGATCATGCTGGTATCTTTATGATGCTTGGTCTGTGAATACGCATGAAAGTCAGTCTCAACTTACCCTTTCTCAAACGATAGCACTATCATTTACAAGTGTCTCCTTTTATTCCGTCCCAGCTTTGGACACGTCTTACAGGAAGTCAGCCCTTATTTATATATTTCTGCAGTGGCTGAAGCTTAATGAGAAAGAGTAACAAGTTGTTCATAACAACATAAGAAACACATTGTGCATTTTCTCTCAAATACTCCTTCACTTTGTGCCAAAAAAAATACCAAGGTGAATACCTAGGCCACAGATTCAAGCTAAAGATCTTCCTGCTGAATGCAAGGCGCAATAAAAACTGCATATCGCTGGACTAAAGCATTCCTTGCATAGCCTCTAACATCATAACATAACTGAGCTGCTAGCAGCAAGCTAACCAATACCTTTCTGAAATGAGAATGACATGTGCTTATCTGCTCAATCAGTGCTCAATTTAGCTCGATCAGGCGAGATTTAGAAAAGGTGGAAAGGGTCCAAGTGGATGCTCCTTCCTTTTTAGGGTAGGTCCTGCTGACTATCATAGGATTGCTTGTAAAAGTGGCCAGGGTCAGAGGAAAAGCTGCCAACACTTCTTAGCGTTCTCTATAGATGCAGCCATTTTCTGTGACTGTAATTTCGGCCTTTTCCCAGAAGTCTCTATTCTGCCTATGCAAATTAACAAAAGCAGTGCTTATTCCTCACTTGCTCAAATGTCCTTCCTGTCCAGAAAGCTCTGATTAAGCATGCTTATTTTCTTTTTCTGGGATATTTTAAATTGTTTCGCTGTCCAGTCTGTGGCAGTAGAAAGCTGCTTATGATGCCAGGTTTTGATGAATCCCCAAGGTACAAGTACAGAGGAATATATCAGTCTCTAGGATATGGAACTTTTAGCTAACACATCACAATATGTGATGCTTGCCAAGAAAACACTACATTCTGGAGCGCTGATGATCAGAACATTCTGCTCCTGAAGGATAGAAAAGACAGCTTGATTGAAATAAAGTCTGTTTATATTGACGCTCTCTCTCTCCCTATATATACATACATGCGTACACACACACACACAGGTATGTCATGCATTTCTTCAGATTTGTTTCAACCATTTACCATTTATTGGAGAATCCCTACTTTTCAAGTGACTGCAAATGAAGTCATCTCTGGCACTTTTTGTGCAAAGTAAGAGACACACATGACACCTTTTTATAAAAGTCATCGGTTTCTTTGTTACTGTGTACTTTCAAAGCATGGGGCTTTCACACGTCAGGTAAACCTGATTACCACTACACAACAAAAGCAGATGCAGCTTTCTTATCTATGTCGTGATAGAACAGTTGTGAATTGAGTAGAAGAAGGGCCCTGATGTGATACTTATTACATGCAGCCTGTAAGATAGTCAAACATGCAGGCTAAGAAGGAAGATGCAAATATAAATGTATTAGAAAAACACCTAAAGGCGAGTGATATGCTTTCATTCATGCATGGCTAGGAAAAATCGCCATACTGTTGCAAACATTCTTACACCACCAACTGGAAATAAATGATTCTGACATTAAACGTAAAGGTGACAATGCATTTGTATCATCACCTTGAGAAGGATCATCTTGGAATTGAGCCGAGGGCCTCTGCACTCAAAGCCAGAAACACTCCACTAAAATAAGATTCCTGTTGGTGCCAACAATTCTCCATGTTAATGCTTGTTCTAGGTGAGCAGTGAACCGATTGCAGGGCTCTTTTGAAAGCAAGGTCTGAGAACCAACAGATACATCCACACGCCGATTACTTTAGTGTTTTGAGAGAATTCCCTTTCTTGGAACGAGATTGCATGAAATAATCTTCAGGGCTTGGACAATTCCATGGCAAAACGGCACCTATCAACATTGTAGCCAACACAATATAACAACTGTTTCTGCCCGGTTTCGAACCGGGGACCTTTCGCGTGTGAGGCGAACGTGATAACCACTACACTACAGAAACAGATACCTACAGTTGATTTTTCTGTAATGAAACTGCTCCGAACTGGCTATTCCATGGGCCTCTGGCTTTAGATTTCTTTCATGCAACCTGCCCGACATCCCTAGCTGAACGCTCGTACATGCCATGCAAGACCAGATGTTTGGTATTAGCTCAGACTGGGCAGGGCTGAAGCATGAGACTCTAGCAAAGAATTATCCACTACTGCAAAGAAAAAATTGATGTTGGTTTTGAAACGCAAACTTCAAAACAACTTGAAAAGAGTACCAAGAAAAGGGCTCGTCCGGGATTTGAACCCGGGACCTCTCGCACCCAAAGCGAGAATCATACCCCTAGACCAACGAGCCCTCAAAATCCTCTTACCTCTCAAAAGCTAATACCGGCTCTAAGCCCGCAATGAAGATCATGCTGGTATCTTTATGATGCTTGGTCTGTGAATACGCATGAAAGTCAGTCTCAACTTACCCTTTCTCAAACGATAGCACTATCATTTACAAGTGTCTCCTTTTATTCCGTCCCAGCTTTGGACACGTCTTACAGGAAGTCAGCCCTTATTTATATATTTCTGCAGTGGCTGAAGCTTAATGAGAAAGAGTAACAAGTTGTTCATAACAACATAAGAAACACATTGTGCATTTTCTCTCAAATACTCCTTCACTTTGTGCCAAAAAAAATACCAAGGTGAATACCTAGGCCACAGATTCAAGCTAAAGATCTTCCTGCTGAATGCAAGGCGCAATAAAAACTGCATATCGCTGGACTAAAGCATTCCTTGCATAGCCTCTAACATCATAACATAACTGAGCTGCTAGCAGCAAGCTAACCAATACCTTTCTGAAATGAGAATGACATGTGCTTATCTGCTCAATCAGTGCTCAATTTAGCTCGATCAGGCGAGATTTAGAAAAGGTGGAAAGGGTCCAAGTGGATGCTCCTTCCTTTTTAGGGTAGGTCCTGCTGACTATCATAGGATTGCTTGTAAAAGTGGCCAGGGTCAGAGGAAAAGCTGCCAACACTTCTTAGCGTTCTCTATAGATGCAGCCATTTTCTGTGACTGTAATTTCGGCCTTTTCCCAGAAGTCTCTATTCTGCCTATGCAAATTAACAAAAGCAGTGCTTATTCCTCACTTGCTCAAATGTCCTTCCTGTCCAGAAAGCTCTGATTAAGCATGCTTATTTTCTTTTTCTGGGATATTTTAAATTGTTTCGCTGTCCAGTCTGTGGCAGTAGAAAGCTGCTTATGATGCCAGGTTTTGATGAATCCCCAAGGTACAAGTACAGAGGAATATATCAGTCTCTAGGATATGGAACTTTTAGCTAACACATCACAATATGTGATGCTTGCCAAGAAAACACTACATTCTGGAGCGCTGATGATCAGAACATTCTGCTCCTGAAGGATAGAAAAGACAGCTTGATTGAAATAAAGTCTGTTTATATTGACGCTCTCTCTCTCCCTATATATACATACATGCGTACACACACACACACAGGTATGTCATGCATTTCTTCAGATTTGTTTCAACCATTTACCATTTATTGGAGAATCCCTACTTTTCAAGTGACTGCAAATGAAGTCATCTCTGGCACTTTTTGTGCAAAGTAAGAGACACACATGACACCTTTTTATAAAAGTCATCGGTTTCTTTGTTACTGTGTACTTTCAAAGCATGGGGCTTTCACACGTCAGGTAAACCTGATTACCACTACACAACAAAAGCAGATGCAGCTTTCTTATCTATGTCGTGATAGAACAGTTGTGAATTGAGTAGAAGAAGGGCCCTGATGTGATACTTATTACATGCAGCCTGTAAGATAGTCAAACATGCAGGCTAGGAAGGAAGATGCAAATATCAATGTATTAGAAAAACACCTAAAGGCGAGTGATATGCTTTCATTCATGCATGGCTAGGAAAAATCGCCATACTGTTGCAAACATTCTTACACCACCAACTGGAAATAAATGATTCTGACATTAAACGTAAAGGTGACAATGCATTTGTATCATCACCTTGAGAAGGATCATCTTGGAATTGAGCCGAGGGCCTCTGCACTCAAAGCCAGAAACACTCCACTAAAATAAGATTCCTGTTGGTGCCAACAATTCTCCATGTTAATGCTTGTTCTAGGTGAGCAGTGAACCGATTGCAGGGCTCTTTTGAAAGCAAGGTCTGAGAACCAACAGATACATCCATACGCTGATTACTTTAGTGTTTTGAGAGAATTCCCTTTCTTGGAACGAGATTGCATGAAATAATCTTCAGGGCTTGGACAATTCCATGGCAAAACGGCACCTATCAACATTGTAGCCAACACAATATAACAACTGTTTCTGCCCGGTTTCGAACCGGGGACCTTTCGCGTGTGAGGCGAACGTGATAACCACTACACTACAGAAACAGATACCTACAGTTGATTTTTCTGTAATGAAACTGCTCCGAACTGGCTATTCCATGGGCCTCTGGCTTTAGATTTCTTTCATGCAACCTGCCCGACATCCCTAGCTGAACGCTCGTACATGCCATGCAAGACCAGATGTTTGGTATTAGCTCAGACTGGGCAGGGCTGAAGCATGAGACTCTAGCAAAGAATTATCCACTACTGCAAAGAAAAAATTTATGTTGGTTTTGAAACGCAAACTTCAAAACAACTTGAAAAGAGTACCAAGAAAAGGGCTCGTCCGGGATTTGAACCCGGGACCTCTCGCACCCAAAGCGAGAATCATACCCCTAGACCAACGAGCCCTCAAAATCCTCTTACCTCTCAAAAGCTAATACCGGCTCTAAGCCCGCAATGAAGATCATGCTGGTATCTTTATGATGCTTGGTCTGTGAATACGCATGAAAGTCAGTCTCAACTTACCCTTTCTCAAACGATAGCACTATCATTTACAAGTGTCTCCTTTTATTCCGTCCCAGCTTTGGACACGTCTTACAGGAAGTCAGCCCTTATTTATATATTTCTGCAGTGGCTGAAGCTTAATGAGAAAGAGTAACAAGTTGTTCATAACAACATAAGAAACACATTGTGCATTTTCTCTCAAATACTCCTTCACTTTGTGCCAAAAAAAATACCAAGGTGAATACCTAGGCCACAGATTCAAGCTAAAGATCTTCCTGCTGAATGCAAGGCGCAATAAAAACTGCATATCGCTGGACTAAAGCATTCCTTGCATAGCCTCTAACATCATAACATAACTGAGCTGCTAGCAGCAAGCTAACCAATACCTTTCTGAAAAGAGAATGACATGTGCTTATCTGCTCAATCAGTGCTCAATTTAGCTCGATCAGGCGAGATTTAGAAAAGGTGGAAAGTGTCCAAGTGGATGCCCCTTCCTTTTTAGGGTAGGTCCTGCTGACTATCATAGGATTGCTTGTAAAAGTGGCCAGGGTCAGAGGAAAAGCTGCCAACACTTCTTAGCGTTCTCTATAGATGCAGCCATTTTCTGTGACTGTAATTTCGGCCTTTTCCCAGAAGTCTCTATTCTGCCTATGCAAATTAACAAAAGCAGTGCTTATTCCTCACTTGCTCAAATGTCCTTCCTGTCCAGAAAGCTCTGATTAAGCATGCTTATTTTCTTTTTCTGGGATATTTTAAATTGTTTCGCTGTCCAGTCTGTGGCAGTAGAAAGCTGCTTATGATGCCAGGTTTTGATGAATCCCCAAGGTACAAGTACAGAGGAATATATCAGTCTCTAGGATATGGAACTTTTAGCTAACACATCACAATATGTGATGCTTGCCAAGAAAACACTACATTCTGGAGCGCTGATGATCAGAACATTCTGCTCCTGAAGGATAGAAAAGACAGCTTGATTGAAATAAAGTCTGTTTATATTGACGCTCTCTCTCTCCCTATATATACATACATGCGTACACACACACACACAGGTATGTCATGCATTTCTTCAGATTTGTTTCAACCATTTACCATTTATTGGAGAATCCCTACTTTTCAAGTGACTGCAAATGAAGTCATCTCTGGCACTTTTTGTGCAAAGTAAGAGACACACATGACACCTTTTTATAAAAGTCATCGGTTTCTTTGTTACTGTGTACTTTCAAAGCATGGGGCTTTCACACGTCAGGTAAACCTGATTACCACTACACAACAAAAGCAGATGCAGCTTTCTTATCTATGTCGTGATAGAACAGTTGTGAATTGAGTAGAAGAAGGGCCCTGATGTGATACTTATTACATGCAGCCTGTAAGATAGTCAAACATGCAGGCTAGGAAGGAAGATGCAAATATCAATGTATTAGAAAAACACCTAAAGGCGAGTGATATGCTTTCATTCATGCATGGCTAGGAAAAATCGCCATACTGTTGCAAACATTCTTACACCACCAACTGGAAATAAATGATTCTGACATTAAACGTAAAGGTGACAATGCATTTGTATCATCACCTTGAGAAGGATCATCTTGGAATTGAGCCGAGGGCCTCTGCACTCAAAGCCAGAAACACTCCACTAAAATAAGATTCCTGTTGGTGCCAACAATTCTCCATGTTAATGCTTGTTCTAGGTGAGCAGTGAACCGATTGCAGGGCTCTTTTGAAAGCAAGGTCTGAGAACCAACAGATACATCCACACGCCGATTACTTTAGTGTTTTGAGAGAATTCCCTTTCTTGGAACGAGATTGCATGAAATAATCTTCAGGGCTTGGACAATTCCATGGCAAAACGGCACCTATCAACATTGTAGCCAACACAATATAACAACTGTTTCTGCCCGGTTTCAAACCGGGGACCTTTCGCGTGTGAGGCAAACGTGATAACCACTACACTACAGAAACAGATACCTACAGTTGATTTTTCTGTAATGAAACTGCTCCGAACTGGCTATTCCATGGGCCTCTGGCTTTAGATTTCTTTCATGCAACCTGCCCGACATCCCTAGCTGAACGCTCGTACATGCCATGCAAGACCAGATGTTTGGTATTAGCTCAGACTGCGCAGGCCTGAAGCATGAGACTCTAGCAAAGAATTATCCACTACTGCAAAGAAAAAATTGATGTTGGTTTTGAAACGCAAACTTCAAAACAACTTGAAAAGAGTACCAAGAAAAGGGCTCGTCCGGGATTTGAACCCGGGACCTCTCGCACCCAAAGCGAGAATCATACCCCTAGACCAACGAGCCCTCAAAATCCTCTTACCGCTCAAAAGCTAATACCGGCTCTAAGCCCGCAATGAAGATCATGCTGGTATCTTTATGATGCTTGGTCTGTGAATACGCATGAAAGTCAGTCTCAACTTACCCTTTCTCAAACGATAGCACTATCATTTACAAGTGTCTCCTTTTATTCCGTCCCAGCTTTGGACACGTCTTACAGGAAGTCAGCCCTTATTTATATATTTCTGCAGTGGCTGAAGCTTAATGAGAAAGAGTAACAAGTTGTTCATAATAACATAAGAAACACATTGTGCATTTTCTCTCAAATACTCCTTCACTTTGTGCCAAAAGAAATACCAAGGTGAATACCTAGGCCACAGATTCAAGCGAAAGATCTTCCTGGTGAAGGCAAGGCGCAATAAAAACTGCATATCGCTGGACTAAAGCATTCCTTGCATAGCCTCTAACATCATAACATAACTGAGCTGCTAGCAGCAAGCTAACCAATACCTTTCTGAAATGAGAATGACATGTGCTTATCTGCTCAATCAGTGCTCAATCAGGCGAGATTTAGAAAAGGTGGAAAGGGTCCAAGTGGATGCCCCTTCCTTTTTAGGGTGGGTCCTGCTGACTATCATAGGATTGCTTGTAAAAGTGGTCAGGGTCAGAGGAAAAGCTGCCAACACTTCTTAGCGTTCTCTATAGATGCAGCCATTTTCTGTGACTGTAATTTCGGCCTTTTCCCAGAAGTCTCTATTCTGCCTATGCAAATTAACAAAAGCAGTGCTTATTCCTCACTTGCTCAAAGGTCCTTCCTGTCCAGAAAGCTCTGATTAAGCATGCTTATTTTCTTTTTCTGGGATATTTTAAATTGTTTCGCTGTCCAGTCTGTGGCAGTAGAAAGCTGCTTATGATGCCAGGTTTTGATGAATCCCCAAGGTACAAGTACAGAGGAATATATCAGTCTCTAGGATATGGAACTTTTAGCTAACACATCACAATATGTGATGCTTGCCAAGAAAACACTACATTCTGGAGCGCTGATGATCAGAACATTCTGCTCCTGAAGGATAGAAAAGACAGCTTGATTGAAATAAAGTCTGTTTATATTGACGCTCTCTCTCTCCCTATATATACATACATGCGTACACACACACACACAGGTATGTCATGCATTTCTTCAGATTTGTTTCAACCATTTACCATTTATTGGAGAATCCCTACTTTTCAAGTGACTGCAAATGAAGTCATCTCTGGCACTTTTTGTGCAAAGTAAGAGACGCACATGACACCTATTTATAAAAGTCATCGGTTTCTTTGTTACTGTGTACTTTCAAAGCATGGGGCTTTCACACGTCAGGTAAACCTGATTACCACTACACAACAAAAGCAGATGCAGCTTTCTTATCTATGTCGTGATAGAACAGTTGTGAATTGAGTAGAAGAAGGGCCCTGATGTGATACTTATTACATGCAGCCTGTAAGATAGTCAAACATGCAGGCTAGGAAGGAAGATGCAAATATCAATGTATTAGAAAAACACCTAAAGGCGAGTGATATGCTTTCATTCATGCATGGCTAGGAAAAATCGCCATACTGTTGCAAACATTCTTACACCACCAACTGGAAATAAATGATTCTGACATTAAACGTAAAGGTGACAATGCATTTGTATCATCACCTTGAGAAGGATCATCTTGGAATTGAGCCGAGGGCCTCTGCACTCAAAGCCAGAAACACTCCACTAAAATAAGATTCCTGTTGGTGCCAACAATTCTCCATGTTAATGCTTGTTCTAGGTGAGCAGTGAACCGATTGCAGGGCTCTTTTGAAAGCAAGGTCTGAGAACCAACAGATACATCCACACGCTGATTACTTTAGTGTTTTGAGAGAATTCCCTTTCTTGGAACGAGATTGCATGAAATAATCTTCAGGGCTTGGACAATTCCATGGCAAAACGGCACCTATCAACATTGTAGCCAACACAATATAACAACTGTTTCTGCCCGGTTTCGAACCGGGGACCTTTCGCGTGTGAGGCGAACGTGATAACCACTACACTACAGAAACAGATACCTACAGTTGATTTTTCTGTAATGAAACTGCTCCGAACTGGCTATTCCATGGGCCTCTGGCTTTAGATTTCTTTCATGCAACCTGCCCGACATCCCTAGCTGAACGCTCGTACATGCCATGCAAGACCAGATGTTTGGTATTAGCTCAGACTGGGCAGGGCTGAAGCATGAGACTCTAGCAAAGAATTATCCACTACTGCAAAGAAAAAATTGATGTTGGTTTTGAAACGCAAACTTCAAAACAACTTGAAAAGAGTACCAAGAAAAGGGCTCGTCCGGGATTTGAACCCGGGACCTCTCGCACCCAAAGCGAGAATCATACCCCTAGACCAACGAGCCCTCAAAATCCTCTTACCTCTCAAAAGCTAATAACGGCTCTAAGCCCGCAATGAAGATCATGCTGGTATCTTTATGATGCTTGGTCTGTGAATACGCATGAAAGTCAGTCTCAACTTACCCTTTCTCAAACGATAGCACTATCATTTACAAGTGTCTCCTTTTATTCCGTCCCAGCTTTGGACACGTCTTACAGGAAGTCAGCCCTTATTTATATATTTCTGCAGTGGCTGAAGCTTAATGAGAAAGAGTAACAAGTTGTTCATAACAGCATAAGAAACACATTGTGCATTTTCTCTCAAATACTCCTTCACTTTGTGCCAAAAGAAATACCAAGGTGAATACCTAGGCCACAGATTCAAGCTAAAGATCTTCCTGCTGAATGCAAGGCGCAATAAAAACTGCATATCGCTGGACTAAAGCATTCCTTGCATAGCCTCTAACATCATAACATAACTGAGCTGCTAGCAGCAAGCTAACCAATACCTTTCTGAAATGAGAATGACATGTGCTTATCTGCTCAATCAGTGCTCAATTGGCTCGATCAGGCGAGATTTAGAAAAGGTGGAAAGGGTCCAAGTGGATGCCCCTTCCTTTTTAGGGTGGGTCCTGCTGACTATCATAGGATTGCTTGTAAAAGTGGCCAGGGCCAGAGGAAAAGCTGCCAACACTTCTTAGCGTTCTCTATAGATGCAGCCATTTTCTGTGACTGTAATTTCGGCCTTTTCCCAGAAGTCTCTATTCTGCCTATGCAAATTAACAAAAGCAGTGCTTATTCCTCACTTGCTCAAATGTCCTTCCTGTCCAGAAAGCTCTGATTAAGCATGCTTATTTTCTTTTTCTGGGATATTTTAAATTGTTTCGCTGTCCAGTCTGTGGCAGTAGAAAGCTGCTTATGATGCCAGGTTTTGATGAATCCCCAAGGTACAAGTACAGAGGAATATATCAGTCTCTAGGATATGGAACTTTTAGCTAACACATCACAATATGTGATGCTTGCCAAGAAAACACTACATTCTGGAGCGCTGATGATCAGAACATTCTGCTCCTGAAGGATAGAAAAGACAGCTTGATTGAAATAAAGTCTGTTTATATTGACGCTCTCTCTCTCCCTATATATACATACATGCGTACACACACACACACACACAGGTATGTCATGCATTTCTTCAGATTTGTTTCAACCATTTACCATTTATTGGAGAATCCCTACTTTTCAAGTGACTGCAAATGAAGTCATCTCTGGCACTTTTTGTGCAAAGTAAGAGACACACATGACACCTTTTTATAAAAGTCATCGGTTTCTTTGTTACTGTGTACTTTCAAAGCATGGGGCTTTCACACGTCAGGTAAACCTGATTACCACTACACAACAAAAGCAGATGCAGCTTTCTTATCTATGTCGTGATAGAACAGTTGTGAATTGAGTAGAAGAAGGGCCCTGATGTGATACTTATTACATGCAGCCTGTAAGATAGTCAAACATGCAGGCTAGGAAGGAAGATGCAAATATCAATGTATTAGAAAAACACCTAAAGGCGAGTGATATGCTTTCATTCATGCATGGCTAGGAAAAATCGCCATACTGTTGCAAACATTCTTACACCACCAACTGGAAATAAATGATTCTGACATTAAACGTAAAGGTGACAATGCATTTGTATCATCACCTTGAGAAGGATCATCTTGGAATTGAGCCGAGGGCCTCTGCACTCAAAGCCAGAAACACTCCACTAAAATAAGATTCCTGTTGGTGCCAACAATTCTCCATGTTAATGCTTGTTCTAGGTGAGCAGTGAACCGATTGCAGGGCTCTTTTGAAAGCAAGGTCTGAGAACCAACAGATACATCCATACGCTGATTACTTTAGTGTTTTGAGAGAATTCCCTTTCTTGGAACGAGATTGCATGAAATAATCTTCAGGGCTTGGACAATTCCATGGCAAAACGGCACCTATCAACATTGTAGCCAACACAATATAACAACTGTTTCTGCCCGGTTTCGAGCCGGGGACCTTTCGCGTGTGAGGCGAACGTGATAACCACTACACTACAGAAACAGATACCTACAGTTGATTTTTCTGTAATGAAACTGCTCCGAACTGGCTATTCCATGGGCCTCTGGCTTTAGATTTCTTTCATGCAACCTGCCCGACATCCCTAGCTGAACGCTCGTACATGCCATGCAAGACCAGATGTTTGGTATTAGCTCAGACTGGGCAGGGCTGAAGCATGAGACTCTAGCAAAGAATTATCCACTACTGCAAAGAAAAAATTGATGTTGGTTTTGAAACGCAAACTTCAAAACAACTTGAAAAGAGTACCAAGAAAAGGGCTCGTCCGGGATTTGAACCCAGGACCTCTCGCACCCAAAGCGAGAATCATACCCCTAGACCAACGAGCCCTGAAAATCCTCTTACCTCTCAAAAGCTAATAACGGCTCTAAGCCCGCAATGAATATCATGCTGGTATCTTTATGATGCTTGGTCTGTGAATACGCATGAAAGTCAGTCTCAACTTACCCTTTCTCAAACGATAGCACTATCATTTACAAGTGTCTCCTTTTATTCCGTCCCAGCTTTGGACACGTCTTACAGGAAGTCAGCCCTTATTTATATATTTCTGCAGTGGCTGAAGCTTAATGAGAAAGAGTAACAAGTTGTTCATAACAGCATAAGAAACACATTGTGCATTTTCTCTCAAATACTCCTTCACTTTGTGCCAAAAGAAATACCAAGGTGAATACCTAGGCCACAGATTCAAGCTAAAGATCTTCCTGCTGAATGCAAGGCGCAATAAAAACTGCATATCGCTGGACTAAAGCATTCCTTGCATAGCCTCTAACATCATAACATAACTGAGCTGCTAGCAGCAAGCTAACCAATACCTTTCTGAAATGAGAATGACATGTGCTTATCTGCTCAATCAGTGCTCAATTGGCTCGATCAGGCGAGATTTAGAAAAGGTGGAAAGGGTCCAAGTGGATGCCCCTTCCTTTTTAGGGTGGGTCCTGCTGACTATCATAGGATTGCTTGTAAAAGTGGCCAGGGTCAGAGGAAAAGCTGCCAACACTTCTTAGCGTTCTCTATAGATGCAGCCATTTTCTGTGACTGTAATTTCGGCCTTTTCCCAGAAATCTCTATTCTGCCTATGCAAATTAACAAAAGCAATGCTTATTCCTCACTTGCTCAAATGTCCTTCCTGTCCAGAAAGCTCTGATTAAGCATGCTTATTTTCTTTTTCTGGGATATTTTAAATTGTTTCGCTGTCCAGTCTGTGGCAGTAGAAAGCTGCTTATGATGCCAGGTTTTGATGAATCCCCAAGGTACAAGTACAGAGGAATATATCAGTCTCTAGGATATGGAACTTTTAGCTAACACATCACAATATGTGATGCTTGCCAAGAAAACACTACATTCTGGAGCGCTGATGATCAGAACATTCTGCTCCTGAAGGATAGAAAAGACAGCTTGATTGAAATAAAGTCTGTTTATATTGACGCTCTCTCTCTCCCTATATATACATACATGCGTACACACACACACACAGGTATGTCATGCATTTCTTCAGATTTGTTTCAACCATTTACCATTTATTGGAGAATCCCTACTTTTCAAGTGACTGCAAATGAAGTCATCTCTGGCACTTTTTGTGCAAAGTAAGAGACACACATGACACCTTTTTATAAAAGTCATCGGTTTCTTTGTTACTGTGTACTTTCAAAGCATGGGGCTTTCACACGTCAGGTAAACCTGATTACCACTACACAACAAAAGCAGATGCAGCTTTCTTATCTATGTCGTGATAGAACAGTTGTGAATTGAGTAGAAGAAGGGCCCTGATGTGATACTTATTACATGCAGCCTGTAAGATAGTCAAAAATGCAGGCTAAGAAGGAAGATGCAAATATCAATGTATTAGAAAAACACCTAAAGGCGAGTGATATGCTTTCATTCATGCATGGCTAGGAAAAATCGCCATACTGTTGCAAACATTCTTACACCACCAACTGGAAATAAATGATTCTGACATTAAACGTAAAGGTGACAATGCATTTGTATCATCACCTTGAGACGGATCATCTTGGAATTGAGCCGAGGGCCTCTGCACTCAAAGCCAGAAACACTCCACTAAAATAAGATTCCTGTTGGTGCCAACAATTCTCCATGTTAATGCTTGTTCTAGGTGAGCAGTGAACCGATTGCAGGGCTCTTTTGAAAGCAAGGTCTGAGAACCAACAGATACATCCACACGCCGATTACTTTAGTGTTTTGAGAGAATTCCCTTTCTTGGAACGAGATTGCATGAAATAATCTTCAGGGCTTGGACAATTCCATGGCAAAACGGCACCTATCAACATTGTAGCCAACACAATATAACAACTGTTTCTGCCCGGTTTCGAACCGGGGACCTTTCGCGTGTGAGGCGAACGTGATAACCACTACACTACAGAAACAGATACCTACAGTTGATTTTTCTGTAATGAAACTGCTCCGAACTGGCTATTCCATGGGCCTCTGGCTTTAGATTTCTTTCATGCAACCTGCCCGACATCCCTAGCTGAACGCTCGTACATGCCATGCAAGACCAGATGTTTGGTATTAGCTCAGACTGGGCAGGGCTGAAGCATGAGACTCTAGCAAAGAATTATCCACTACTGCAAAGAAAAAATTGATGTTGGTTTTGAAACGCAAACTTCAAAACAACTTGAAAAGAGTACCAAGAAAAGGGCTCGTCCGGGATTTGAACCCGGGACCTCTCGCACCCAAAGCGAGAATCATACCCCTAGACCAACGAGCCCTCAAAATCCTCTTACCTCTCAAAAGCTAATACCGGCTCTAAGCCCGCAATGAAGATCATGCTGGTATCTTTATGATGCTTGGTCTGTGAATACGCATGAAAGTCAGTCTCAACTTACCCTTTCTCAAACGATAGCACTATCATTTACAAGTGTCTCCTTTTATTCCGTCCCAGCTTTGGACACGTCTTACAGGAAGTCAGCCCTTATTTATATATTTCTGCAGTGGCTGAAGCTTAATGAGAAAGAGTAACAAGTTGTTCACAACAACATAAGAAACACATTGTGCATTTTCTCTCAAATACTCCTTCACTTTGTGCCAAAAAAAATACCAAGGTGAATACCTAGGCCACAGATTCAAGCTAAAGATCTTCCTGCTGAATGCAAGGCGCAATAAAAACTGCATATCGCTGGACTAAAGCATTCCTTGCATAGCCTCTAACATCATAACATAACTGAGCTGCTAGCAGCAAGCTAACCAATACCTTTCTGAAATGAGAATGACATGTGCTTATCTGCTCAATCAGTGCTCAATTTAGCTCGATCAGGCGAGATTTAGAAAAGGTGGAAAGGGTCCAAGTGGATGCCCCTTCCTTTTTAGGGTAGGTCCTGCTGACTATCATAGGATTGCTTGTAAAAGTGGCCAGGGTCAGAGGAAAAGCTGCCAACACTTCTTAGCGTTCTCTATAGATGCAGCCATTTTCTGTGACTGTAATTTCGGCCTTTTCCCAGAAGTCTCTATTCTGCCTATGCAAATTAACAAAAGCAGTGCTTATTCCTCACTTGCTCAAATGTCCTTCCTGTCCAGAAAGCTCTGATTAAGCATGCTTATTTTCTTTTTCTGGGATATTTTAAATTGTTTCGCTGTCCAGTCTGTGGCAGTAGAAAGCTGCTTATGATGCCAGGTTTTGATGAATCCCCAAGGTACAAGTACAGAGGAATATATCAGTCTCTAGGATATGGAACTTTTAGCTAACACATCACAATATGTGATGCTTGCCAAGAAAACACTACATTCTGGAGCGCTGATGATCAGAACATTCTGCTCCTGAAGGATAGAAAAGACAGCTTGATTGAAATAAAGTCTGTTTATATTGACGCTCTCTCTCTCCCTATATATACATACATGCGTACACACACACACACAGGTATGTCATGCATTTCTTCAGATTTGTTTCAACCATTTACCATTTATTGGAGAATCCCTACTTTTCAAGTGACTGCAAATGAAGTCATCTCTGGCACTTTTTGTGCAAAGTAAGAGACACACATGACACCTTTTTATAAAAGTCATCGGTTTCTTTGTTACTGTGTACTTTCAAAGCATGGGGCTTTCACACGTCAGGTAAACCTGATTACCACTACACAACAAAAGCAGATGCAGCTTTCTTATCTATGTCGTGATAGAACAGTTGTGAATTGAGTAGAAGAAGGGCCCTGATGTGATACTTATTACATGCAGCCTGTAAGATAGTCAAACATGCAGGCTAGGAAGGAAGATGCAAATATCAATGTATTAGAAAAACACCTAAAGGCGAGTGATATGCTTTCATTCATGCATGGCTAGGAAAAATCGCCATACTGTTGCAAACATTCTTACACCACCAACTGGAAATAAATGATTCTGACATTAAACGTAAAGGTGACAATGCATTTGTATCATCACCTTGAGAAGGATCATCTTGGAATTGAGCCGAGGGCCTCTGCACTCAAAGCCAGAAACACTCCACTAAAATAAGATTCCTGTTGGTGCCAACAATTCTCCATGTTAATGCTTGTTCTAGGTGAGCAGTGAACCGATTGCAGGGCTCTTTTGAAAGCAAGGTCTGAGAACCAACAGATACATCCACACGCCGATTACTTTAGTGTTTTGAGAGAATTCCCTTTCTTGGAACGAGATTGCATGAAATAATCTTCAGGGCTTGGACAATTCCATGGCAAAACGGCACCTATCAACATTGTAGCCAACACAATATAACAACTGTTTCTGCCCGGTTTCAAACCGGGGACCTTTCGCGTGTGAGGCAAACGTGATAACCACTACACTACAGAAACAGATACCTACAGTTGATTTTTCTGTAATGAAACTGCTCCGAACTGGCTATTCCATGGGCCTCTGGCTTTAGATTTCTTTCATGCAACCTGCCCGACATCCCTAGCTGAACGCTCGTACATGCCATGCAAGACCAGATGTTTGGTATTAGCTCAGACTGGGCAGGGCTGAAGCATGAGACTCTAGCAAAGAATTATCCACTACTGCAAAGAAAAAATTGATGTTGGTTTTGAAACGCAAACTTCAAAACAACGTGAAAAGAGTACCAAGAAAAGGGCTCGTCCGGGATTTGAACCCGGGACCTCTCGCACCCAAAGCGAGAATCATACCCCTAGACCAACGAGCCCTCAAAATCCTCTTACCGCTCAAAAGCTAATACCGGCTCTAAGCCCGCAATGAAGATCATGCTGGTATCTTTATGATGCTTGGTCTGTGAATACGCATGAAAGTCAGTCTCAACTTACCCTTTCTCAAACGATAGCACTATCATTTACAAGTGTCTCCTTTTATTCCGTCCCAGCTTTGGACACGTCTTACAGGAAGTCAGCCCTTATTTATATATTTCTGCAGTGGCTGAAGCTTAATGAGAAAGAGTAACAAGTTGTTCATAATAACATAAGAAACACATTGTGCATTTTCTCTCAAATACTCCTTCACTTTGTGCCAAAAGAAATACCAAGGTGAATACCTAGGCCACAGATTCAAGCGAAAGATCTTCCTGGTGAAGGCAAGGCGCAATAAAAACTGCATATCGCTGGACTAAAGCATTCCTTGCATAGCCTCTAACATCATAACATAACTGAGCTGCTAGCAGCAAGCTAACCAATACCTTTCTGAAATGAGAATGACATGTGCTTATCTGCTCAATCAGTGCTCAATCAGGCGAGATTTAGAAAAGGTGGAAAGGGTCCAAGTGGATGCCCCTTCCTTTTTAGGGTGGGTCCTGCTGACTATCATAGGATTGCTTGTAAAAGTGGTCAGGGTCAGAGGAAAAGCTGCCAACACTTCTTAGCGTTCTCTATAGATGCAGCCATTTTCTGTGACTGTAATTTCGGCCTTTTCCCAGAAGTCTCTATTCTGCCTATGCAAATTAACAAAAGCAGTGCTTATTCCTCACTTGCTCAAAGGTCCTTCCTGTCCAGAAAGCTCTGATTAAGCATGCTTATTTTCTTTTTCTGGGATATTTTAAATTGTTTCGCTGTCCAGTCTGTGGCAGTAGAAAGCTGCTTATGATGCCAGGTTTTGATGAATCCCCAAGGTACAAGTACAGAGGAATATATCAGTCTCTAGGATATGGAACTTTTAGCTAACACATCACAATATGTGATGCTTGCCAAGAAAACACTACATTCTGGAGCGCTGATGATCAGAACATTCTGCTCCTGAAGGATAGAAAAGACAGCTTGATTGAAATAAAGTCTGTTTATATTGACGCTCTCTCTCTCCCTATATATACATACATGCGTACACACACACACACAGGTATGTCATGCATTTCTTCAGATTTGTTTCAACCATTTACCATTTATTGGAGAATCCCTACTTTTCAAGTGACTGCAAATGAAGTCATCTCTGGCACTTTTTGTGCAAAGTAAGAGACGCACATGACACCTATTTATAAAAGTCATCGGTTTCTTTGTTACTGTGTACTTTCAAAGCATGGGGCTTTCACACGTCAGGTAAACCTGATTACCACTACACAACAAAAGCAGATGCAGCTTTCTTATCTATGTCGTGATAGAACAGTTGTGAATTGAGTAGAAGAAGGGCCCTGATGTGATACTTATTACATGCAGCCTGTAAGATAGTCAAACATGCAGGCTAGGAAGGAAGATGCAAATATCAATGTATTAGAAAAACACCTAAAGGCGAGTGATATGCTTTCATTCATGCATGGCTAGGAAAAATCGCCATACTGTTGCAAACATTCTTACACCACCAACTGGAAATAAATGATTCTGACATTAAACGTAAAGGTGACAATGCATTTGTATCATCACCTTGAGAAGGATCATCTTGGAATTGAGCCGAGGGCCTCTGCACTCAAAGCCAGAAACACTCCACTAAAATAAGATTCCTGTTGGTGCCAACAATTCTCCATGTTAATGCTTGTTCTAGGTGAGCAGTGAACCGATTGCAGGGCTCTTTTGAAAGCAAGGTCTGAGAACCAACAGATACATCCACACGCTGATTACTTTAGTGTTTTGAGAGAATTCCCTTTCTTGGAACGAGATTGCATGAAATAATCTTCAGGGCTTGGACAATTCCATGGCAAAACGGCACCTATCAACATTGTAGCCAACACAATATAACAACTGTTTCTGCCCGGTTTCGAACCGGGGACCTTTCGCGTGTGAGGCGAACGTGATAACCACTACACTACAGAAACAGATACCTACAGTTGATTTTTCTGTAATGAAACTGCTCCGAACTGGCTATTCCATGGGCCTCTGGCTTTAGATTTCTTTCATGCAACCTGCCCGACATCCCTAGCTGAACGCTCGTACATGCCATGCAAGACCAGATGTTTGGTATTAGCTCAGACTGGGCAGGGCTGAAGCATGAGACTCTAGCAAAGAATTATCCACTACTGCAAAGAAAAAATTGATGTTGGTTTTGAAACGCAAACTTCAAAACAACTTGAAAAGAGTACCAAGAAAAGGGCTCGTCCGGGATTTGAACCCGGGACCTCTCGCACCCAAAGCGAGAATCATACCCCTAGACCAACGAGCCCTCAAAATCCTCTTACCTCTCAAAAGCTAATAACGGCTCTAAGCCCGCAATGAAGATCATGCTGGTATCTTTATGATGCTTGGTCTGTGAATACGCATGAAAGTCAGTCTCAACTTACCCTTTCTCAAACGATAGCACTATCATTTACAAGTGTCTCCTTTTATTCCGTCCCAGCTTTGGACACGTCTTACAGGAAGTCAGCCCTTATTTATATATTTCTGCAGTGGCTGAAGCTTAATGAGAAAGAGTAACAAGTTGTTCATAACAGCATAAGAAACACATTGTGCATTTTCTCTCAAATACTCCTTCACTTTGTGCCAAAAGAAATACCAAGGTGAATACCTAGGCCACAGATTCAAGCTAAAGATCTTCCTGCTGAATGCAAGGCGCAATAAAAACTGCATATCGCTGGACTAAAGCATTCCTTGCATAGCCTCTAACATCATAACATAACTGAGCTGCTAGCAGCAAGCTAACCAATACCTTTCTGAAATGAGAATGACATGTGCTTATCTGCTCAATCAGTGCTCAATTGGCTCGATCAGGCGAGATTTAGAAAAGGTGGAAAGGGTCCAAGTGGATGCCCCTTCCTTTTTAGGGTGGGTCCTGCTGACTATCATAGGATTGCTTGTAAAAGTGGCCAGGGTCAGAGGAAAAGCTGCCAACACTTCTTAGCGTTCTCTATAGATGCAGCCATTTTCTGTGACTGTAATTTCGGCCTTTTCCCAGAAATCTCTATTCTGCCTATGCAAATTAACAAAAGCAATGCTTATTCCTCACTTGCTCAAATGTCCTTCCTGTCCAGAAAGCTCTGATTAAGCATGCTTATTTTCTTTTTCTGGGATATTTTAAATTGTTTCGCTGTCCAGTCTGTGGCAGTAGAAAGCTGCTTATGATGCCAGGTTTTGATGAATCCCCAAGGTACAAGTACAGAGGAATATATCAGTCTCTAGGATATGGAACTTTTAGCTAACACATCACAATATGTGATGCTTGCCAAGAAAACACTACATTCTGGAGCGCTGATGATCAGAACATTCTGCTCCTGAAGGATAGAAAAGACAGCTTGATTGAAATAAAGTCTGTTTATATTGACGCTCTCTCTCTCCCTATATATACATACATGCGTACACACACACACACACACAGGTATGTCATGCATTTCTTCAGATTTGTTTCAACCATTTACCATTTATTGGAGAATCCCTACTTTTCAAGTGACTGCAAATGAAGTCATCTCTGGCACTTTTTGTGCAAAGTAAGAGACACACATGACACCTTTTTATAAAAGTCATCGGTTTCTTTGTTACTGTGTACTTTCAAAGCATGGGGCTTTCACACGTCAGGTAAACCTGATTACCACTACACAACAAAAGCAGATGCAGCTTTCTTATCTATGTCGTGATAGAACAGTTGTGAATTGAGTAGAAGAAGGGCCCTGATGTGATACTTATTACATGCAGCCTGTAAGATAGTCAAACATGCAGGCTAAGAAGGAAGATGCAAATATCAATGTATTAGAAAAACACCTAAAGGCGAGTGATATGCTTTCATTCATGCATGGCTAGGAAAAATCGCTATACTGTTGCAAACATTCTTACACCACCAACTGGAAATAAATGATTCTGACATTAAACGTAAAGGTGACAATGCATTTGTACCATCACCTTGAGAAGGATCATCTTGGAATTGAGCCGAGGGCCTCTGCACTCAAAGCCAGAAACACTCCACTAAAATAAGATTCCTGTTGGTGCCAACAATTCTCCATGTTAATGCTTGTTCTAGGTGAGCAGTGAACCGATTGCAGGGCTCTTTTGAAAGCAAGGTCTGAGAACCAACAGATACATCCACACGCCGATTACTTTAGTGTTTTGAGAGAATTCCCTTTCTTGGAACGAGATTGCATGAAATAATCTTCAGGGCTTGGACAATTCCATGGCAAAACGGCACCTATCAACATTGTAGCCAACACAATATAACAACTGTTTCTGCCCGGTTTCGAACCGGGGACCTTTCGCGTGTGAGGCGAACGTGATAACCACTACACTACAGAAACAGATACCTACAGTTGATTTTTCTGTAATGAAACTGCTCCGAACTGGCTATTCCATGGGCCTCTGGCTTTAGATTTCTTTCATGCAACCTGCCCGACATCCCTAGCTGAACGCTCGTACATGCCATGCAAGACCAGATGTTTGGTATTAGCTCAGACTGGGCAGGGCTGAAGCATGAGACTTTAGCAAAGAATTATCCACTACTGCAAAGAAAAAATTGATGTTGGTTTTGAAACGCAAACTTCAAAACAACTTGAAAAGAGTACCAAGAAAAGGGCTCGTCCGGGATTTGAACCCGGGACCTCTCGCACCCAAAGCGAGAATCATACCCCTAGACCAACGAGCCCTCAAAATCCTCTTACCTCTCAAAAGCTAATACCGGCTCTAAGCCCGCAATGAAGATCATGCTGGTATCTTTATGATGCTTGGTCTGTGAATACGCATGAAAGTCAGTCTCAACTTACCCTTTCTCAAACGATAGCACTATCATTTACAAGTGTCTCCTTTTATTCCGTCCCAGCTTTGGACACGTCTTACAGGAAGTCAGCCCTTATTTATATATTTCTGCAGTGGCTGAAGCTTAATGAGAAAGAGTAACAAGTTGTTCATAACAACATAAGAAACACATTGTGCATTTTCTCTCAAATACTCCTTCACTTTGTGCCAAAAGAAATACCAAGGTGAATACCTAGGCCACAGATTCAAGCTAAAGATCTTCCTGCTGAATGCAAGGCGGAATAAAAACTGCATATCGCTGGACTAAAGCATTCCTTGCATAGCCTCTAACATCATAACATAACTGAGCTGCTAGCAGCAAGCTAACCAATACCTTTCTGAAATGAGAATGACATGTGCTTATCTGCTCAATCAGTGCTCAATCAGGCTTGATCAGGCGAGATTTAGAAAAGGTGGAAAGGGTCCAAGTGGATGCCCCTTCCTTTTTAGGGTGGGTCCTGCTGACTATCATAGGATTGCTTGTAAAAGTGGCCAGGGTCAGAGGAAAAGCTGCCAACACTTCTTAGCGTTCTCTATAGATGCAGCCATTTTCTGTGACTGTAATTTCGGCCTTTTCCCAGAAGTCTCTATTCTGCCTATGCAAATTAACAAAAGCAGTGCTTATTCCTCACTTGCTCAAATGTCCTTCCTGTCCAGAAAGCTCTGATTAAGCATGCTTATTTTCTTTTTCTGGGATATTTTAAATTGTTTCGCTGTCCAGTCTGTGGCAGTAGAAAGCTGCTTATGATGCCAGGTTTTGATGAATCCCCAAGGTACAAGTACAGAGGAATATATCAGTCTCTAGGATATGGAACTTTTAGCTAACACATCACAATATGTGATGCTTGCCAAGAAAACACTACATTCTGGAGCGCTGATGATCAGAACATTCTGCTCCTGAAGGATAGAAAAGACAGCTTGATTGAAATAAAGTCTGTTTATATTGACGCTCTCTCTCTCCCTATATATACATACATGCGTACACACACACACACACACAGGTATGTCATGCATTTCTTCAGATTTGTTTCAACCATTTACCATTTATTGGAGAATCCCTACTTTTCAAGTGACTGCAAATGAAGTCATCTCTGGCACTTTTTGTGCAAAGTAAGAGACACACATGACACCTTTTTATAAAAGTCATCGGTTTCTTTGTTACTGTGTACTTTCAAAGCATGGGGCTTTCACACGTCAGGTAAACCTGATTACCACTACACAACAAAAGCAGATGCAGCTTTCTTATCTATGTCGTGATAGAACAGTTGTGAATTGAGTAGAAGAAGGGCCCTGATGTGATACTTATTACATGCAGCCTGTAAGATAGTCAAACATGCAGGCTAAGAAGGAAGATGCAAATATCAATGTATTAGAAAAACACCTAAAGGCGAGTGATATGCTTTCATTCATGCATGGCTAGGAAAAATCGCTATACTGTTGCAAACATTCTTACACCACCAACTGGAAATAAATGATTCTGACATTAAACGTAAAGGTGACAATGCATTTGTACCATCACCTTGAGAAGGATCATCTTGGAATTGAGCCGAGGGCCTCTGCACTCAAAGCCAGAAACACTCCACTAAAATAAGATTCCTGTTGGTGCCAACAATTCTCCATGTTAATGCTTGTTCTAGGTGAGCAGTGAACCGATTGCAGGGCTCTTTTGAAAGCAAGGTCTGAGAACCAACAGATACATCCACACGCCGATTACTTTAGTGTTTTGAGAGAATTCCCTTTCTTGGAACGAGATTGCATGAAATAATCTTCAGGGCTTGGACAATTCCATGGCAAAACGGCACCTATCAACATTGTAGCCAACACAATATAACAACTGTTTCTGCCCGGTTTCGAACCGGGGACCTTTCGCGTGTGAGGCAAACGTGATAACCACTACACTACAGAAACAGATACCTACAGTTGATTTTTCTGTAATGAAACTGCTCCGAACTGGCTATTCCATGGGCCTCTGGCTTTAGATTTCTTTCATGCAACCTGCCCGACATCCCTAGCTGAACGCTCGTACATGCCATGCAAGACCAGATGTTTGGTATTAGCTCAGACTGGGCAGGGCTGAAGCATGAGACTCTAGCAAAGAATTATCCACTACTGCAAAGAAAAAATTGATGTTGGTTTTGAAACGCAAACTTCAAAACAACTTGAAAAGAGTACCAAGAAAAGGGCTCGTCCGGGATTTGAACCCGGGACCTCTCGCACCCAAAGCGAGAATCATACCCCTAGACCAACGAGCCCTCAAAATCCTCTTACCTCTCAAAAGCTAATACCGGCTCTAAGCCCGCAATGAAGATCATGCTGGTATCTTTATGATGCTTGGTCTGTGAATACGCATGAAAGTCAGTCTCAACTTACCCTTTCTCAAACGATAGCACTATCATTTACAAGTGTCTCCTTTTATTCCGTCCCAGCTTTGGACACGTCTTACAGGAAGTCAGCCCTTATTTATATATTTCTGCAGTGGCTGAAGCTTAATGAGAAAGAGTAACAAGTTGTTCATAACAACATAAGAAACACATTGTGCATTTTCTCTCAAATACTCCTTCACTTTGTGCCAAAAGAAATACCAAGGTGAATACCTAGGCCACAGATTCAAGCTAAAGATCTTCCTGCTGAATGCAAGGCGCAATAAAAACTGCATATCGCTGGACTAAAGCATTCCTTGCATAGCCTCTAACATCATAACATAACTGAGCTGCTAGCAGCAAGCTAACCAATACCTTTCTGAAATGAGAATGACATGTGCTTATCTGCTCAATCAGTGCTCAATCAGGCTCGATCAGGCGAGATTTAGAAAAGGTGGAAAGGGTCCAAGTGGATGCCCCTTCCTTTTTAGGGTGGGTCCTGCTGACTATCATAGGATTGCTTGTAAAAGTGGCCAGGGTCAGAGGAAAAGCTGCCAACACTTCTTAGCGTTCTCTATAGATGCAGCCATTTTCTGTGACTGTAATTTCGGCCTTTTCCCAGAAGTCTCTATTCTGCCTATGCAAATTAACAAAAGCAGTGCTTATTCCTCACTTGCTCAAATGTCCTTCCTGTCCAGAAAGCTCTGATTAAGCATGCTTATTTTCTTTTTCTGGGATATTTTAAATTGTTTCGCTGTCCAGTCTGTGGCAGTAGAAAGCTGCTTATGATGCCAGGTTTTGATGAATCCCCAAGGTACAAGTACAGAGGAATATATCAGTCTCTAGGATATGGAACTTTTAGCTAACACATCACAATATGTGATGCTTGCCAAGAAAACACTACATTCTGGAGCGCTGATGATCAGAACATTCTGCTCCTGAAGGATAGAAAAGACAGCTTGATTGAAATAAAGTCTGTTTATATTGACGCTCTCTCTCTCCCTATATATACATACATGCGTACACACACACACACAGGTATGTCATGCATTTCTTCAGATTTGTTTCAACCATTTACCATTTATTGGAGAATCCCTACTTTTCAAGTGACTGCAAATGAAGTCATCTCTGGCACTTTTTGTGCAAAGTAAGAGACACACATGACACCTTTTTATAAAAGTCATCGGTTTCTTTGTTACTGTGTACTTTCAAAGCATGGGGCTTTCACACGTCAGGTAAACCTGATTACCACTACACAACAAAAGCAGATGCAGCTTTCTTATCTATGTCGTGATAGAACAGTTGTGAATTGAGTAGAAGAAGGGCCCTGATGTGATACTTATTACATGCAGCCTGTAAGATAGTCAAACATGCAGGCTAGGAAGGAAGATGCAAATATCAATGTATTAGAAAAACACCTAAAGGCGAGTGATATGCTTTCATTCATGCATGGCTAGGAAAAATCGCCATACTGTTGCAAACATTCTTACACCACCAACTGGAAATAAATGATTCTGACATTAAACGTAAAGGTGACAATGCATTTGTATCATCACCTTGAGAAGGATCATCTTGGAATTGAGCCGAGGGCCTCTGCACTCAAAGCCAGAAACACTCCACTAAAATAAGATTCCTGTTGGTGCCAACAATTCTCCATGTTAATGCTTGTTCTAGGTGAGCAGTGAACCGATTGCAGGGCTCTTTTGAAAGCAAGGTCTGAGAACCAACAGATACATCCACACGCCGATTACTTTAGTGTTTTGAGAGAATTCCCTTTCTTGGAACGAGATTGCATGAAATAATCTTCAGGGCTTGGACAATTCCATGGCAAAACGGCACCTATCAACATTGTAGCCAACACAATATAACAACTGTTTCTGCCCGGTTTCAAACCGGGGACCTTTCGCGTGTGAGGCAAACGTGATAACCACTACACTACAGAAACAGATACCTACAGTTGATTTTTCTGTAATGAAACTGCTCCGAACTGGCTATTCCATGGGCCTCTGGCTTTAGATTTCTTTCATGCAACCTGCCCGACATCCCTAGCTGAACGCTCGTACATGCCATGCAAGACCAGATGTTTGGTATTAGCTCAGACTGGGCAGGGCTGAAGCATGAGACTCTAGCAAAGAATTATCCACTACTGCAAAGAAAAAATTGATGTTGGTTTTGAAACGCAAACTTCAAAACAACTTGAAAAGAGTACCAAGAAAAGGGCTCGTCCGGGATTTGAACCCGGGACCTCTCGCACCCAAAGTGAGAATCATACCCCTAGACCAACGAGCCCTCAAAATCCTCTTACCTCTCAAAAGCTAATACCGGCTCTAAGCCCGCAATGAAGATCATGCTGGTATCTTTATGATGCTTGGTCTGTGAATACGCATGAAAGTCAGTCTCAACTTACCCTTTCTCAAACGATAGCACTATCATTTACAAGTGTCTCCTTTTATTCCGTCCCAGCTTTGGACACGTCTTACAGGAAGTCAGCCCTTATTTATATATTTCTGCAGTGGCTGAAGCTTAATGAGAAAGAGTAACAAGTTGTTCATAACAACATAAGAAACACATTGTGCATTTTCTCTCAAATACTCCTTCACTTTGTGCCAAAAGAAATACCAAGGTGAATACCTAGGCCACAGATTCAAGCTAAAGATCTTCCTGCTGAATGCAAGGCGCAATAAAAACTGCATATCGCTGGACTAAAGCATTCCTTGCATAGCCTCTAACATCATAACATAACTGAGCTGCTAGCAGCAAGCTAACCAATACCTTTCTGAAATGAGAATGACATGTGCTTATCTGCTCAATCAGTGCTCAATTTAGCTCGATCAGGCGAGATTTAGAAAAGGTGGAAAGTGTCCAAGTGGATGCCCCTTCCTTTTTAGGGTAGGTCCTGCTGACTATCATAGGATTGCTTGTAAAAGTGGCCAGGGTCAGAGGAAAAGCTGCCAACACTTCTTAGCGTTCTCTATAGATGCAGCCATTTTCTGTGACTGTAATTTCGGCCTTTTCCCAGAAGTCTCTATTCTGCCTATGCAAATTAACAAAAGCAGTGCTTATTCCTCACTTGCTCAAAGGTCCTTCCTGTCCAGAAAGCTCTGATTAAGCATGCTTATTTTCTTTTTCTGGGATATTTTAAATTGTTTCGCTGTCCAGTCTGTGGCAGTAGAAAGCTGCTTATGATGCCAGGTTTTGATGAATCCCCAAGGTACAAGTACAGAGGAATATATCAGTCTCTAGGATATGGAACTTTTAGCTAACACATCACAATATGTGATGCTTGCCAAGAAAACACTACATTCTGGAGCGCTGATGATCAGAACATTCTGCTCCTGAAGGATAGAAAAGACAGCTTGATTGAAATAAAGTCTGTTTATATTGACGCTCTCTCTCTCCCTATATATACATACATGCGTACACACACACACAGGTATGTCATGCATTTCTTCAGATTTGTTTCAACCATTTACCATTTATTGGAGAATCCCTACTTTTCAAGTGACTGCAAATGAAGTCATCTCTGGCACTTTTTGTGCAAAGTAAGAGACGCACATGACACCTATTTATAAAAGTCATCGGTTTCTTTGTTACTGTGTACTTTCAAAGCATGGGGCTTTCACACGTCAGGTAAACCTGATTACCACTACACAACAAAAGCAGATGCAGCTTTCTTATCTATGTCGTGATAGAACAGTTGTGAATTGAGTAGAAGAAGGGCCCTGATGTGATACTTATTACATGCAGCCTGTAAGATAGTCAAACATGCAGGCTAGGAAGGAAGATGCAAATATCAATGTATTAGAAAAACACCTAAAGGCGAGTGATATGCTTTCATTCATGCATGGCTAGGAAAAATCGCCATACTGTTGCAAACATTCTTACACCACCAACTGGAAATAAATGATTCTGACATTAAACGTAAAGGTGACAATGCATTTGTATCATCACCTTGAGAAGGATCATCTTGGAATTGAGCCGAGGGCCTCTGCACTCAAAGCCAGAAACACTCCACTAAAATAAGATTTCTGTTGGTGCCAACAATTCTCCATGTTAATGCTTGTTCTAGGTGAGCAGTGAACCGATTGCAGGGCTCTTTTGAAAGCAAGGTCTGAGAACCAACAGATACATCCACACGCTGATTACTTTAGTGTTTTGAGAGAATTCCCTTTCTTGGAACGAGATTGCATGAAATAATCTTCAGGGCTTGGACAATTCCATGGCAAAACGGCACCTATCAACATTGTAGCCAACACAATATAACAACTGTTTCTGCCCGGTTTCGAACCGGGGACCTTTCGCGTGTGAGGCGAACGTGATAACCACTACACTACAGAAACAGATACCTACAGTTGATTTTTCTGTAATGAAACTGCTCCGAACTGGCTATTCCATGGGCCTCTGGCTTTAGATTTCTTTCATGCAACCTGCCCGACATCCCTAGCTGAACGCTCGTACATGCCATGCAAGACCAGATGTTTGGTATTAGCTCAGACTGGGCAGGGCTGAAGCATGAGACTCTAGCAAAGAATTATCCACTACTGCAAAGAAAAAATTGATGTTGGTTTTGAAACGCAAACTTCAAAACAACTTGAAAAGAGTACCAAGAAAAGGGCTCGTCCGGGATTTGAACCCGGGACCTCTCGTACCCAAAGCGAGAATCATACCCCTAGACCAACGAGCCCTCAAAATCCTCTTACCTCTCAAAAGCTAATAACGGCTCTAAGCCCGCAATGAAGATCATGCTGGTATCTTTATGATGCTTGGTCTGTGAATACGCATGAAAGTCAGTCTCAACTTACCCTTTCTCAAACGATAGCACTATCATTTACAAGTGTCTCCTTTTATTCCGTCCCAGCTTTGGACACGTCTTACAGGAAGTCAGCCCTTATTTATATATTTCTGCAGTGGCTGAAGCTTAATGAGAAAGAGTAACAAGTTGTTCATAACAGCATAAGAAACACATTGTGCATTTTCTCTCAAATACTCCTTCACTTTGTGCCAAAAGAAATACCAAGGTGAATACCTAGGCCACAGATTCAAGCTAAAGATCTTCCTGCTGAATGCAAGGCGCAATAAAAACTGCATATCGCTGGACTAAAGCATTCCTTGCATAGCCTCTAACATCATAACATAACTGAGCTGCTAGCAGCAAGCTAACCAATACCTTTCTGAAATGAGAATGACATGTGCTTATCTGCTCAATCAGTGCTCAATTGGCTCGATCAGGCGAGATTTAGAAAAGGTGGAAAGGGTCCAAGTGGATGCCCCTTCCTTTTTAGGGTGGGTCCTGCTGACTATCATAGGATTGCTTGTAAAAGTGGCCAGGGTCAGAGGAAAAGCTGCCAACACTTCTTAGCGTTCTCTATAGATGCAGCCATTTTCTGTGACTGTAATTTCGGCCTTTTCCCAGAAATCTCTATTCTGCCTATGCAAATTAACAAAAGCAATGCTTATTCCTCACTTGCTCAAATGTCCTTCCTGTCCAGAAAGCTCTGATTAAGCATGCTTATTTTCTTTTTCTGGGATATTTTAAATTGTTTCGCTGTCCAGTCTGTGGCAGTAGAAAGCTGCTTATGATGCCAGGTTTTGATGAATCCCCAAGGTACAAGTACAGAGGAATATATCAGTCTCTAGGATATGGAACTTTTAGCTAACACATCACAATATGTGATGCTTGCCAAGAAAACACTACATTCTGGAGCGCTGATGATCAGAACATTCTGCTCCTGAAGGATAGAAAAGACAGCTTGATTGAAATAAAGTCTGTTTATATTGACGCTCTCTCTCTCCCTATATATACATACATGCGTACACACACACACACACACAGGTATGTCATGCATTTCTTCAGATTTGTTTCAACCATTTACCATTTATTGGAGAATCCCTACTTTTCAAGTGACTGCAAATGAAGTCATCTCTGGCACTTTTTGTGCAAAGTAAGAGACACACATGACACCTTTTTATAAAAGTCATCGGTTTCTTTGTTACTGTGTACTTTCAAAGCATGGGGCTTTCACACGTCAGGTAAACCTGATTACCACTACACAACAAAAGCAGATGCAGCTTTCTTATCTATGTCGTGATAGAACAGTTGTGAATTGAGTAGAAGAAGGGCCCTGATGTGATACTTATTACATGCAGCCTGTAAGATAGTCAAACATGCAGGCTAAGAAGGAAGATGCAAATATCAATGTATTAGAAAAACACCTAAAGGCGAGTGATATGCTTTCATTCATGCATGGCTAGGAAAAATCGCTATACTGTTGCAAACATTCTTACACCACCAACTGGAAATAAATGATTCTGACATTAAACGTAAAGGTGACAATGCATTTGTACCATCACCTTGAGAAGGATCATCTTGGAATTGAGCCGAGGGCCTCTGCACTCAAAGCCAGAAACACTCCACTAAAATAAGATTCCTGTTGGTGCCAACAATTCTCCATGTTAATGCTTGTTCTAGGTGAGCAGTGAACCGATTGCAGGGCTCTTTTGAAAGCAAGGTCTGAGAACCAACAGATACATCCACACGCCGATTACTTTAGTGTTTTGAGAGAATTCCCTTTCTTGGAACGAGATTGCATGAAATAATCTTCAGGGCTTGGACAATTCCATGGCAAAACGGCACCTATCAACATTGTAGCCAACACAATATAACAACTGTTTCTGCCCGGTTTCGAACCGGGGACCTTTCGCGTGTGAGGCGAACGTGATAACCACTACACTACAGAAACAGATACCTACAGTTGATTTTTCTGTAATGAAACTGCTCCGAACTGGCTATTCCATGGGCCTCTGGCTTTAGATTTCTTTCATGCAACCTGCCCGACATCCCTAGCTGAACGCTCGTACATGCCATGCAAGACCAGATGTTTGGTATTAGCTCAGACTGGGCAGGGCTGAAGCATGAGACTCTAGCAAAGAATTATCCACTACTGCAAAGAAAAAATTGATGTTGGTTTTGAAACGCAAACTTCAAAACAACTTGAAAAGAGTACCAAGAAAAGGGCTCGTCCGGGATTTGAACCCGGGACCTCTCGCACCCAAAGCGAGAATCATACCCCTAGACCAACGAGCCCTCAAAATCCTCTTACCTCTCAAAAGCTAATACCGGCTCTAAGCCCGCAATGAAGATCATGCTGGTATCTTTATGATGCTTGGTCTGTGAATACGCATGAAAGTCAGTCTCAACTTACCCTTTCTCAAACGATAGCACTATCATTTACAAGTGTCTCCTTTTATTCCGTCCCAGCTTTGGACACGTCTTACAGGAAGTCAGCCCTTATTTATATATTTCTGCAGTGGCTGAAGCTTAATGAGAAAGAGTAACAAGTTGTTCATAACAACATAAGAAACACATTGTGCATTTTCTCTCAAATACTCCTTCACTTTGTGCCAAAAAAAATACCAAGGTGAATACCTAGGCCACAGATTCAAGCTAAAGATCCTTCTGCTGAATGCAAGGCGCAATAAAAACTGCATATCGCTGGACTAAAGCATTCCTTTCATAGCCTCTAACATCATAACATAACTGAGCTGCTAGCAGCAAGCTAACCAATACCTTTCTGAAATGAGAATGACATGTGCTTATCTGCTCAATCAGTGCTCAATCAGGCGAGATTTAGAAAAGGTGGAAAGGGTCCAAGTGGATGCCCCTTCCTTTTTAGGGTAGGTCCTGCTGACTATCATAGGATTGCTTGTAAAAGTGGCCAGGGTCAGAGGAAAAGCTGCCAACACTTCTTAGCGTTCTCTATAGATGCAGCCATTTTCTGTGACTGTAATTTCGGCCTTTTCCCAGAAGTCTCTATTCTGCCTATGCAAATTAACAAAAGCAGTGCTTATTCCTCACTTGCTCAAATGTCCTTCCTGTCCAGAAAGCTCTGATTAAGCATGCTTATTTTCTTTTTCTGGGATATTTTAAATTGTTTCGCTGTCCAGTCTGTGGCAGTAGAAAGCTGCTTATGATGCCAGGTTTTGATGAATCCCCAAGGTACAAGTACAGAGGAATATATCAGTCTCTAGGATATGGAACTTTTAGCTAACACATCACAATATGTGATGCTTGCCAAGAAAACACTACATTCTGGAGCGCTGATGATCAGAACATTCTGCTCCTGAAGGATAGAAAAGACAGCTTGATTGAAATAAAGTCTGTTTATATTGACGCTCTCTCTCTCCCTATATATACATACATGCGTACACACACACACACAGGTATGTCATGCATTTCTTCAGATTTGTTTCAACCATTTACCATTTATTGGAGAATCCCTACTTTTCAAGTGACTGCAAATGAAGTCATCTCTGGCACTTTTTGTGCAAAGTAAGAGACACACATGACACCTTTTTATAAAAGTCATCGGTTTCTTTGTTACTGTGTACTTTCAAAGCATGGGGCTTTCACACGTCAGGTAAACCTGATTACCACTACACAACAAAAGCAGATGCAGCTTTCTTATCTATGTCGTGATAGAACAGTTGTGAATTGAGTAGAAGAAGGGCCCTGATGTGATACTTATTACATGCAGCCTGTAAGATAGTCAAACATGCAGGCTAGGAAGGAAGATGCAAATATCAATGTATTAGAAAAACACCTAAAGGCGAGTGATATGCTTTCATTCATGCATGGCTAGGAAAAATCGCCATACTGTTGCAAACATTCTTACACCACCAACTGGAAATAAATGATTCTGACATTAAACGTAAAGGTGACAATGCATTTGTATCATCACCTTGAGAAGGATCATCTTGGAATTGAGCCGAGGGCCTCTGCACTCAAAGCCAGAAACACTCCACTAAAATAAGATTCCTGTTGGTGCCAACAATTCTCCATGTTAATGCTTGTTCTAGGTGAGCAGTGAACCGATTGCAGGGCTCTTTTGAAAGCAAGGTCTGAGAACCAACAGATACATCCACACGCCGATTACTTTAGTGTTTTGAGAGAATTCCCTTTCTTGGAACGAGATTGCATGAAATAATCTTCAGGGCTTGGACAATTCCATGGCAAAACGGCACCTATCAACATTGTAGCCAACACAATATAACAACTGTTTCTGCCCGGTTTCAAACCGGGGACCTTTCGCGTGTGAGGCAAACGTGATAACCACTACACTACAGAAACAGATACCTACAGTTGATTTTTCTGTAATGAAACTGCTCCGAACTGGCTATTCCATGGGCCTCTGGCTTTAGATTTCTTTCATGCAACCTGCCCGACATCCCTAGCTGAACGCTCGTACATGCCATGCAAGACCAGATGTTTGGTATTAGCTCAGACTGGGCAGGGCTGAAGCATGAGACTCTAGCAAAGAATTATCCACTACTGCAAAGAAAAAATTGATGTTGGTTTTGAAACGCAAACTTCAAAACAACTTGAAAAGAGTACCAAGAAAAGGGCTCGTTCGGGATTTGAACCCGGGACCTCTCGCACCCAAAGCGAGAATCATACCCCTAGACCAACGAGCCCTCAAAATCCTCTTACCTCTCAAAAGCTAATACCGGCTCTAAGCCCGCAATGAAGATCATGCTGGTATCTTTATGATGCTTGGTCTGTGAATACGCATGAAAGTCAGTCTCAACTTACCCTTTCTCAAACGATAGCACTATCATTTACAAGTGTCTCCTTTTATTCCGTCCCAGCTTTGGACACGTCTTACAGGAAGTCAGCCCTTATTTATATATTTCTGCAGTGGCTGAAGCTTAATGAGAAAGAGTAACAAGTTGTTCATAACAACATAAGAAACACATTGTGCATTTTCTCTCAAATACTCCTTCACTTTGTGCCAAAAGAAATACCAAGGTGAATACCTAGGCCACAGATTCAAGCTAAAGATCTTCCTGCTGAATGCAAGGCGCAATAAAAACTGCATATCGCTGGACTAAAGCATTCCTTGCATAGCCTCTAACATCATAACATAACTGAGCTGCTAGCAGCAAGCTAACCAATACCTTTCTGAAATGAGAATGACATGTGCTTATCTGCTCAATCAGTGCTCAATCAGGCTCGATCAGGCGAGATTTAGAAAAGGTGGAAAGGGTCCAAGTGGATGCCCCTTCCTTTTTAGGGTGGGTCCTGCTGACTATCATAGGATTGCTTGTAAAAGTGGCCAGGGTCAGAGGAAAAGCTGCCAACACTTCTTAGCGTTCTCTATAGATGCAGCCATTTTCTGTGACTGTAATTTCGGCCTTTTCCCAGAAGTCTCTATTCTGCCTATGCAAATTAACAAAAGCAGTGCTTATTCCTCACTTGCTCAAATGTCCTTCCTGTCCAGAAAGCTCTGATTAAGCATGCTTATTTTCTTTTTCTGGGATATTTTAAATTGTTTCGCTGTCCAGTCTGTGGCAGTAGAAAGCTGCTTATGATGCCAGGTTTTGATGAATCCCCAAGGTACAAGTACAGAGGAATATATCAGTCTCTAGGATATGGAACTTTTAGCTAACACATCACAATATGTGATGCTTGCCAAGAAAACACTACATTCTGGAGCGCTGATGATCAGAACATTCTGCTCCTGAAGGATAGAAAAGACAGCTTGATTGAAATAAAGTCTGTTTATATTGACGCTCTCTCTCTCCCTATATATACATACATGCGTACACACACACACACAGGTATGTCATGCATTTCTTCAGATTTGTTTCAACCATTTACCATTTATTGGAGAATCCCTACTTTTCAAGTGACTGCAAATGAAGTCATCTCTGGCACTTTTTGTGCAAAGTAAGAGACACACATGACACCTTTTTATAAAAGTCATCGGTTTCTTTGTTACTGTGTACTTTCAAAGCATGGGGCTTTCACACGTCAGGTAAACCTGATTACCACTACACAACAAAAGCAGATGCAGCTTTCTTATCTATGTCGTGATAGAACAGTTGTGAATTGAGTAGAAGAAGGGCCCTGATGTGATACTTATTACATGCAGCCTGTAAGATAGTCAAACATGCAGGCTAGGAAGGAAGATGCAAATATCAATGTATTAGAAAAACACCTAAAGGCGAGTGATATGCTTTCATTCATGCATGGCTAGGAAAAATCGCCATACTGTTGCAAACATTCTTACACCACCAACTGGAAATAAATGATTCTGACATTAAACGTAAAGGTGACAATGCATTTGTATCATCACCTTGAGAAGGATCATCTTGGAATTGAGCCGAGGGCCTCTGCACTCAAAGCCAGAAACACTCCACTAAAATAAGATTCCTGTTGGTGCCAACAATTCTCCATGTTAATGCTTGTTCTAGGTGAGCAGTGAACCGATTGCAGGGCTCTTTTGAAAGCAAGGTCTGAGAACCAACAGATACATCCACACGCCGATTACTTTAGTGTTTTGAGAGAATTCCCTTTCTTGGAACGAGATTGCATGAAATAATCTTCAGGGCTTGGACAATTCCATGGCAAAACGGCACCTATCAACATTGTAGCCAACACAATATAACAACTGTTTCTGCCCGGTTTCAAACCGGGGACCTTTCGCGTGTGAGGCAAACGTGATAACCACTACACTACAGAAACAGATACCTACAGTTGATTTTTCTGTAATGAAACTGCTCCGAACTGGCTATTCCATGGGCCTCTGGCTTTAGATTTCTTTCATGCAACCTGCCCGACATCCCTAGCTGAACGCTCGTACATGCCATGCAAGACCAGATGTTTGGTATTAGCTCAGACTGGGCAGGGCTGAAGCATGAGACTCTAGCAAAGAATTATCCACTACTGCAAAGAAAAAATTGATGTTGGTTTTGAAACGCAAACTTCAAAACAACTTGAAAAGAGTACCAAGAAAAGGGCTCGTCCGGGATTTGAACCCGGGACCTCTCGCACCCAAAGCGAGAATCATACCCCTAGACCAACGAGCCCTCAAAATCCTCTTACCTCTCAAAAGCTAATACCGGCTCTAAGCCCGCAATGAAGATCATGCTGGTATCTTTATGATGCTTGGTCTGTGAATACGCATGAAAGTCAGTCTCAACTTACCCTTTCTCAAACGATAGCACTATCATTTACAAGTGTCTCCTTTTATTCCGTCCCAGCTTTGGACACGTCTTACAGGAAGTCAGCCCTTATTTATATATTTCTGCAGTGGCTGAAGCTTAATGAGAAAGAGTAACAAGTTGTTCATAACAACATAAGAAACACATTGTGCATTTTCTCTCAAATACTCCTTCACTTTGTGCCAAAAGAAATACCAAGGTGAATACCTAGGCCACAGATTCAAGCTAAAGATCTTCCTGCTGAATGCAAGGCGCAATAAAAACTGCATATCGCTGGACTAAAGCATTCCTTGCATAGCCTCTAACATCATAACATAACTGAGCTGCTAGCAGCAAGCTAACCAATACCTTTCTGAAATGAGAATGACATGTGCTTATCTGCTCAATCAGTGCTCAATCAGGCTCGATCAGGCGAGATTTAGAAAAGGTGGAAAGGGTCCAAGTGGATGCCCCTTCCTTTTTAGGGTAGGTCCTGCTGACTATCATAGGATTGCTTGTAAAAGTGGCCAGGGTCAGAGGAAAAGCTGCCAACACTTCTTAGCGTTCTCTATAGATGCAGCCATTTTCTGTGACTGTAATTTCGGCCTTTTCCCAGAAGTCTCTATTCTGCCTATGCAAATTAACAAAAGCAGTGCTTATTCCTCACTTGCTCAAATGTCCTTCCTGTCCAGAAAGCTCTGATTAAGCATGCTTATTTTCTTTTTCTGGGATATTTTAAATTGTTTCGCTGTCCAGTCTGTGGCAGTAGAAAGCTGCTTATGATGCCAGGTTTTGATGAATCCCCAAGGTACAAGTACAGAGGAATATATCAGTCTCTAGGATATGGAACTTTTAGCTAACACATCACAATATGTGATGCTTGCCAAGAAAACACTACATTCTGGAGCGCTGATGATCAGAACATTCTGCTCCTGAAGGATAGAAAAGACAGCTTGATTGAAATAAAGTCTGTTTATATTGACGCTCTCTCTCTCCCTATATATACATACATGCGTACACACACACACACAGGTATGTCATGCATTTCTTCAGATTTGTTTCAACCATTTACCATTTATTGGAGAATCCCTACTTTTCAAGTGACTGCAAATGAAGTCATCTCTGGCACTTTTTGTGCAAAGTAAGAGACACACATGACACCTTTTTATAAAAGTCATCGGTTTCTTTGTTACTGTGTACTTTCAAAGCATGGGGCTTTCACACGTCAGGTAAACCTGATTACCACTACACAACAAAAGCAGATGCAGCTTTCTTATCTATGTCGTGATAGAACAGTTGTGAATTGAGTAGAAGAAGGGCCCTGATGTGATACTTATTACATGCAGCCTGTAAGATAGTCAAACATGCAGGCTAGGAAGGAAGATGCAAATATCAATGTATTAGAAAAACACCTAAAGGCGAGTGATATGCTTTCATTCATGCATGGCTAGGAAAAATCGCCATACTGTTGCAAACATTCTTACACCACCAACTGGAAATAAATGATTCTGACATTAAACGTAAAGGTGACAATGCATTTGTATCATCACCTTGAGAAGGATCATCTTGGAATTGAGCCGAGGGCCTCTGCACTCAAAGCCAGAAACACTCCACTAAAATAAGATTCCTGTTGGTGCCAACAATTCTCCATGTTAATGCTTGTTCTAGGTGAGCAGTGAACCGATTGCAGGGCTCTTTTGAAAGCAAGGTCTGAGAACCAACAGATACATCCACACGCCGATTACTTTAGTGTTTTGAGAGAATTCCCTTTCTTGGAACGAGATTGCATGAAATAATCTTCAGGGCTTGGACAATTCCATGGCAAAACGGCACCTATCAACATTGTAGCCAACACAATATAACAACTGTTTCTGCCCGGTTTCAAACCGGGGACCTTTCGCGTGTGAGGCAAACGTGATAACCACTACACTACAGAAACAGATACCTACAGTTGATTTTTCTGTAATGAAACTGCTCCGAACTGGCTATTCCATGGGCCTCTGGCTTTAGATTTCTTTCATGCAACCTGCCCGACATCCCTAGCTGAACGCTCGTACATGCCATGCAAGACCAGATGTTTGGTATTAGCTCAGACTGGGCAGGGCTGAAGCATGAGACTCTAGCAAAGAATTATCCACTACTGCAAAGAAAAAATTGATGTTGGTTTTGAAACGCAAACTTCAAAACAACTTGAAAAGAGTACCAAGAAAAGGGCTCGTCCGGGATTTGAACCCGGGACCTCTCGCACCCAAAGCGAGAATCATACCCCTAGACCAACGAGCCCTCAAAATCCTCTTACCTCTCAAAAGCTAATACCGGCTCTAAGCCCGCAATGAAGATCATGCTGGTATCTTTATGATGCTTGGTCTGTGAATACGCATGAAAGTCAGTCTCAACTTACCCTTTCTCAAACGATAGCACTATCATTTACAAGTGTCTCCTTTTATTCCGTCCCAGCTTTGGACACGTCTTACAGGAAGTCAGCCCTTATTTATATATTTCTGCAGTGGCTGAAGCTTAATGAGAAAGAGTAACAAGTTGTTCATAACAACATAAGAAACACATTGTGCATTTTCTCTCAAATACTCCTTCACTTTGTGCCAAAAGAAATACCAAGGTGAATACCTAGGCCACAGATTCAAGCTAAAGATCTTCCTGCTGAATGCAAGGCGCAATAAAAACTGCATATCGCTGGACTAAAGCATTCCTTGCATAGCCTCTAACATCATAACATAACTGAGCTGCTAGCAGCAAGCTAACCAATACCTTTCTGAAATGAGAATGACATGTGCTTATCTGCTCAATCAGTGCTCAATCAGGCTCGATCAGGCGAGATTTAGAAAAGGTGGAAAGGGTCCAAGTGGATGCCCCTTCCTTTTTAGGGTGGGTCCTGCTGACTATCATAGGATTGCTTGTAAAAGTGGCCAGGGTCAGAGGAAAAGCTGCCAACACTTCTTAGCGTTCTCTATAGATGCAGCCATTTTCTGTGACTGTAATTTCGGCCTTTTCCCAGAAGTCTCTATTCTGCCTATGCAAATTAACAAAAGCAGTGCTTATTCCTCACTTGCTCAAATGTCCTTCCTGTCCAGAAAGCTCTGATTAAGCATGCTTATTTTCTTTTTCTGGGATATTTTAAATTGTTTCGCTGTCCAGTCTGTGGCAGTAGAAAGCTGCTTATGATGCCAGGTTTTGATGAATCCCCAAGGTACAAGTACAGAGGAATATATCAGTCTCTAGGATATGGAACTTTTAGCTAACACATCACAATATGTGATGCTTGCCAAGAAAACACTACATTCTGGAGCGCTGATGATCAGAACATTCTGCTCCTGAAGGATAGAAAAGACAGCTTGATTGAAATAAAGTCTGTTTATATTGACGCTCTCTCTCTCCCTATATATACATACATGCGTACACACACACACACACACAGGTATGTCATGCATTTCTTCAGATTTGTTTCAACCATTTACCATTTATTGGAGAATCCCTACTTTTCAAGTGACTGCAAATGAAGTCATCTCTGGCACTTTTTGTGCAAAGTAAGAGACACACATGACACCTTTTTATAAAAGTCATCGGTTTCTTTGTTACTGTGTACTTTCAAAGCATGGGGCTTTCACACGTCAGGTAAACCTGATTACCACTACACAACAAAAGCAGATGCAGCTTTCTTATCTATGTCGTGATAGAACAGTTGTGAATTGAGTAGAAGAAGGGCCCTGATGTGATACTTATTACATGCAGCCTGTAAGATAGTCAAACATGCAGGCTAAGAAGGAAGATGCAAATATCAATGTATTAGAAAAACACCTAAAGGCGAGTGATATGCTTTCATTCATGCATGGCTAGGAAAAATCGCTATACTGTTGCAAACATTCTTACACCACCAACTGGAAATAAATGATTCTGACATTAAACGTAAAGGTGACAATGCATTTGTACCATCACCTTGAGAAGGATCATCTTGGAATTGAGCCGAGGGCCTCTGCACTCAAAGCCAGAAACACTCCACTAAAATAAGATTCCTGTTGGTGCCAACAATTCTCCATGTTAATGCTTGTTCTAGGTGAGCAGTGAACCGATTGCAGGGCTCTTTTGAAAGCAAGGTCTGAGAACCAACAGATACATCCACACGCCGATTACTTTAGTGTTTTGAGAGAATTCCCTTTCTTGGAACGAGATTGCATGAAATAATCTTCAGGGCTTGGACAATTCCATGGCAAAACGGCACCTATCAACATTGTAGCCAACACAATATAACAACTGTTTCTGCCCGGTTTCGAACCGGGGACCTTTCGCGTGTGAGGCAAACGTGATAACCACTACACTACAGAAACAGATACCTACAGTTGATTTTTCTGTAATGAAACTGCTCCGAACTGGCTATTCCATGGGCCTCTGGCTTTAGATTTCTTTCATGCAACCTGCCCGACATCCCTAGCTGAACGCTCGTACATGCCATGCAAGACCAGATGTTTGGTATTAGCTCAGACTGGGCAGGGCTGAAGCATGAGACTCTAGCAAAGAATTATCCACTACTGCAAAGAAAAAATTGATGTTGGTTTTGAAACGCAAACTTCAAAACAACTTGAAAAGAGTACCAAGAAAAGGGCTCGTCCGGGATTTGAACCCGGGACCTCTCGCACCCAAAGCGAGAATCATACCCCTAGACCAACGAGCCCTCAAAATCCTCTTACCTCTCAAAAGCTAATACCGGCTCTAAGCCCGCAATGAAGATCATGCTGGTATCTTTATGATGCTTGGTCTGTGAATACGCATGAAAGTCAGTCTCAACTTACCCTTTCTCAAACGATAGCACTATCATTTACAAGTGTCTCCTTTTATTCCGTCCCAGCTTTGGACACGTCTTACAGGAAGTCAGCCCTTATTTATATATTTCTGCAGTGGCTGAAGCTTAATGAGAAAGAGTAACAAGTTGTTCATAACAACATAAGAAACACATTGTGCATTTTCTCTCAAATACTCCTTCACTTTGTGCCAAAAAAAATACCAAGGTGAATACCTAGGCCACAGATTCAAGCTAAAGATCCTTCTGCTGAATGCAAGGCGCAATAAAAACTGCATATCGCTGGACTAAAGCATTCCTTGCATAGCCTCTAACATCATAACATAACTGAGCTGCTAGCAGCAAGCTAACCAATACCTTTCTGAAATGAGAATGACATGTGCTTATCTGCTCAATCAGTGCTCAATCAGGCTCGATCAGGCGAGATTTAGAAAAGGTGGAAAGGGTCCAAGTGGATGCCCCTTCCTTTTTAGGGTAGGTCCTGCTGACTATCATAGGATTGCTTGTAAAAGTGGCCAGGGTCAGAGGAAAAGCTGCCAACACTTCTTAGCGTTCTCTATAGATGCAGCCATTTTCTGTGACTGTAATTTCGGCCTTTTCCCAGAAGTCTCTATTCTGCCTATGCAAATTAACAAAAGCAGTGCTTATTCCTCACTTGCTCAAATGTCCTTCCTGTCCAGAAAGCTCTGATTAAGCATGCTTATTTTCTTTTTCTGGGATATTTTAAATTGTTTCGCTGTCCAGTCTGTGGCAGTAGAAAGCTGCTTATGATGCCAGGTTTTGATGAATCCCCAAGGTACAAGTACAGAGGAATATATCAGTCTCTAGGATATGGAACTTTTAGCTAACACATCACAATATGTGATGCTTGCCAAGAAAACACTACATTCTGGAGCGCTGATGATCAGAACATTCTGCTCCTGAAGGATAGAAAAGACAGCTTGATTGAAATAAAGTCTGTTTATATTGACGCTCTCTCTCTCCCTATATATACATACATGCGTACACACACACACACAGGTATGTCATGCATTTCTTCAGATTTGTTTCAACCATTTACCATTTATTGGAGAATCCCTACTTTTCAAGTGACTGCAAATGAAGTCATCTCTGGCACTTTTTGTGCAAAGTAAGAGACACACATGACACCTTTTTATAAAAGTCATCGGTTTCTTTGTTACTGTGTACTTTCAAAGCATGGGGCTTTCACACGTCAGGTAAACCTGATTACCACTACACAACAAAAGCAGATGCAGCTTTCTTATCTATGTCGTGATAGAACAGTTGTGAATTGAGTAGAAGAAGGGCCCTGATGTGATACTTATTACATGCAGCCTGTAAGATAGTCAAACATGCAGGCTAGGAAGGAAGATGCAAATATCAATGTATTAGAAAAACACCTAAAGGCGAGTGATATGCTTTCATTCATGCATGGCTAGGAAAAATCGCCATACTGTTGCAAACATTCTTACACCACCAACTGGAAATAAATGATTCTGACATTAAACGTAAAGGTGACAATGCATTTGTATCATCACCTTGAGAAGGATCATCTTGGAATTGAGCCGAGGGCCTCTGCACTCAAAGCCAGAAACACTCCACTAAAATAAGATTCCTGTTGGTGCCAACAATTCTCCATGTTAATGCTTGTTCTAGGTGAGCAGTGAACCGATTGCAGGGCTCTTTTGAAAGCAAGGTCTGAGAACCAACAGATACATCCACACGCCGATTACTTTAGTGTTTTGAGAGAATTCCCTTTCTTGGAACGAGATTGCATGAAATAATCTTCAGGGCTTGGACAATTCCATGGCAAAACGGCACCTATCAACATTGTAGCCAACACAATATAACAACTGTTTCTGCCCGGTTTCAAACCGGGGACCTTTCGCGTGTGAGGCAAACGTGATAACCACTACACTACAGAAACAGATACCTACAGTTGATTTTTCTGTAATGAAACTGCTCCGAACTGGCTATTCCATGGGCCTCTGGCTTTAGATTTCTTTCATGCAACCTGCCCGACATCCCTAGCTGAACGCTCGTACATGCCATGCAAGACCAGATGTTTGGTATTAGCTCAGACTGGGCAGGGCTGAAGCATGAGACTCTAGCAAAGAATTATCCACTACTGCAAAGAAAAAATTGATGTTGGTTTTGAAACGCAAACTTCAAAACAACTTGAAAAGAGTACCAAGAAAAGGGCTCGTCCGGGATTTGAACCCGGGACCTCTCGCACCCAAAGCGAGAATCATACCCCTAGACCAACGAGCCCTCAAAATCCTCTTACCTCTCAAAAGCTAATACCGGCTCTAAGCCCGCAATGAAGATCATGCTGGTATCTTTATGATGCTTGGTCTGTGAATACGCATGAAAGTCAGTCTCAACTTACCCTTTCTCAAACGATAGCACTATCATTTACAAGTGTCTCCTTTTATTCCGTCCCAGCTTTGGACACGTCTTACAGGAAGTCAGCCCCTATTTATATATTTCTGCAGTGGCTGAAGCTTAATGAGAAAGAGTAACAAGTTGTTCATAACAACATAAGAAACACATTGTGCATTTTCTCTCAAATACTCCTTCACTTTGTGCCAAAAGAAATACCAAGGTGAATACCTAGGCCACAGATTCAAGCTAAAGATCTTCCTGCTGAATGCAAGGCGCAATAAAAACTGCATATCGCTGGACTAAAGCATTCCTTGCATAGCCTCTAACATCATAACATAACTGAGCTGCTAGCAGCAAGCTAACCAATACCTTTCTGAAATGAGAATGACATGTGCTTATCTGCTCAATCAGTGCTCAATCAGGCTCGATCAGGCGAGATTTAGAAAAGGTGGAAAGGGTCCAAGTGGATGCCCCTTCCTTTTTAGGGTGGGTCCTGCTGACTATCATAGGATTGCTTGTAAAAGTGGCCAGGGTCAGAGGAAAAGCTGCCAACACTTCTTAGCGTTCTCTATAGATGCAGCCATTTTCTGTGACTGTAATTTCGGCCTTTTCCCAGAAGTCTCTATTCTGCCTATGCAAATTAACAAAAGCAGTGCTTATTCCTCACTTGCTCAAATGTCCTTCCTGTCCAGAAAGCTCTGATTAAGCATGCTTATTTTCTTTTTCTGGGATATTTTAAATTGTTTCGCTGTCCAGTCTGTGGCAGTAGAAAGCTGCTTATGATGCCAGGTTTTGATGAATCCCCAAGGTACAAGTACAGAGGAATATATCAGTCTCTAGGATATGGAACTTTTAGCTAACACATCACAATATGTGATGCTTGCCAAGAAAACACTACATTCTGGAGCGCTGATGATCAGAACATTCTGCTCCTGAAGGATAGAAAAGACAGCTTGATTGAAATAAAGTCTGTTTATATTGACGCTCTCTCTCTCCCTATATATACATACATGCGTACACACACACACACAGGTATGTCATGCATTTCTTCAGATTTGTTTCAACCATTTACCATTTATTGGAGAATCCCTACTTTTCAAGTGACTGCAAATGAAGTCATCTCTGGCACTTTTTGTGCAAAGTAAGAGACACACATGACACCTTTTTATAAAAGTCATCGGTTTCTTTGTTACTGTGTACTTTCAAAGCATGGGGCTTTCACACGTCAGGTAAACCTGATTACCACTACACAACAAAAGCAGATGCAGCTTTCTTATCTATGTCGTGATAGAACAGTTGTGAATTGAGTACAAGAAGGGCCCTGATGTGATACTTATTACATGCAGCCTGTAAGATAGTCAAACATGCAGGCTAGGAAGGAAGATGCAAATATCAATGTATTAGAAAAACACCTAAAGGCGAGTGATATGCTTTCATTCATGCACGGCTAGGAAAAATCGCCATACTGTTGCAAACATTCTTACACCACCAACTGGAAATAAATGATTCTGACATTAAACGTAAAGGTGACAATGCATTTGTATCATCACCTTGAGAAGGATCATCTTGGAATTGAGCCGAGGGCCTCTGCACTCAAAGCCAGAAACACTCCACTAAAATAAGATTCCTGTTGGTGCCAACAATTCTCCATGTTAATGCTTGTTCTAGATGAGCAGTGAACCGATTGCAGGGCTCTTTTGAAAGCAAGGTCTGAGAACCAACAGATACATCCACACGCCGATTACTTTAGTGTTTTGAGAGAATTCCCTTTCTTGGAACGAGATTGCATGAAATAATCTTCAGGGCTTGGACAATTCCATGGCAAAACGGCACCTATCAACATTGTAGCCAACACAATATAACAACTGTTTCTGCCCGGTTTCGAACCGGGGACCTTTCGCGTGTGAGGCAAACGTGATAACCACTACACTACAGAAACAGATACCTACAGTTGATTTTTCTGTAATGAAACTGCTCCGAACTGGCTATTCCATGGGCCTCTGGCTTTAGATTTCTTTCATGCAACCTGCCCGACATCCCTAGCTGAACGCTCGTACATGCCATGCAAGACCAGATGTTTGGTATTAGCTCAGACTGGGCAGGGCTGAAGCATGAGACTCTAGCAAAGAATTATCCACTACTGCAAAGAAAAAATTGATGTTGGTTTTGAAACGCAAACTTCAAAACAACGTGAAAAGAGTACCAAGAAAAGGGCTCGTCCGGGATTTGAACCCGGGACCTCTCGCACCCAAAGCGAGAATCATACCCCTAGACCAACGAGCCCTCAAAATCCTCTTACCTCTCAAAAGCTAATACCGGCTCTAAGCCCGCAATGAAGATCATGCTGGTATCTTTATGATGCTTGGTCTGTGAATACGCATGAAAGTCAGTCTCAACTTACCCTTTCTCAAACGATAGCACTATCATTTACAAGTGTCTCCTTTTATTCCGTCCCAGCTTTGGACACGTCTTACAGGAAGTCAGCCCTTATTTATATATTTCTGCAGTGGCTGAAGCTTAATGAGAAAGAGTAACAAGTTGTTCATAACAACATAAGAAACACATTGTGCATTTTCTCTCAAATACTCCTTCACTTTGTGCCAAAAGAAATACCAAGGTGAATACCTAGGCCACAGATTCAAGCTAAAGATCTTCCTGCTGAATGCAAGGCGCAATAAAAACTGCATATCGCTGGACTAAAGCATTCCTTGCATAGCCTCTAACATCTTAACATAACTGAGCTGCTAGCAGCAAGCTAACCAATACCTTTCTGAAATGAGAATGACATGTGCTTATCTGCTCAATCAGTGCTCAATCAGGCTCGATCAGGCGAGATTTAGAAAAGGTGGAAAGGGTCCAAGTGGATGCCCCTTCCTTTTTAGGGTGGGTCCTGCTCACTATCATAGGATTGCTTGTAAAAGTGGCCAGGGTCAGAGGAAAAGCTGCCAACACTTCTTAGCGTTCTCTATAGATGCAGCCATTTTCTGTGACTGTAATTTCGGCCTTTTCCCAGAAGTCTCTATTCTGCCTATGCAAATTAACAAAAGCAGTGCTTATTCCTCACTTGCTCAAATGTCCTTCCTGTCCAGAAAGCTCTGATTAAGCATGCTTATTTTCTTTTTCTGGGATATTTTAAATTGTTTCGCTGTCCAGTCTGTGGCAGTAGAAAGCTGCTTATGATGCCAGGTTTTGATGAATCCCCAAGGTACAAGTACAGAGGAATATATCAGTCTCTAGGATATGGAACTTTTAGCTAACACATCACAATATGTGATGCTTGCCAAGAAAACACTACATTCTGGAGCGCTGATGATCAGAACATTCTGCTCCTGAAGGATAGAAAAGACAGCTTGATTGAAATAAAGTCTGTTTATATTGACGCTCTCTCTCTCCCTATATATACATACATGCGTACACACACACACACAGGTATGTCATGCATTTCTTCAGATTTGTTTCAACCATTTACCATTTATTGGAGAATCCCTACTTTTCAAGTGACTGCAAATGAAGTCATCTCTGGCACTTTTTGTGCAAAGTAAGAGACACACATGACACCTTTTTATAAAAGTCATCGGTTTCTTTGTTACTGTGTACTTTCAAAGCATGGGGCTTTCACACGTCAGGTAAACCTGATTACCACTACACAACAAAAGCAGATGCAGCTTTCTTATCTATGTCGTGATAGAACAGTTGTGAATTGAGTAGAAGAAGGGCCCTGATGTGATACTTATTACATGCAGCCTGTAAGATAGTCAAACATGCAGACTAGGAAGGAAGATGCAAATATCAATGTATTAGAAAAACACCTAAAGGCGAGTGATATGCTTTCATTCATGCATGGCTAGGAAAAATCGCCATACTGTTGCAAACATTCTTACACCACCAACTGGAAATAAATGATTCTGACATTAAACGTAAAGGTGACAATGCATTTGTATCATCACCTTGAGAAGGATCATCTTGGAATTGAGCCGAGGGCCTCTGCACTCAAAGCCAGAAACACTCCACTAAAATAAGATTCCTGTTGGTGCCAACAATTCTCCATGTTAATGCTTGTTCTAGGTGAGCAGTGAACCGATTGCAGGGCTCTTTTGAAAGCAAGGTCTGAGAACCAACAGATACATCCACACGCCGATTACTTTAGTGTTTTGAGAGAATTCCCTTTCTTGGAACGAGATTGCATGAAATAATCTTCAGGGCTTGGACAATTCCATGGCAAAACGGCACCTATCAACATTGTAGCCAACACAATATAACAACTGTTTCTGCCCGGTTTCAAACCGGGGACCTTTCGCGTGTGAGGCAAACGTGATAACCACTACCCTACAGAAACAGATACCTACAGTTGATTTTTCTGTAATGAAACTGCTCCGAACTGGCTATTCCATGGGCCTCTGGCTTTAGATTTCTTTCATGCAACCTGCCCGACATCCCTAGCTGAACGCTCGTACATGCCATGCAAGACCAGATGTTTGGTATTAGCTCAGACTGGGCAGGGCTGAAGCATAAGACTCTAGCAAAGAATTATCCACTACTGCAAAGAAAAAATTGATGTTGGTTTTGAAACGCAAACTTCAAAACAACTTGAAAAGAGTACCAAGAAAAGGGCTCGTCCAGGATTTGAACCCGGGACCTCTCGCACCCAAAGCGAGAATCATACCCCTAGACCAACGAGCCCTCAAAATCCTCTTACCTCTCAAAAGCTAATACCGGCTCTAAGCCCGCAATGAAGATCATGCTGGTATCTTTATGATGCTTGGTCTGTGAATACGCATGAAAGTCAGTCTCAACTTACCCTTTCTCAAACGATAGCACTATCATTTACAAGTGTCTCCTTTTATTCCGTCCCAGCTTTGGACACGTCTTACAGGAAGTCAGCCCTTATTTATATATTTCTGCAGTGGCTGAAGCTTAATGAGAAAGAGTAACAAGTTGTTCATAACAACATAAGAAACACATTGTGCATTTTCTCTCAAATACTCCTTCACTTTGTGCCAAAAGAAATACCAAGGTGAATACCTAGGCCACAGATTCAAGCTAAAGATCTTCCTGCTGAATGCAAGGCGCAATAAAAACTGCATATCGCTGGACTAAAGCATTCCTTGCATAGCCTCTAACATCATAACATAACTGAGCTGCTAGCAGCAAGCTAACCAATACCTTTCTGAAATGAGAATGACATGTGCTTATCTGCTCAATCAGTGCTCAATTTAGCTCGATCAGGCGAGATTTAGAAAAGGTGGAAAGGGTCCAAGTGGATGCCCCTTCCTTTTTAGGGTAGGTCCTGCTGACTATCATAGGATTGCTTGTAAAAGTGGCCAGGGTCAGAGGAAAAGCTGCCAACACTTCTTAGCGTTCTCTATAGATGCAGCCATTTTCTGTGACTGTAATTTCGGCCTTTTCCCAGAAGTCTCTATTCTGCCTATGCAAATTAACAAAAGCAGTGCTTATTCCTCACTTGCTCAAATGTCCTTCCTGTCCAGAAAGCTCTGATTAAGCATGCTTATTTTCTTTTTCTGGGATATTTTAAATTGTTTCGCTGTCCAGTCTGTGGCAGTAGAAAGCTGCTTATGATGCCAGGTTTTGATGAATCCCCAAGGTACAAGTACAGAGGAATATATCAGTCTCTAGGATATGGAACTTTTAGCTAACACATCACAATATGTGATGCTTGCCAAGAAAACACTACATTCTGGAGCGCTGATGATCAGAACATTCTGCTCCTGAAGGATAGAAAAGACAGCTTGATTGAAATAAAGTCTGTTTATATTGACGCTCTCTCTCTCCCTATATATACATACATGCGTACACACACACACACAGGTATGTCATGCATTTCTTCAGATTTGTTTCAACCATTTACCATTTATTGGAGAATCCCTACTTTTCAAGTGACTGCAAATGAAGTCATCTCTGGCACTTTTTGTGCAAAGTAAGAGACACACATGACACCTTTTTATAAAAGTCATCGGTTTCTTTGTTACTGTGTACTTTCAAAGCATGGGGCTTTCACACGTCAGGTAAACCTGATTACCACTACACAACAAAAGCAGATGCAGCTTTCTTATCTATGTCGTGATAGAACAGTTGTGAATTGAGTAGAAGAAGGGCCCTGATGTGATACTTATTACATGCAGCCTGTAAGATAGTCAAACATGCAGGCTAGGAAGGAAGATGCAAATATCAATGTATTAGAAAAACACCTAAAGGCGAGTGATATGCTTTCATTCATGCATGGCTAGGAAAAATCGCCATACTGTTGCAAACATTCTTACACCACCAACTGGAAATAAATGATTCTGACATTAAACGTAAAGGTGACAATGCATTTGTATCATCACCTTGAGAAAGATCATCTTGGAATTGAGCCGAGGGCCTCTACACTCAAAGCCAGAAACACTCCACTAAAATAAGATTCCTGTTGGTGCCAACAATTCTCCATGTTAATGCTTGTTCTAGGTGAGCAGTGAACCGATTGCAGGGCTCTTTTGAAAGCAAGGTCTGAGAACCAACAGATACATCCACACGCCGATTACTTTAGTGTTTTGAGAGAATTCCCTTTCTTGGAACGAGATTGCATGAAATAATCTTCAGGGCTTGGACAATTCCATGGCAAAACGGCACCTATCAACATTGTAGCCAACACAATATAACAACTGTTTCTGCCCGGTTTCAAACCGGGGACCTTTCGCGTGTGAGGCAAACGTGATAACCACTACCCTACAGAAACAGATACCTACAGTTGATTTTTCTGTAATGAAACTGCTCCGAACTGGCTATTCCATGGGCCTCTGGCTTTAGATTTCTTTCATGCAACCTGCCCGACATCCCTAGCTGAACGCTCGTACATGCCATGCAAGACCAGATGTTTGGTATTAGCTCAGACTGGGCAGGGCTGAAGCATGAGACTCTAGCAAAGAATTATCCACTACTGCAAAGAAAAAATTGATGTTGGTTTTGAAACGCAAACTTCAAAACAACTTGAAAAGAGTACCAAGAAAAGGGCTCGTCCAGGATTTGAACCCGGGACCTCTCGCACCCAAAGCGAGAATCATACCCCTAGACCAACGAGCCCTCAAAATCCTCTTACCTCTCAAAAGCTAATACCGGCTCTAAGCCCGCAATGAAGATCATGCTGGTATCTTTATGATGCTTGGTCTGTGAATACGCATGAAAGTCAGTCTCAACTTACCCTTTCTCAAACGATAGCACTATCATTTACAAGTGTCTCCTTTTATTCCGTCCCAGCTTTGGACACGTCTTACAGGAAGTCAGCCCTTATTTATATATTTCTGCAGTGGCTGAAGCTTAATGAGAAAGAGTAACAAGTTGTTCATAACAACATAAGAAACACATTGTGCATTTTCTCTCAAATACTCCTTCACTTTGTGCCAAAAGAAATACCAAGGTGAATACCTAGGCCACAGATTCAAGCTAAAGATCTTCCTGCTGAATGCAAGGCGCAATAAAAACTGCATATCGCTGGACTAAAGCATTCCTTGCATAGCCTCTAACATCATAACATAACTGAGCTGCTAGCAGCAAGCTAACCAATACCTTTCTGAAATGAGAATGACATGTGCTTATCTGCTCAATCAGTGCTCAATTTAGCTCGATCAGGCGAGATTTAGAAAAGGTGGAAAGGGTCCAAGTGGATGCCCCTTCCTTTTTAGGGTAGGTCCTGCTGACTATCATAGGATTGCTTGTAAAAGTGGCCAGGGTCAGAGGAAAAGCTGCCAACACTTCTTAGCGTTCTCTATAGATGCAGCCATTTTCTGTGACTGTAATTTCGGCCTTTTCCCAGAAGTCTCTATTCTGCCTATGCAAATTAACAAAAGCAGTGCTTATTCCTCACTTGCTCAAATGTCCTTCCTGTCCAGAAAGCTCTGATTAAGCATGCTTATTTTCTTTTTCTGGGATATTTTAAATTGTTTCGCTGTCCAGTCTGTGGCAGTAGAAAGCTGCTTATGATGCCAGGTTTTGATGAATCCCCAAGGTACAAGTACAGAGGAATATATCAGTCTCTAGGATATGGAACTTTTAGCTAACACATCACAATATGTGATGCTTGCCAAGAAAACACTACATTCTGGAGCGCTGATGATCAGAACATTCTGCTCCTGAAGGATAGAAAAGACAGCTTGATTGAAATAAAGTCTGTTTATATTGACGCTCTCTCTCTCCCTATATATACATACATGCGTACACACACACACACAGGTATGTCATGCATTTCTTCAGATTTGTTTCAACCATTTACCATTTATTGGAGAATCCCTACTTTTCAAGTGACTGCAAATGAAGTCATCTCTGGCACTTTTTGTGCAAAGTAAGAGACACACATGACACCTTTTTATAAAAGTCATCGGTTTCTTTGTTACTGTGTACTTTCAAAGCATGGGGCTTTCACACGTCAGGTAAACCTGATTACCACTACACAACAAAAGCAGATGCAGCTTTCTTATCTATGTCGTGATAGAACAGTTGTGAATTGAGTAGAAGAAGGGCCCTGATGTGATACTTATTACATGCAGCCTGTAAGATAGTCAAACATGCAGGCTAGGAAGGAAGATGCAAATATCAATGTATTAGAAAAACACCTAAAGGCGAGTGATATGCTTTCATTCATGCATGGCTAGGAAAAATCGCCATACTGTTGCAAACATTCTTACACCACCAACTGGAAATAAATGATTCTGACATTAAACGTAAAGGTGACAATGCATTTGTATCATCACCTTGAGAAAGATCATCTTGGAATTGAGCCGAGGGCCTCTACACTCAAAGCCAGAAACACTCCACTAAAATAAGATTCCTGTTGGTGCCAACAATTCTCCATGTTAATGCTTGTTCTAGGTGAGCAGTGAACCGATTGCAGGGCTCTTTTGAAAGCAAGGTCTGAGAACCAACAGATACATCCACACGCCGATTACTTTAGTGTTTTGAGAGAATTCCCTTTCTTGGAACGAGATTGCATGAAATAATCTTCAGGGCTTGGACAATTCCATGGCAAAACGGCACCTATCAACATTGTAGCCAACACAATATAACAACTGTTTCTGCCCGGTTTCGAACCGGGGACCTTTCGCGTGTGAGGCAAACGTGATAACCACTACACTACAGAAACAGATACCTACAGTTGATTTTTCTGTAATGAAACTGCTCCGAACTGGCTATTCCATGGGCCTCTGGCTTTAGATTTCTTTCATGCAACCTGCCCGACATCCCTAGCTGAACGCTCGTACATGCCATGCAAGACCAGATGTTTGGTATTAGCTCAGACTGGGCAGGGCTGAAGCATGAGACTCTAGCAAAGAATTATCCAATACTGCAAAGAAAAAATTGATGTTGGTTTTGAAACGCAAACTTCAAAACAACGTGAAAAGAGTACCAAGAAAAGGGCTCGTCCGGGATTTGAACCCGGGACCTCTCGCACCCAAAGCGAGAATCATACCCCTAGACCAACGAGCCCTCAAAATCCTCTTACCTCTCAAAAGCTAATACCGGCTCTAAGCCCGCAATGAAGATCATGCTGGTATCTTTATGATGCTTGGTCTGTGAATACGCATGAAAGTCAGTCTCAACTTACCCTTTCTCAAACGATAGCACTATCATTTACAAGTGTCTCCTTTTATTCCATCCCAGCTTTGGACACGTCTTACAGGAAGTCAGCCCTTATTTATATATTTCTGCAGTGGCTGAAGCTTAATGAGAAAGAGTAACAAGTTGTTCATAACAACATAAGAAACACATTGTGCATTTTCTCTCAAATACTCCTTCACTTTGTGCCAAAAGAAATACCAAGGTGAATACCTAGGCCACAGATTCAAGCTAAAGATCTTCCTGCTGAATGCAAGGCGCAATAAAAACTGCATATCGCTGGACTAAAGCATTCCTTGCATAGCCTCTAACATCATAACATAACTGAGCTGCTAGCAGCAAGCTAACCAATACCTTTCTGAAATGAGAATGACATGTGCTTATCTGCTCAATCAGTGCTCAATCAGGCTCGATCAGGCGAGATTTAGAAAAGGTGGAAAGGGTCCAAGTGGATGCCCCTTCCTTTTTAGGGTGGGTCCTGCTGACTATCATAGGATTGCTTGTAAAAGTGGCCAGGGTCAGAGGAAAAGCTGCCAACACTTCTTAGCGTTCTCTATAGATGCAGCCATTTTCTGTGACTGTAATTTCGGCCTTTTCCCAGAAGTCTCTATTCTGCCTATGCAAATTAACAAAAGCAGTGCTTATTCCTCACTTGCTCAAATGTCCTTCCTGTCCAGAAAGCTCTGATTAAGCATGCTTATTTTCTTTTTCTGGGATATTTTAAATTGTTTCGCTGTCCAGTCTGTGGCAGTAGAAAGCTGCTTATGATGCCAGGTTTTGATGAATCCCCAAGGTACAAGTACAGAGGAATATATCAGTCTCTAGGATATGGAACTTTTAGCTAACACATCACAATATGTGATGCTTGCCAAGAAAACACTACATTCTGGAGCGCTGATGATCAGAACATTCTGCTCCTGAAGGATAGAAAAGACAGCTTGATTGAAATAAAGTCTGTTTATATTGACGCTCTCTCTCTCCCTATATATACATACATGCGTACACACACACACACAGGTATGTCATGCATTTCTTCAGATTTGTTTCAACCATTTACCATTTATTGGAGAATCCCTACTTTTCAAGTGACTGCAAATGAAGTCATCTCTGGCACTTTTTGTGCAAAGTAAGAGACACACATGACACCTTTTTATAAAAGTCATCGGTTTCTTTGTTACTGTGTACTTTCAAAGCATGGGGCTTTCACACGTCAGGTAAACCTGATTACCACTACACAACAAAAGCAGATGCAGCTTTCTTATCTATGTCGTGATAGAACAGTTGTGAATTGAGTAGAAGAAGGGCCCTGATGTGATACTTATTACATGCAGCCTGTAAGATAGTCAAACATGCAGGCTAGGAAGGAAGATGCAAATATCAATGTATTAGAAAAACACCTAAAGGCGAGTGATATGCTTTCATTCATGCAATGGCTAGGAAAAATCGCCATACTGTTGCAAACATTCTTACACCACCAACTGGAAATAAATGATTCTGACATTAAACGTAAAGGTGACAATGCATTTGTATCATCACCTTGAGAAGGATCATCTTGGAATTGAGCCGAGGGCCTCTGCACTCAAAGCCAGAAACACTCCACTAAAATAAGATTCCTGTTGGTGCCAACAATTCTCCATGTTAATGCTTGTTCTAGGTGAGCAGTGAACCGATTGCAGGGCTCTTTTGAAAGCAAGGTCTGAGAACCAACAGATACATCCACACGCCGATTACTTTAGTGTTTTGAGAGAATTCCCTTTCTTGGAACGAGATTGCATGAAATAATCTTCAGGGCTTGGACAATTCCATGGCAAAACAGCACCTATCAACATTGTAGCCAACACAATATAACAACTGTTTCTGCCCGGTTTCAAACCGGGGACCTTTCGCGTGTGAGGCAAACGTGATAACCACTACACTACAGAAACAGATACCTACAGTTGATTTTTCTGTAATGAAACTGCTCCGAACTGGCTATTCCATGGGCCTCTGGCTTTAGATTTCTTTCATGCAACCTGCCCGACATCCCTAGCTGAACGCTCGTACATGCCATGCAAGACCAGATGTTTGGTATTAGCTCAGACTGGGCAGGGCTGAAGCATGAGACTCTAGCAAAGAATTATCCACTACTGCAAAGAAAAAATTGATGTTGGTTTTGAAACGCAAACTTCAAAACAACTTGAAAAGAGTACCAAGAAAAGGGCTCGTCCGGGATTTGAACCCGGGACCTCTCGCACCCAAAGTGAGAATCATACCCCTAGACCAACGAGCCCTCAAAATCCTCTTACCTCTCAAAAGCTAATACCGGCTCTAAGCCCGCAATGAAGATCATGCTGGTATCTTTATGATGCTTGGTCTGTGAATACGCATGAAAGTCAGTCTCAACTTACCCTTTCTCAAACGATAGCACTATCATTTACAAGTGTCTCCTTTTATTCCGTCCCAGCTTTGGACACGTCTTACAGGAAGTCAGCCCTTATTTATATATTTCTGCAGTGGCTGAAGCTTAATGAGAAAGAGTAACAAGTTGTTCATAACAACATAAGAAACACATTGTGCATTTTCTCTCAAATACTCCTTCACTTTGTGCCAAAAGAAATACCAAGGTGAATACCTAGGCCACAGATTCAAGCTAAAGATCTTCCTGCTGAATGCAAGGCGCAATAAAAACTGCATATCGCTGGACTAAAGCATTCCTTGCATAGCCTCTAACATCATAACATAACTGAGCTGCTAGCAGCAAGCTAACCAATACCTTTCTGAAATGAGAATGACATGTGCTTATCTGCTCAATCAGTGCTCAATCAGGCTCGATCAGGCGAGATTTAGAAAAGGTGGAAAGGGTCCAAGTGGATGCCCCTTCCTTTTTAGGGTGGGTCCTGCTGACTATCATAGGATTGCTTGTAAAAGTGGCCAGGGTCAGAGGAAAAGCTGCCAACACTTCTTAGCGTTCTCTATAGATGCAGCCATTTTCTGTGACTGTAATTTCGGCCTTTTCCCAGAAGTCTCTATTCTGCCTATGCAAATTAACAAAAGCAGTGCTTATTCCTCACTTGCTCAAATGTCCTTCCTGTCCAGAAAGCTCTGATTAAGCATGCTTATTTTCTTTTTCTGGGATATTTTAAATTGTTTCGCTGTCCAGTCTGTGGCAGTAGAAAGCTGCTTATGATGCCAGGTTTTGATGAATCCCCAAGGTACAAGTACAGAGGAATATATCAGTCTCTAGGATATGGAACTTTTAGCTAACACATCACAATATGTGATGCTTGCCAAGAAAACACTACATTCTGGAGCGCTGATGATCAGAACATTCTGCTCCTGAAGGATAGAAAAGACAGCTTGATTGAAATAAAGTCTGTTTATATTGACGCTCTCTCTCTCCCTATATATACATACATGCGTACACACACACACACAGGTATGTCATGCATTTCTTCAGATTTGTTTCAACCATTTACCATTTATTGGAGAATCCCTACTTTTCAAGTGACTGCAAATGAAGTCATCTCTGGCACTTTTTGTGCAAAGTAAGAGACACACATGACACCTTTTTATAAAAGTCATCGGTTTCTTTGTTACTGTGTACTTTCAAAGCATGGGGCTTTCACACGTCAGGTAAACCTGATTACCACTACACAACAAAAGCAGATGCAGCTTTCTTATCTATGTCGTGATAGAACAGTTGTGAATTGAGTAGAAGAAGGGCCCTGATGTGATACTTATTACATGCAGCCTGTAAGATAGTCAAACATGCAGGCTAGGAAGGAAGATGCAAATATCAATGTATTAGAAAAACACCTAAAGGCGAGTGATATGCTTTCATTCATGCATGGCTAGGAAAAATCGCCATACTGTTGCAAACATTCTTACACCACCAACTGGAAATAAATGATTCTGACATTAAACGTAAAGGTGACAATGCATTTGTATCATCACCTTGAGAAGGATCATCTTGGAATTGAGCCGAGGGCCTCTGCACTCAAAGCCAGAAACACTCCACTAAAATAAGATTCCTGTTGGTGCCAACAATTCTCCATGTTAATGCTTGTTCTAGGTGAGCAGTGAACCGATTGCAGGGCTCTTTTGAAAGCAAGGTCTGAGAACCAACAGATACATCCACACGCCGATTACTTTAGTGTTTTGAGAGAATTCCCTTTCTTGGAACGAGATTGCATGAAATAATCTTCAGGGCTTGGACAATTCCATGGCAAAACGGCACCTATCAACATTGTAGCCAACACAATATAACAACTGTTTCTGCCCGGTTTCAAACCGGGGACCTTTCGCGTGTGAGGCAAACGTGATAACCACTACACTACAGAAACAGATACCTACAGTTGATTTTTCTGTAATGAAACTGCTCCGAACTGGCTATTCCATGGGCCTCTGGCTTTAGATTTCTTTCATGCAACCTGCCCGACATCCCTAGCTGAACGCTCGTACATGCCATGCAAGACCAGATGTTTGGTATTAGCTCAGACTGGGCAGGGCTGAAGCATGAGACTCTAGCAAAGAATTATCCACTACTGCAAAGAAAAAATTGATGTTGGTTTTGAAACGCAAACTTCAAAACAACTTGAAAAGAGTACCAAGAAAAGGGCTCGTCCGGGATTTGAACCCGGGACCTCTCGCACCCAAAGCGAGAATCATACCCCTAGACCAACGAGCCCTCAAAATCCTCTTACCTCTCAAAAGCTAATACCGGCTCTAAGCCCGCAATGAAGATCATGCTGGTATCTTTATGATGCTTGGTCTGTGAATACGCATGAAAGTCAGTCTCAACTTACCCTTTCTCAAACGATAGCACTATCATTTACAAGTGTCTCCTTTTATTCCGTCCCAGCTTTGGACACGTCTTACAGGAAGTCAGCCCTTATTTATATATTTCTGCAGTGGCTGAAGCTTAATGAGAAAGAGTAACAAGTTGTTCATAACAACATAAGAAACACATTGTGCATTTTCTCTCAAATACTCCTTCACTTTGTGCCAAAAGAAATACCAAGGTGAATACCTAGGCCACAGATTCAAGCTAAAGATCTTCCTGCTGAATGCAAGGCGCAATAAAAACTGCATATCGCTGGACTAAAGCATTCCTTGCATAGCCTCTAACATCATAACATAACTGAGCTGCTAGCAGCAAGCTAACCAATACCTTTCTGAAATGAGAATGACATGTGCTTATCTGCTCAATCAGTGCTCAATTTAGCTCGATCAGGCGAGATTTAGAAAAGGTGGAAAGGGTCCAAGTGGATGCCCCTTCCTTTTTAGGGTAGGTCCTGCTGACTATCATAGGATTGCTTGTAAAAGTGGCCAGGGTCAGAGGAAAAGCTGCCAACACTTCTTAGCGTTCTCTATAGATGCAGCCATTTTCTGTGACTGTAATTTCGGCCTTTTCCCAGAAGTCTCTATTCTGCCTATGCAAATTAACAAAAGCAGTGCTTATTCCTCACTTGCTCAAATGTCCTTCCTGTCCAGAAAGCTCTGATTAAGCATGCTTATTTTCTTTTTCTGGGATATTTTAAATTGTTTCGCTGTCCAGTCTGTGGCAGTAGAAAGCTGCTTATGATGCCAGGTTTTGATGAATCCCCAAGGTACAAGTACAGAGGAATATATCAGTCTCTAGGATATGGAACTTTTAGCTAACACATCACAATATGTGATGCTTGCCAAGAAAACACTACATTCTGGAGCGCTGATGATCAGAACATTCTGCTCCTGAAGGATAGAAAAGACAGCTTGATTGAAATAAAGTCTGTTTATATTGACGCTCTCTCTCTCCCTATATATACATACATGCGTACACACACACACACAGGTATGTCATGCATTTCTTCAGATTTGTTTCAACCATTTACCATTTATTGGAGAATCCCTACTTTTCAAGTGACTGCAAATGAAGTCATCTCTGGCACTTTTTGTGCAAAGTAAGAGACACACATGACACCTTTTTATAAAAGTCATCGGTTTCTTTGTTACTGTGTACTTTCAAAGCATGGGGCTTTCACACGTCAGGTAAACCTGATTACCACTACACAACAAAAGCAGATGCAGCTTTCTTATCTATGTCGTGATAGAACAGTTGTGAATTGAGTAGAAGAAGGGCCCTGATGTGATACTTATTACATGCAGCCTGTAAGATAGTCAAACATGCAGACTAGGAAGGAAGATGCAAATATCAATGTATTAGAAAAACACCTAAAGGCGAGTGATATGCTTTCATTCATGCATGGCTAGGAAAAATCGCCATACTGTTGCAAACATTCTTACACCACCAACTGGAAATAAATGATTCTGACATTAAACGTAAAGGTGACAATGCATTTGTATCATCACCTTGAGAAGGATCATCTTGGAATTGAGCCGAGGGCCTCTGCACTCAAAGCCAGAAACACTCCACTAAAATAAGATTCCTGTTGGTGCCAACAATTCTCCATGTTAATGCTTGTTCTAGGTGAGCAGTGAACCGATTGCAGGGCTCTTTTGAAAGCAAGGTCTGAGAACCAACAGATACATCCACACGCCGATTACTTTAGTGTTTTGAGAGAATTCCCTTTCTTGGAACGAGATTGCATGAAATAATCTTCAGGGCTTGGACAATTCCATGGCAAAACGGCACCTATCAACATTGTAGCCAACACAATATAACAACTGTTTCTGCCCGGTTTCAAACCGGGGACCTTTCGCGTGTGAGGCAAACGTGATAACCACTACCCTACAGAAACAGATACCTACAGTTGATTTTTCTGTAATGAAACTGCTCCGAACTGGCTATTCCATGGGCCTCTGGCTTTAGATTTCTTTCATGCAACCTGCCCGACATCCCTAGCTGAACGCTCGTACATGCCATGCAAGACCAGATGTTTGGTATTAGCTCAGACTGGGCAGGGCTGAAGCATAAGACTCTAGCAAAGAATTATCCACTACTGCAAAGAAAAAATTGATGTTGGTTTTGAAACGCAAACTTCAAAACAACTTGAAAAGAGTACCAAGAAAAGGGCTCGTCCAGGATTTGAACCCGGGACCTCTCGCACCCAAAGCGAGAATCATACCCCTAGACCAACGAGCCCTCAAAATCCTCTTACCTCTCAAAAGCTAATACCGGCTCTAAGCCCGCAATGAAGATCATGCTGGTATCTTTATGATGCTTGGTCTGTGAATACGCATGAAAGTCAGTCTCAACTTACCCTTTCTCAAACGATAGCACTATCATTTACAAGTGTCTCCTTTTATTCCGTCCCAGCTTTGGACACGTCTTACAGGAAGTCAGCCCTTATTTATATATTTCTGCAGTGGCTGAAGCTTAATGAGAAAGAGTAACAAGTTGTTCATAACAACATAAGAAACACATTGTGCATTTTCTCTCAAATACTCCTTCACTTTGTGCCAAAAGAAATACCAAGGTGAATACCTAGGCCACAGATTCAAGCTAAAGATCTTCCTGCTGAATGCAAGGCGCAATAAAAACTGCATATCGCTGGACTAAAGCATTCCTTGCATAGCCTCTAACATCATAACATAACTGAGCTGCTAGCAGCAAGCTAACCAATACCTTTCTGAAATGAGAATGACATGTGCTTATCTGCTCAATCAGTGCTCAATTTAGCTCGATCAGGCGAGATTTAGAAAAGGTGGAAAGGGTCCAAGTGGATGCCCCTTCCTTTTTAGGGTAGGTCCTGCTGACTATCATAGGATTGCTTGTAAAAGTGGCCAGGGTCAGAGGAAAAGCTGCCAACACTTCTTAGCGTTCTCTATAGATGCAGCCATTTTCTGTGACTGTAATTTCGGCCTTTTCCCAGAAGTCTCTATTCTGCCTATGCAAATTAACAAAAGCAGTGCTTATTCCTCACTTGCTCAAATGTCCTTCCTGTCCAGAAAGCTCTGATTAAGCATGCTTATTTTCTTTTTCTGGGATATTTTAAATTGTTTCGCTGTCCAGTCTGTGGCAGTAGAAAGCTGCTTATGATGCCAGGTTTTGATGAATCCCCAAGGTACAAGTACAGAGGAATATATCAGTCTCTAGGATATGGAACTTTTAGCTAACACATCACAATATGTGATGCTTGCCAAGAAAACACTACATTCTGGAGCGCTGATGATCAGAACATTCTGCTCCTGAAGGATAGAAAAGACAGCTTGATTGAAATAAAGTCTGTTTATATTGACGCTCTCTCTCTCCCTATATATACATACATGCGTACACACACACACACAGGTATGTCATGCATTTCTTCAGATTTGTTTCAACCATTTACCATTTATTGGAGAATCCCTACTTTTCAAGTGACTGCAAATGAAGTCATCTCTGGCACTTTTTGTGCAAAGTAAGAGACACACATGACACCTTTTTATAAAAGTCATCGGTTTCTTTGTTACTGTGTACTTTCAAAGCATGGGGCTTTCACACGTCAGGTAAACCTGATTACCACTACACAACAAAAGCAGATGCAGCTTTCTTATCTATGTCGTGATAGAACAGTTGTGAATTGAGTAGAAGAAGGGCCCTGATGTGATACTTATTACATGCAGCCTGTAAGATAGTCAAACATGCAGGCTAGGAAGGAAGATGCAAATATCAATGTATTAGAAAAACACCTAAAGGCGAGTGATATGCTTTCATTCATGCATGGCTAGGAAAAATCGCCATACTGTTGCAAACATTCTTACACCACCAACTGGAAATAAATGATTCTGACATTAAACGTAAAGGTGACAATGCATTTGTATCATCACCTTGAGAAAGATCATCTTGGAATTGAGCCGAGGGCCTCTACACTCAAAGCCAGAAACACTCCACTAAAATAAGATTCCTGTTGGTGCCAACAATTCTCCATGTTAATGCTTGTTCTAGGTGAGCAGTGAACCGATTGCAGGGCTCTTTTGAAAGCAAGGTCTGAGAACCAACAGATACATCCACACGCCGATTACTTTAGTGTTTTGAGAGAATTCCCTTTCTTGGAACGAGATTGCATGAAATAATCTTCAGGGCTTGGACAATTCCATGGCAAAACGGCACCTATCAACATTGTAGCCAACACAATATAACAACTGTTTCTGCCCGGTTTCAAACCGGGGACCTTTCGCGTGTGAGGCAAACGTGATAACCACTACCCTACAGAAACAGATACCTACAGTTGATTTTTCTGTAATGAAACTGCTCCGAACTGGCTATTCCATGGGCCTCTGGCTTTAGATTTCTTTCATGCAACCTGCCCGACATCCCTAGCTGAACGCTCGTACATGCCATGCAAGACCAGATGTTTGGTATTAGCTCAGACTGGGCAGGGCTGAAGCATGAGACTCTAGCAAAGAATTATCCACTACTGCAAAGAAAAAATTGATGTTGGTTTTGAAACGCAAACTTCAAAACAACTTGAAAAGAGTACCAAGAAAAGGGCTCGTCCAGGATTTGAACCCGGGACCTCTCGCACCCAAAGCGAGAATCATACCCCTAGACCAACGAGCCCTCAAAATCCTCTTACCTCTCAAAAGCTAATACCGGCTCTAAGCCCGCAATGAAGATCATGCTGGTATCTTTATGATGCTTGGTCTGTGAATACGCATGAAAGTCAGTCTCAACTTACCCTTTCTCAAACGATAGCACTATCATTTACAAGTGTCTCCTTTTATTCCGTCCCAGCTTTGGACACGTCTTACAGGAAGTCAGCCCTTATTTATATATTTCTGCAGTGGCTGAAGCTTAATGAGAAAGAGTAACAAGTTGTTCATAACAACATAAGAAACACATTGTGCATTTTCTCTCAAATACTCCTTCACTTTGTGCCAAAAGAAATACCAAGGTGAATACCTAGGCCACAGATTCAAGCTAAAGATCTTCCTGCTGAATGCAAGGCGCAATAAAAACTGCATATCGCTGGACTAAAGCATTCCTTGCATAGCCTCTAACATCATAACATAACTGAGCTGCTAGCAGCAAGCTAACCAATACCTTTCTGAAATGAGAATGACATGTGCTTATCTGCTCAATCAGTGCTCAATTTAGCTCGATCAGGCGAGATTTAGAAAAGGTGGAAAGGGTCCAAGTGGATGCCCCTTCCTTTTTAGGGTAGGTCCTGCTGACTATCATAGGATTGCTTGTAAAAGTGGCCAGGGTCAGAGGAAAAGCTGCCAACACTTCTTAGCGTTCTCTATAGATGCAGCCATTTTCTGTGACTGTAATTTCGGCCTTTTCCCAGAAGTCTCTATTCTGCCTATGCAAATTAACAAAAGCAGTGCTTATTCCTCACTTGCTCAAATGTCCTTCCTGTCCAGAAAGCTCTGATTAAGCATGCTTATTTTCTTTTTCTGGGATATTTTAAATTGTTTCGCTGTCCAGTCTGTGGCAGTAGAAAGCTGCTTATGATGCCAGGTTTTGATGAATCCCCAAGGTACAAGTACAGAGGAATATATCAGTCTCTAGGATATGGAACTTTTAGCTAACACATCACAATATGTGATGCTTGCCAAGAAAACACTACATTCTGGAGCGCTGATGATCAGAACATTCTGCTCCTGAAGGATAGAAAAGACAGCTTGATTGAAATAAAGTCTGTTTATATTGACGCTCTCTCTCTCCCTATATATACATACATGCGTACACACACACACACAGGTATGTCATGCATTTCTTCAGATTTGTTTCAACCATTTACCATTTATTGGAGAATCCCTACTTTTCAAGTGACTGCAAATGAAGTCATCTCTGGCACTTTTTGTGCAAAGTAAGAGACACACATGACACCTTTTTATAAAAGTCATCGGTTTCTTTGTTACTGTGTACTTTCAAAGCATGGGGCTTTCACACGTCAGGTAAACCTGATTACCACTACACAACAAAAGCAGATGCAGCTTTCTTATCTATGTCGTGATAGAACAGTTGTGAATTGAGTAGAAGAAGGGCCCTGATGTGATACTTATTACATGCAGCCTGTAAGATAGTCAAACATGCAGGCTAGGAAGGAAGATGCAAATATCAATGTATTAGAAAAACACCTAAAGGCGAGTGATATGCTTTCATTCATGCATGGCTAGGAAAAATCGCCATACTGTTGCAAACATTCTTACACCACCAACTGGAAATAAATGATTCTGACATTAAACGTAAAGGTGACAATGCATTTGTATCATCACCTTGAGAAAGATCATCTTGGAATTGAGCCGAGGGCCTCTACACTCAAAGCCAGAAACACTCCACTAAAATAAGATTCCTGTTGGTGCCAACAATTCTCCATGTTAATGCTTGTTCTAGGTGAGCAGTGAACCGATTGCAGGGCTCTTTTGAAAGCAAGGTCTGAGAACCAACAGATACATCCACACGCCGATTACTTTAGTGTTTTGAGAGAATTCCCTTTCTTGGAACGAGATTGCATGAAATAATCTTCAGGGCTTGGACAATTCCATGGCAAAACGGCACCTATCAACATTGTAGCCAACACAATATAACAACTGTTTCTGCCCGGTTTCGAACCGGGGACCTTTCGCGTGTGAGGCAAACGTGATAACCACTACACTACAGAAACAGATACCTACAGTTGATTTTTCTGTAATGAAACTGCTCCGAACTGGCTATTCCATGGGCCTCTGGCTTTAGATTTCTTTCATGCAACCTGCCCGACATCCCTAGCTGAACGCTCGTACATGCCATGCAAGACCAGATGTTTGGTATTAGCTCAGACTGGGCAGGGCTGAAGCATGAGACTCTAGCAAAGAATTATCCAATACTGCAAAGAAAAAATTGATGTTGGTTTTGAAACGCAAACTTCAAAACAACGTGAAAAGAGTACCAAGAAAAGGGCTCGTCCGGGATTTGAACCCGGGACCTCTCGCACCCAAAGCGAGAATCATACCCCTAGACCAACGAGCCCTCAAAATCCTCTTACCTCTCAAAAGCTAATACCGGCTCTAAGCCCGCAATGAAGATCATGCTGGTATCTTTATGATGCTTGGTCTGTGAATACGCATGAAAGTCAGTCTCAACTTACCCTTTCTCAAACGATAGCACTATCATTTACAAGTGTCTCCTTTTATTCCGTCCCAGCTTTGGACACGTCTTACAGGAAGTCAGCCCTTATTTATATATTTCTGCAGTGGCTGAAGCTTAATGAGAAAGAGTAACAAGTTGTTCATAACAACATAAGAAACACATTGTGCATTTTCTCTCAAATACTCCTTCACTTTGTGCCAAAAGAAATACCAAGGTGAATACCTAGGCCACAGATTCAAGCTAAAGATCTTCCTGCTGAATGCAAGGCGCAATAAAAACTGCATATCGCTGGACTAAAGCATTCCTTGCATAGCCTCTAACATCATAACATAACTGAGCTGCTAGCAGCAAGCTAACCAATACCTTTCTGAAATGAGAATGACATGTGCTTATCTGCTCAATCAGTGCTCAATCAGGCTCGATCAGGCGAGATTTAGAAAAGGTGGAAAGGGTCCAAGTGGATGCCCCTTCCTTTTTAGGGTGGGTCCTGCTGACTATCATAGGATTGCTTGTAAAAGTGGCCAGGGTCAGAGGAAAAGCTGCCAACACTTCTTAGCGTTCTCTATAGATGCAGCCATTTTCTGTGACTGTAATTTCGGCCTTTTCCCAGAAGTCTCTATTCTGCCTATGCAAATTAACAAAAGCAGTGCTTATTCCTCACTTGCTCAAATGTCCTTCCTGTCCAGAAAGCTCTGATTAAGCATGCTTATTTTCTTTTTCTGGGATATTTTAAATTGTTTCGCTGTCCAGTCTGTGGCAGTAGAAAGCTGCTTATGATGCCAGGTTTTGATGAATCCCCAAGGTACAAGTACAGAGGAATATATCAGTCTCTAGGATATGGAACTTTTAGCTAACACATCACAATATGTGATGCTTGCCAAGAAAACACTACATTCTGGAGCGCTGATGATCAGAACATTCTGCTCCTGAAGGATAGAAAAGACAGCTTGATTGAAATAAAGTCTGTTTATATTGACGCTCTCTCTCTCCCTATATATACATACATGCGTACACACACACACACAGGTATGTCATGCATTTCTTCAGATTTGTTTCAACCATTTACCATTTATTGGAGAATCCCTACTTTTCAAGTGACTGCAAATGAAGTCATCTCTGGCACTTTTTGTGCAAAGTAAGAGACACACATGACACCTTTTTATAAAAGTCATCGGTTTCTTTGTTACTGTGTACTTTCAAAGCATGGGGCTTTCACACGTCAGGTAAACCTGATTACCACTACACAACAAAAGCAGATGCAGCTTTCTTATCTATGTCGTGATAGAACAGTTGTGAATTGAGTAGAAGAAGGGCCCTGATGTGATACTTATTACATGCAGCCTGTAAGATAGTCAAACATGCAGGCTAGGAAGGAAGATGCAAATATCAATGTATTAGAAAAACACCTAAAGGCGAGTGATATGCTTTCATTCATGCAATGGCTAGGAAAAATCGCCATACTGTTGCAAACATTCTTACACCACCAACTGGAAATAAATGATTCTGACATTAAACGTAAAGGTGACAATGCATTTGTATCATCACCTTGAGAAGGATCATCTTGGAATTGAGCCGAGGGCCTCTGCACTCAAAGCCAGAAACACTCCACTAAAATAAGATTCCTGTTGGTGCCAACAATTCTCCATGTTAATGCTTGTTCTAGGTGAGCAGTGAACCGATTGCAGGGCTCTTTTGAAAGCAAGGTCTGAGAACCAACAGATACATCCACACGCCGATTACTTTAGTGTTTTGAGAGAATTCCCTTTCTTGGAACGAGATTGCATGAAATAATCTTCAGGGCTTGGACAATTCCATGGCAAAACAGCACCTATCAACATTGTAGCCAACACAATATAACAACTGTTTCTGCCCGGTTTCAAACCGGGGACCTTTCGCGTGTGAGGCAAACGTGATAACCACTACACTACAGAAACAGATACCTACAGTTGATTTTTCTGTAATGAAACTGCTCCGAACTGGCTATTCCATGGGCCTCTGGCTTTAGATTTCTTTCATGCAACCTGCCCGACATCCCTAGCTGAACGCTCGTACATGCCATGCAAGACCAGATGTTTGGTATTAGCTCAGACTGGGCAGGGCTGAAGCATGAGACTCTAGCAAAGAATTATCCACTACTGCAAAGAAAAAATTGATGTTGGTTTTGAAACGCAAACTTCAAAACAACTTGAAAAGAGTACCAAGAAAAGGGCTCGTCCGGGATTTGAACCCGGGACCTCTCGCACCCAAAGTGAGAATCATACCCCTAGACCAACGAGCCCTCAAAATCCTCTTACCTCTCAAAAGCTAATACCGGCTCTAAGCCCGCAATGAAGATCATGCTGGTATCTTTATGATGCTTGGTCTGTGAATACGCATGAAAGTCAGTCTCAACTTACCCTTTCTCAAACGATAGCACTATCATTTACAAGTGTCTCCTTTTATTCCGTCCCAGCTTTGGACACGTCTTACAGGAAGTCAGCCCTTATTTATATATTTCTGCAGTGGCTGAAGCTTAATGAGAAAGAGTAACAAGTTGTTCATAACAACATAAGAAACACATTGTGCATTTTCTCTCAAATACTCCTTCACTTTGTGCCAAAAGAAATACCAAGGTGAATACCTAGGCCACAGATTCAAGCTAAAGATCTTCCTGCTGAATGCAAGGCGCAATAAAAACTGCATATCGCTGGACTAAAGCATTCCTTGCATAGCCTCTAACATCATAACATAACTGAGCTGCTAGCAGCAAGCTAACCAATACCTTTCTGAAATGAGAATGACATGTGCTTATCTGCTCAATCAGTGCTCAATCAGGCTCGATCAGGCGAGATTTAGAAAAGGTGGAAAGGGTCCAAGTGGATGCCCCTTCCTTTTTAGGGTGGGTCCTGCTGACTATCATAGGATTGCTTGTAAAAGTGGCCAGGGTCAGAGGAAAAGCTGCCAACACTTCTTAGCGTTCTCTATAGATGCAGCCATTTTCTGTGACTGTAATTTCGGCCTTTTCCCAGAAGTCTCTATTCTGCCTATGCAAATTAACAAAAGCAGTGCTTATTCCTCACTTGCTCAAATGTCCTTCCTGTCCAGAAAGCTCTGATTAAGCATGCTTATTTTCTTTTTCTGGGATATTTTAAATTGTTTCGCTGTCCAGTCTGTGGCAGTAGAAAGCTGCTTATGATGCCAGGTTTTGATGAATCCCCAAGGTACAAGTACAGAGGAATATATCAGTCTCTAGGATATGGAACTTTTAGCTAACACATCACAATATGTGATGCTTGCCAAGAAAACACTACATTCTGGAGCGCTGATGATCAGAACATTCTGCTCCTGAAGGATAGAAAAGACAGCTTGATTGAAATAAAGTCTGTTTATATTGACGCTCTCTCTCTCCCTATATATACATACATGCGTACACACACACACACAGGTATGTCATGCATTTCTTCAGATTTGTTTCAACCATTTACCATTTATTGGAGAATCCCTACTTTTCAAGTGACTGCAAATGAAGTCATCTCTGGCACTTTTTGTGCAAAGTAAGAGACACACATGACACCTTTTTATAAAAGTCATCGGTTTCTTTGTTACTGTGTACTTTCAAAGCATGGGGCTTTCACACGTCAGGTAAACCTGATTACCACTACACAACAAAAGCAGATGCAGCTTTCTTATCTATGTCGTGATAGAACAGTTGTGAATTGAGTAGAAGAAGGGCCCTGATGTGATACTTATTACATGCAGCCTGTAAGATAGTCAAACATGCAGGCTAGGAAGGAAGATGCAAATATCAATGTATTAGAAAAACACCTAAAGGCGAGTGATATGCTTTCATTCATGCATGGCTAGGAAAAATCGCCATACTGTTGCAAACATTCTTACACCACCAACTGGAAATAAATGATTCTGACATTAAACGTAAAGGTGACAATGCATTTGTATCATCACCTTGAGAAGGATCATCTTGGAATTGAGCCGAGGGCCTCTGCACTCAAAGCCAGAAACACTCCACTAAAATAAGATTCCTGTTGGTGCCAACAATTCTCCATGTTAATGCTTGTTCTAGGTGAGCAGTGAACCGATTGCAGGGCTCTTTTGAAAGCAAGGTCTGAGAACCAACAGATACATCCACACGCCGATTACTTTAGTGTTTTGAGAGAATTCCCTTTCTTGGAACGAGATTGCATGAAATAATCTTCAGGGCTTGGACAATTCCATGGCAAAACGGCACCTATCAACATTGTAGCCAACACAATATAACAACTGTTTCTGCCCGGTTTCAAACCGGGGACCTTTCGCGTGTGAGGCAAACGTGATAACCACTACACTACAGAAACAGATACCTACAGTTGATTTTTCTGTAATGAAACTGCTCCGAACTGGCTATTCCATGGGCCTCTGGCTTTAGATTTCTTTCATGCAACCTGCCCGACATCCCTAGCTGAACGCTCGTACATGCCATGCAAGACCAGATGTTTGGTATTAGCTCAGACTGGGCAGGGCTGAAGCATGAGACTCTAGCAAAGAATTATCCACTACTGCAAAGAAAAAATTGATGTTGGTTTTGAAACGCAAACTTCAAAACAACTTGAAAAGAGTACCAAGAAAAGGGCTCGTCCGGGATTTGAACCCGGGACCTCTCGCACCCAAAGCGAGAATCATACCCCTAGACCAACGAGCCCTCAAAATCCTCTTACCTCTCAAAAGCTAATACCGGCTCTAAGCCCGCAATGAAGATCATGCTGGTATCTTTATGATGCTTGGTCTGTGAATACGCATGAAAGTCAGTCTCAACTTACCCTTTCTCAAACGATAGCACTATCATTTACAAGTGTCTCCTTTTATTCCGTCCCAGCTTTGGACACGTCTTACAGGAAGTCAGCCCTTATTTATATATTTCTGCAGTGGCTGAAGCTTAATGAGAAAGAGTAACAAGTTGTTCATAACAACATAAGAAACACATTGTGCATTTTCTCTCAAATACTCCTTCACTTTGTGCCAAAAGAAATACCAAGGTGAATACCTAGGCCACAGATTCAAGCTAAAGATCTTCCTGCTGAATGCAAGGCGCAATAAAAACTGCATATCGCTGGACTAAAGCATTCCTTGCATAGCCTCTAACATCATAACATAACTGAGCTGCTAGCAGCAAGCTAACCAATACCTTTCTGAAATGAGAATGACATGTGCTTATCTGCTCAATCAGTGCTCAATTTAGCTCGATCAGGCGAGATTTAGAAAAGGTGGAAAGGGTCCAAGTGGATGCCCCTTCCTTTTTAGGGTAGGTCCTGCTGACTATCATAGGATTGCTTGTAAAAGTGGCCAGGGTCAGAGGAAAAGCTGCCAACACTTCTTAGCGTTCTCTATAGATGCAGCCATTTTCTGTGACTGTAATTTCGGCCTTTTCCCAGAAGTCTCTATTCTGCCTATGCAAATTAACAAAAGCAGTGCTTATTCCTCACTTGCTCAAATGTCCTTCCTGTCCAGAAAGCTCTGATTAAGCATGCTTATTTTCTTTTTCTGGGATATTTTAAATTGTTTCGCTGTCCAGTCTGTGGCAGTAGAAAGCTGCTTATGATGCCAGGTTTTGATGAATCCCCAAGGTACAAGTACAGAGGAATATATCAGTCTCTAGGATATGGAACTTTTAGCTAACACATCACAATATGTGATGCTTGCCAAGAAAACACTACATTCTGGAGCGCTGATGATCAGAACATTCTGCTCCTGAAGGATAGAAAAGACAGCTTGATTGAAATAAAGTCTGTTTATATTGACGCTCTCTCTCTCCCTATATATACATACATGCGTACACACACACACACAGGTATGTCATGCATTTCTTCAGATTTGTTTCAACCATTTACCATTTATTGGAGAATCCCTACTTTTCAAGTGACTGCAAATGAAGTCATCTCTGGCACTTTTTGTGCAAAGTAAGAGACACACATGACACCTTTTTATAAAAGTCATCGGTTTCTTTGTTACTGTGTACTTTCAAAGCATGGGGCTTTCACACGTCAGGTAAACCTGATTACCACTACACAACAAAAGCAGATGCAGCTTTCTTATCTATGTCGTGATAGAACAGTTGTGAATTGAGTAGAAGAAGGGCCCTGATGTGATACTTATTACATGCAGCCTGTAAGATAGTCAAACATGCAGGCTAGGAAGGAAGATGCAAATATCAATGTATTAGAAAAACACCTAAAGGCGAGTGATATGCTTTCATTCATGCATGGCTAGGAAAAATCGCCATACTGTTGCAAACATTCTTACACCACCAACTGGAAATAAATGATTCTGACATTAAACGTAAAGGTGACAATGCATTTGTATCATCACCTTGAGAAAGATCATCTTGGAATTGAGCCGAGGGCCTCTACACTCAAAGCCAGAAACACTCCACTAAAATAAGATTCCTGTTGGTGCCAACAATTCTCCATGTTAATGCTTGTTCTAGGTGAGCAGTGAACCGATTGCAGGGCTCTTTTGAAAGCAAGGTCTGAGAACCAACAGATACATCCACACGCCGATTACTTTAGTGTTTTGAGAGAATTCCCTTTCTTGGAACGAGATTGCATGAAATAATCTTCAGGGCTTGGACAATTCCATGGCAAAACGGCACCTATCAACATTGTAGCCAACACAATATAACAACTGTTTCTGCCCGGTTTCGAACCGGGGACCTTTCGCGTGTGAGGCAAACGTGATAACCACTACACTACAGAAACAGATACCTACAGTTGATTTTTCTGTAATGAAACTGCTCCGAACTGGCTATTCCATGGGCCTCTGGCTTTAGATTTCTTTCATGCAACCTGCCCGACATCCCTAGCTGAACGCTCGTACATGCCATGCAAGACCAGATGTTTGGTATTAGCTCAGACTGGGCAGGGCTGAAGCATGAGACTCTAGCAAAGAATTATCCAATACTGCAAAGAAAAAATTGATGTTGGTTTTGAAACGCAAACTTCAAAACAACGTGAAAAGAGTACCAAGAAAAGGGCTCGTCCGGGATTTGAACCCGGGACCTCTCGCACCCAAAGCGAGAATCATACCCCTAGACCAACGAGCCCTCAAAATCCTCTTACCTCTCAAAAGCTAATACCGGCTCTAAGCCCGCAATGAAGATCATGCTGGTATCTTTATGATGCTTGGTCTGTGAATACGCATGAAAGTCAGTCTCAACTTACCCTTTCTCAAACGATAGCACTATCATTTACAAGTGTCTCCTTTTATTCCGTCCCAGCTTTGGACACGTCTTACAGGAAGTCAGCCCTTATTTATATATTTCTGCAGTGGCTGAAGCTTAATGAGAAAGAGTAACAAGTTGTTCATAACAACATAAGAAACACATTGTGCATTTTCTCTCAAATACTCCTTCACTTTGTGCCAAAAGAAATACCAAGGTGAATACCTAGGCCACAGATTCAAGCTAAAGATCTTCCTGCTGAATGCAAGGCGCAATAAAAACTGCATATCGCTGGACTAAAGCATTCCTTGCATAGCCTCTAACATCATAACATAACTGAGCTGCTAGCAGCAAGCTAACCAATACCTTTCTGAAATGAGAATGACATGTGCTTATCTGCTCAATCAGTGCTCAATCAGGCTCGATCAGGCGAGATTTAGAAAAGGTGGAAAGGGTCCAAGTGGATGCCCCTTCCTTTTTAGGGTGGGTCCTGCTGACTATCATAGGATTGCTTGTAAAAGTGGCCAGGGTCAGAGGAAAAGCTGCCAACACTTCTTAGCGTTCTCTATAGATGCAGCCATTTTCTGTGACTGTAATTTCGGCCTTTTCCCAGAAGTCTCTATTCTGCCTATGCAAATTAACAAAAGCAGTGCTTATTCCTCACTTGCTCAAATGTCCTTCCTGTCCAGAAAGCTCTGATTAAGCATGCTTATTTTCTTTTTCTGGGATATTTTAAATTGTTTCGCTGTCCAGTCTGTGGCAGTAGAAAGCTGCTTATGATGCCAGGTTTTGATGAATCCCCAAGGTACAAGTACAGAGGAATATATCAGTCTCTAGGATATGGAACTTTTAGCTAACACATCACAATATGTGATGCTTGCCAAGAAAACACTACATTCTGGAGCGCTGATGATCAGAACATTCTGCTCCTGAAGGATAGAAAAGACAGCTTGATTGAAATAAAGTCTGTTTATATTGACGCTCTCTCTCTCCCTATATATACATACATGCGTACACACACACACACAGGTATGTCATGCATTTCTTCAGATTTGTTTCAACCATTTACCATTTATTGGAGAATCCCTACTTTTCAAGTGACTGCAAATGAAGTCATCTCTGGCACTTTTTGTGCAAAGTAAGAGACACACATGACACCTTTTTATAAAAGTCATCGGTTTCTTTGTTACTGTGTACTTTCAAAGCATGGGGCTTTCACACGTCAGGTAAACCTGATTACCACTACACAACAAAAGCAGATGCAGCTTTCTTATCTATGTCGTGATAGAACAGTTGTGAATTGAGTAGAAGAAGGGCCCTGATGTGATACTTATTACATGCAGCCTGTAAGATAGTCAAACATGCAGGCTAGGAAGGAAGATGCAAATATCAATGTATTAGAAAAACACCTAAAGGCGAGTGATATGCTTTCATTCATGCATGGCTAGGAAAAATCGCCATACTGTTGCAAACATTCTTACACCACCAACTGGAAATAAATGATTCTGACATTAAACGTAAAGGTGACAATGCATTTGTATCATCACCTTGAGAAGGATCATCTTGGAATTGAGCCGAGGGCCTCTGCACTCAAAGCCAGAAACACTCCACTAAAATAAGATTCCTGTTGGTGCCAACAATTCTCCATGTTAATGCTTGTTCTAGGTGAGCAGTGAACCGATTGCAGGGCTCTTTTGAAAGCAAGGTCTGAGAACCAACAGATACATCCACACGCCGATTACTTTAGTGTTTTGAGAGAATTCCCTTTCTTGGAACGAGATTGCATGAAATAATCTTCAGGGCTTGGACAATTCCATGGCAAAACGGCACCTATCAACATTGTAGCCAACACAATATAACAACTGTTTCTGCCCGGTTTCAAACCGGGGACCTTTCGCGTGTGAGGCAAACGTGATAACCACTACACTACAGAAACAGATACCTACAGTTGATTTTTCTGTAATGAAACTGCTCCGAACTGGCTATTCCATGGGCCTCTGGCTTTAGATTTCTTTCATGCAACCTGCCCGACATCCCTAGCTGAACGCTCGTACATGCCATGCAAGACCAGATGTTTGGTATTAGCTCAGACTGGGCAGGGCTGAAGCATGAGACTCTAGCAAAGAATTATCCACTACTGCAAAGAAAAAATTGATGTTGGTTTTGAAACGCAAACTTCAAAACAACTTGAAAAGAGTACCAAGAAAAGGGCTCGTCCGGGATTTGAACCCGGGACCTCTCGCACCCAAAGTGAGAATCATACCCCTAGACCAACGAGCCCTCAAAATCCTCTTACCTCTCAAAAGCTAATACCGGCTCTAAGCCCGCAATGAAGATCATGCTGGTATCTTTATGATGCTTGGTCTGTGAATACGCATGAAAGTCAGTCTCAACTTACCCTTTCTCAAACGATAGCACTATCATTTACAAGTGTCTCCTTTTATTCCGTCCCAGCTTTGGACACGTCTTACAGGAAGTCAGCCCTTATTTATATATTTCTGCAGTGGCTGAAGCTTAATGAGAAAGAGTAACAAGTTGTTCATAACAACATAAGAAACACATTGTGCATTTTCTCTCAAATACTCCTTCACTTTGTGCCAAAAGAAATACCAAGGTGAATACCTAGGCCACAGATTCAAGCTAAAGATCTTCCTGCTGAATGCAAGGCGCAATAAAAACTGCATATCGCTGGACTAAAGCATTCCTTGCATAGCCTCTAACATCATAACATAACTGAGCTGCTAGCAGCAAGCTAACCAATACCTTTCTGAAATGAGAATGACATGTGCTTATCTGCTCAATCAGTGCTCAATTTAGCTCGATCAGGCGAGATTTAGAAAAGGTGGAAAGGGTCCAAGTGGATGCCCCTTCCTTTTTAGGGTAGGTCCTGCTGACTATCATAGGATTGCTTGTAAAAGTGGCCAGGGTCAGAGGAAAAGCTGCCAACACTTCTTAGCGTTCTCTATAGATGCAGCCATTTTCTGTGACTGTAATTTCGGCCTTTTCCCAGAAGTCTCTATTCTGCCTATGCAAATTAACAAAAGCAGTGCTTATTCCTCACTTGCTCAAATGTCCTTCCTGTCCAGAAAGCTCTGATTAAGCATGCTTATTTTCTTTTTCTGGGATATTTTAAATTGTTTCGCTGTCCAGTCTGTGGCAGTAGAAAGCTGCTTATGATGCCAGGTTTTGATGAATCCCCAAGGTACAAGTACAGAGGAATATATCAGTCTCTAGGATATGGAACTTTTAGCTAACACATCACAATATGTGATGCTTGCCAAGAAAACACTACATTCTGGAGCGCTGATGATCAGAACATTCTGCTCCTGAAGGATAGAAAAGACAGCTTGATTGAAATAAAGTCTGTTTATATTGACGCTCTCTCTCTCCCTATATATACATACATGCGTACACACACACACACAGGTATGTCATGCATTTCTTCAGATTTGTTTCAACCATTTACCATTTATTGGAGAATCCCTACTTTTCAAGTGACTGCAAATGAAGTCATCTCTGGCACTTTTTGTGCAAAGTAAGAGACACACATGACACCTTTTTATAAAAGTCATCGGTTTCTTTGTTACTGTGTACTTTCAAAGCATGGGGCTTTCACACGTCAGGTAAACCTGATTACCACTACACAACAAAAGCAGATGCAGCTTTCTTATCTATGTCGTGATAGAACAGTTGTGAATTGAGTAGAAGAAGGGCCCTGATGTGATACTTATTACATGCAGCCTGTAAGATAGTCAAACATGCAGGCTAGGAAGGAAGATGCAAATATCAATGTATTAGAAAAACACCTAAAGGCGAGTGATATGCTTTCATTCATGCATGGCTAGGAAAAATCGCCATACTGTTGCAAACATTCTTACACCACCAACTGGAAATAAATGATTCTGACATTAAACGTAAAGGTGACAATGCATTTGTATCATCACCTTGAGAAAGATCATCTTGGAATTGAGCCGAGGGCCTCTACACTCAAAGCCAGAAACACTCCACTAAAATAAGATTCCTGTTGGTGCCAACAATTCTCCATGTTAATGCTTGTTCTAGGTGAGCAGTGAACCGATTGCAGGGCTCTTTTGAAAGCAAGGTCTGAGAACCAACAGATACATCCACACGCCGATTACTTTAGTGTTTTGAGAGAATTCCCTTTCTTGGAACGAGATTGCATGAAATAATCTTCAGGGCTTGGACAATTCCATGGCAAAACGGCACCTATCAACATTGTAGCCAACACAATATAACAACTGTTTCTGCCCGGTTTCGAACCGGGGACCTTTCGCGTGTGAGGCAAACGTGATAACCACTACACTACAGAAACAGATACCTACAGTTGATTTTTCTGTAATGAAACTGCTCCGAACTGGCTATTCCATGGGCCTCTGGCTTTAGATTTCTTTCATGCAACCTGCCCGACATCCCTAGCTGAACGCTCGTACATGCCATGCAAGACCAGATGTTTGGTATTAGCTCAGACTGGGCAGGGCTGAAGCATGAGACTCTAGCAAAGAATTATCCAATACTGCAAAGAAAAAATTGATGTTGGTTTTGAAACGCAAACTTCAAAACAACGTGAAAAGAGTACCAAGAAAAGGGCTCGTCCGGGATTTGAACCCGGGACCTCTCGCACCCAAAGCGAGAATCATACCCCTAGACCAACGAGCCCTCAAAATCCTCTTACCTCTCAAAAGCTAATACCGGCTCTAAGCCCGCAATGAAGATCATGCTGGTATCTTTATGATGCTTGGTCTGTGAATACGCATGAAAGTCAGTCTCAACTTACCCTTTCTCAAACGATAGCACTATCATTTACAAGTGTCTCCTTTTATTCCGTCCCAGCTTTGGACACGTCTTACAGGAAGTCAGCCCTTATTTATATATTTCTGCAGTGGCTGAAGCTTAATGAGAAAGAGTAACAAGTTGTTCATAACAACATAAGAAACACATTGTGCATTTTCTCTCAAATACTCCTTCACTTTGTGCCAAAAGAAATACCAAGGTGAATACCTAGGCCACAGATTCAAGCTAAAGATCTTCCTGCTGAATGCAAGGCGCAATAAAAACTGCATATCGCTGGACTAAAGCATTCCTTGCATAGCCTCTAACATCATAACATAACTGAGCTGCTAGCAGCAAGCTAACCAATACCTTTCTGAAATGAGAATGACATGTGCTTATCTGCTCAATCAGTGCTCAATCAGGCTCGATCAGGCGAGATTTAGAAAAGGTGGAAAGGGTCCAAGTGGATGCCCCTTCCTTTTTAGGGTGGGTCCTGCTGACTATCATAGGATTGCTTGTAAAAGTGGCCAGGGTCAGAGGAAAAGCTGCCAACACTTCTTAGCGTTCTCTATAGATGCAGCCATTTTCTGTGACTGTAATTTCGGCCTTTTCCCAGAAGTCTCTATTCTGCCTATGCAAATTAACAAAAGCAGTGCTTATTCCTCACTTGCTCAAATGTCCTTCCTGTCCAGAAAGCTCTGATTAAGCATGCTTATTTTCTTTTTCTGGGATATTTTAAATTGTTTCGCTGTCCAGTCTGTGGCAGTAGAAAGCTGCTTATGATGCCAGGTTTTGATGAATCCCCAAGGTACAAGTACAGAGGAATATATCAGTCTCTAGGATATGGAACTTTTAGCTAACACATCACAATATGTGATGCTTGCCAAGAAAACACTACATTCTGGAGCGCTGATGATCAGAACATTCTGCTCCTGAAGGATAGAAAAGACAGCTTGATTGAAATAAAGTCTGTTTATATTGACGCTCTCTCTCTCCCTATATATACATACATGCGTACACACACACACACAGGTATGTCATGCATTTCTTCAGATTTGTTTCAACCATTTACCATTTATTGGAGAATCCCTACTTTTCAAGTGACTGCAAATGAAGTCATCTCTGGCACTTTTTGTGCAAAGTAAGAGACACACATGACACCTTTTTATAAAAGTCATCGGTTTCTTTGTTACTGTGTACTTTCAAAGCATGGGGCTTTCACACGTCAGGTAAACCTGATTACCACTACACAACAAAAGCAGATGCAGCTTTCTTATCTATGTCGTGATAGAACAGTTGTGAATTGAGTAGAAGAAGGGCCCTGATGTGATACTTATTACATGCAGCCTGTAAGATAGTCAAACATGCAGGCTAGGAAGGAAGATGCAAATATCAATGTATTAGAAAAACACCTAAAGGCGAGTGATATGCTTTCATTCATGCATGGCTAGGAAAAATCGCCATACTGTTGCAAACATTCTTACACCACCAACTGGAAATAAATGATTCTGACATTAAACGTAAAGGTGACAATGCATTTGTATCATCACCTTGAGAAGGATCATCTTGGAATTGAGCCGAGGGCCTCTGCACTCAAAGCCAGAAACACTCCACTAAAATAAGATTCCTGTTGGTGCCAACAATTCTCCATGTTAATGCTTGTTCTAGGTGAGCAGTGAACCGATTGCAGGGCTCTTTTGAAAGCAAGGTCTGAGAACCAACAGATACATCCACACGCCGATTACTTTAGTGTTTTGAGAGAATTCCCTTTCTTGGAACGAGATTGCATGAAATAATCTTCAGGGCTTGGACAATTCCATGGCAAAACGGCACCTATCAACATTGTAGCCAACACAATATAACAACTGTTTCTGCCCGGTTTCAAACCGGGGACCTTTCGCGTGTGAGGCAAACGTGATAACCACTACACTACAGAAACAGATACCTACAGTTGATTTTTCTGTAATGAAACTGCTCCGAACTGGCTATTCCATGGGCCTCTGGCTTTAGATTTCTTTCATGCAACCTGCCCGACATCCCTAGCTGAACGCTCGTACATGCCATGCAAGACCAGATGTTTGGTATTAGCTCAGACTGGGCAGGGCTGAAGCATGAGACTCTAGCAAAGAATTATCCACTACTGCAAAGAAAAAATTGATGTTGGTTTTGAAACGCAAACTTCAAAACAACTTGAAAAGAGTACCAAGAAAAGGGCTCGTCCGGGATTTGAACCCGGGACCTCTCGCACCCAAAGTGAGAATCATACCCCTAGACCAACGAGCCCTCAAAATCCTCTTACCTCTCAAAAGCTAATACCGGCTCTAAGCCCGCAATGAAGATCATGCTGGTATCTTTATGATGCTTGGTCTGTGAATACGCATGAAAGTCAGTCTCAACTTACCCTTTCTCAAACGATAGCACTATCATTTACAAGTGTCTCCTTTTATTCCGTCCCAGCTTTGGACACGTCTTACAGGAAGTCAGCCCTTATTTATATATTTCTGCAGTGGCTGAAGCTTAATGAGAAAGAGTAACAAGTTGTTCATAACAACATAAGAAACACATTGTGCATTTTCTCTCAAATACTCCTTCACTTTGTGCCAAAAGAAATACCAAGGTGAATACCTAGGCCACAGATTCAAGCTAAAGATCTTCCTGCTGAATGCAAGGCGCAATAAAAACTGCATATCGCTGGACTAAAGCATTCCTTGCATAGCCTCTAACATCATAACATAACTGAGCTGCTAGCAGCAAGCTAACCAATACCTTTCTGAAATGAGAATGACATGTGCTTATCTGCTCAATCAGTGCTCAATCAGGCTCGATCAGGCGAGATTTAGAAAAGGTGGAAAGGGTCCAAGTGGATGCCCCTTCCTTTTTAGGGTGGGTCCTGCTGACTATCATAGGATTGCTTGTAAAAGTGGCCAGGGTCAGAGGAAAAGCTGCCAACACTTCTTAGCGTTCTCTATAGATGCAGCCATTTTCTGTGACTGTAATTTCGGCCTTTTCCCAGAAGTCTCTATTCTGCCTATGCAAATTAACAAAAGCAGTGCTTATTCCTCACTTGCTCAAATGTCCTTCCTGTCCAGAAAGCTCTGATTAAGCATGCTTATTTTCTTTTTCTGGGATATTTTAAATTGTTTCGCTGTCCAGTCTGTGGCAGTAGAAAGCTGCTTATGATGCCAGGTTTTGATGAATCCCCAAGGTACAAGTACAGAGGAATATATCAGTCTCTAGGATATGGAACTTTTAGCTAACACATCACAATATGTGATGCTTGCCAAGAAAACACTACATTCTGGAGCGCTGATGATCAGAACATTCTGCTCCTGAAGGATAGAAAAGACAGCTTGATTGAAATAAAGTCTGTTTATATTGACGCTCTCTCTCTCCCTATATATACATACATGCGTACACACACACACACAGGTATGTCATGCATTTCTTCAGATTTGTTTCAACCATTTACCATTTATTGGAGAATCCCTACTTTTCAAGTGACTGCAAATGAAGTCATCTCTGGCACTTTTTGTGCAAAGTAAGAGACACACATGACACCTTTTTATAAAAGTCATCGGTTTCTTTGTTACTGTGTACTTTCAAAGCATGGGGCTTTCACACGTCAGGTAAACCTGATTACCACTACACAACAAAAGCAGATGCAGCTTTCTTATCTATGTCGTGATAGAACAGTTGTGAATTGAGTAGAAGAAGGGCCCTGATGTGATACTTATTACATGCAGCCTGTAAGATAGTCAAACATGCAGGCTAGGAAGGAAGATGCAAATATCAATGTATTAGAAAAACACCTAAAGGCGAGTGATATGCTTTCATTCATGCATGGCTAGGAAAAATCGCCATACTGTTGCAAACATTCTTACACCACCAACTGGAAATAAATGATTCTGACATTAAACGTAAAGGTGACAATGCATTTGTATCATCACCTTGAGAAGGATCATCTTGGAATTGAGCCGAGGGCCTCTGCACTCAAAGCCAGAAACACTCCACTAAAATAAGATTCCTGTTGGTGCCAACAATTCTCCATGTTAATGCTTGTTCTAGGTGAGCAGTGAACCGATTGCAGGGCTCTTTTGAAAGCAAGGTCTGAGAACCAACAGATACATCCACACGCCGATTACTTTAGTGTTTTGAGAGAATTCCCTTTCTTGGAACGAGATTGCATGAAATAATCTTCAGGGCTTGGACAATTCCATGGCAAAACGGCACCTATCAACATTGTAGCCAACACAATATAACAACTGTTTCTGCCCGGTTTCAAACCGGGGACCTTTCGCGTGTGAGGCAAACGTGATAACCACTACACTACAGAAACAGATACCTACAGTTGATTTTTCTGTAATGAAACTGCTCCGAACTGGCTATTCCATGGGCCTCTGGCTTTAGATTTCTTTCATGCAACCTGCCCGACATCCCTAGCTGAACGCTCGTACATGCCATGCAAGACCAGATGTTTGGTATTAGCTCAGACTGGGCAGGGCTGAAGCATGAGACTCTAGCAAAGAATTATCCACTACTGCAAAGAAAAAATTGATGTTGGTTTTGAAACGCAAACTTCAAAACAACTTGAAAAGAGTACCAAGAAAAGGGCTCGTCCGGGATTTGAACCCGGGACCTCTCGCACCCAAAGCGAGAATCATACCCCTAGACCAACGAGCCCTCAAAATCCTCTTACCTCTCAAAAGCTAATACCGGCTCTAAGCCCGCAATGAAGATCATGCTGGTATCTTTATGATGCTTGGTCTGTGAATACGCATGAAAGTCAGTCTCAACTTACCCTTTCTCAAACGATAGCACTATCATTTACAAGTGTCTCCTTTTATTCCGTCCCAGCTTTGGACACGTCTTACAGGAAGTCAGCCCTTATTTATATATTTCTGCAGTGGCTGAAGCTTAATGAGAAAGAGTAACAAGTTGTTCATAACAACATAAGAAACACATTGTGCATTTTCTCTCAAATACTCCTTCACTTTGTGCCAAAAGAAATACCAAGGTGAATACCTAGGCCACAGATTCAAGCTAAAGATCTTCCTGCTGAATGCAAGGCGCAATAAAAACTGCATATCGCTGGACTAAAGCATTCCTTGCATAGCCTCTAACATCATAACATAACTGAGCTGCTAGCAGCAAGCTAACCAATACCTTTCTGAAATGAGAATGACATGTGCTTATCTGCTCAATCAGTGCTCAATTTAGCTCGATCAGGCGAGATTTAGAAAAGGTGGAAAGGGTCCAAGTGGATGCCCCTTCCTTTTTAGGGTAGGTCCTGCTGACTATCATAGGATTGCTTGTAAAAGTGGCCAGGGTCAGAGGAAAAGCTGCCAACACTTCTTAGCGTTCTCTATAGATGCAGCCATTTTCTGTGACTGTAATTTCGGCCTTTTCCCAGAAGTCTCTATTCTGCCTATGCAAATTAACAAAAGCAGTGCTTATTCCTCACTTGCTCAAATGTCCTTCCTGTCCAGAAAGCTCTGATTAAGCATGCTTATTTTCTTTTTCTGGGATATTTTAAATTGTTTCGCTGTCCAGTCTGTGGCAGTAGAAAGCTGCTTATGATGCCAGGTTTTGATGAATCCCCAAGGTACAAGTACAGAGGAATATATCAGTCTCTAGGATATGGAACTTTTAGCTAACACATCACAATATGTGATGCTTGCCAAGAAAACACTACATTCTGGAGCGCTGATGATCAGAACATTCTGCTCCTGAAGGATAGAAAAGACAGCTTGATTGAAATAAAGTCTGTTTATATTGACGCTCTCTCTCTCCCTATATATACATACATGCGTACACACACACACACAGGTATGTCATGCATTTCTTCAGATTTGTTTCAACCATTTACCATTTATTGGAGAATCCCTACTTTTCAAGTGACTGCAAATGAAGTCATCTCTGGCACTTTTTGTGCAAAGTAAGAGACACACATGACACCTTTTTATAAAAGTCATCGGTTTCTTTGTTACTGTGTACTTTCAAAGCATGGGGCTTTCACACGTCAGGTAAACCTGATTACCACTACACAACAAAAGCAGATGCAGCTTTCTTATCTATGTCGTGATAGAACAGTTGTGAATTGAGTAGAAGAAGGGCCCTGATGTGATACTTATTACATGCAGCCTGTAAGATAGTCAAACATGCAGGCTAGGAAGGAAGATGCAAATATCAATGTATTAGAAAAACACCTAAAGGCGAGTGATATGCTTTCATTCATGCATGGCTAGGAAAAATCGCCATACTGTTGCAAACATTCTTACACCACCAACTGGAAATAAATGATTCTGACATTAAACGTAAAGGTGACAATGCATTTGTATCATCACCTTGAGAAAGATCATCTTGGAATTGAGCCGAGGGCCTCTACACTCAAAGCCAGAAACACTCCACTAAAATAAGATTCCTGTTGGTGCCAACAATTCTCCATGTTAATGCTTGTTCTAGGTGAGCAGTGAACCGATTGCAGGGCTCTTTTGAAAGCAAGGTCTGAGAACCAACAGATACATCCACACGCCGATTACTTTAGTGTTTTGAGAGAATTCCCTTTCTTGGAACGAGATTGCATGAAATAATCTTCAGGGCTTGGACAATTCCATGGCAAAACGGCACCTATCAACATTGTAGCCAACACAATATAACAACTGTTTCTGCCCGGTTTCGAACCGGGGACCTTTCGCGTGTGAGGCAAACGTGATAACCACTACACTACAGAAACAGATACCTACAGTTGATTTTTCTGTAATGAAACTGCTCCGAACTGGCTATTCCATGGGCCTCTGGCTTTAGATTTCTTTCATGCAACCTGCCCGACATCCCTAGCTGAACGCTCGTACATGCCATGCAAGACCAGATGTTTGGTATTAGCTCAGACTGGGCAGGGCTGAAGCATGAGACTCTAGCAAAGAATTATCCAATACTGCAAAGAAAAAATTGATGTTGGTTTTGAAACGCAAACTTCAAAACAACGTGAAAAGAGTACCAAGAAAAGGGCTCGTCCGGGATTTGAACCCGGGACCTCTCGCACCCAAAGCGAGAATCATACCCCTAGACCAACGAGCCCTCAAAATCCTCTTACCTCTCAAAAGCTAATACCGGCTCTAAGCCCGCAATGAAGATCATGCTGGTATCTTTATGATGCTTGGTCTGTGAATACGCATGAAAGTCAGTCTCAACTTACCCTTTCTCAAACGATAGCACTATCATTTACAAGTGTCTCCTTTTATTCCGTCCCAGCTTTGGACACGTCTTACAGGAAGTCAGCCCTTATTTATATATTTCTGCAGTGGCTGAAGCTTAATGAGAAAGAGTAACAAGTTGTTCATAACAACATAAGAAACACATTGTGCATTTTCTCTCAAATACTCCTTCACTTTGTGCCAAAAGAAATACCAAGGTGAATACCTAGGCCACAGATTCAAGCTAAAGATCTTCCTGCTGAATGCAAGGCGCAATAAAAACTGCATATCGCTGGACTAAAGCATTCCTTGCATAGCCTCTAACATCATAACATAACTGAGCTGCTAGCAGCAAGCTAACCAATACCTTTCTGAAATGAGAATGACATGTGCTTATCTGCTCAATCAGTGCTCAATCAGGCTCGATCAGGCGAGATTTAGAAAAGGTGGAAAGGGTCCAAGTGGATGCCCCTTCCTTTTTAGGGTGGGTCCTGCTGACTATCATAGGATTGCTTGTAAAAGTGGCCAGGGTCAGAGGAAAAGCTGCCAACACTTCTTAGCGTTCTCTATAGATGCAGCCATTTTCTGTGACTGTAATTTCGGCCTTTTCCCAGAAGTCTCTATTCTGCCTATGCAAATTAACAAAAGCAGTGCTTATTCCTCACTTGCTCAAATGTCCTTCCTGTCCAGAAAGCTCTGATTAAGCATGCTTATTTTCTTTTTCTGGGATATTTTAAATTGTTTCGCTGTCCAGTCTGTGGCAGTAGAAAGCTGCTTATGATGCCAGGTTTTGATGAATCCCCAAGGTACAAGTACAGAGGAATATATCAGTCTCTAGGATATGGAACTTTTAGCTAACACATCACAATATGTGATGCTTGCCAAGAAAACACTACATTCTGGAGCGCTGATGATCAGAACATTCTGCTCCTGAAGGATAGAAAAGACAGCTTGATTGAAATAAAGTCTGTTTATATTGACGCTCTCTCTCTCCCTATATATACATACATGCGTACACACACACACACAGGTATGTCATGCATTTCTTCAGATTTGTTTCAACCATTTACCATTTATTGGAGAATCCCTACTTTTCAAGTGACTGCAAATGAAGTCATCTCTGGCACTTTTTGTGCAAAGTAAGAGACACACATGACACCTTTTTATAAAAGTCATCGGTTTCTTTGTTACTGTGTACTTTCAAAGCATGGGGCTTTCACACGTCAGGTAAACCTGATTACCACTACACAACAAAAGCAGATGCAGCTTTCTTATCTATGTCGTGATAGAACAGTTGTGAATTGAGTAGAAGAAGGGCCCTGATGTGATACTTATTACATGCAGCCTGTAAGATAGTCAAACATGCAGGCTAGGAAGGAAGATGCAAATATCAATGTATTAGAAAAACACCTAAAGGCGAGTGATATGCTTTCATTCATGCATGGCTAGGAAAAATCGCCATACTGTTGCAAACATTCTTACACCACCAACTGGAAATAAATGATTCTGACATTAAACGTAAAGGTGACAATGCATTTGTATCATCACCTTGAGAAGGATCATCTTGGAATTGAGCCGAGGGCCTCTGCACTCAAAGCCAGAAACACTCCACTAAAATAAGATTCCTGTTGGTGCCAACAATTCTCCATGTTAATGCTTGTTCTAGGTGAGCAGTGAACCGATTGCAGGGCTCTTTTGAAAGCAAGGTCTGAGAACCAACAGATACATCCACACGCCGATTACTTTAGTGTTTTGAGAGAATTCCCTTTCTTGGAACGAGATTGCATGAAATAATCTTCAGGGCTTGGACAATTCCATGGCAAAACAGCACCTATCAACATTGTAGCCAACACAATATAACAACTGTTTCTGCCCGGTTTCAAACCGGGGACCTTTCGCGTGTGAGGCAAACGTGATAACCACTACACTACAGAAACAGATACCTACAGTTGATTTTTCTGTAATGAAACTGCTCCGAACTGGCTATTCCATGGGCCTCTGGCTTTAGATTTCTTTCATGCAACCTGCCCGACATCCCTAGCTGAACGCTCGTACATGCCATGCAAGACCAGATGTTTGGTATTAGCTCAGACTGGGCAGGGCTGAAGCATGAGACTCTAGCAAAGAATTATCCACTACTGCAAAGAAAAAATTGATGTTGGGTTTGAAACGCAAACTTCAAAACAACTTGAAAAGAGTACCAAGAAAAGGGCTCGTCCGGGATTTGAACCCGGGACCTCTCGCACCCAAAGTGAGAATCATACCCCTAGACCAACGAGCCCTCAAAATCCTCTTACCTCTCAAAAGCTAATACCGGCTCTAAGCCCGCAATGAAGATCATGCTGGTATCTTTATGATGCTTGGTCTGTGAATACGCATGAAAGTCAGTCTCAACTTACCCTTTCTCAAACGATAGCACTATCATTTACAAGTGTCTCCTTTTATTCCGTCCCAGCTTTGGACACGTCTTACAGGAAGTCAGCCCTTATTTATATATTTCTGCAGTGGCTGAAGCTTAATGAGAAAGAGTAACAAGTTGTTCATAACAACATAAGAAACACATTGTGCATTTTCTCTCAAATACTCCTTCACTTTGTGCCAAAAGAAATACCAAGGTGAATACCTAGGCCACAGATTCAAGCTAAAGATCTTCCTGCTGAATGCAAGGCGCAATAAAAACTGCATATCGCTGGACTAAAGCATTCCTTGCATAGCCTCTAACATCATAACATAACTGAGCTGCTAGCAGCAAGCTAACCAATACCTTTCTGAAATGAGAATGACATGTGCTTATCTGCTCAATCAGTGCTCAATCAGGCTCGATCAGGCGAGATTTAGAAAAGGTGGAAAGGGTCCAAGTGGATGCCCCTTCCTTTTTAGGGTGGGTCCTGCTGACTATCATAGGATTGCTTGTAAAAGTGGCCAGGGTCAGAGGAAAAGCTGCCAACACTTCTTAGCGTTCTCTATAGATGCAGCCATTTTCTGTGACTGTAATTTCGGCCTTTTCCCAGAAGTCTCTATTCTGCCTATGCAAATTAACAAAAGCAGTGCTTATTCCTCACTTGCTCAAATGTCCTTCCTGTCCAGAAAGCTCTGATTAAGCATGCTTATTTTCTTTTTCTGGGATATTTTAAATTGTTTCGCTGTCCAGTCTGTGGCAGTAGAAAGCTGCTTATGATGCCAGGTTTTGATGAATCCCCAAGGTACAAGTACAGAGGAATATATCAGTCTCTAGGATATGGAACTTTTAGCTAACACATCACAATATGTGATGCTTGCCAAGAAAACACTACATTCTGGAGCGCTGATGATCAGAACATTCTGCTCCTGAAGGATAGAAAAGACAGCTTGATTGAAATAAAGTCTGTTTATATTGACGCTCTCTCTCTCCCTATATATACATACATGCGTACACACACACACACAGGTATGTCATGCATTTCTTCAGATTTGTTTCAACCATTTACCATTTATTGGAGAATCCCTACTTTTCAAGTGACTGCAAATGAAGTCATCTCTGGCACTTTTTGTGCAAAGTAAGAGACACACATGACACCTTTTTATAAAAGTCATCGGTTTCTTTGTTACTGTGTACTTTCAAAGCATGGGGCTTTCACACGTCAGGTAAACCTGATTACCACTACACAACAAAAGCAGATGCAGCTTTCTTATCTATGTCGTGATAGAACAGTTGTGAATTGAGTAGAAGAAGGGCCCTGATGTGATACTTATTACATGCAGCCTGTAAGATAGTCAAACATGCAGGCTAGGAAGGAAGATGCAAATATCAATGTATTAGAAAAACACCTAAAGGCGAGTGATATGCTTTCATTCATGCATGGCTAGGAAAAATCGCCATACTGTTGCAAACATTCTTACACCACCAACTGGAAATAAATGATTCTGACATTAAACGTAAAGGTGACAATGCATTTGTATCATCACCTTGAGAAGGATCATCTTGGAATTGAGCCGAGGGCCTCTGCACTCAAAGCCAGAAACACTCCACTAAAATAAGATTCCTGTTGGTGCCAACAATTCTCCATGTTAATGCTTGTTCTAGGTGAGCAGTGAACCGATTGCAGGGCTCTTTTGAAAGCAAGGTCTGAGAACCAACAGATACATCCACACGCCGATTACTTTAGTGTTTTGAGAGAATTCCCTTTCTTGGAACGAGATTGCATGAAATAATCTTCAGGGCTTGGACAATTCCATGGCAAAACGGCACCTATCAACATTGTAGCCAACACAATATAACAACTGTTTCTGCCCGGTTTCAAACCGGGGACCTTTCGCGTGTGAGGCAAACGTGATAACCACTACACTACAGAAACAGATACCTACAGTTGATTTTTCTGTAATGAAACTGCTCCGAACTGGCTATTCCATGGGCCTCTGGCTTTAGATTTCTTTCATGCAACCTGCCCGACATCCCTAGCTGAACGCTCGTACATGCCATGCAAGACCAGATGTTTGGTATTAGCTCAGACTGGGCAGGGCTGAAGCATGAGACTCTAGCAAAGAATTATCCACTACTGCAAAGAAAAAATTGATGTTGGTTTTGAAACGCAAACTTCAAAACAACTTGAAAAGAGTACCAAGAAAAGGGCTCGTCCGGGATTTGAACCCGGGACCTCTCGCACCCAAAGCGAGAATCATACCCCTAGACCAACGAGCCCTCAAAATCCTCTTACCTCTCAAAAGCTAATACCGGCTCTAAGCCCGCAATGAAGATCATGCTGGTATCTTTATGATGCTTGGTCTGTGAATACGCATGAAAGTCAGTCTCAACTTACCCTTTCTCAAACGATAGCACTATCATTTACAAGTGTCTCCTTTTATTCCGTCCCAGCTTTGGACACGTCTTACAGGAAGTCAGCCCTTATTTATATATTTCTGCAGTGGCTGAAGCTTAATGAGAAAGAGTAACAAGTTGTTCATAACAACATAAGAAACACATTGTGCATTTTCTCTCAAATACTCCTTCACTTTGTGCCAAAAGAAATACCAAGGTGAATACCTAGGCCACAGATTCAAGCTAAAGATCTTTCTGCTGAATGCAAGGCGCAATAAAAACTGCATATCGCTGGACTAAAGCATTCCTTGCATAGCCTCTAACATCATAACATAACTGAGCTGCTAGCAGCAAGCTAACCAATACCTTTCTGAAATGAGAATGACATGTGCTTATCTGCTCAATCAGTGCTCAATCAGTGCTCGATCAGGCGAGATTTAGAAAAGGTGGAAAGGGTCCAAGTGGATGCCCCTTCCTTTTTAGGGTGGGTCCTGCTCACTATCATAGGATTGCTTGTAAAAGTGGCCAGGGTCAGAGGAAAAGCTGCCAACACTTCTTAGCGTTCTCTATAGATGCAGCCATTTTCTGTGACTGTAATTTCGGCCTTTTCCCAGAAGTCTCTATTCTGCCTATGCAAATTAACAAAAGCAGTGCTTATTCCTCACTTGCTCAAATGTCCTTCCTGTCCAGAAAGCTCTGATTAAGCATGCTTATTTTCTTTTTCTGGGATATTTTAAATTGTTTCGCTGTCCAGTCTGTGGCAGTAGAAAGCTGCTTATGATGCCAGGTTTTGATGAATCCCCAAGGTACAAGTACAGAGGAATATATCAGTCTCTAGGATATGGAACTTTTAGCTAACACATCACAATATGTGATGCTTGCCAAGAAAACACTACATTCTGGAGCGCTGATGATCAGAACATTCTGCTCCTGAAGGATAGAAAAGACAGCTTGATTGAAATAAAGTCTGTTTATATTGACGCTCTCTCTCTCCCTATATATACATACATGCGTACACACACACACACAGGTATGTCATGCATTTCTTCAGATTTGTTTCAACCATTTACCATTTATTGGAGAATCCCTACTTTTCAAGTGACTGCAAATGAAGTCATCTCTGGCACTTTTTGTGCAAAGTAAGAGACACACATGACACCTTTTTATAAAAGTCATCGGTTTCTTTGTTACTGTGTACTTTCAAAGCATGGGGCTTTCACACGTCAGGTAAACCTGATTACCACTACACAACAAAAGCAGATGCAGCTTTCTTATCTATGTCGTGATAGAACAGTTGTGAATTGAGTAGAAGAAGGGCCCTGATGTGATACTTATTACATGCAGCCTGTAAGATAGTCAAACATGCAGGCTAGGAAGGAAGATGCAAATATCAATGTATTAGAAAAACACCTAAAGGCGAGTGATATGCTTTCATTCATGCATGGCTAGGAAAAATCGCCATACTGTTGCAAACATTCTTACACCACCAACTGGAAATAAATGATTCTGACATTAAACGTAAAGGTGACAATGCATTTGTATCATCACCTTGAGAAGGATCATCTTGGAATTGAGCCGAGGGCCTCTACACTCAAAGCCAGAAACACTCCACTAAAATAAGATTCCTGTTGGTGCCAACAATTCTCCATGTTAATGCTTGTTCTAGGTGAGCAGTGAACCGATTGCAGGGCTCTTTTGAAAGCAAGGTCTGAGAACCAACAGATACATCCACACGCCGATTACTTTAGTGTTTTGAGAGAATTCCCTTTCTTGGAACGAGATTGCATGAAATAATCTTCAGGGCTTGGACAATTCCATGGCAAAACGGCACCTATCAACATTGTAGCCAACACAATATAACAACTGTTTCTGCCCGGTTTCGAACCGGGGACCTTTCGCGTGTGAGGCAAACGTGATAACCACTACACTACAGAAACAGATACCTACAGTTGATTTTTCTGTAATGAAACTGCTCCGAACTGGCTATTCCATGGGCCTCTGGCTTTAGATTTCTTTCATGCAACCTGCCCGACATCCCTAGCTGAACGCTCGTACATGCCATGCAAGACCAGATGTTTGGTATTAGCTCAGACTGGGCAGGGCTGAAGCATGAGACTCTAGCAAAGAATTATCCACTACTGCAAAGAAAAAATTGATGTTGGTTTTGAAACGCAAACTTCAAAACAACTTGAAAAGAGTACCAAGAAAAGGGCTCGTCCGGGATTTGAACCCGGGACCTCTCGCACCCAAAGTGAGAATCATACCCCTAGACCAACGAGCCCTCAAAATCCTCTTACCTCTCAAAAGCTAATACCGGCTCTAAGCCCGCAATGAAGATCATGCTGGTATCTTTATGATGCTTGGTCTGTGAATACGCATGAAAGTCAGTCTCAACTTACCCTTTCTCAAACGATAGCACTATCATTTACAAGTGTCTCCTTTTATTCCGTCCCAGCTTTGGACACGTCTTACAGGAAGTCAGCCCTTATTTATATATTTCTGCAGTGGCTGAAGCTTAATGAGAAAGAGTAACAAGTTGTTCATAACAACATAAGAAACACATTGTGCATTTTCTCTCAAATACTCCTTCACTTTGTGCCAAAAGAAATACCAAGGTGAATACCTAGGCCACAGATTCAAGCTAAAGATCTTCCTGCTGAATGCAAGGCGCAATAAAAACTGCATATCGCTGGACTAAAGCATTCCTTGCATAGCCTCTAACATCATAACATAACTGAGCTGCTAGCAGCAAGCTAACCAATACCTTTCTGAAATGAGAATGACATGTGCTTATCTGCTCAATCAGTGCTCAATCAGGCTCGATCAGGCGAGATTTAGAAAAGGTGGAAAGGGTCCAAGTGGATGCCCCTTCCTTTTTAGGGTGGGTCCTGCTGACTATCATAGGATTGCTTGTAAAAGTGGCCAGGGTCAGAGGAAAAGCTGCCAACACTTCTTAGCGTTCTCTATAGATGCAGCCATTTTCTGTGACTGTAATTTCGGCCTTTTCCCAGAAGTCTCTATTCTGCCTATGCAAATTAACAAAAGCAGTGCTTATTCCTCACTTGCTCAAATGTCCTTCCTGTCCAGAAAGCTCTGATTAAGCATGCTTATTTTCTTTTTCTGGGATATTTTAAATTGTTTCGCTGTCCAGTCTGTGGCAGTAGAAAGCTGCTTATGATGCCAGGTTTTGATGAATCCCCAAGGTACAAGTACAGAGGAATATATCAGTCTCTAGGATATGGAACTTTTAGCTAACACATCACAATATGTGATGCTTGCCAAGAAAACACTACATTCTGGAGCGCTGATGATCAGAACATTCTGCTCCTGAAGGATAGAAAAGACAGCTTGATTGAAATAAAGTCTGTTTATATTGACGCTCTCTCTCTCCCTATATATACATACATGCGTACACACACACACACAGGTATGTCATGCATTTCTTCAGATTTGTTTCAACCATTTACCATTTATTGGAGAATCCCTACTTTTCAAGTGACTGCAAATGAAGTCATCTCTGGCACTTTTTGTGCAAAGTAAGAGACACACATGACACCTTTTTATAAAAGTCATCGGTTTCTTTGTTACTGTGTACTTTCAAAGCATGGGGCTTTCACACGTCAGGTAAACCTGATTACCACTACACAACAAAAGCAGATGCAGCTTTCTTATCTATGTCGTGATAGAACAGTTGTGAATTGAGTAGAAGAAGGGCCCTGATGTGATACTTATTACATGCAGCCTGTAAGATAGTCAAACATGCAGGCTAGGAAGGAAGATGCAAATATCAATGTATTAGAAAAACACCTAAAGGCGAGTGATATGCTTTCATTCATGCATGGCTAGGAAAAATCGCCATACTGTTGCAAACATTCTTACACCACCAACTGGAAATAAATGATTCTGACATTAAACGTAAAGGTGACAATGCATTTGTATCATCACCTTGAGAAGGATCATCTTGGAATTGAGCCGAGGGCCTCTGCACTCAAAGCCAGAAACACTCCACTAAAATAAGATTCCTGTTGGTGCCAACAATTCTCCATGTTAATGCTTGTTCTAGGTGAGCAGTGAACCGATTGCAGGGCTCTTTTGAAAGCAAGGTCTGAGAACCAACAGATACATCCACACGCCGATTACTTTAGTGTTTTGAGAGAATTCCCTTTCTTGGAACGAGATTGCATGAAATAATCTTCAGGGCTTGGACAATTCCATGGCAAAACGGCACCTATCAACATTGTAGCCAACACAATATAACAACTGTTTCTGCCCGGTTTCAAACCGGGGACCTTTCGCGTGTGAGGCAAACGTGATAACCACTACACTACAGAAACAGATACCTACAGTTGATTTTTCTGTAATGAAACTGCTCCGAACTGGCTATTCCATGGGCCTCTGGCTTTAGATTTCTTTCATGCAACCTGCCCGACATCCCTAGCTGAACGCTCGTACATGCCATGCAAGACCAGATGTTTGGTATTAGCTCAGACTGGGCAGGGCTGAAGCATGAGACTCTAGCAAAGAATTATCCACTACTGCAAAGAAAAAATTGATGTTGGTTTTGAAACGCAAACTTCAAAACAACTTGAAAAGAGTACCAAGAAAAGGGCTCGTCCGGGATTTGAACCCGGGACCTCTCGCACCCAAAGCGAGAATCATACCCCTAGACCAACGAGCCCTCAAAATCCTCTTACCTCTCAAAAGCTAATACCGGCTCTAAGCCCGCAATGAAGATCATGCTGGTATCTTTATGATGCTTGGTCTGTGAATACGCATGAAAGTCAGTCTCAACTTACCCTTTCTCAAACGATAGCACTATCATTTACAAGTGTCTCCTTTTATTCCGTCCCAGCTTTGGACACGTCTTACAGGAAGTCAGCCCTTATTTATATATTTCTGCAGTGGCTGAAGCTTAATGAGAAAGAGTAACAAGTTGTTCATAACAACATAAGAAACACATTGTGCATTTTCTCTCAAATACTCCTTCACTTTGTGCCAAAAGAAATACCAAGGTGAATACCTAGGCCACAGATTCAAGCTAAAGATCTTCCTGCTGAATGCAAGGCGCAATAAAAACTGCATATCGCTGGACTAAAGCATTCCTTGCATAGCCTCTAACATCATAACATAACTGAGCTGCTAGCAGCAAGCTAACCAATACCTTTCTGAAATGAGAATGACATGTGCTTATCTGCTCAATCAGTGCTCAATTTAGCTCGATCAGGCGAGATTTAGAAAAGGTGGAAAGGGTCCAAGTGGATGCCCCTTCCTTTTTAGGGTAGGTCCTGCTGACTATCATAGGATTGCTTGTAAAAGTGGCCAGGGTCAGAGGAAAAGCTGCCAACACTTCTTAGCGTTCTCTATAGATGCAGCCATTTTCTGTGACTGTAATTTCGGCCTTTTCCCAGAAGTCTCTATTCTGCCTATGCAAATTAACAAAAGCAGTGCTTATTCCTCACTTGCTCAAATGTCCTTCCTGTCCAGAAAGCTCTGATTAAGCATGCTTATTTTCTTTTTCTGGGATATTTTAAATTGTTTCGCTGTCCAGTCTGTGGCAGTAGAAAGCTGCTTATGATGCCAGGTTTTGATGAATCCCCAAGGTACAAGTACAGAGGAATATATCAGTCTCTAGGATATGGAACTTTTAGCTAACACATCACAATATGTGATGCTTGCCAAGAAAACACTACATTCTGGAGCGCTGATGATCAGAACATTCTGCTCCTGAAGGATAGAAAAGACAGCTTGATTGAAATAAAGTCTGTTTATATTGACGCTCTCTCTCTCCCTATATATACATACATGCGTACACACACACACACAGGTATGTCATGCATTTCTTCAGATTTGTTTCAACCATTTACCATTTATTGGAGAATCCCTACTTTTCAAGTGACTGCAAATGAAGTCATCTCTGGCACTTTTTGTGCAAAGTAAGAGACACACATGACACCTTTTTATAAAAGTCATCGGTTTCTTTGTTACTGTGTACTTTCAAAGCATGGGGCTTTCACACGTCAGGTAAACCTGATTACCACTACACAACAAAAGCAGATGCAGCTTTCTTATCTATGTCGTGATAGAACAGTTGTGAATTGAGTAGAAGAAGGGCCCTGATGTGATACTTATTACATGCAGCCTGTAAGATAGTCAAACATGCAGGCTAGGAAGGAAGATGCAAATATCAATGTATTAGAAAAACACCTAAAGGCGAGTGATATGCTTTCATTCATGCATGGCTAGGAAAAATCGCCATACTGTTGCAAACATTCTTACACCACCAACTGGAAATAAATGATTCTGACATTAAACGTAAAGGTGACAATGCATTTGTATCATCACCTTGAGAAAGATCATCTTGGAATTGAGCCGAGGGCCTCTACACTCAAAGCCAGAAACACTCCACTAAAATAAGATTCCTGTTGGTGCCAACAATTCTCCATGTTAATGCTTGTTCTAGGTGAGCAGTGAACCGATTGCAGGGCTCTTTTGAAAGCAAGGTCTGAGAACCAACAGATACATCCACACGCCGATTACTTTAGTGTTTTGAGAGAATTCCCTTTCTTGGAACGAGATTGCATGAAATAATCTTCAGGGCTTGGACAATTCCATGGCAAAACGGCACCTATCAACATTGTAGCCAACACAATATAACAACTGTTTCTGCCCGGTTTCGAACCGGGGACCTTTCGCGTGTGAGGCAAACGTGATAACCACTACACTACAGAAACAGATACCTACAGTTGATTTTTCTGTAATGAAACTGCTCCGAACTGGCTATTCCATGGGCCTCTGGCTTTAGATTTCTTTCATGCAACCTGCCCGACATCCCTAGCTGAACGCTCGTACATGCCATGCAAGACCAGATGTTTGGTATTAGCTCAGACTGGGCAGGGCTGAAGCATGAGACTCTAGCAAAGAATTATCCAATACTGCAAAGAAAAAATTGATGTTGGTTTTGAAACGCAAACTTCAAAACAACGTGAAAAGAGTACCAAGAAAAGGGCTCGTCCGGGATTTGAACCCGGGACCTCTCGCACCCAAAGCGAGAATCATACCCCTAGACCAACGAGCCCTCAAAATCCTCTTACCTCTCAAAAGCTAATACCGGCTCTAAGCCCGCAATGAAGATCATGCTGGTATCTTTATGATGCTTGGTCTGTGAATACGCATGAAAGTCAGTCTCAACTTACCCTTTCTCAAACGATAGCACTATCATTTACAAGTGTCTCCTTTTATTCCGTCCCAGCTTTGGACACGTCTTACAGGAAGTCAGCCCTTATTTATATATTTCTGCAGTGGCTGAAGCTTAATGAGAAAGAGTAACAAGTTGTTCATAACAACATAAGAAACACATTGTGCATTTTCTCTCAAATACTCCTTCACTTTGTGCCAAAAGAAATACCAAGGTGAATACCTAGGCCACAGATTCAAGCTAAAGATCTTCCTGCTGAATGCAAGGCGCAATAAAAACTGCATATCGCTGGACTAAAGCATTCCTTGCATAGCCTCTAACATCATAACATAACTGAGCTGCTAGCAGCAAGCTAACCAATACCTTTCTGAAATGAGAATGACATGTGCTTATCTGCTCAATCAGTGCTCAATCAGGCTCGATCAGGCGAGATTTAGAAAAGGTGGAAAGGGTCCAAGTGGATGCCCCTTCCTTTTTAGGGTGGGTCCTGCTGACTATCATAGGATTGCTTGTAAAAGTGGCCAGGGTCAGAGGAAAAGCTGCCAACACTTCTTAGCGTTCTCTATAGATGCAGCCATTTTCTGTGACTGTAATTTCGGCCTTTTCCCAGAAGTCTCTATTCTGCCTATGCAAATTAACAAAAGCAGTGCTTATTCCTCACTTGCTCAAATGTCCTTCCTGTCCAGAAAGCTCTGATTAAGCATGCTTATTTTCTTTTTCTGGGATATTTTAAATTGTTTCGCTGTCCAGTCTGTGGCAGTAGAAAGCTGCTTATGATGCCAGGTTTTGATGAATCCCCAAGGTACAAGTACAGAGGAATATATCAGTCTCTAGGATATGGAACTTTTAGCTAACACATCACAATATGTGATGCTTGCCAAGAAAACACTACATTCTGGAGCGCTGATGATCAGAACATTCTGCTCCTGAAGGATAGAAAAGACAGCTTGATTGAAATAAAGTCTGTTTATATTGACGCTCTCTCTCTCCCTATATATACATACATGCGTACACACACACACACAGGTATGTCATGCATTTCTTCAGATTTGTTTCAACCATTTACCATTTATTGGAGAATCCCTACTTTTCAAGTGACTGCAAATGAAGTCATCTCTGGCACTTTTTGTGCAAAGTAAGAGACACACATGACACCTTTTTATAAAAGTCATCGGTTTCTTTGTTACTGTGTACTTTCAAAGCATGGGGCTTTCACACGTCAGGTAAACCTGATTACCACTACACAACAAAAGCAGATGCAGCTTTCTTATCTATGTCGTGATAGAACAGTTGTGAATTGAGTAGAAGAAGGGCCCTGATGTGATACTTATTACATGCAGCCTGTAAGATAGTCAAACATGCAGGCTAGGAAGGAAGATGCAAATATCAATGTATTAGAAAAACACCTAAAGGCGAGTGATATGCTTTCATTCATGCATGGCTAGGAAAAATCGCCATACTGTTGCAAACATTCTTACACCACCAACTGGAAATAAATGATTCTGACATTAAACGTAAAGGTGACAATGCATTTGTATCATCACCTTGAGAAGGATCATCTTGGAATTGAGCCGAGGGCCTCTGCACTCAAAGCCAGAAACACTCCACTAAAATAAGATTCCTGTTGGTGCCAACAATTCTCCATGTTAATGCTTGTTCTAGGTGAGCAGTGAACCGATTGCAGGGCTCTTTTGAAAGCAAGGTCTGAGAACCAACAGATACATCCACACGCCGATTACTTTAGTGTTTTGAGAGAATTCCCTTTCTTGGAACGAGATTGCATGAAATAATCTTCAGGGCTTGGACAATTCCATGGCAAAACAGCACCTATCAACATTGTAGCCAACACAATATAACAACTGTTTCTGCCCGGTTTCAAACCGGGGACCTTTCGCGTGTGAGGCAAACGTGATAACCACTACACTACAGAAACAGATACCTACAGTTGATTTTTCTGTAATGAAACTGCTCCGAACTGGCTATTCCATGGGCCTCTGGCTTTAGATTTCTTTCATGCAACCTGCCCGACATCCCTAGCTGAACGCTCGTACATGCCATGCAAGACCAGATGTTTGGTATTAGCTCAGACTGGGCAGGGCTGAAGCATGAGACTCTAGCAAAGAATTATCCACTACTGCAAAGAAAAAATTGATGTTGGTTTTGAAACGCAAACTTCAAAACAACTTGAAAAGAGTACCAAGAAAAGGGCTCGTCCGGGATTTGAACCCGGGACCTCTCGCACCCAAAGTGAGAATCATACCCCTAGACCAACGAGCCCTCAAAATCCTCTTACCTCTCAAAAGCTAATACCGGCTCTAAGCCCGCAATGAAGATCATGCTGGTATCTTTATGATGCTTGGTCTGTGAATACGCATGAAAGTCAGTCTCAACTTACCCTTTCTCAAACGATAGCACTATCATTTACAAGTGTCTCCTTTTATTCCGTCCCAGCTTTGGACACGTCTTACAGGAAGTCAGCCCTTATTTATATATTTCTGCAGTGGCTGAAGCTTAATGAGAAAGAGTAACAAGTTGTTCATAACAACATAAGAAACACATTGTGCATTTTCTCTCAAATACTCCTTCACTTTGTGCCAAAAGAAATACCAAGGTGAATACCTAGGCCACAGATTCAAGCTAAAGATCTTCCTGCTGAATGCAAGGCGCAATAAAAACTGCATATCGCTGGACTAAAGCATTCCTTGCATAGCCTCTAACATCATAACATAACTGAGCTGCTAGCAGCAAGCTAACCAATACCTTTCTGAAATGAGAATGACATGTGCTTATCTGCTCAATCAGTGCTCAATCAGGCTCGATCAGGCGAGATTTAGAAAAGGTGGAAAGGGTCCAAGTGGATGCCCCTTCCTTTTTAGGGTGGGTCCTGCTGACTATCATAGGATTGCTTGTAAAAGTGGCCAGGGTCAGAGGAAAAGCTGCCAACACTTCTTAGCGTTCTCTATAGATGCAGCCATTTTCTGTGACTGTAATTTCGGCCTTTTCCCAGAAGTCTCTATTCTGCCTATGCAAATTAACAAAAGCAGTGCTTATTCCTCACTTGCTCAAATGTCCTTCCTGTCCAGAAAGCTCTGATTAAGCATGCTTATTTTCTTTTTCTGGGATATTTTAAATTGTTTCGCTGTCCAGTCTGTGGCAGTAGAAAGCTGCTTATGATGCCAGGTTTTGATGAATCCCCAAGGTACAAGTACAGAGGAATATATCAGTCTCTAGGATATGGAACTTTTAGCTAACACATCACAATATGTGATGCTTGCCAAGAAAACACTACATTCTGGAGCGCTGATGATCAGAACATTCTGCTCCTGAAGGATAGAAAAGACAGCTTGATTGAAATAAAGTCTGTTTATATTGACGCTCTCTCTCTCCCTATATATACATACATGCGTACACACACACACACAGGTATGTCATGCATTTCTTCAGATTTGTTTCAACCATTTACCATTTATTGGAGAATCCCTACTTTTCAAGTGACTGCAAATGAAGTCATCTCTGGCACTTTTTGTGCAAAGTAAGAGACACACATGACACCTTTTTATAAAAGTCATCGGTTTCTTTGTTACTGTGTACTTTCAAAGCATGGGGCTTTCACACGTCAGGTAAACCTGATTACCACTACACAACAAAAGCAGATGCAGCTTTCTTATCTATGTCGTGATAGAACAGTTGTGAATTGAGTAGAAGAAGGGCCCTGATGTGATACTTATTACATGCAGCCTGTAAGATAGTCAAACATGCAGGCTAGGAAGGAAGATGCAAATATCAATGTATTAGAAAAACACCTAAAGGCGAGTGATATGCTTTCATTCATGCATGGCTAGGAAAAATCGCCATACTGTTGCAAACATTCTTACACCACCAACTGGAAATAAATGATTCTGACATTAAACGTAAAGGTGACAATGCATTTGTATCATCACCTTGAGAAGGATCATCTTGGAATTGAGCCGAGGGCCTCTGCACTCAAAGCCAGAAACACTCCACTAAAATAAGATTCCTGTTGGTGCCAACAATTCTCCATGTTAATGCTTGTTCTAGGTGAGCAGTGAACCGATTGCAGGGCTCTTTTGAAAGCAAGGTCTGAGAACCAACAGATACATCCACACGCCGATTACTTTAGTGTTTTGAGAGAATTCCCTTTCTTGGAACGAGATTGCATGAAATAATCTTCAGGGCTTGGACAATTCCATGGCAAAACGGCACCTATCAACATTGTAGCCAACACAATATAACAACTGTTTCTGCCCGGTTTCAAACCGGGGACCTTTCGCGTGTGAGGCAAACGTGATAACCACTACACTACAGAAACAGATACCTACAGTTGATTTTTCTGTAATGAAACTGCTCCGAACTGGCTATTCCATGGGCCTCTGGCTTTAGATTTCTTTCATGCAACCTGCCCGACATCCCTAGCTGAACGCTCGTACATGCCATGCAAGACCAGATGTTTGGTATTAGCTCAGACTGGGCAGGGCTGAAGCATGAGACTCTAGCAAAGAATTATCCACTACTGCAAAGAAAAAATTGATGTTGGTTTTGAAACGCAAACTTCAAAACAACTTGAAAAGAGTACCAAGAAAAGGGCTCGTCCGGGATTTGAACCCGGGACCTCTCGCACCCAAAGCGAGAATCATACCCCTAGACCAACGAGCCCTCAAAATCCTCTTACCTCTCAAAAGCTAATACCGGCTCTAAGCCCGCAATGAAGATCATGCTGGTATCTTTATGATGCTTGGTCTGTGAATACGCATGAAAGTCAGTCTCAACTTACCCTTTCTCAAACGATAGCACTATCATTTACAAGTGTCTCCTTTTATTCCGTCCCAGCTTTGGACACGTCTTACAGGAAGTCAGCCCTTATTTATATATTTCTGCAGTGGCTGAAGCTTAATGAGAAAGAGTAACAAGTTGTTCATAACAACATAAGAAACACATTGTGCATTTTCTCTCAAATACTCCTTCACTTTGTGCCAAAAGAAATACCAAGGTGAATACCTAGGCCACAGATTCAAGCTAAAGATCTTTCTGCTGAATGCAAGGCGCAATAAAAACTGCATATCGCTGGACTAAAGCATTCCTTGCATAGCCTCTAACATCATAACATAACTGAGCTGCTAGCAGCAAGCTAACCAATACCTTTCTGAAATGAGAATGACATGTGCTTATCTGCTCAATCAGTGCTCAATCAGTGCTCGATCAGGCGAGATTTAGAAAAGGTGGAAAGGGTCCAAGTGGATGCCCCTTCCTTTTTAGGGTGGGTCCTGCTCACTATCATAGGATTGCTTGTAAAAGTGGCCAGGGTCAGAGGAAAAGCTGCCAACACTTCTTAGCGTTCTCTATAGATGCAGCCATTTTCTGTGACTGTAATTTCGGCCTTTTCCCAGAAGTCTCTATTCTGCCTATGCAAATTAACAAAAGCAGTGCTTATTCCTCACTTGCTCAAATGTCCTTCCTGTCCAGAAAGCTCTGATTAAGCATGCTTATTTTCTTTTTCTGGGATATTTTAAATTGTTTCGCTGTCCAGTCTGTGGCAGTAGAAAGCTGCTTATGATGCCAGGTTTTGATGAATCCCCAAGGTACAAGTACAGAGGAATATATCAGTCTCTAGGATATGGAACTTTTAGCTAACACATCACAATATGTGATGCTTGCCAAGAAAACACTACATTCTGGAGCGCTGATGATCAGAACATTCTGCTCCTGAAGGATAGAAAAGACAGCTTGATTGAAATAAAGTCTGTTTATATTGACGCTCTCTCTCTCCCTATATATACATACATGCGTACACACACACACACAGGTATGTCATGCATTTCTTCAGATTTGTTTCAACCATTTACCATTTATTGGAGAATCCCTACTTTTCAAGTGACTGCAAATGAAGTCATCTCTGGCACTTTTTGTGCAAAGTAAGAGACACACATGACACCTTTTTATAAAAGTCATCGGTTTCTTTGTTACTGTGTACTTTCAAAGCATGGGGCTTTCACACGTCAGGTAAACCTGATTACCACTACACAACAAAAGCAGATGCAGCTTTCTTATCTATGTCGTGATAGAACAGTTGTGAATTGAGTAGAAGAAGGGCCCTGATGTGATACTTATTACATGCAGCCTGTAAGATAGTCAAACATGCAGGCTAGGAAGGAAGATGCAAATATCAATGTATTAGAAAAACACCTAAAGGCGAGTGATATGCTTTCATTCATGCATGGCTAGGAAAAATCGCCATACTGTTGCAAACATTCTTACACCACCAACTGGAAATAAATGATTCTGACATTAAACGTAAAGGTGACAATGCATTTGTATCATCACCTTGAGAAGGATCATCTTGGAATTGAGCCGAGGGCCTCTACACTCAAAGCCAGAAACACTCCACTAAAATAAGATTCCTGTTGGTGCCAACAATTCTCCATGTTAATGCTTGTTCTAGGTGAGCAGTGAACCGATTGCAGGGCTCTTTTGAAAGCAAGGTCTGAGAACCAACAGATACATCCACACGCCGATTACTTTAGTGTTTTGAGAGAATTCCCTTTCTTGGAACGAGATTGCATGAAATAATCTTCAGGGCTTGGACAATTCCATGGCAAAACGGCACCTATCAACATTGTAGCCAACACAATATAACAACTGTTTCTGCCCGGTTTCGAACCGGGGACCTTTCGCGTGTGAGGCAAACGTGATAACCACTACACTACAGAAACAGATACCTACAGTTGATTTTTCTGTAATGAAACTGCTCCGAACTGGCTATTCCATGGGCCTCTGGCTTTAGATTTCTTTCATGCAACCTGCCCGACATCCCTAGCTGAACGCTCGTACATGCCATGCAAGACCAGATGTTTGGTATTAGCTCAGACTGGGCAGGGCTGAAGCATGAGACTCTAGCAAAGAATTATCCAATACTGCAAAGAAAAAATTGATGTTGGTTTTGAAACGCAAACTTCAAAACAACGTGAAAAGAGTACCAAGAAAAGGGCTCGTCCGGGATTTGAACCCGGGACCTCTCGCACCCAAAGCGAGAATCATACCCCTAGACCAACGAGCCCTCAAAATCCTCTTACCTCTCAAAAGCTAATACCGGCTCTAAGCCCGCAATGAAGATCATGCTGGTATCTTTATGATGCTTGGTCTGTGAATACGCATGAAAGTCAGTCTCAACTTACCCTTTCTCAAACGATAGCACTATCATTTACAAGTGTCTCCTTTTATTCCGTCCCAGCTTTGGACACGTCTTACAGGAAGTCAGCCCTTATTTATATATTTCTGCAGTGGCTGAAGCTTAATGAGAAAGAGTAACAAGTTGTTCATAACAACATAAGAAACACATTGTGCATTTTCTCTCAAATACTCCTTCACTTTGTGCCA